>NC_083363.1:10458273-11083273 GCF_030254825.1 Meriones unguiculatus
CCAACATTTTATATGGCATATAATTTATTTAATATGGTTAATTTTTTAACTTTTTTTTTGAGATTTGTTTTATTTATTTATTACATATTCAGTGTTCTGACTGCAGACCAGCAGAGGGCACCAGATCCCATTATAGATGGTTGTAAGCCACCATGTAGTTGCTGGGAATTGAACTCAGGACCTTTGGAAGAGCAGCCAGTGCTCTTAAGCTCTGAGCCATCTCTCCAGCCCCCTTACTATGCTTTATAATTCAAGCTGGTGTTTCAAATTGGAAACTTTGTAGTAACCAGTTGACCATCTCAGAGAGCTTGGCTGAACCGTTTCTCAACACGTATTCAAAATAGTTTCTCTATGTATGTGTGTACGCTCACGCACACACCTCTGCTCATGGATATCAGTAGAGAGATGCACACACTTAAGGTGTGATCTTCTCCCCACCTCCCTGATCTGATAGCTTTGCTCACTGTATCTCTACGGCCCATGGCATGCATGTATCCTGTCTCTTGACTTACAAAGGAGAATGAGGAGAATGAAAAACAGCACAAAAAAAAAATCAAAATAAATAAAAAAACAAAAACGAATCAAAGCAAAGACTTGACTCTCTTAAGCTATACTTTCCAAGACACCTTTAACAGCCACTCAAGGTTAAAAGGCAAGCTTCTGCGTTTGTGGGTCTTTTCTGGACCATGATCGAGTCGAGTTAAGTAGCTGCAGGAGACGTTACTAAATACTTACATTCCACTCCAGGGCGCCGACCACGATTCCTGAAGTTGCGCCTATCCCAGCCAGGCCCATAAAGTGGCCACTGCCAACATTTGCGGAATAAGTGGAGATGCCAATCTGAAAATCGGAAGACAGCTGTGTGTCAGAGCCCTACTGAGACTGTGGCTCAGTTATAGAGCACTCACCTAGCCTGTGCAAAGCCCGGCTTTCATCCCCAAAAACCTGTGATTCTAGCACTTGGGAGGTAAAAGCAAGAGGATCAGGAGTTCAAGGTCATCCTCAGCTACACAGTGAGTTTGGGCATAAGGAATAACCCCTCTGAGGAAAATGTGAACGTTAGTGGAGTAGAGGGCCTTAACAAATACGATAACCAAAACATTATTGAGCAAACAATGATCCTACCTTCTACCTCACCACCCTCCATCCAGCACCAAGCTACTCTGCACCACCCATTTCAGTACATGCTGCTCCCTATGCTCAGAACACCCACACTCCATCCACCTGGAAAAGGCACAGCCCGCTTCAAATCCCGCTTGCCTAGTTCCGCCCTTGAAACATCTGTGTTGCTATACCCAACAAGCCCAAGTTTGGTTTTCCTCTCTTTGCCCTGGTTGCTTCCCGATAGATCTATTTCCTCTACTATAACCCGCTGTTTAGATATGAATACTGAACTGGTGGTGGCTCAGTGGTTAGAGTGCTCGCTGTTGAAGCATGAGGTCCTGAGTTCAAGCCTCAACACTTGCATAGAAAAACAGGTGTGGCTCCTGTGCATCTCTACCCGCAACACTGTGGGAGCAGAGACAGGAGAATTGCTGGGAGCTCGATTAGCTGCCAGCCTAGCTCCAGGTTCAGTGGGAGACCCGTCGAGGGAAATGGAGCAGGATCAGGATACTCATGGTCCTTCTCTGGCTCGTGTACAAGCGCAGGTACATACACACCTGCACACACACACACATATCAGATTTTTAAGGTGCGTCCTACTTCCTTCCGCTCTGCCCGTTCATGTGACTGAGTTAGGAAAGAAAATACTTAGAGGGGCTGGAGAGATGGCTCAGTGGTTAAGAGCACTGGCTGCTCTTCCCGAGGACCCGGGTTCAGTTCCCAGCACCCACAAGGCAATTTACTGTAAATGGCTGTCTGTAATTACAGTTCCAGGAATTTTGACACTCTCACACAGACATAAATGCTAGCAAAACACAATGAACATACAATGAAAATAACTTTAAACTAAAAAAAAAAAAATACTTAAGACAGTAAATAAACCACCAGTTAAATGTGGTGGTATATACGTGCAATCCCAGCACTCGGGAGGCTAAAGCAGGAAGACTGTGAGTTCAAGGCAAGCTTAGGCTTTAAAAAAAGGGAGGGAGGAGAACAAAGAAAGAACTGATTTAACAACTTCAAGTTATTTTGGATTTAAGACATGCATTAAAGTACCAAAGAAGCCGGCCCAGAAAGCACCCTCCCCTCCCCCAAGCAGAGAGCCACATGCAAGCTTACTCACCAACCACCACGCTAGGTTCTGGCCAGCCAGGAAGAAGTCTGTGACTGTCCCACGACTATGTGACAGTAGAGCCTGAAACAGAAGTCCTCGGGTGAAAGACAACTCAGAGAGAGTAACTGAACAGCATGTGTGGGTCTTGCTATTCTGTGGCCAATTAAGTGACATCTCCCAGTGTCTGAGGGACTCCCCGGGTACATTAGCAGGGAAAGAGAGAACCCCGCAGAAAATGTATAGAATTCGATCGCATGTTATGGAAAGGACATACAGTATACACATGGGTATGCGGTCTGCTCAAGCGCCGAGAAAATGAAGAGCAGATTCAGTCTCTGATTACCCTTGGAAGATGAGATGGACGAGGGAAGAAAATCAGCTTATTCCTTAAGTCTTCACGTCCGTTTTGCCGAATGTTAAAGCATTTTGGTAATTAATGGTATGTGACTGTTTTTCACTTAAAATAAACAAAAATGGGGGGGGGAGTTCGCTGAGCATGGTGGCACACAACTTTAATCCCAGCACTCAGGAGACAGAGGCAGGCAGATCTCTGTGAGATCCAGGCCAGCCTGGTCTATGGGGCAAGTTCCAAGACAGTCAGGGCTGTTACACAGAGAAACCCTGTCTCGAAAAATTAAAATTAAAATTAAAAAAAAAAGAAGGGGACTAAAAAAAAAAATTGCTGGGCTTCCATACATGTTTCACATCCTCCTGCAGGAATTAACAGGTTTACTGTCTCTCAATTTTTTTGTCAGTCATGGGCCCCAGGTTGGGCCAAGAGTCATCTGGGATGTAGAGGGAATTTCTGATAATGACGCTGGAGGAAGAGGCCCAGAATTGATACTCAAGTACTAGGAGTCCCTGACAAGGCCACCTGGAAATATACCTCAGTGACTGAAGCCAATGAAAAAAGATATTGAGTGCTATGAACGTACATTCAGCATTTCCCTTCCTGTTCCAAACATCCCTCCGCAGTCGTCCCTTGGTGTTGATGGGGGTGGGGGTAGGGAGGCATTGGTTCCAGGAGCCTTCGTGAATATTAAAATCTGAGGACGCTTAAGTCTGACATTATATGTCAGACAGCTCTAGGTCCGCGTCTGAGCTCCATTATCCTCCACTTCTTAACCTTTAGAATCTCAGGTCAAGTCACAGTGGAGTCCTGGCTTGGGTGTGCACGGAGAATTGATTCCTAGACTCTTTCAGCTCAAGCCTCTTTTATACAAGTCTTCCAGTATTTGGGTGTGACCTTCCATACATCCTTCTGGGTGCTTTACATTGCCCCTCCATTAGAAGTTCGGCGTTATAACACTTAAGCGCTGTGGGTAATCCTAAGAGTCCAGTACAGACGAGAGAAAGTCTCAGATACTTTCAGCGTGACTGGCAAAGCTCTGCAGACGGGCCTGGATAGAGAGGATGGTGTTACACGGCAGCACGCTCATGTCAACTGCTGTCATCACAGTGATTCTCACAAGGACTCTCAAATACCATTCAGGTTTGGGGCTCTAGGCAGAAGGGGCAGGCACATCTGAGTTACCTGACTATTATTTTTGGGCCGGGGGGTGGGTGGAGCGGGGACGGTTATGGGGCATAGGAAGGGGTGAAAGTCCGGAATGGTACACCCCAGCCCTGAGGTCACGTCATACCCACAGCCCGATGCACAGAACCAGTAAGAGGTAGGAAGTCATCACCAGCGTGTCTGTGGTGCTGTGGATACTTAACGTCACGATGCTCTGATTCGTGGTGAATTCATGGTAGTTCTCCGAGGGGTCCATGGCAGCGTTTCTGAGCCAGGTAAGGACTTGCAGCCAGAACCCTGCAACGGTTCTGGGCCCGGTTCCAGCTCTGGCTCGCAAGGCATTCTGGGAAGAGGGTGGTTCCCAGTAGGCGCTGCCTACCTAATTCTTCCCAAGCACTAAGGAAGAATTCATCCCCTTTATTTTACTCTTGGTCCGATTAAGAGAGAGAGAGAGACAAAGACAGAGACACAGAGAGACAGAGAGATAGAGATTAAGACAATGAAGCAGGGTCATTAATGGTGTCTTTACATGCCATATTGAATCCTGGAGCAGAGACTGACTGTTTATATTTTGATCATAGTGGATTTTTTGCATTAATTTTAATTAAAATGTATCAAAATGGTATCTACTTTAATTCAAGGGCTTTTCTTTTCTCTTGGGATACTTTTTGTTTTGTTTTGTTTTTCAAGACAGAATTTCTGTTTAGACCAGGCTGGCCTCGAACTCAGGGAAGGCCTGTCTCTGCCTCCCCAAGTACTGGGATTACAGATGCGCACCACTGTGCCTTGCTTTTTTGACACTTCTTTAAACTTTGTGCCAAGGCAATTCTTCAGCTCACTTTACTAGCCACAGCTGTGGATGGCAGAGTTAACCTCAGGAGCTTCTCGGCTTTTTGAATCTTTCATTTTCTCTGTATGGATTTTTCGTCTACCTTTATGCACGCCTGGAGTCCTCAGCGGCCAAGAGATGGTGTCCATCCCCTGGAGCTAGAATTACAGAGGGTTGGGAACCGCCCTGTGGTTGCTGAGAATTGAGCCTAGATTCTCTGGAAGAGCAGCCAACGCTCTTAACCGCCATCTCCCAACCCTGTGGGATCAACTCTCAATAAGATGTGCATTTCTTTTCCTTTATTCTTTTTTTTTCCTTTTCTCTTCCTATGTGTGTGTGCGTGGGTACTGGGGTGGAACTCAGGAACTAAGCAAGGACTCTCCCACGGAGTATACCCCAAACTGATACGCCCAGCTTTATTTTTCTTGGCACATTTCTCTGATAAGTTTTATTTTAGCCTTGAGGGATGAAGGGGGAAAGAGAACACAACATAAATGGGTAGGAGAGGAGGCATTGGGGGAGGGAGCGAATACGATCAAAACAACCTAGGCAAAACGCAAAGAACTAATGGAAATGGGAGAGACTTAGTAAATCTTTATCAGTAATTATCAGTAATAATAACAACTCCAAGAATGTCTAAGGCTATTGTTGGGAGCCGGACCCCTTTCTATGCATTTTACATACATCAATCTCTCGTTTCTCACAATAGTCGAATAGTCTGATCTTTGACAAGGTGTGCGGAGAGACGCAGAAAAGGGTATACCATTCTGGACTTTTTTTTTTTTTTAAGACAGGATTTCTCTGTGTAGTCTTGTGCTGTTCTGGACTCACTTTGTAAACCAGGCTGGCCTCAAACTCACGGAGATCCACCCACCTCAGCCTCCCCAAGTGCACCCTCAGGCCCAGCTGGCATTTTATTTTCAAGATAACCAGAAACCTGTTGTTTCAGAATCCTGGGCAGAATTCCGGTAGTTAGCTCAGCACCACTCAACAAAAGTAATACGCAAGTGGGGCTAAGCTGTGGCAGGGTGCTTGCTCAGCGAGCACAAAGCCTTGGTTCAATCCCCCACGCCTCATTAAGCTCATGTCTGAGCACACAGGTACCATTCCAGCACTCGGGGAGGTGGAGGCAAAATGATCAGAAATTCAAGCTCACTCTTGGCCACCTAGAGAGATGGAGATTCCAAGGTAACTCCAGTGTGTGTCAAGCTGACAAAAACCAACCAACACAGAAGCAAAGTGTAAGTTCTTTGCCTCCGTCATAGGCCTACAAATAAATAAATAAATAAATAACTCTTTTTAGAAAGTGCCAGGGACCATAAACAGACTCATTTTATGAGTCAGGGTTCCCTAGAGGAACAGAAATGTATGGAGCAAATCTATACACATATTAAAAGCGGTATTCGGGTGCTTACAGGCTGAGTTCTGTCTAGTCCAGCAATGGCTTTCTCCCAGTGGACATTCCAAGAACCTGATGGTTGCTCAGTCCACGAGGCTGGATGCCTCAGCTGATCTCCAGTATATGCTGGAATCCCAAAGAGGTAGGCTCTAATACCAGTGAAGGAACGCCTCCGCAGCAGCATAGATGAAATTGCCAGGGACAGAGAGAGCAAGCTGGCAAAGAGCAAACGTTTCCTTTCTCCGTGTCGTTTTTTGTAGGCTACCATGGAAAGTTGTGGCTTAGCTTTGGGACCAGCCTTCCCTCCTGAAAAGATCCATATTTAGAGCGGGTTTCCCCAACACAGATGATCCAGTCAAAAATAATCCCTCACAGGGATGCCCAGCTGCTTGAGGGTTAGTTGACTCCAGGTGAGGTCACGCTGATAACGAGGATTACCTACCACCTGGCAGACAAGTGTGTTAAATTTGTACAATAACAGAATGCTGGTTTGGTCAAGGGCGGTCAGTAGACATTAGTCAGGGACTGTAGTAGCAGGACTGCCCAACTGGCAAGGGTTTTTCCCTAAAGGGGAATAAGTAGAAACATTAAGATTGACTCTAAAGAAGTGTGAGATCTCGCCACAACTAGTCTTCCTGTTTTCATCCTTAGTGTTTCCCCCATGTGTGAAAGGGCTCGTTGTTTTGTGTCTCTTGAATTTTGGGTGGATAGAGTCATTTCTGCTGCAATATCTCGTTGGAAACGTTTAAAGCTCTTCTCCTTTGCCTCATCCACTTCACTAGACTGTAAATCTGTTTCTGTCTGATTTGCAAGCTGGGATGTAGTTTGGAGAAATTAGTCTTTGTAAAAAACAAAAAAAGAAAAAAGAAAAAAAGCAAGCAGTGCAATAAACCATGTTCAAAGATTGTGGGCTGGAGAGATGGCTTCGGGGTTAAGAGCACTGACTGCTCCTCCGGAGGTCCTGAGTTCAATTCCCAGCAACCGCATGGTGGCTCACGACCATCTATAATGAGATCTGGCGCCCTCTTCTGTCCTGCAGGTGTACATGCAGGCAGAACATTGTACACATAATAAATAAATCTTTAAAAAATATATTAAGATCGTAAAAGCCAGAACACCAGGGAGTCTGTAGTGAGACAGTCTCTCCTACAGAAACGGAATGCATCCAGATGGCAGAGAGGTGGGGAAGAACTGGAATAGAGGGAGGGGAAACTGTAATCGGGATATATTTTATAAGACTATGAAAGAAAAACATTACAGCACAACAATTTAATGGTTATTTATTGTTGTAAGAAAGCAAGTGTTCTCATTCCCCCATAAGTCTTTTTCAGTCTTCTATTAAAATAGATACCTGCTAAATCGTCATGATTCTCTTGTTCTCTACCTCAGTGTTAAATGATTGTGTTAAGTATCCAGAGAATCGGTATGCCATCTTGGAGCAAAATCATTTCGGGAAAATGCTGTGTCATTTCTAGTTTATGACGATTCCTTGGGGACGGTTCTAACCTGCATGACCTTGTCCTTCTCTTCGGTGACAGGCCTTGGTCTTAAGGTGTCCATGGCACGCAGAGACACTCCAATTATGAAGGCCAATAACACGCCTCTCCACTAATTCTGCTCTTCTACCTCACATTTTGTCTCCTCTCCTTTTTTACATTGGACATCCCAACCTGTGTCCTCCTTGAGAATTAGGAAGGGGTTTTGCGGTTCTTTCCAGTGTATTTACCCAAGCCACGGCCATGCTTCTGGCTTCCAATCTCACTGGTTCCAGAAGAAAGATGAGGCGCGTGCAGATGCCAGGAGAACCTAAATTCCTCATTCCCACCCATGTGGTGGTCCAACTTACCCTCCCTGGAATCTGTTAGGAACATCGCCTTCTTTTGTCGACACAGATGTACATCCTGAATGTGGCACCATTCTGTGCAACAACAGTCTCTGCTGTGTTCTGGATACCTGGTCTCCCTGGCCCTAGGAGCTTCAGTGAAGCTTTTTCTTTGGTAGGAAACTACTCGACATCTCCAATGAAGCTAAATTCCTGACCTTCAGCATGCTGGTGTTCCGCAGATTCTGGATGACGGACCACCCTGCCTACCACAGCAACAAGGGAAAAAAGTCATAGCTGGGTTTGATCAAAATACGTGATGTGCATGAGCCGCCGCCGCCAGGGGGCAGTGTTGCCCCAGGAGATAACGTCTCACTGCAACCCCAGACGCCAAATCACTCCAAACTGACACTGGGGGAGACCTGTGAGCTGTCTCCAAGCGTTGGATCTTCCCTAGAAAGGACGGGCACATTTAAAGAGAGAAACACCCTAGAGGCGTGCGGTTCCTGGTCCCCTTCCCGCAGTCTAAGACAAAGTCTGAAATTTGCTTAGTTTCCCCACCAGGTGTCGCTGCCCACTCGGAGACAAGCGCAAAAAGCCCAAGCGTGCCTTTTGGAGATAGGATCTCGCAGGCGTAGCTTTGGCTGACATGGAGACCAGAATGGTCTCGAAATCACAAAGACCCGCCTGCATCTGCCTGCCTCTCGCTGGGATTAAAAGCAGCCCGACCACCCCCTGCCCAAGATTGCCCCTTGAGGCCAGTTGGCAAATCCTCCTGGCTCTGCCTCCCGAGGTCTTAGGGGTCCCCCCCCAAACCCTACAAACGCTCTGAGTTGGTTGGTAAACATGCCCGTGCACCACCGTGTCCTAAGGACCGTTTGGTAACACTGACTGAGAAAGTGAGGCTTGGCAGTGGCCACCCTTAATGAGTTTGGAGCCGGTGAGCCGCCGTTGAGTAAGGAGAGTTGAAATGTTCCGAGAGTCCTTGACGGACTGAAAACCCAAAGCTCTGGAGCCAGGCGGCGACACAGCTCCCCACAAACTTGGTGCCCATTGCGTCACCCACAACAACGGAGCCACAGGTGGGTCTGGTAGACCGGAGCGGGGAGGACCAGGGCTGGGGCGCCAGCAGGGCGCAGGGCCTCACAAGGGTGCCCGGGGGCCTGAAGCCCCACTCCTCAACCGCCCGCCCCACCCCCTCGCATCCTGTACTCCTTCCTGACGTCCCCCACCCCACGCCTGCGGGCACTTCCGAGACCACGCTAGGCAGCGCAGCGCAGCCAGGAGCCAGCGCTGGACAGAGTGCACGGGGTGGGGGGGGGGAACACTGAGTCTAGAGCCTCAAATTACTGCCGAACCTTTCCCGAGGCTAGAAGCAAGATCCTTCTTTCAAGGGTGACCCTGGCCATGCCTGTCCCCCATCCCCTCCCTGTTGCCCTTCCCCACCGCTCACATAAGACCACAGTGAGATGAAGAGCGATGAAAGCGTGAAGGACCAGAAGATAGTCAAGAGTGTAAGCTCGCCCCTCTTGGGGCTCTGAACCCACACCCATACCCACACCCCCAAGTTGCGGCCTCTGGGTGCTCATCTCCAGAAATGAGGTGGTACTTTGAGGAACCAGGGAAGAAGCTGGATATGCCTGGGTTTTGTTGGGTTTTTTTTGTTTGTTTGTTTGTTTGTTTGTTTATGTGTGTTTCTTTGCTTTTGCCATCCTGGGGATCGAGCCCAGGGATGCCGTTTATACGCGGCAAATTTGACTATCTCTGAGCTGGAACCCCTAGCCCAGGAATTGAGTTTTGGTTTGAGGAAAGGTTTCACGGCGTGTAACTACCCTTGGGTGGCTAGAACTCCCTACGCAGAGCAGGCTGGCCTGTAACTCACAGAGATCCACCTGCCTCTGCCTCTAAGCGTAGCGTAGGGATGAAAGGCGTGTGACCCGCACTGGCTCGGCCCCGCTCAGTTCAGCTTCTAACAGCTGACGTGCCCTGCTGTTAATTGTGCTGCCCCTTGACCCATGACCGCACAGGTTTGGTTACCCATCTGTGGGAAAGCGTTCCCCAGAACGTGCTGTCTCTGAGGGGGAGGGACGCTGCCTAACCCTCTACCTGCTTTCAACATCCTCATCCCTGGCCCTCAGGGCCCTTTCCGAGAACACCTGCCTCTGACCATCAAGGATCAGCCGGGGAACTTGACCAGAGATTTCAGGAAAGAAACAGGGGCTGCCCCTCCCCCAGCCGCGAGCATGAACGCTGTGGGGGGCGGGGGTACCCGCGAGCGTTGGACCACAATCGGCCATGCAGAGCTGATGGGTGGCAAATGCTACTTCCCTTTTCTCTGCCTTCAGTGCTTCGGGTCACTGGAAGGCCAGGCACAAAGCTAAACCCTTAGGGGATAGGGACAAGGCCGGGCCCTGTTCTCAGGTGTTTCCTCTTTATTCAGCAGCCACCAGAATCCCAACCCCCATGTCCTTTTGATTTGTCACTTTCTTACCCAGGATCTCGTGGTCATCATGTTGAATGTTATTAACTCATTTTTGCAGAGGAAGGAGAGTAAGACTTGGAGGAAAAAGAGGGGGTTCCAGATCAGGGAGGAGAAGGAGGAGACAGACGGAGGACATTCATCTCGGACTCCAGCCCTAGGGTTCAGAGCTATAGTAGATGGAACAAAAGTAACGGGCATCGTCCTCCGGCTGCACGGGGCTGATGGTCAGCACACAGGCATTGTGGGCCACGTCCATGGTAGCTGAGAATCTGTCCGGAACGTCATCCGGCCGATAGTGCTCCTCTTTGGAGTGGTAGTACAGAAAATGAGGAGCACTGCCTGGCTGCTGCTGGTACCAGGATACGCCGGTGTCTCCCACGGTGGCATGCTGGGAATTGATTGTGCAGCTGAGCTGAGCTACTTGGCCTGGGAAGACCAGCAGTGCATCAGGCTCCGTCAGGGCTGGCTGAAAGACTGAAAGATACAGACTCACTGAGGACTACCCTGGACCCCTTCCTTCCCTGCCTTGCTGGCTAGCCTGGACCCCTTCCTTCCCTGCCTTGCTGTGAAAATTTTGTCAGATCGCAAAGAGACTCTCCCAAAATGTTCACAGCCTGGTGCCATGCAACTGGCCCTGGATGGAGCATGGAGGACCTGGTTCCCTGAGACTTTCTCTACAACTCCATTTTCCTCCGTGAATGAACCCCTAAATCAGCATACTGTCCTGTCTCCAAGAATCCACCTTCAGTTGAAAGCCTAGTATTCAAGCATGAAACCGGGACCTTCTAGTACCTACTTCCCCCTTCTCTGTGGACCCTAGCCCCTCCATCTAATAGTTCTTCCAAACCTCGGCTACAGGCTAACTGTAGCCAAAACCTCCCATGTTGAGTTTCAAGCCGCTGGCCATAGCACACTACCTTAAAGGTTGTGTGACTGCCCACATCAGCTTCCTCTGTAACAAACAAAGGTGAGCAGCTGCCCTCTCCTCAGAGACGCCGCAGGATCAAGTCTAAGGAGCCCCACAAATTGGGAAACCAAGGTCCACACAGAAAGTGGCTTGCCCCTAGTCCTGGACAGAGCTGCCTGCAGCCAGGTCTCCGCTCTATTTCCATGCCCCTTCTAGGATCCCCCCTCCCCACTTAATCTATTGATATGCTTCTTTGCATGGGTTTTCTTGAGCTCCTGCCAACCCTCACCTCACCCCCAGATGTATCTTACCTGCCAAGAAGGCTCCCATCAGAAGGAGAAGCAGGCAACCAGGGCAGGCCACAGCCATAAGCAGGAAGGTTGTCCTAGAGTGGTTCTGCTGGGCTGGGCTCTGGGTGCTTGCAGTACAGGCACGGGGAAGCCTCTTGAGCCACAACAGAGCATGCAAATCAGCCCACTGACTGAAGAGGGAAGTGTGCATCTTGGGGGCCAATGGTAGGTCCTGTCTTCCAAAATGTCCTGCCAACCCAGCCAGTGGGAGATTGGAAACCTTCGCATCCAGTTGCAAGAAGCTGGAATTTTCCAGAGAGCCCCCTCATACCCTCTTCTGGTCATTAACAATATCTACCCCTGCCATAGTTTGGATCGAGAACATGTTCCCAACCTGCCGGTCTGTGTTGTGGAGTCCACGTAAATCCAACATAACTCAAACACAAGATCCATGCAGATGACGGTGCTGACTGATCAGGGCTGCAGAAGAGACTTGGGAGCTGAACTATGACCTTGAAGGGATGTTGTACAGCATATTTAAAGGATGAAACTATAAAGTGAGAGGGAGCAGGGTGGGCGGTAGCACTGTCCAATCATATTTTGACATAAGGGGTTGATCAAGGGAGTTTCCATCAATCAGGCAAGGAATAGGTTCCTGGGCCTGCGGTCATGCCAGCAAGATGGAGAAGTTGTCCTTGAGATGTCTGGACTCAGACAACTGTTTCCTTACAACAGAGGCTGTTCAGCTATCAGGAAGTCCCCAGTTCCCCTGGGACCTGGGACCTTGAACTTAGTTTCTCGCTATGATGAAATGGAGTCTGAAAATGAAATGGTGGTACTTAGAACACGTTTCTTTTGCTTGTTCCCAATACTCTGGACCTCTATCGGAGTCGGAAGACCCTTTCACAGGGGTCACCTAAGACCATTGCAAAACACAGATATTTATATTACGATTCATAACAGCAGCAAAATACAGTTTTGAAGTAGCAACAGAAATAATTTTATGGTTGGGGGTCACCACATGCGAGGTGGGATTAAAGGGTTGTAGTGTGGCGTTAGAAAGGCTGAGAACCACTGTCCTGACAAAGGCTCAGGTGTCCCCAGCCTGACACTCTTGAAGACAAAGGCCTAGCGGCACGTCTTTAGATCAGCAGAACTACACCCTTTAAGGTGTACAAGGGCCACAGATTCTTCTCTCTTGCCACCTGGCCCGCCATGACTTTGCTCTACCCCATCCTCTCTGCCACGATGCTGCCATGACATGCCGCCTCGCCACCGGCCTAGAAGCAACAGTGCCACATGGACTGAAACTCCAAATCTACAGGGTAAAACCAACGTTCCCTCTTTATAAATTGATCATCTCGGGTGCTTGTCACAGTGATGGAAAACTGACCAGTGCCACCTCCGAAGGATCCAGTATTCTGGGCTTTTATCACATTAATTTTGTTTGCTGTAGAAATTCTTTTACCCAACATTAAGAGTCATCCATGAGGGCAGGGCACGGTGGCACAAGCCCTTAATCCCAATGAGACAGATGGATCTCTGAGTCAGAGGCCAGCCTGGTCTATGTAATAAGTTTCAGGGCAGTTAAGGCTACATGAGACACTGCCTCAAAAAAAAAAAAAAAAAAAAAAAAAAAAAAAAATCAGCCATGTGTGCAGAAATATACGGTTCGTTCCCATAACTGTGTGTAGTTTATCACAGACATTATGATTACTTACCCCTTCTCTTGTTATTTAAGCATCCAGGCTCTTTCTAGTCTTTAACCAGGACCAACAAAACACCGCAAATTCTGCCTGCCTTTACTTCTAGAGTGCTGTACCACCATGCCCAGCTCAAAAACATTCTCATTAACGTTGAGGGGCTTGGTTGGTTGGTTTTTGTTTTCTGAGACTCAATCCCAGGTGGATGGGATGGGCCACCTGACCCCTGAGACAGGGAATGAGGACAGGAAAACAGCAGAACAGGAAAAGGCAGCTCTCGGAGCCTGAAGCCCATCCTTCCTTCCCGAAACTGGCTCTAGGTGCCACCACTTCACACTTAGAGCATCTACTTTGTGTTCTGTAGGACATAAGTCCTCACAAAATAGCCCAAACTCAAACAAGCTCTGCAAATACCATTTGCTTCCACGGTAACTGTTCTGAGTACTTGCTGCATGCTGGGTACTGTGGTGGCTTTTTTAAAGTGTTGTGCCATTTAAGATAGGCACAGTGGCAGACAATGATAATCCAAGCATCTCTCAGGCTGAAGCAAGAAGAACACTGAAAGAGGAAATGAAAAAAGAAACTTGCTCTAAAAACATTAAGTTACACAAAAGTAAATATCAGCTAAAGGAACGTGCCTCTGCCAGGCAGTTTAGCGAAGACGACCCTGGCCGATGCCTCCAGTTAAATGTCAGGAAAAGCAGCACTCTGCCAGCCAGGCAGGATGGCCCTGGTAAACCACTGCCCAGGAAAAGCAGCTGTGGTCTGTCTTGTGATAGCTCTGGCAATAATTTTACACTGGAAATCTCCCCATTTGTCCAACAGCCAAACCTTGTAATTTCAGTCTCTGTAAAACATGTCTAATTGCTCAAAAGTGTAACTTGGGGCCGTGAAACTATGTAAGTTGAAAGGGATTTCTGATCAAAACTGGTTCCCTTTTGTGCATTAGCCGGAAGCAATCCTGCACAATTATTATTAAAGAATTTTTCCATCGTTGATTTCTAAGTGGTCGAGTAATTTCTCACCGGGAAGGCATATTAATTCTGTAACATCAGGAATCAAGACCATCTGGGCTCCATACAAAACCCTGCCTCAACAACAAAGAAGTACTGTGAAAGCCAGAATAATCACGAAGTCACAAGGACCCTGCTGGGTCGCGATGTGTATTTCCTGTTTACAAATGGAAATAGTGAGGCTGACAAAAGAAAATTGTTTATCTAGGGGTAAAATGGATCAATGGTGAGCTATATGGAGGGCACAGACTTCTTCCAACTCACCAGTCCAGAAATGTGCCTGCAGACGGCAGGACATGTGGTTTAACCATGAGATATCTCTCTGACATTATGCTTGGAGGGTTCTAGTGGAGGCTCCTGGAGAGAAGACAGAACACGAAAGCAGAGACAGGAGATGCAATGTGAGAGAATGAAAAAGAAAGAATAAGGAATAGATTGAATCAAGGATAGGAGCTAGAGAGATGGCTCAGAGGTTGAAAGTACTGGCTGCTCTTCCAGAGGTTCTGAGTTCAATTCCCAGCAACTACATGGTGGATCACAACCATCTATGAGATCTGGTCCCCTCTTCTGGTGTGCAGGTGTACATACACAGTGTGACATAAATAACAACACTGTGTGTAAAAATAAAATAAAATAAAATAAAATAAAAACCATGGAGGATAACCATGGAGATGGAAGCCAAAATAGAGAGAAAAAAAAAAAGGGTTAAGAGTGTAGAACATAGAAGAGACACAGAGGAAGAGAATGAGAGACAGGCGAATATAGGACAGCGAATGACAAATAGCTGGGATTATAGCTCAGAGTCTGTTGAGGAGTCTCTGGATACAAAAGGAGTCGGGGGGAGGGGGAGTAGCAAGGACACCAATTAGTAGTGAGAAATGACAAGCAAGTACTTCTGTCTGCTCATAGATCCAGAAGGTACAGAGCCAAAAAAAAAGACAGAAAGCAAGACAACACAAAGCCAGTATACACTGGAAAATACACCGGTACTTTCTCAGAGTTGAACGCACATTCAGGAGATGAGCCTGCAGTTCTTCCTGTGTTTACCAGACCAGAGAAATGAGAACTTCTGCTCGCACAAAGGCACACAAGGCAAAAGTTTATACTAGCTTTATTCGTAATCTCCCCAAATCCCACAACCACAGGAAGTGAACGAGGAAGTCAACAAACCGCCGAACACCCAAACGACAGACCAGGCCTCAGCAGTGAGAGGGAAACGACCATGGAGACTCACAACCAGGATCACGTTGAAGGAAGGAAGCATGTGCCACGGGCCATATGCTCTGAGCCCATTTATGAGGCTGTAGAATAGACCAATAGGGGACAGCCGCAGATGCCCAGGGACTAGGGCTGAGGATATGAACCCCAACAACAGAGAGTCTCTCGATGAAGGGATTAGGGGAGCTAAGATGACACTGCAGGAGGGATCCGAACGCTGTATGTACGCTGGAGCAAACTGGGAGCTCTGCAAGGAGGCTTGAAGCAAAGGGACATTCTTAAAGGTGAAGTGGCCTGCATAAGGTATTTGGAAACAATAATCCTTGGCTACAAGGATCACTAACAGAGGTGGCCGGAGTCCAAGACTCAACACAGAGGTTGCTGGGTGGACGGCCTTGTGGGAGGATTTCCGTGTAAGGTTGTGGTGGCCTTTGTGCAAAGATATGGTTGTGGCAGTCTTTTGTGGTTAGTTCTTGTCATTAGACATACATGCATAAAATCCCCACCTATAAACCATCCAGTTTAGTTATTTAGAGTAGGAGGGTGAGGGCTAAGGACCTTTCTTTTTTCTTTTTTTCTATTTTCCCCTCTTGGTTTTTTTGTAGAGGGGGTTTCTCCGTGTAGCCTTGGCTCTCCTGGACTTTTAGGCCAGCCTGCCCCTGCCTCCCAAGTGCTGGGATCAAAGGTATAGGATAGCACTGCCCAGTGGTTAAATACTATTTTCATTCTCACAATTTCAAAGGGTCATGGGAAGGGGTGATGGAAACGTTGTGTTATCCTGGCTGTGGTAATTAAAGATTTGTCAAAACTTGAAAACGGTGCCAACAAGATAGCTCAGTGAGTAAAGGAGCATGTCAGCTACCCAACAGCCTGAGTTCGATCCCTACGACCTACAAAGCAGGAGAGAACTGGCTTCCACAAGTTATCCTTTGACTGTACACACGTGCACACATACAAAAACACATACACAGCCGGGCACCATGGCACGCAGTTGTAATCCCAGCCCTCTGGGAGGCAGAGGCCAGCCTGGTCTAACTGTAGCCAAGGCTATACAGAGAAACCCTGTCTCCAAAAGCAAAAAAACCCAACCAAATAAACAAAAAAAAAACATTCCAAAGGAAACGTAAATTATACCTCCATAAATGTGACTAACAGGAGAAGACAAAAGGAAACAAGAACAGAACAATTGGAAGGCTGGGAGGAGGGAAGAGAGCCACAGGGGAAATGGTCATTGTTAGGGGGCCTCTCAGGGTTGGTGAGGGTACCCACAGTCCTTCAGTCTGCACACTGTCTCTCCCGGTTAGGAGACATGGTCTCTCAAACAGTATGGGGCATCCTAGGGACTTCAGTCTGGAGCCTGGGTTGTGGCCCCGGTCAGAGCCCCACCCGCGGGCCCGCCCCCAGTAGGTCCAGTTACCAGGATACTGGGGATAAAGCATTTCCTGCCTAGATGTCTTGGCAGTTCCCACTGCTATGGAGACCACTGGGAGCTAAAGGAGCTGCTGGCAACCAAGAGAGCAGCAAAAGAAAGAAGAGGCCAGTGGTCTTGGACTAGCTGAGCAAGTGGGTGCACAGGGGGCCAGACCAGAGCGAGGAGCCAAGCCCACCTAACCCAGCAATCCTCATAGGCACATTTCCTAGGTGGGAGCCGTGTGGAAGGGAGCAGCAGCAGGAGGAGGGGTTCAAAGATCCAGGATCTGTCTCCTTCCTTCTGCAGCCATGTTCATCACTGTGCTGTTTGGAGGTAAGCAGGATCACCTGTCCCAGAACGTAGGGACCATACTCAAGAGTTATGCCTCCCTCTACCCTGGAGACCTGGAAGAGATACAGACTGGGGGAATGGGGGGGGGGGCACCAGGGATTAAGAAAGCTGTTCCCATGAGGAGACAAAGCAATGTCAGGCAAGGGGGCAGAGCCAGAATCTGGGAGGACTCCAGTTGTGGTCCCCGATCCTCTACACAGCAAGAGATGGACAGAGTGGTCTCCAATGCAGTCTGAGCAGCAGTTGCCTAGGGTCTCAGGCCTGAAGCATATTCCTTGCCCCATAATCCTAGTGGCATCCCTGGGCATGGGAGTGGAATCGATTCTCTGAGTTTGGGGAGGCCATGACATCCACCCACTTATCTACGCCCCTCTCTTAGCTGGTTGCCGGGAGCTGGTGAACCCCTGGTGCAGCCTCATAGCCTTCACTACGTATCTGAAACAGAAGGTGCAGGTCCCCCCAGAAGGTGAGAAGACCTGGAGGGCCCAGGGAGGAAAGGTTTAGGGTCCCATACCAGGATACAGGCTGCCCAGCTTCTTCCTTTGTCTTCCCAGGAACCATAGCCCTCCTGGCTGAGGACGGGCACCTGGTGAGGCTAGAGGAGAAGACTGCCCAGGCTCCTTCCATGGCCTGTTCCATGCTACAGGAGCAAGGGACCTATGTCCTGGTACAGATCATTAGTAAGTGGGGAGAGGTGGCAGGCCACAGACCAACTAAGAGCCTAGTCAGCCTTAGCCTTGGCTGCGTCCTCTCCCCAGCCATCCCTATCCAAAGCCTGTCCTAATCCGCGGCCTGGGCTGGGAAACAGATACAGAACGAAAGGTAGTATGGGGACCACCAGGACAGTCTAGGGTCCTGTGCTCCACAGGAGGAAAAGATGGGAACTTCCCCTACTATGAGTCGCTACTGGATAACCTGGAACACCAGTATCCGCAGTTAGCAGGTGAGCATCAGGGTAAGTGAGGTTGGGGCACATCTCCCAGCTCCCAACAACAGGATTTCCTGGGCCTTCCAGAGGAGCTGTGCTGGCTCTCCAGATTTCCAGCCACAAGCAACAGTCAGAGAAGACGCCCAGGCATTCGGCACAGCCACCAGGAAAAAGGTTTCCCTTCAAGGTCCCGAAGGGTGACTTCCCTACCATCTAGAAACCGCTAGCTGGAGCCAGGCACCGAAAAGGTACGGAAACCCAGGAAGATCCCAAAGGGAGATCCCTTACTGCGAGACAGACACGAGTGGCGAGAGGCACAGCCTCCACACACACACACCCCCAGGACAGTACACACTGTACCTAGAGGTAAGTCCCACCATACTGCTGGAGTAGAGGCATCCTAAAGGCAGAAATGCTCTGCGCTTAGGAAGCTGGTGCTCAGTGCACAACTGCTGAGGGAACCCAGTGAAAGTAGCTACAGTGTGTGATGGCGCAGTCCGTGCTGGGGTCTGAAGGTCCTGCTTCCATTCCAGCAGGTCGTATGACCTGGCACACCACAGCCAAATGGCGCAGCTGGACTTGGATCCAAGGAGACTGGCCCTGACCTCCGCATTACGATAAACTGCAGACAGACAGCAGCCCGGCAGGACTCCTTTTTCAGAATCTGGCATTACCAAGAGATTGCATCAGCAAGAAGGGAAAGGTCACAGACAGGATGTGAGCACTGCCCCCTCCCCAACACACACACACACACACCCCTTTGAGTGCAAAGAAGAAGATCCAAGGACAAAAGAAGGGTGAGGGGGGGCAGTTCCTGTGGGCAGAGACAATAGGCTTCTCTCTTGACTTCGGGTCCCAGAAGCTTGGACCACTTACAAATGCCTCATCCTTCTCCCCACTTAGGAGAGTCCTGTCCTTGGCTCTCCACAACGCAGATAACAGGGTTCCTCCCACCCCACCCCAGAGAGTCAAGGACAGCCCAGGGTTACATAACAAGATTTCCCTGCCCCCTCATCCTCTCTCCCACCCCCACAAAGATGAAGCATAGCACACTAATGAGATATCATCCATCACCCATCTCCCCTGATCCCACCTCCCAGCAGACACAGCAGGCTGTGGTCTAAAGTAAACTATTTTATTGAGTGTTTATGTCTTCCATTAATCTGTGGGGTAAGAATTACCCTCCTTACTCCTGGGGAACCATATTATCTCCATCAGGCTGTCGGTGAGGGGTCAGGCTAAGAGCAAGCCCATGGCCTCTTCAAGGCAGGGAGCTGAGACCTGTAAAGGGACCACAGCACAGACCGCTCGCTGATCAGCCCGCAGGTACCAAGAGGGCCTGCCCCTCCCGGCCCCACTGGCACCAATCCAACTGCTCACCGTGATTGTATTTGCACTGTTTCAGGGCCTCGCTGAAGCCCTCGCATAGGGTTAGGTCACTCTGAGTGGTGGAGCAGTCCAGGAACTGCTTGATCTCATAGGAGCAGGGCCCCATCTGTAGGGGCTGAGAGGCAGGACGGGCAGGAGCCTGGGGAAGAGGACAAGTGGCAACTGTCGGCTCAAAGTCCGTACCCACAGTAAAATACCAAAGCTGGAGACTTCCTGCCCCCCTCCCACTTCCCTAGCCCTGGTACCCCAAAGGGAGCGACCCAGGACTGCCTAGCCTCAGTTGCATCCCCAGCACAGGGTGAACCAGCGTCCCTCTAACGGCCACTCAACAGCTACAGACGGGAGTTCTCTTTCTGCCTCAAAATGGACATGTTGGGCAAAGGCAGGAGTGGGAAGCGAAGGTTCCAGAAAATGCTGTCCGCTGCATGTGTTCACAGAGCGCAAGCCCTACGCCAAGTTACAGTACCTTCCTGGCTCAGCCACGCCGATTCTCATGATGCTGGACTCACACTGCTAACAAGCATTTGGATTTGGCTCGAGACTTTGGTGGGGCACAGGTCACCAGGGAGTAGATGCCACAATGGCAGCCTCGGCTTCGGGGAGAACAAGAGCTTGGGAAATACTGCATCTCACCCTGCTCCGATAGGGTTAGGTGTCCTTGGACAAGCGTTTGCACCCATCTGAGCTTGGGTTTTCTCTACCCTGGAAGATCTATGGTTGTCAGTCTCTGTCAGTGAGACATTTTTACCCTCAAATGAGGGCTGGGGCAAGCTTTCCAGCGAGCGACAGTGGGCTCAACAGTAGCCATGAGGGTTAGGACCCTCCTTTGGCCAAAATCCTGGGCCTGAAGCGTCTCTAAACACACTAGGTCACTCCTCACTGGACACTTAAGCAAACCTTGAGCGAATCCTGCCTGCTTTCTCTTGAGCCCTCCCGCTCACCTGCTGGACAGCAGGCTGGGCAGGTTCTGAGCTGCCCCCACTGAAGGCGCTGGTCAGGGCGCTACCCATGACATGCCCTACAGCTGAGCCCACGGCTACGCCTGCGGCAGTGGATGCCATCTGAGCCATAAGACCCGGCTGGCCCGAAGCGGCAGGTGCCGGGGCGGCCGCTGAGGGTGGTGGGTGCGCAGGAGCGTGGGCTGGGCGGCTGCGGGAAGCAAGAAGAGGCAGGGTTAATGCTCCGGGAAGAAACCCCTCTACTCCAGGGACCCTCATCTTAGACTCGTGTTTCTGCGAGTCTCCCCCCTCCCCCCGCAAACATGGCGCCGCAGCCTCCAAGGTCATTCTGGACGCCCTTGGGCGAGTACCCACGCTTCCCTCACCCCTCCCCACGAGGGCCCTGTCCCCTTCACACCTGGCCGGCCTGGCAGCCGCGCTGCGGCTTCCCCGAGGCATGACAGCGGTGGGACCGAAGCAGCACAGAGAAGGACGCGTGGACCGTAACCCTAGCTCAGTGCCGGAGGAACTAACGCTGCAGCGTCCGGCGCGTCAGGTGAAAGGGGTGGGATCTGAGGCGGAGCCTCGGGGACACGCCCCGCAAGTGGGAGGTGCCAAAGTACCCTCCTGGATTTAGGGCGCCTGAACCAACCCAGGGCAAGGCGAAGCTCCTAGGGTCCTAGAGAGTTCCCCCCCCCTGCAGCATTGAAAACCCAAGTTTAAGCAAGGGCAGCGAGGGCAGGCGTTTCTGTTAGGACCATCGCAGAACCCAAGCAGTGGAATAGGGATTTGCCACGAGCCCAGGAGGAAAGAGAAGGCACCTAGGCAAACCAGCGGAAGAGGGAACAGAGACTCCAGGTCAGGCCGTGCTCCCTGGCTCCTATAACAAGACAGGGTTTGAGAATAACTATCCCAGAATCACCAAAGGACTAGAGTCTAAAGACCTTCAGTGGTGCGGTTGCGCCATCGGCAGAATCCGAGCTAGAAGTGTCTCATTCCTTCTTCGACTCTTAGAACGTGCTGGCATCCTTGAGCCATGCCTGTCCAGGTGAGCTCAGGAGGGCCCTTGACCCTGAGACCACCCTACCTCAGTCCCCCAGGCTCCTGGCATCCGAGGTGCAGCACCAATTACAGGAGATGGTTGGTGGTGATGCACACCTGAATCCCGGATCCTTTAGTAGGATGGTAACACCTTAGGCTCTGGCTGGTAAGCTACAGGTTCCCCAAAAGGCGGCCGTGCGTCCCTGGCAACGCTGAAGGCTGTTTATGTTGCACAGATGAATGTTTTGGGGTGTTGGGGGATTGTTTTTGATAGGTATTCTCTGCCGACAAAATGAGCCAGTTCAAGCCAAATTAAAGTACAAAGGCAGGTTTATTAGGAGCAGCTCTTCGGTGGGGTCACCCGTCTCAAAGAACTGGGCCAGGGAAGTCATCGTACAGACAGGGAGGCAGAGAAGGGTGTGGGAGAGAAAGAGCGTGTGCAGGCAGAGAGAGAGAAACTGAGGGGAGGGGAGGGAGGGAACAAAAATGTCTGGATTGGAGTGAAGAGCCTCTGTCCCGGCCTGAAAAGTTCAGGGTAGAGGGCAGTATATGCCAGCCATGCCCTGTGACAGGTGGGAACTGAGATACGCTGGGAGAAACCTCGAGGCCAGGTCCCCTTTGATGTGTTAAATAGGCACTTCAGCCACCTGTTCTGCATTGAGACAGGGCCTGTATACAGCCCGGCTGTCCTGGAATTCACTATGAAGACCAGGCTGCCTGGTCTGTCACAGAAAGACACCTGAGTCTGTCTCCCAAGTGCTGGGATTAGAGGCATCCAGCAAACTCTTTGTTTTTATATTTTTTAAAGATTTATTTATTATGTAGATGAGTGCTCTATCCGAATGTACACCTGCATGCCATAAGAGGGTATCAGATTCCAGTACAGATGGTTGTGAGCCACCATGTGGTTGCTGGGAATTGAACTCAGGAACACCTGGAAGAGGAGACAGTGCTCTTAACCGCTGAGCCATGTTTGTCTCCAGCCCTGTTTGTTTTTAAAATGCTACACTTTCATACGCATCAGAAAATGTATGAGAGCCGGGCGATAGTGGTGCACACCTTTAATCCCAGCACTCGGGAGGCCGAGGCAGGTGGATCCTTGCATTCAAGACCAGTCTGGTCTACAGAATGAGTTCCAGGACAGCCAGGGCTACACAGAGAAACCCTGTCTCGAGAAGGGAAAAAAAAAAATATGAATGCCTCATTCACTTCATGATTCTTTGACTGGCTTTGCTAAGACGAGGCTGAACAGACCTTGGAAATTCTATAGATGAAGATGTGTACTTGCAATCCTGTCACTCAAATAGACTAAGAGAGGAATCTTAAACTGGAGGCCTGCCTGGGGCACACGTACGCTTAGGACACTCGGCCGTGAAAGAAAGAGAGAGAGAGAACGGGGCCCAGCAGGAAGGGAGGAGAAAAGAATGAAAGAAATGCCAGCCTTTAAAAGGCTTTTTAAAAAGATTGCAGGTGGCCAAGTAGAACTCACTGCTCTCTGGCCCCACCTTGCAGCAGCTTAGGGCCCTCCTGCCTGCCTGCCTGCCTGCCTGAATCTTAGCTTTGGAGATTCATAGTGCACTGTAGAAGTCGGTAGTCATCAGAGGGTACATTGCCCATTTGGATAGCCCCCTGCGGAGACGAGAATGGATAAACATTTTCCAGCACGTGGACCTCACTCTCACCTTTGATTCTCTCCCTGGCTCAAATAGCTGGGCCTGACTGGTCAGGAAAAGCCCGCTGGCCAGGGCCCCAGCCAAGGAACAACTGAGCCTTCAGGGCCCATCTCAGACACGTCCTATGCCCCTTTCCTCTCAATCATTTGCCTGCTGTTACAGAAAAGTCTGGTCCCTCCCTCCAAGATCCTCCGTAATTGTCTCTGGTCTGGTGTTTTTGTGTGTGCATCGGTGTGTGCCAAGTGTCCTTGGAGATCAGAAGAAGGCATCAGATCCTAGGAAAGTGGGTGCTTGGAATGGGATCCGGGTTGTCTGCAAGAGCAACAAGTGCTTTTAACCACTGAGCTATCTTTCCAGCCTCCCAACCTCCTCCCACCCCCATCCCATCCTCTCCTCCGTCCCTGGTTTGTTTTAAGGTGAGAGAGGCTGGCTGGTCAAACTTTTGCCATCTGCCTTAGTTTCCCCCCGAGGTCATATTTCAATAACCGGTTCCTTACAGGAGCTACTGTGCCACCTTCTTAACGGATTGGCTAGGGCTGTGAGGATGGGGGATTTGCCCACCTGTCACAGGCTAAAAGAAGTCAGACAGAGGTCAAGCCACCGTGAGACCTGGCAGAAGATGAGACTTGTGAAAGCGCGGTTGGAGAACAGGAAGACAGAGCTCTCCACGGCTCTCACCAGGGCCAAGGGGCACTCCTCCCCAACCCAGGCGGTTCGCTGTTGCACGCCGGCTTGAGTTTAGAACAAAAGGCAGAGGGAGGCGGGGCGGCGGGGGGTGCGGTCCCGGCGCCGGTGGGGGCGGGGCGAACGCTATAAGGGGCGGTGGCCCGGCGCGGCCCAGCAGGCCCAGCAGCCCCGGGGCGGATGGCACGGGCCGCCTGTCTTCTCCGCGCGATCTCGCGCGCCCTCCTTCTCCCGCTCCCTCTGCTGCTACTGCTGCTGCTGCTCCTCCTGCCGCCGCCGCTGATGGCCCGGGCCAGGCCACCGGTGAGTGCCCGCCACTCCTCCCCGAGGGAGGGCTGGGCACGCGGGCTGGGCCCACTGGCTGAGCTTGACCCACCGAGCGCCTTGGCTACCCTAGCGCAGTCGGTCCCGGAAAAGCCTTTTAGGTCTCTTTGGGTGCGATAATGAACTTCTGGTCGCTGGCGGTGTGCAAGTGGAGCGTTTGCGGCTGGTGAGGTGCGGCTCCGCGCTGGACTCAGTTTGGGGACCGGCTTCTCCAGCCCCAGCTAGAGATGCTGGAGTGTGTGTTGGTAGAGGTAGCAGAGGGAGTGGATACCAGGGCCCCTTGTTCACCACAGGAAGGAAGCCAAGCAAGTCTGGGGCCCGTGAGACAGCCTCCAGGTGTGTGGTTCCAGGGAGCACCCCTGCAAGGTGCGAACGGTGGCTGGAGAATAAAGGACGGAGAAAATGGGGCCCAAGTTGAGAGAGGTGCCTCAAACTGCAGGGAGGCTTGAAGTGGACAGAAAGTGCACCTGAGACAGAGAGTGTGTATGAGCATCAGGTGGCAGTCGGAATAAAAGGGGGCACTGAAACTGGGTGCTGTAGACTCCCAGGGAACAAAAGAACGGCGAGAGCGAAAGGAAAGGGAGTGCAGAGAGGCAAAGGGGAAGACTAGGGATTGAGGGGCTCACAGACTGTGTGTCCCAATGGCTGCAGCCTTCTTCCAGGCTGGTTTGTGAGGCACCTGTCATAGCAGTGACTAAGCTGGGCTGGGGCTGGGGCAGAGACCACTACAGACCTACAAATACCCGTTGGATACCCTGCCCTCAGTGGCCAGCCGATGCAGCCAGCTAGCTCAAGGAATGATGGGAGGAAGGTATGACAGGCAGGTGGCTGGGGCCTGGTCCCTCAGTTCAGCCACACTGGTCCATCTGCCAGTTTTGCCCCACACTGGCCTTGGGAACAAAAGGGTTTGGAAAGGGGGGTGAGTGTCATGGATCAGGAGTTATTCAAGCAGAGTACGGCGTTTCCTGCCCTAGAACGTGGAGCACAGATGATAGCCTCCAGCCGTGGATTGAACTCATGCATTTGGGAACTGGAGAAATCGGAGTTTAAACCATGAAACCTTGGGTGAATGCACTCCCCCTGACTCCCCAATAAGGGGACAAAGCAGGAGAGAATATCAGTACCTACTGTGGGGCACACCGGAGAGAGACACAGTTGTCACCTTTAGTTGTCGCCACTCTGATGCCAGCTTGTGCAGGGTTTGGGGGCGGGGCAAGCATGCCCTGGGATCTGAGCTGAGGCTCTGTCCCGCTATAGAAGCGCAGAGCGGGTCACCTCTAATGTTTTTATCCCTAGAGTGCCGTCAGCAGGACCAAAAGAGTTTCGTATTTATTCATCCTGTCCTCCAGCCTTCGGTGTTGGTGAAAGCCCCACAGCCTAGTGGCCAGGGAAGCTGCCCTCCCTTGGGGAGGCAGCAGGGAGGGGTGGGAGGGGAGGTTAGGCAGAAGCTAAGAAGGATGAAGTCTGAGTACCCAGTAGTGTGTGTGACATGGGCTGTTGCCTTGACTTCTCTGCCGCTCGCCTGCCTCATCACAGCCTAACCAGGTGACTTGCTTTCAGGGCTGCCTACTACTGACCACTCTCATTCCCGTTAGACCAAAAGCAAACTGGGGTCCTCAGGCTGCCTGGTCTTTAGTGGCTTCCTAGTCTGGGCTCTTTCTTATTTACCTTCCACTGGGTTCCTCCCATGGTCTGGATTGGAAGTTACTCCCAGGGCTGACCTTGAGTGTCTGAGCTATGCCAGGAAGACTGGGTCAGCCAAGAGTCCCTTGAGTGTGTCTGAGGCTGTGGATTGGCAGCTGCCAAGCCAGAGGAGGGTGGGGCCCAGTGAGTCAGGCCCCTCCATGAGACAGGCCACAGGAAGGCTGCTAGCTGAGGAAAAGGGAATGCACTACAAAGAGAAATGCTTCTTAGGAATGTGGGTCTTGGAGATGAGCCAAGCTGGTGGGGAACGGGTGAGGTCTTGGGGAGGCATAAGCCCCAGGGCTGAACCTGCTCTGGTCTGGCTTGCTGTGTGATGCCAGAAAAAGTCTTTAACCTCTCTGGACTCTGTTTCATGCTCTGGGATGTTGGGCATTTAGGCTGAAGTTAGAATAGTGATTGCTTCCCAAACTCTCACCGGCTATAGGGTGAGGCTGGGGGTTCTCTGAGGTCATTGGATCCCAGTAGTCCCAAGTGTGGGAGGGAGCATAGGGCTAAGGGGGTGGAGTCTGGGAAGGACCTGCCCTGGGTCAGTTGCTGCTGCAGGGTATACGGGGTGCCTCTCAGCTCCTTCTCACGCTATTGACATTGGACAGATGGCGAACGGGAGCCCCATGAAGACAGTGACTGCTCACGGTGCAGCCACCAGTGAATAGAATTTAGCTTTCAGAAGCTGAGCTTCGGGCCTTGATGCTTCACAGGGAGGGGAGGGCTGTTGAGGGGAACAGTGGAGATGGGAAGGGTCATTCGTCTCCATTACCTTTCCTCCTTTCGTGGCTGCTCTGCCAGCCTCACTGGGTGGCAGAGGGGAGTTCAAGCGCTGCTGATGAGCTGGACTGGGAGCTGGGAGGGGCTGCAGGGAGATGACGGCCCCCTGCCGTTCTCTGAGAGGGTCACTAGACTCCCCCTCGTAGAGCTGAAAAGAGGAACCAACCCATCTCTCTTGCTGACCAGGTTGAACAGGCCCATGTGGCTGGGTCCACATCTTCATTGTGAAACTTTGGGGTCCCCAGGTATAGTTTCAGTGGTTACCTGTGCAGGGGCAACAGGTGCTTTATAGCTTTCCCAAAAAATGGAGAATTGTAATCTCTTCCTTTAGACTCTGGGGAAAAGGTGGGAGGATGCAGCTCAGGGCCCTCCAGCAGGACGAGGAAGGAGAAAGATTGATGCCTTAAAACAAGAGTCAGAAAACCAGAGGCTCAACCTAAGGCTGATGGAGCCAGCTTTGTGCCAGCATACCTCTCAGCTCTTCTGTTTGCCCAGCAGTCCAGGATCTGAAGTCTGACTTGGCTCTTGCATCGTTTTTCTCGCCCAGGAGAGCCACCGTCGCCACCCTGTGAAGAGAGGGCCGCAGCTCCTGCACGCAGCTCTGCCTAATGGCTTGACGTCTGCCCCCGCCTCCCACCGGGCCCCTGGTTCTGTTAGCGGCTCCAGACCTCTACGATGTGGTGTGCCGGACCCACCTGATGTCCTGAGTGCCCGAAACCGACAGAAGCGCTTCGTACTGTCGGGGGGTCGCTGGGAGAAGACAGACCTCACCTATAGGTAGGGACCAGAAGCCAGGGGAGCAGGACTGTGTGGTACTCACACCTTCATCCCGAGATGCCGCATTCGCACAGCACAGACCTGCATGCCCACTGACCCCACCTCCCTCAGCCGTTCCTGGACCAGTAGCCTGGAATCTTGGTCTAGACACACAAACACAGATTGTGCCCTCTTGCGTAGGCATCTGAGGAGCTCAGTTCACGCCTAGGGGAAGATTTGAGGCCCTCAGACAGACTTTAATAGAGTCAATCAAGGCATGGGCCTGGGACCTGTAGGGAATGGGACAGAGCCCTGGTAGATTGTTCAAGTCCACCATAACAACTTGGGCCTTCTGCAGGTGGACGTGAGTGGTGGTGGACTACTTGCTGGTAACCTAGGAGGTCCCTCAGCGAGTGGTGAGGAAGCTGAGACTTAGCCTGAGGGAAAATACTCCAGGGTCACCATGGCGTTGGAGCTGAGGTAGGGGTGCAGAAGTTTTGAACAAGTTCCAATACAAGACTTCTCACAGGGAGTTGTACTGTCAGGTCTTGGGACCCCTGCTCTTGTGTCCTTTCCACTCAGTGTGTGTCTCTAAACAAGCACAACCCCAGATAGAGGTGAACCCACATGTCTAGAACAGCTCCCTAAGCCTGAGACTCAGACACTGCTAGGCCCAGCCCTGACTGCACACACGCCCTGATCATCCAGAGGCAACATTTCTTTCTTGTGAGGAGGTGGTGAAACAGGCCCCCACATAATAGCCAGGATGGCCTCAGAACCACAGAAATCCTGCCTCGGCTTCCCCAGTGCTGGGAGGAAAGACATGAGTCACCACACTCAGCTCCAAGGGAGGCTTGACTCCTCAGTCCTCAGGGGCTTCTTGGCTCCATGCCCAGGCCCCTCCACCTCCCCCCAGGATCCTCCGGTTCCCATGGCAGCTTGTAAGGGAGCAGGTACGGAAGACGGTGGCAGAGGCCCTCCAGGTGTGGAGCGCGGTGACGCCGCTCACTTTCACGGAGGTGTACGAGGGACGCGCTGACATCATGATTGACTTCACCAGGTGAACCCCGTGGCCTGGGACCTCTCTGGGAATATCTCCCATTGTCAGCAGCCTCTAACTGTGTTCTTCCGCACCCCCAGGTACTGGCACGGGGACAACTTGCCGTTTGATGGGCCTGGGGGCATCCTGGCCCATGCCTTCTTCCCCAAGACCCACCGAGAAGGGGATGTGCACTTTGACTATGATGAAACTTGGACTATTGGGGACAACAAGGGTATGTGCTGGCGGCCCATATTCCAGATGAGGCAACTAGGAAGCACTCACTGGGGTCTAGAACTGGTGGCAGGAAGTGGAGGCAGTCTAACTCACCTCCCCCTCTTCCAGGCACAGACCTGCTGCAAGTGGCAGCTCATGAATTTGGCCATGTTCTGGGCTTGCAACACACCACAGCAGTGAAGGCCCTCATGTCCCCTTTCTACACCTTCCGCTACCCTCTAAGCCTCGGCCCAGATGACCGAAGAGGCATCCAATACCTCTATGGCCGGCCCCGGCCGGCCCCCACCTCCCACACCCCAGCCTTGGGCTCCCAGGCTGGGATAGATACCAATGAGATCGCGCTGCTGGAGGTAAGAATGAGGTGGGTGGGAAGACGGAGGGAAGACCCCAGCTCTGTCTTCTTCGCAACCCTGCTGGTCTTGAGGCTCCAGGACGACGTGCTCTTTCTATCCCACCCCAGCCAGAAACCCCGCCAGATGTCTGTGAGACTTCCTTTGATGCGGTTTCCACCATCCGAGGAGAGCTCTTCTTCTTCAAGGCAGGCTTTGTGTGGCGCCTGCGCGGTGGGCGTCTGCAGCCTGGGTATCCTGCTCTGGCCTCTCGGCACTGGCAAGGACTGCCCAGCTCAGTGGATGCAGCTTTCGAGGATTCCCAGGGCCAGATTTGGTTCTTCCAAGGTGCGTGGGAATTGGCAGTCTGCCAGGAGTAGTGACAGAGGACTCAGGGACACAGTGCCCTGAGGACTTTGAGCCGAGAGAGAGTGGGGCTTACTCCCTGGGCCCAGCTGAGTCTCCCAGAGGTGACTGCTCTTGAGTTCAGGGTATCATTGGAGGTCTTGCACACTGCCGTTGCATGCTGATATGGTCAACCCCAAAGCTACCATGTATGATGGGGCTTTAGAGAGGAGGACTTGGGCTCAGAGGCAGAATGACTCACTTGTGGTGTAAAGCTTGGAAAAAGCAGAGCAGGAAACTGATGTAGGCAGTGACCCTGGAGCCTGTGATTTCGACTCCATCTGGCAGAGATGACAACCTAGAACGTTCCAGGTGGCAGGACTTCATAAACACAGGTGAGGTGTGGGAACCCTGTATGTGCATTCCAAGGCAGCCAGCCGAGGGGCCTGTTACAGGGGCCGGGACCCAGG
The DNA here is from genome assembly GCF_030254825.1 of Meriones unguiculatus. Classification (NCBI taxonomy): domain Eukaryota; kingdom Metazoa; phylum Chordata; class Mammalia; order Rodentia; family Muridae; genus Meriones; species Meriones unguiculatus. The sequence continues at coordinate 10,488,055 of NC_083363.1, forward strand.
GTGGTCAGCAAACATCTGCAATGGGCAGCCTCAACCAGAATAACCTTAATTTGGGCTTATTGAACCCAAGCTTATCTTCTCAACCTGGCTCTTCCCAGGCTGGTTCTAACATCCCTCTGAGGTAGGGTTGCTGAGAAAGCACTATTGGCCAGCAATGTCTTACAAAAGACACAGGCTGGGAGAGTCCCTGATGGTGGCCAAGCAGATCCACAGTTGACTGGGTGTGGCAGTGGTGGCTTGGCAGCTCCTGGCAGCATCCCATCTCTGGCAGGTGCTCAGTACTGGATATATGACGGGGAGAAGCCAGTCCTAGGCCCTGAACCACTCTCCAAGCTGGGCCTGCAGGAGTCCCCGGTCCATGCTGCCTTGGTCTGGGGTCCTGAGAAGAACAAGATCTACTTCTTCCGAGGTGGAGACTATTGGCGTTTCCACCCAAGGAGCCAACATGTGGACAATCCTGTGCCCCGACGCGCCACTGACTGGCGAGGGGTGCCTTCTGAGATAGACGCTGCCTTCCAGGATGCTGAGGGTGAGTTGGGGGTTAGGTAGCTATAGGGAGGTGAGTGGCTGTCATCCTGATCCCCTTCCGCCCCCCCCCCCCCAGGCACAGACTTCATGAGGCCTAGATCATCATGATCACAGATTCTCTGTCTAGTGTTGCTATCTCCCCTCCTGGTGACCAACCAGTTTTATGCCCCATATTAAAAATGAGATTGAAGGCCAGAGAGGTACAAGAACTTGTCCAGGGTCCCTTGGCCACTACCAGTGCTCACCAAGGATGGAAGATATGCTTCAGGCACAGCGCCAATCTCCTTATGTGTCTCAGAACAGCCTTCTGAGAAATCTGCCTCGGATTAAAGGAGTGCACCTCCGTGCCTGACCATAACAGCTCTTAACTATCATAGTTTTAAAGGGGCAGAGGAATGGGCGGTAAGGTCAGTAAACGTACCAGAGGAATGATGGTAGAGCCAGGACTCCTGTCAGTTACTGCCCCTAACCACTGGGCCACCAGGCTTACTCCTAAGGGCAGAGAACTTCAGCCAAGCCCAGTGCTCTCTTTCTCACAACTCCCCTTCGATTCTGTGCCCACCAGCACAGGGATCACCGGGAGAACTACTCCGAGTAGCCCCAGGCTCTGTATCTCTGGTATTGCCTTCTGTGGTGTGGAAGGGATGGGGAGGTTGATAACAGGAGCAGTGCTTGCTTCCCTGAAAGGCAGCAATTGACCCGAGGTTCCCAGTAACACTGCACCAAACCCTGGGGTCAGACATAAAGGCTCCCTGGAGGGAAAGGAGGTTCTGGTAAGCCAGCTCTGGAGTCTGAAGATTTAGTTATTTTCTTCTTTTGAAGGCAGGGTCTCTTGTAGTCCAGGCTAGCTTCAAACAGTATGTAACCAAGGATGACCTTGAACGCCTAATCCTCCTGCCCCTACCTACTGAGTGCTGGGGAGCACAGACATGCCTCCTTACTCAGCACTGTGTGGTGTCCGTCCCCAGGCCCTGCCTGACTGGCAGATGCACAGCCTAGAATTCACTTACCCAGCTTGACCACCTTCTCTCTTCAGGCTATGCCTACTTCCTTCGTGGCCATCTCTACTGGAAGTTTGACCCTGTGAAGGTGAAGGTCCTAGAAGGCTTTCCTCGCCCCATAGGTCCTGACTTCTTTGACTGTGCAGAGCCTGCCAACACTTTCCGCTGACAACACCTTGGTTCCATGTGGGGGTACTGCCTCCTGCCGGGCCACTTATCTTAAAGAGACCCACAGCCATATTTGCGGCTCTGGGCTACAGGCATGGGACAGACAGAGCCTATGTATCCTCAGGGGAGTTGGTTGGGGTACAGCCACAATTTGCAGGGAGGGCCATGCTGGTCGTGGTCATCTGCCAACAACTGTCTCAGACTGGGCAAAGGCTTTGGCATTACTTAAAAATAAGGGAGGTCTTGGGCCGACAATTTTCCACCTATCAATGTTCCACGGTCAACCTGGAGGCCTAAGGCCTCCATCTCTGTCCCTCAAAGTAGAGCTCCACAGGAACTAATGAACCACGTTGTCTTCGTTCTATTCCTATAATGAGGTTCCTGTCGGTAGTGGTGTCGGTGATGAGACGCCCAGGGTACTATTCTGCCCCAGCAACGCAAATGGGCCTCAGGCAGTATCTTTCCTGATAAGGCAGCTCTGGGAGATGCTGGACTGACTACCTTTGGGCAGGTGATTCAGGTGTGTTTCCTGGGACCCAGGCCAACAAGGTACACAGTCAGCCCGGGAGGCAGCTGCCTCCTCCCGGAGATACAGCCTCAGAGGCCCCACATACCTCAGTGCCTTGCCCCAGGCCGTTTCTTCCTAGCACAGGTACCCTCCAAGGCCATGTAAATGTATACACAGTGTATAAAGCCTTTTCTAAAAAACCAAGACTGTCATTAAACATGAGTGTTTTCTAAAGTGCCTGTCTGCTTTCTCTTTGCAATTTCAATCTGCAATCTGGATTTGAGACTTAGGGTCAAAGCCTTCATCTCCACCACCTGTCCCCTCTACCTTCCCCTCCCCCAACCCCTGCTAGATTGTTTCTTGGGGCTAGGCCCAATGTTTAGGGTTTCTCTTACTTCATTCCTGCACGAGCAGAGAAGGACACCCGCAGCAACTTTTTAACAGGCTGCCTATTTTCTCCTTTGTCCCTTTAAGTCATCCTCCAAAGCAGTGGTCCTTTTATCTGATCATGCCTAACTACCCTCTCGGGGAGGCATGGTCTCATTAAATATCCATGGCTGTCCTGGAACTCCCAGAGATTAGCCTGCCTATGACTGGAGTTCTGAAGGCTGGGATTAAAGGTGTGAGCCATCATGCCTGGCCCTTAACACTGCTTCCCATGGCTATGAGAACAGTGGCCAAAACTCATGGTTATCACAGCCCTTCCTGGTTCTTTAGCATCTCCTTCATAATGACTCCTGTCAGAACTGCCATCTCTTTAGACTGACCGTTATGGTCACTTGTGTCACTAACTGGCCACTGTTTGTTTTTCAACTTTCATAGAAGTATTTATATTTTTGCACATTCCCCCTTCCATTATCTCCCCTCCCACTCCTGTAGTGCCTTTGCTCCCCTACACAATGTCACTTTTACTTTCATGTTCTGTATAATACATAATTTATGTGTCTACAGATTCTAGAAACCACCAATGAGAGAAAACATGTCTCCAGTTGCATCCATTTTCCTGCAAATAATTTCTGCGTGTGTGTGTGTGTGTGTGTGTGACTGAAAAAAAAATTCCATCATGTACACACTTTTGTTTTGTTTTGTTTTCTGAGACAGCGTTTGTCTACATAGCCCTGGCTGTTCTGGAACTCCCTCTGTAGACCAGGCTTGCCACAGAAATCCTCCTGCCTCTGCCTCCTGAGGGCTGGGGCTAAAGGCCTGCACCACCACTCCCTCGACCTATACTGAATTTGCTGGGCTATAAGTTAGCTCCTGTAATAGTGCTACAATAAACATTGCTTAAGCATTTTTTAGTCACTGCTGTGTTCAACAGGTGGTGGACTGCTTGAACAGTTCCCAGAGGCACTGTCCTCCCTCAGGGCTGTTAAAGAACGAGGGGCAGAGGCATAGAACAGGGCTGGGCTTGTGGGCACCAAGCTTGCAAAACAGAGGAATGCACGTGGGCCCTTCCCGTTCACCTGGCACATCACCTGGGTCTCTGAACAGTACCAACCTCCATCCAATACTGTCGTTCTTCCCATGCCTACTGCCTCGGGAACAACTGTGGGCCTGCAGCGGAGACAGCCGTTCCCAGGGCACTTTCGGGTGGAGAACCTGAGGCGCCAGCCTGGGGGTCGCCATGCCCACCCAGACTCCCTCGGGCTTCCAGATGGAGCGGTCCTTCTGCCTGCTTAAGGTCTCACTTATTTTCTTCACCCCCCGGAAGGAGTTCCAGCTCTGGCTGTGCAACTAAGAAAGCCACTGCGTGGGGCAGGGCCTCAGTGGCTATTTCTGTCGGTGGGAACGTTTCTTCCATACCAGACTTGGGAAGAGCTCGGGTTCCTTTAAGGGCCCGCGAGAGCGCGCTCGGCCGTGCGCTGCACAGGCGGCGGCGCGCACGTTAGCGTCAGCCCCCGCGCATGCGCACCGAGGGCGGCCTACTCGTCGCAGCGGCTGCTGAGGAACCCAGTAGCGGCGCGAGCGCCCGCCCGGCTCGCTCGGCCCGTACTTCGCCTCCTGACCTCCGTTCCCTTAGGTCCAACGCACCTCGGCCCCGCCCCGGCCCACCGGATTCTTTCCAGCTCGACCCGGGCTGCCGGTTTCCCCCGCCGCCATGATGATGATGGCTTTAAGCAAGACCTTCGGGCAGAAGCCCGTCAAGTTCCAGCTGGAGGACGACGGCGAGTTCTACATGATCGGTTCCGAGGTAGCCCCGCGGCGCGTTCTCGGCTTCCCGGGCTGCGGCTGGCCCGCTCGAGCTACCGGGGCGGGCCTGTGCTGCCCGAGTGCGCGCCTCCATTCATCGCGGAGGCGGGCGCGTGCGCGCAGCTGGGGCGTGGCCTGGTGGGCGTGGCCGGGCCCTCTCCAGCCTGGACCTTCTGGGTTTTCTTACCTAAGCATTTGCCCCAGCTTAGAGTGTCCAGCCGGTACGCCCCAAGCAGATGGGAAGAGGACGTTCGGGAAGCCCCTGGGCGCTTGCAGGTGGAGGTGCAGTTAGTGCTCTTGAACCCTTGGGCAGCTCTCGTGCACCCCACTGCCGTGGGCTTGAGAGCTCCAAGTTGTAAGCCTGAGGCTTAGGAAAGCCCCTCCCTTTCGTGTCCTTGCTTCTGAGGTGGGCTGCTGAAGCCTCCTGACCTTTAAGAAAGTGGTTGGAGAAGAATGTTTGGTTTTGCATGGATGAGGCCCCCAGGCCAGAAGCACTAACATTTTGGGTATCTGTGAACGTGTTTTGAGTCTTATTATAGGGGATAAATCAGAAGGATCGCTAACCCGTAGGTAGAAGAGACAGCTTCTGTTCAGTCAGGTGGACAAATTTCCCTAGGACGGTGTTTCTTAAGCTGTGGGTTGCTATTCCTTTGGAGACCCTTTCACAGGATATCAGATGCCCTGCGTGTCATATCTTTACATTACAACTCATAACAGCAGCAAAATTACAGATTTGAAGTAACAATGAAAGAATTTTATGGTTGGAGGCCACCATAACATGAGAACCTGTATTAAAGGTTTACAGCATTACAAAAATTGAGAACCACTGCCTTGGAAAAACCCTACAGTTAGTCCTTCTGACCAGCCAAGTGTATGAATTATTATTATTATTATTATTATTATTTTTACTAGCCTCCTTCCAATTAAGGGCAACCACCAACCAGTTTATGTGTCCCCTTTCTGATTCTTTTTGAACCAAGTTCTCATTGTGTAACCCTGGCAGGCCTGTAACTCCACTTTGTAGACCAGGCTGGCCTCGAACTCAGAGAAATCCACATGCCTCTGCCTCCAAGTGGCACCATGCCCAGTGGATGTCTCTCTCTCCTCATTTTTATTTTTTTAAGATGTGGGCAGCCAGGCAGTGGGCCGCACCTTTAATCTGCCCACCCGGGAGGTAGAAGTACAGGGTGAGTTTGAGTTTAGCCTGATCTACATAGCGAGACCCTGTCTCAAAAGGAAAAAATAAAATAAAATCCTTGTGTTTAAATGTCAGTCAGTAGACGTGTAAGGAGGTAAGTAGCCACCCTGGAGAGCTAAAGCCATTTCAGAATGCCGACGGTTGACTCCTGTTTTTCAGTAGCGTGTTGGTGTCAGGTAATGGCACGGGTGTTAGAACCATCCAGACTTTAAGGGTTTTCACTCTCACCATTTTCCACTAAACAAAAGTGCGAGTTCTGCGGTGACATGTTCACACCATCACTGGAGTGCTGCTGTTCCACAGTGCCTGTCCGTCTCCCACAGCTGGTGATGGTCCTTGTTGGCCGTCAGGCATTTGCTCAAATGCAAGGTCCGTAAGGCAGTTGAGCACTTTGAACGTTCTGTGCAGAAGAACTTGTTGAAAGAAACATTGACCTGGTCTGACGTAGGAAAGGGTAAATGTGTGATTACCACCAGCCAACTCTGAGTGGCTGGTGGTAATTTTGAAAGGAAAATTCTCACCTGGTGGGGTGATTAAAAGAGAGCTTCTGGTCAGTGGGAAGAGCCTTAGAGGCGGAGTGACAGCTTGCGCTGCCTCCTTACCCTCTTCTCCCTCTGCCTGCCTCAACTCCTCTTTTTCTCATGATAGGAGTTGAACCTAGAGCCTTGTGCATGCTGAACACATGCTTTTCCCCTGAGCTCTTTTCTCACGCATCTGAAATGCTTAAACTGGAAAAACATGGCTTTTTGAGATCATGGTCATAGCATGTGTTAGGTTTTAGAAAGCTATCAACAACCTTTCAGTTGAATGAGAATAATTATCCTGATACCGAAATGGAAAGGGTTTTTTTTTTTTTTTTTTTTTTTTTCCTTTTCATTCTCTAGGGTCTGGCTTTGGTTTTGGGAAGAGCATAGTACGATTCCTGTAGTACTTTCTATCTGCAGGTCCTGTGGCAGTGTTGTATAAATGATGGCCCTCGGCCCCTTCGTCTGTTAAGACAGATGGGCCAGACACAGCAACACTAGCATTGTGTGGCATGTGCAGTGGCTGTAACTGTGTGCCGCTGTCATCCTGTCATGTGCCACACAAGTCACAGAACTTTGAAGAAATGAATGCCCAAGTCCAGAATCGTGATTTTGTATTCCAGAGAGGGTAAAGACTGATTTAGGAAACGCCGAGCAGTCCAGCCCTAATGTCCTAGAGTCCGTGGTACAAAAGCCATGCAGGATCCCCACAGTAGCTGTGGAGGACAACATTGCTAACTTCTTTCCAAAACTGAATGAAATGGTACTTTGCGTGATCATAACCCACAAACCAAGTTGCTGTATAGATGTATACAAACCAAGTTGCTATGTATAGATGTCCGGCTCTTTGGCTCAGCAGCTCTGGCTGTTGGTCATGTAAATCTCTTCTGGAAGCAAAGTGCAGAAACTGCTTTCACTTTATAAATGTAAGCTTTGATAGGGAGATAGATGAAAAGAAAAATAGAAGTGATCCTTTCTAGAGCAGAATTAAGACTTGAGGGCCTAGCGTGGCCGTACACGCCTTTAGTCCCATCTCTGAGTAGAGGCAGGCCCATTTCTGTGAGTTCAAGGACAGCCTCGTCTACACAGCGAATTCCATACCAGCGAGGGCTATGTGGCGAGAATATGTCTTAGAAAAAAAGGCACGGTTGTTAAGCATTTGACAGGTCAGTAAGAGGCCAAAGCCAGTACCTTGTACTGCCTCCACTGGTTATCCTCACAGTGTGACTCTAAAGACATCATCTCTGAAGAGTCGGTGAGACCATAGAGTATCTTTATAAAAGACTAGCTTCGCTTGAAGGCTGTACTTATTATTTTATTATTGCTACAAGCAAACTGAAGCTATTACTTAGAGGAAGTAGTGATTTACATGATAGTCTAGGGATTACTAATATAGTGCTTTTTTAGACAATGAAAATTTCTTTGGTGTCTCTGGTTTGAGTTTTGTTACTAAACAAAGCAACACAGGCAACAAGACAGATTATCTTGCATCTGTCTAAAATTAAAGACTTTTTGGTGTTTATTGCCTTGTAAAAATATCAAAGTCTGCTCCTTAAGATAAAAGAAGGTCACAGGAGTCTCAGATTTCAGAAAAGTGCCAACAATCTCTAGTCAGACCAGAATCACAAGCTTCTTACTAAGCTCTGGGGTTCTCCCTCGTAGACATCTGGTCAGGCCTTTTGGAACTTAGTTCTGATGTCAGAATACACAGATGCCAGCCAGATGTGCACTGCTGTTGAACCCTTGATGTCAGCAGAATGTGTTTTACGACTGCTGAAAGGCTGGCGTCTGGAGGCCTTGAACCTCGTTCGCTTGCTCCGGCAAATCCTCTATGCCAGAACCCTTTCGTGTAGTGGTGGATGGCCTGACCCTCATAATGAGCCTTCTTGCTTTACTCATAGGTGGGGAACTACCTCCGTATGTTCCGAGGTTCTCTGTACAAGAGATACCCCTCACTCTGGAGGCGACTAGCCACTGTGGAAGAGAGGAAGAAAATAGTTGCATCGTCACATGGTAAAAAAACAAAACCTAACACTAAGGGTGCGTCTTCACGAGGGTTTGTAAACCTGTTTCAAAACCACTCGCTTATGTCATGAAGATAAAACGTTTTCACTCCAGTGTCTTCATTGCAGCCTGACCTTAGTGGTAGGAAGCATCCCAGGGGCGGGCCACCCTGCCAGTGCGCACGTGGTTCAGGTGAGAGTGACCAGCGAGCCTTTGGTGCTCCGCTGTTGTGTGTTCCTGGCTGGGCCAGGGGCTGTGTGAGGGGCTGGGGTCAGGGCGGTAGCAGGTGCTGTGAAGACATGTTGGTCTCAAAACGTTTTAGGAATGCTGTGATTCGCTCCCATTTGCTGTGAGTGTGTTGCTGTAGTCATCCCCCTGCAGCCCTAGTAGCAGATGGTGGTCCCAACGTCACTTTCCTCGGGGCTTTCACCGCCTCCCTCGCAGAGCACATTTACCCTGTAGTACTTCATCTCAGCAGCCGGTGCGCTCTGTTCACGTGCATGTGCCCATTCCGTGTGGCCTGCCCTGTGCCAGGGCTTGCCACGTGAGCCCTTTGATGCCAGGAGACTAGTTCCGGCTCTGGGCTGTGGCAGCTCTGCAGAGTGGTGATGCTCGTCACGTCTTACGGGGGCTCTGGCAGGAACATGTGGGTAGGGGAGCGACAGGACATTTGGCTTCGCAGAGGCACCCTGTAGAGAGCTGCCCTGGGCCTCGGTGCATGCGTGCGTGCATGTGTGCATGCGTGCGTGCATGTGTGCACGCATGTTCGCTAGCACTTTGCAGTCTGTCTTGTCTGTAGGTGCTAATGTAGTTTTGTCACGGTAAATTGGGGGTTCTTTTAATGCAGGAGCCAGAGCTGCTTTTTGGTCACCACTAAAGCAGATCCACTGCTGCCTGAACAGTTTCCTCTGTTTCCCCTCTGCCACAAGTGGAGTACAGTCACTAGCATGGTGGCTGTCTAGCTTTGCCTGCCCTTCCTTTAGTTCCCATGAAGCCTAAGTGGTCTTTCTGCTGTGTGTCTTCCCTCCCTGTAACCAAGAGGTTCCTCCAGCGAAGATAACCAGGTTCTGCAGCTAAGTAGCAGCTCTTGACAAAGGTTTCCTAGAAGAGCTGGGGTAACAGCGTATGAAGTCTGTCTTGTTTTCTAGACAGCACACCTGGACTGGCTCAGGGATGGTAACTTGCTCCGTGTGAAACAGTTCTTTCCAACTCTCTGGGCTCCTTGTTTTAAAAGAAAAGTAGTGCTCTTTCATTCTGTCTCCTACCTTGCTTTGTGTTTAGATTGTGGTGGTGTCAGACCTCTTCCCACTGGGGTGTTACTCGGAGGCCTTCCTGGCAGCCCCTAGCTGCTGCTGCCCCAAACATCTCTGCCCCTGAGCTAGTGCTCTTAGGAGGCGAATTGGTTCAAATCCATCCCAGCAGAGGCTTTCTCCCCTAAGATGGCCGTCAGCCTGGTTGCCCTTTTGGAAGAGGCTAGCACCCAGCAGTAGTGAGTTTGACACCTTGCTTTCCCCACCTCCCGCATGTGAGGACCTCATGTGCTGAATCAAGTTGGTTGGCAGCTCACTCACACTGCTGCAGGATGACCACAGTGGGGTCTCTCTGCCTACAGATCATGGCTACACCACCCTCGCCACCAGTGTGACACTGCTGAAGGCCTCCGAGGTAGAGGAGATTCTGGATGGCAACGATGAGAAGTACAAGGCTGTGTCCATCAGCACAGAGCCCCCCACCTACCTCAGGTACACCCTCCTAATCTCCGTATGCTTCAGGTGTGGTGGGTGGGCAGTTCTCATATTGAAGAGCAGGTTACAATGAGATTGAACTGAAACACGTTTCAATACTTTACTTACTGTGTTTATAGTCATCTGACCTAGGTGTCTAAGTTCCTTCTGTATCTTTGGAATTCTTAAGAAAAATAGGCCAAGTCTTGAATTCTGGAATGTTCTGAAACTGGGACTCATTTACCAAAAAAATTAGTGACTCAGATAAAACTCCCAAAAAGAAACAATATTTTAATATATACATGTAGAACTTTGAAAGAACTTTTTCTTTTTGAGACAGGGTCTCATGTAGCCCAGGCTGGCCTTAAACTTGCTGTATAGTTAAGTATGGTGTTAAACTTAGATCCTCCTGCCTCCACCTCCTGGCTACACAGATTACAGGTGTGTGCTGCCATGCCTGATTATCACAGTGCTGGGGGTTGCTCAGGACTTTATGTCTGCCGGGCAGGCACTGCACCAATCCATCTACCTCCTCAGGTCCAAACACAAAGTTTTGTTTTGTTTTTCTCTGTGTAGTCCTGGCACTCGTTCTATAGACAAGGCTGGTCTCAAACTCAGAAATCCACCTGCGTTTCCCTCTTTTAAAAGTATAAAAATAAGTTTGTTTTAAGTGCAATTTTTTTCTTTTTTGTGGGTTTTTTTTTATTAATTCAGTTTAATTGTCATAGGCCCCTCTATCTTCTCCTCCCCATTCCACCCTCCCTCCCGCATCCCCAAAAATAGTTATTAAAGATCTATTTTTGTGGGTTGGGGAGATTGCCATGGCATGCATGTGGAAGTCGGGGGACAGCTCTGTGGAGTTCCCCCCATGTTTACACGTGCTCAGATCACCACACTTGCAACACAAGCGCATTTACCTACTGAACCATCTCCCCAGCCTAGAACAGAACTTTTATGAAAGTATTTGTGCAACAACATGGCAAATAATTAAAAACGCACTGTGTTGTATCTAGTGTCTACCCATCTAGACTTAAAAGTAAACTGCAAACGCCAGTAGATTTGGTAAGTAGTGATGCTAGGATCAAACCCAGGAGTCCATGAGCTTGTGTTCCACCTCTGAGCTGCACCCCGACCATGGAACACGAGAAACAAGCAGTCCATATCTAGCAATACAAGAGGTAAACAAACAAAGGAGGAATGCTTGTCTTCTCTGTAATCTTGTAGTAGGGATGGGGCTGAGAATGGAGCTGGGCCTTCTTTGCTAATCATGTCCATGCTTTCCTGTTGGGCTACATCCCCAGTCACTCATGTCATTTTAAAAGTTCAAAGCTTAAAAAAAAAAATAGTTTGGCACACACCTGTAATCACAGAATTTTGAAGTGAAAGCAGGAGGGTGGTGGTTTTAAGGCCTCTGTGGGCTAATAGTGAGACCTTATCAAGAAGCAGAGAGAAAAGAAAGTTTTAATGTACAGAGCCTGAGGGTCCTGAAGGAGGAAGGTACTGTTCAGACTGATGTGGTTGTGGGAATTATTTCCATCCAGACTTTTCTTCATCTCTGTTGTTCGATTGCTTTTCTGGTCCCCCTCAGCCTCCAGAGAGGGTGGCGTCCATCCAATCCTGTGAGCTTTATAGACGTGTGCTCAGCAGATTCTTTTTCCCCCCAAGGGATGTGGTAAGAACATAAGGATAGTTAGACCTTCCCAGGAAGTCACAGAAGGAAATTATGTACATATGGCTGACACTTTTATGTTTGCACATGTCAGCTGGGGGCCCTTTATACAGCGGTAAACAGTTTCTTGATTGTGTCATATGAGGACCAGCTGAGGGAGTAGATTCCTTTTGCCTTGAAGCCAAAACAGGGAAAGCGGTGTCCAACGTTTGAAGCAAGCAGCTACACTGCTCAGTCGGCCTGACAAAGGGCCTGGAAGCCTACCCCTCCTGTCACTAGATATTTGTCCTGTCTTGGGATTCTTGGAAAAGATTGGAGATAGGACAGGATTTGAGGGTAAGGGGTGGGGTCAGCACAGAAGGGGTGAGTGCTAAAGATACGCAGTTTCCAAATGCAGGTGCAGCTGCGCTAGAATTGTCTGGAAGGTGCAAAGAAGGCCTGCCCCCTCCAGAGATGGACACTGAATCTGGGTGGGGCTTAGGAATTTGCTACTTAAAATTTCACACTCTTCATGAACCATTTGTCCACATAGGCTGAGATGGAAACTGGTCGGCTGTGCCAGCTGTTAAGTTGTGTGCAAATTAGTCCCCAGTTCCTGGGGTTATGTCCCAGGTCTCAAAGGTGGGAGATCATAAGGGCCGAGCTAGACTTGCAGTGTTTCAGACCATACGGTCCTGTGCCCCTGCCCCCACCCTTGCCCAGAGGGTAGCCCTAGACCTTAGCATTAAAGGTGTTAAGTGCCCTAGATTTTTTTTTTTCCCTCAAAAATAAAAGGGGGTGGGGGCGTCTTTCGAGATTTCACTTTGCCTCAACCCTGGCTTCCCTGGAACTCAAAAATTCCTCTATCAGGCTAGAGAGATGGCTCAGAGGTTAAGAGCACTGCTTGCTTTTTCAGAGGTCCTGAGTTCTGAGTTCAATTCCCAGCAATCACATGGTCACAACCATCTATAATAAGATCTGATGCCCTCTTCTGGCATTCAGGTGTACATTCAGGCAGGACATTGTATACATAACCAAAAAAAAAATATATATATATATGTTTTTTTTTTAATATATTTATTTTATGTATATGAATACTGTTTTGCTACACAGCAGAAGAGGGAATCAGATTCCATTACAGATGGTTGTGAGCCACCATGTGGTTGCTGGAATTGAACTCAGGTCCTCTGGAAGAACAGCCAGTGCTCTTAACCGCTGAGCCATCTCTCCAGCCCCCAAAATAAATAAATCTTTAAAAAAAAAAAAATCGTCTACCACTCAGTACCTGTACCTCCTGAGTACTGGGGTTAAAAGCTGCACCACCATGCTCTACTCTGTGTCTAATATGTCTGTGCCCTTCTCACACAGGTACCTCTAGGTGCCAGGAAGAGTATCCCAGGGTAACATGTCCTCCACAGGATCTGGGAGCCTGCCAGGGACACAGTAGTGCCCACTGAACATGGGTTGGTTCCCAGTGAGCAGAATCTGACTCCTGCTTTGACAGGGTCACTTTCTTCTCTGTCTCTTCAGGGAACAGAAGGCCAAGAGAAATAGCCAGTGGGTCCCCACCCTGCCCAACAGCTCCCACCATCTGGATGCTGTGCCATGCTCCACCACGATCAACAGGAACCGCATGGGTCGGGACAAGAAGAGAACTTTCCCCTTGTGGTGAGTAAGCACTGCTGTGCTCGGCTCTGCACATTCCCCCTTTTCCCAGTGCTCTGTAGTCTCGTTCCCAGAGAGGCACTCATCAGTGACCCTGAGTTTTCACAGATGCTACCCAGCCACTGCCTCCGATGAGGTTCTCTTCAGATTGTCATCCTTGGCTTTTCCCATCCTCCCTGGCTGCCTGGTGTGTCTCTCGAGTATTCCCCTTCCGTAGCACCCACACCTTTTGGGGGTGTGGGCCTTTCCCTGGTGTATGTTACATCTGATACCCCACAGCCTGTCTGGAGGGTTTCAGATGATTTCCACATGACTCTCACCAGGTCAGTTCTCAATGGCTGCTGAAACCTCTGTAGTGACTTACAACAGTACTTAAGTCAGGAGTCTGACACAGGTGCATAGGCCTGATCAAGGTGTGGGAGGGTCATTGCTCCCTTCAGAGGCTGGCGTGGGGGGTTAGGGAGGATCTGATGCCCACCCCTTTCAGCTCCGGTGGCTGTAAGTTCCCTAGCTTAAAGTCACAGCCACATCATTCCAGTCTCTGCCCCTGTGATGGGCTCCTCCATCTGTGAAAGCTCCCTCTGGATTTCTTAGAAGAACACTTGAAATTTAGGGCCCTCCCCAACTCCTGCTAGAACGCTGGCTTGATTTTTCAAAGGTGCTATGAGTTCCTGAGTGCAGTGAACCTTTTGAGTGTTGAAGACACTTTCCCTTTCACAGTTCCCTCCCCACTCTTCTCAGTAAGTGTTGACCTATGGCTCTTAGTGTTTTCTACCCTATCTTCAGAGATATTCTCTGAGCTTTAAGAGGAAGGGGTGGGTTTTGTTTGATTTTTTTAAACAAGATCTACTCTGTATCCCACAATGACCTCAGACTCCTGGCAGTTTTCCTGGGTCAGCTTCCCCAGTGCTGGGATTACAGACATGAGCTTCTAGACCCTGCTAGCATGTATCGTTTTTTTTCCTTCCAGGGCAGCAGTTTCCTGGTTCTTCTGATGTGCTTATGAAGCATACTGGTCTGCCCTGATGCAGAACTTAACCGTAGACATGTTTGAGCTTGTTTATCCTCCTCTGTACTCCCATTAGATGGGCCTTGGGAACCCCTGGCAACCTCTTCTATGCTTCCTCAGTGTTCGATGACAAATACCTGGAAGAAATGGCCTTTCTCTTCCAACCGTATTTACAGTGCCCCAGAGTGCAGAGGGAAGCTGGAAACTTGTGTTCCTGGGGACCTAGACACAGGGAACCCTAGAGCTCTCACTGACAGCTGCTACTGTGTCACTTTCAGCTTTGATGACCACGATCCAGCTGTGATCCATGAGAATGCATCACAGCCTGAGGTGCTGGTACCCATCCGGCTGGACATGGAGATAGATGGGCAGAAGCTGCGGGATGCTTTTACCTGGAACATGAATGGTATGTGGATAGTCAGTTTGCCATGGCCTTATGTGAAAATGCCCACTTTCCCACCTGCTGCCTCTCAGGCTGATTCTAGACTTGACATTTGCAGCCTTGTGGCATGGTTTTTAAGGTTGTAAACTCTGGGTTTGTTCTGTCATGTGCCCTGTTCCTTGTGGACTGGGCATGTGTCTTAGTTCGTTTTCTTTTGCTATAACAAGATACCCAAACCTGGGTGATTCATAAGTAAACATAAGAGACTCACTGATGTTTGTCTCTGAAGGATGGGACGTCCAAGATTCAGCTGCTAAATAAAGTTTTCTTCTGTTGAGGCCTCACAATGCCTCCACTCATGGCAGAAAGTAGATGTTAATGTGAGACAAAATAAGGACACAGTTAATGACAGTTGGCCCTGTAGCAAGTGAATGAGAACTCATTAGAGAAGGCAGGGCCTGTCTGTACTACCTTAAGCTTACAGTTCTCAATAAATAAATACATATGTAGTGGTATGTGGCTCTATTGACTGGCTTAATCCATATAGCAACAGAGAAGATAAAGTAAAATAATTTGTGAAAATCAGCAATGTGAATGATAAAAGTATATCAATCAGCATGGAAAAAACAGCAAGGGAGGAGAGTCAACAACACGTAGGATATATGAAAAAGCGATGGGGAAACAATATTTTGTGTTTATTTAAAAATAAAACTGGAGCCCAAAGGTGGTAGGTATGTCCTCAGTCACAGTACTGGGATTTAGAGGCAGGCAGATCTCTATGATTTTGAGGCCATCGTGGTCTCAGGACAGCTACAGCTACATAGTGAGACCTAAGCTCCCAAAATAAAACAAAGAAAAAAAGTGCATTTCTGAAATCAAGCACTGTGTACTTGTAGTTGTAGCACTTTGGAAGTAGAAGCAGGAGGGCCGCGCAGTCATGGTCAGCCTGGGCTACATTTGTAAGGCTCTAACAAAAAAACAAACAGCAGAACATAAACACAAACCAGTGACCACAGTATGTGAGTTTCAGGCTCCACCCTCCCGTGAGTTAGTTAGCTCTAGGGTAGTGGTGCTCATCCTGTGAGTCACAACCCCTTTGGTGGTTGAACAATCCTTTCACAGGGTTGCCCAATAGCATTGGAAAACACAGATATTGCATTACAATTCATAACAGTAGCAAAATTAGTTATGAATTAACAACGAAATAATTCTGTATCTAAGGTCACCACAGCATGAGGAACTGTATTAAAGGGTCACAGCATTAGGAAGGTTGAGAAGCACCACTCTAGGAGCTTGGCATGGCAAGTATCTGATTCTGTTGATGACCAAGATATTGCTCAGACCCAGTCCAGCTGCCTCCCCACAGCTCACCCTCAGCTTTGTTTCTAAAGTCACAAGGTCAACTCATGTTTCTACCTTCACCCCTTTCCTAACCCTACTGATTTTGACCCAAAAACAAACAAACAAACAAATGCAAATGCAATTGATTAGAGAAAAAAAAGATAGTCCCTCAGACAAAATGATGCCAGAGCAATTGAATATCCAAGGATAATAAACCTTGACCTAATCTCATACCTAATACTAAACTCTGAAAGAATCACAGACTTAAAGTATATAAAACATAAAACTGGAGCTGAGTGTGGTGGCACACACCTGTAATCCCAGCAACTGAGGGAGGCAGGCAGGCTGATCCCTGTGAGTTCAAGGCTAGCCTATTGTACAAAGCCAGGACAGCCAAGGCTACACAGAGACATACTGTCTTGCGAAACCAAAACAAACAACAATAACACAATAACAGAAAAACCCACAAAATTATTAAACTTGTTGTGGGAAGGAATAAGAAAATCTTGGGTGTTTAGGGCTAGACAAAGAATCTTAGACACCAGCAGCACAGTTCAGAATAGAAATTACTAAAATTTAGATGTCATCACAACTTTGCTCTGGAAAAGGCCCTGTCAGAAGAGTGAAAAAGAAGACAGTCCTGTGATCCCAGTTCCCAGAGCACAGAAGCAGGCTAATCTCCGAGCTCAAAGTCTACATAGCAAGGTACAGGCAAGCCAGGGAGGGCTGCACAGTGAGACCCTGTCTCTAAAAAGATCACAGGGAAGGAAGTTTGTATGAAACTTGAAAGAACAAATTGGGAAAACTCAAAAAAGCAAACAGTATAATTAGAATAAGAACACAGGCTTCAGAGATGGCTCAGAGGTTAAGAAAGCTGGCTGCTATTCCAGAGGAGCCAGGTTCAATTCCTAGCACCCACTTAGGGGCTCACAGTGGTCTGTAACTCCATTTCAAGGGCATCTGATGCCTTTTGGCCTCTGCAGGCACCAGGTATGCAAGGGATACACGGACATATTCAAACAGAACACTCACACATAAATAAATCTGAAAAGATGTCTTAGGACAGGAGACATGAAGAGACATTTCACTAAGGATGCATAGATGGAAGTAAACATCGGAAAGGTATTCTGCTTTATTAATAAACCATTTGAGAAATGCAAATTAAAACTAGTGACAATGCCAGTTAATGCTGGTGAGATGTGAAAGACCGGAGTCCCTCACACACTGGTGGAAATGCAGAAGTCCACGCTGCTCTGGAAAACAGTTGAAAAGCTAGCCGGGACTGCAGTGTGAGGGAACAGCTGCAGTAGAGGGAGCGTCCCAGAGAAGTCCTGAAGACATGTATTTACACTGAAACCTAGATGTGGATATTGATGGTAGCTCTGTGCGTAATAGCCAAAAATCAGAGGAAGCCTCTATGCCCTTTGGTGGGTGAGTAGTTAAACAAAATGTGAATCCCCTGTAGAATGTCATTTAGCAATAAAAAGGAAGTAACAACCTGTATGAATTTCTGCGGAATTTTTGTTGTTTGTTTGTTTGTTTGTTTGTTTGAGACACAGTGTCACTGTGTAGCCCTGGCTGGCTTGGAACTCGCTGTGTAGACCAGGCTAACCTTAAATCAGAGATCCATCTGACTCTGCCTCCCAAGTGCTTGGATTAAAGGCATGCACCACAATGGCTAGCTTCTGTGAAGAATTTTTCTGACTAGAAAAAAGTTACTCCCAAAGTTGCATAAGGTATGATTCTAGTTTCTCAAATGCTTAGATTACAGAAACAGATATCACAGATGAAGGGTGGCTGGAGGCAAGTAGGCATGGCTGCAAAAGAATAGGTCAAATAGAGGGAATCTTGACTGCCCAGATTTGGTTCTGAGAATACACTCTAGTTTCATAGGATGTGACCCATGGAAAGATTCCCTCGGGCAGGGCCTGGGGCCTAGAAGGAAAAGGACACTTCATCCTCTGCTGTTGTGAGCGTCTGGGAAGGCCAGGTTCAGTTGCCCAGTCATGCACATCTGCATGAGGAGAGGTTTGACAGAGGAGGAGGGGATGGGAGAAGTCTGGACAGGTGTGAGCATCATGAAATGAGGCACTACAAACAGGTTGGAACATTTGCATTTTCTAATTTCAGAGAAGCTAATGACCCCTGAGATGTTTTCAGAAATCCTTTGTGATGACCTGGATTTGAATCCACTGACTTTCGTGCCAGCTATTGCCTCTGCCATTAGACAGCAGATTGAGTCCTACCCCACAGACAGCATCCTGGAGGATCAATCTGACCAGCGCGTCATCATCAAGGTAGATGCTAAGAAGACACTCAGCCCTTGGTGGAAACCTGCAGGGTTCTTGCTGTGGAATGTAGTTTCTGGGAAGACACTCTTCAGGGACAACCTAACTATGTCCTCAGGAGTGGGTGGGCTGACTTTTCAGAGTAGTGTCACATTGTGGGTAGGACAGCCAGTGCTGCTATATCTCCACCGAGCCCTGAGTCAGTAAACCCCGCCTTAGAAGGTGAAAGCAGCTGGTGGGCAGAGTATGAAAGGCTACAGTGAGGTGCATAGCATCAATGCAATATCCTTCTGGGCTGGGCCAGAAATATGCTTCACATACCTGTTTGTATTCCTGCTTTCAGTTCTTTGGGGTTTCTACTCACAAGTTAAAATTCCTAGGTCACTTGGCTATTTAGTATTTTGAGGACCTACCAAACTTGCACAGCAGTTACACCATTTTACATTCCCCCTAACAATTCACTATGGTTCCAATTTCTCCCCATAGTCACCAGAAGTTGTTACTGCCTGCCTGCCTCCCTCCCTACTTCCCTCCCTCCCTTCTTTCCTTCATTTCTCCCTCCCTTCTTCCCTTGTTTGATAATAGCCATCCTAATGGGTATATTTTACTGTGTTTAATCTTTTCTAGCTTTATAATTAGTGTGTGTGCTAGGATGCATGTGTCTGTGTTGATTTTTTTTTTTTTTTAACTACTATTGGGGTGCGTGCGTGCGTGCCACACAGGCCTGCCTACTGTGATGAATGTGTGGAGTTGAGAGGACAGCTTTGCGGAGTTTGTGTTTTCCTTCCACGGAGAATAGGCGTGTCTTTCTAAAGGGTAAGGAGTAGATAAGGCAGTGTACCTGTGAGTTGCCAGGTAAGATGATTCTAAAGCAGTGACATTAGGGAATAGACAGTGGCTAAAACAGGCTCAAGAACAGTCTCTGAAGAGTGGCATGTAAGCTGCACTGTACGTATCCAGCATAGCTACATAACGATTGATTGCCACAGGTGTAAAGGACAAGGAAGACACTGGCTCAGCATGGGATACAAGGGTAATGAGAAGAGGGGTTAAGGTGGAATCAGGTACCCAGAAGCTCAGTGTCTAGTGACTACCTGAGAGATTTGTGGGTTTGATCTTCTTTTGTAAACAAGAAACTAGACATACCAGGGCCAGCCATGGTACTTAACTCCTGAGTCATAGGCACAATTTCCTCAGACCTGGCAGTTGAGAATGCTTTGTCCCCACCGCCTCACAGCATTCCTGGGCTGACAATATTTCCAGCTCTCACTTGTGCTTATTGGTTTCTGCCACAGCTGAACATCCATGTGGGAAACATCTCCCTGGTGGACCAGTTCGAATGGGACATGTCAGAGAAGGAGAACTCCCCTGAGAAGTTTGCCCTGAAGCTGTGCTCAGAGCTGGGGTTAGGTGGGGAGTTTGTCACCACCATTGCATACAGCATTCGGGGACAGCTGAGCTGGCACCAGAAGACCTATGCCTTCAGGTAGGATAACTAGTATGATCATCCTTCCCTCTGGTCTTACATT
Organism: Meriones unguiculatus; assembly: GCF_030254825.1. Classification (NCBI taxonomy): domain Eukaryota; kingdom Metazoa; phylum Chordata; class Mammalia; order Rodentia; family Muridae; genus Meriones; species Meriones unguiculatus. Next base: position 10,507,762 of record NC_083363.1, read on the forward strand.
TTTGTCCGCTTCCTTGCCTACAATGGAAAGAGACTTCTTTGGAAACTGGAATGCTTAGGAAAAGCAAGAACAAAGGGCTTTTTACAAAGACATGGCAATTCAGGAAGTTTGTTAGTAGGTTTTTTTACTCAGCTAGGTTTACCAGACATGCCAAGAATCAGCTTTCCTGTAAGTATGAGCAAGAGCAAAGAGGGCTGAAGAGAAGTAGCTTCAGTCCCAAGGGTATCCAGCGCTCTCTGTGGGCACCGAGACTGTAAGGGGCATGCAGACATGCTTGCAGGCAGTACACCCAAGCACATAAAATAATCAAAATGTTTTTAGAAAGGGGGAGGGGGATGAGGCCCACCCAAAAGGGTATGTCCCCCTCAGCCCAAGCACTTGATTAGCTAAGCAGGCAGGAGCTGCTGTGACTTCTCCAGCAGCCCATTGGCCAAGGAGCTCTGCTCTCCAGCCTTGATTTCTGAGGTCCTATGCCTCGCCATTCCTGAAAGAAGCCTACTTGTAGGTGCATCCAGGATGTCCATTCACCTTGTGTGGAGCCAAGGCCAGCAGGCCGCAGAGCCGATGTAGGGTGACCTAGCTCCCCAGAGTCAAGCTGAGGTCCTGTGATACCTGGTAACGTTGTCTAGGCCTGGGAGTGACACTGACACACAGGATCCATCCACAAGCCAGTAGTTGAGCAGGAACCCACTTTCAGAATGTGTACATGCAGGTGCCCCTTGCTGCTCCTAGCAGCCAGGTACCAAGTGTCAGTTTCACCCTGCTGTGGCAGCCTCAAGTGCTCGAGAAGTGCAGCTTCTTGAGGTTCATGAAGGGTCCTGCTGCCATCTTCAGTTGCCAACACTTAACAGCATTTACATTATCAGACCTTTACATTACGTTACAGCTTCAGGTCCTTGATTTCCTGGCTGCCTACAGTTTTCCTGTGCTCCAGAGCAAACCCTCTGGAAGCCACCCAGTAGTGTTAGGACAGAACTTGGGACCATTGCATGAGTCCCAGGTGTGGACTAGAAGGGTCTGGCTCTGCTGTGGTCAGATTTCAAAATTTGGGACTAAGTGTAGGCCTGGTAGAACTATGAGCAAATAAATGTCCTTCCACTGTGGCCTGCCCGGATTCCTGGAATATATCCCCAGCAGTTGTTCTCAGAATCAGAAAAGGCTATTTTATCTTCCCAGCCAACCAGGCCTGGTGAGCTCTCAAACCTGTCCTGTATGTTGGACCATTTGGGCATCATGAGACCTAGTAGTGGCAATCAGGACATAGAGAATCAGAGCCTAGTTCTTCCTACACATCCACATCCAGAGGACAGAAACCACCAGAACTCCTGATGCTCCCGTTGTTCCCAGCACTGCATCACCTCTCCCCGTGGGCATGTGGAAATAGGGATTTCTTAACCACTTAGCACAGGAAAATGATTGTTGTCCCTACCATCCTTACAGTTCCTCGTTGAACGAGCCCCAGCCTGGTCTCTGACATGCACAGAATATGGCAAGCACTGTATCCCATGACCTCTTAAACGAGTTTTAAGTTCTAAGCCTGTATGACCTCATGTTGGAAGCACACTAAAGTCCTCCCAGGCAGTCTGCCAATCTCTGCATGTTCATGTCCTTTCCCCTGTACCCACTCCACTGGGCCCTAGTCGGTGGTTGTATCTACAGAATAGCAGAGAGAGCTGCTGATCACAGACATGTGAACAGCATCAGGATACCCATGTATTAGAAGGCTGTGCCTTTTAGTGGTAGGACAGACAGGGGATAAAGGCAGGCAGGAACAAGAAGAAGCACGAGGAGGGGAAAAGTAGGTGTGTGACCGACTAGTAACAGGCTCCAGACTCCTACAGTACAGAACTGAGTTAGAGCAACACAGACATCTCAGAACCAGAACGAGGACAGAAGGGCTGTGCCAAGGACTGATGGCTCAGTGGTTCAGAGCACTGGCTGCTCTTGCAGGGGACCCAGGCTGCTGCCCTTCTACCACCTAGTGGCTCCCACCTATCTGTAACTTGGAATCTGGCATCCACTTCTAGCTGCCCATGTACATAGTACACATACATCTATGGAGGGAAAACACTCTTACACATAAAATAATGAAGCCGATAAATCTTTTTTCATTTTTTTTTTTTTAAAGAAGGGCTGTGACAAATATTGGGAAATGGAATGGGTCTGATGAGGAAGGAGCTAGGTAAGGCAGCAGGGAGCTTGCTCTTAGGAGAATTGCAAAATTACTAATAATTTCTCCTGAGCTAATCCTGTGCTCCAAACCCAGAGACCAGAGAACAGCATCCTGTCTGGTACAGGGGAGAGACAGGTGTGTTACATATGGCCATCAATGTGCTGTGACTCCTAGTATACCAGAAGAAAGGGTCCTGGGGTAGGCACCAAGCTGAAGGGGAAGCTGTATGGTCAGGGTCAGCTGGGGCAGGAAGAGCAGAGAGAAGGCCACACTGCCCATCCCAAGTAGTGCTGTGTGGAGCTCAGCCACTAGTGTCTGTCCTCTGAGGACAGGCTGTGCTTACATCCACAGCCCTGCCAGCATTGTGTGCTGGTGTACTTGATGAAGGTTTACTTGGTCAGAGGGCTTGGCTGAGCCTAAATGAGGGACAGAGAAACATGGTCGTCTGCTGGTGCAGCATCAGCAGGTAGGGGATTGCTAGATCTCCTTTGGGCTGGTTAGGCATGCACCACAGAGGACAGGTAACCTAGAACTCCATTAGCCAGCGCATACTGGTAGAGAGGGGTTTGCTTTGGTTTGGTTTTTCAAGACAGGGTTTCTCTGTGTAGCCCTTGCTGTCCTGGAACTCACTCTGTAGATCAGGTTGGCCTCAAATTCACAGAGATTCACCTGCCCCTGCCTCCTGAGTGCTGGGATTAAAGGTGTATATGACCACCGCCTGGTAAGGGTTTTATTTTTATAACAACCAACCCATTGAGAGACAATTCACATTACCATACTAGACATTTGATTTAGTTTAAAATGTATTTAATTTTTGTTATTATTAGAAATTGAACATAAGGCTGGCCTGGAACTCACTTGTAGACTAGGTTGGTCTCAAACTCACAGAGATCTGCTGCTTTTGCCTCCCAACCCCTGAGTTAAAGGTCTGGCCTCCTTTTACTTTTTGGTTTCAAGGTAGGGTCACACTAAGTTGCTGGCCTTGAAATCATTCTGTAGTCTAGGCAGGTCTAGAACTTTTGATCTTCATGCTTTATCTTCCAAATGGAATTATAGGTATGAGTTGCCATGTCTGGCCCTTTATTTGCATGTTTGGTTTGGTCTGATTGGTTTTCATTCTGTTGAGTAAGGGTCCTGCCACATAGCCTGGGCTGACAGTATATGGCCTTATGACTAGCTTCCTACTATAATGTTTTCAGGTCATCTATGTTGTAACATCAGAACTCCATTCTTGCAGCTGAATAATATTCCTCTGCTTAAATAAATACATTTGATTTATCCATTCAATTGTAGGTTGTTTCTACTTTTTGTCTATTGTAAATTATGCTAAGGATATTTGCTGTGTTTAAATACTCTTGTCAGTATCTTGGCTATCTATACAGTAGTAGTATTTCTGGATTAAGTGGTAACTCTGTTAACTTCTATTTTGTTTTGTTTTACTGAGATAGGATCTCACTTTGTAGCCCAGCCTAGCCCTTAAGTAATGGCAGTCCTCTTGGCTCAGACTCCTCTAAGAGCCTGGATTACATGAGCTATCACACTTGGTATTTGAGGAACTGCTGAACTGGTTTTTTTTTGTTGTTGTTTGTTTTATTTACAGTGATTGCATCATCCTACAGATCCCACCTGTGCTGTGGGATTCGGAGTCTACATCCTGGCCAGTGCTTGCTCTTACTTTCTGACTCTAGCTATCCTGGTGAATGTAAAATAATACAGGCTGGAGTTGCATTTCTTAATGAGCATCTTTTCATTTTTATTGCCCCTTTGTGTGTGTGTGTGTGTGTGTGTGTGTGTGGAACATGTTTGGAAATGGCTTGTTCAGGTAATTGGCCCCACCCCAGTTTATTGGGGGAGGGGTGCGGGTGCACATGTGCACAGAGAGCAAATTGTAGAAGTCAGCTCTTTCCTTCCACCTTGTAGGTACTTGAATTGAACTTGGGACCATACCAAGCTTTCTTACTAGCCTATATTTTTAACAGGTTTTATTGTTGGTTTCTAAGAGTTCTTCATTTAGTCTGGATATACATTCCTCAGTAGGTAGGATTTGTATATATCTTTTTCTATCTTCTGGGCTGCCTTTTCACTTTTGATAGCGTCCTTTGTAGCACAAAAGTTGATAGTTTGATGAAGGCTCTAAGTCCAGATGTTAGTGTCATCTGTCTTATACACACATTTATGTGTACAATACATATATATGGAAATATATATTGTGTACATGTTACATCTAAAAAGCACTGCCTAATGCCTATTGTATTAGCAGCTTGCCCACAAGATTGCCTTTTTCCAGAGAGCACTGAAGGGGCATGGCAGCCAAGACTTGCAAACATGGCTGGCTATAGAATTTGGTCTCTTTCCCCCCAGTTGAGTGGCCTTGGGCAGTCTCTGTTCTCTTTTTTTATAATGAAAATGATACTGCTTCTCAGCTTGCCTGTCACAGGTCATGAAAACAAAATCTAACATTGAGGTTTGGTATGGTGGCATATGCCTTTAGTCCCAGCATTTGGGAGAAAGGGTAGGTAGATCTCTGAGGTAGAGGTCTGTCTGATGTACATACTGAGTGCCAGGACTACAGAAGACCCTGTCTTAAAAGACAACAAAAAACCCTACATCAAAAACAAACTCAAGTCCACTCCAGTAGCATCAGTCCTTCCTCTCTCACTGTCGTCTTCCAGCAGCCCTTATGTGGCAGGAGAATGTCCAGAGCCCCCCCCTGGCCTCAAAGTTCATGAGTAGGAACTCCCTTGGTATAATGGATGCTGGCTGACTCCAGTGGCCCACAGACTTTGGGACTTAGGGCAGTGTCTCTGCTTGCATGTCCCCACAAACCTGACGCAGCTAGTGTTGGCTCTAAGCCCATCCTTTCCATGGTCAGCTCTAGCAGTTCTATTTTTGAACAAACCCATTGGTGTGAAATCTTCCCAGAGTCAAGGGGAGGTAAACAAAGGGGCCCCTGGGGCTGTTTGCCAGCTCTTATTTAAGTTCAGAGGAAAACATGTTTTGACTCTTTCAGCCTGGGCTTGGCGCCTTTCAAGGCTGCCCTCCCGAGGGAGATGACCTGAAGATGAGGGATGAGTCTGGCTGGGCTGTTCCTGGATTTCTAAATCAAGCTGCCAAGAAGAGGCTGGCTCCAGGAACAGACCACAAGGGCCGGGGCTGACAGCCTCGGGCCTTTGAGTCACTATCAGGAGTTTGGACTTCCAGGTTTTGTGGGGCCTGTGGGTGTGGGTGTTGTAAGCTGAACTTCAGTAGCAAGTTAGACCTATGTCTGCCAAGGAGCCTAGGCTCTCCTGGTCTGTGGAACCAACTTCAGTCAGACTCTGGCCTTGATCAGGCTAGAGGTCCCTGAAATCCTTATGCCAAGAATTGGTCCCAGCCCAGCCTTTCTGAGTTGGGCTGGGTTCACTCTTAGCTGCCAGGTTTGGCCTGTACTAGCATAGTACAGTGGTGAGGAGTCGTGACTGCCGTCAAACCAAGTGTAGGAGTTTGCTTCTGTGAAGTCCACTATTCCTGAAGCCTAAAGAAGGCTGTGTAAAGACCTGATTCTGAGGAGACTTCGACAGTGAATATTAGCTGCTTTAAGGTTAACTCTCCTGACGGTAAACTCTGCTCCCATATTTTAGACAAAACCAAACAGCCCACTCAGCTGTGCTTATCCCACTTTCCTCTGCCAAGTAACCCTCAGGTTCCTCCTTTCCCAGAGTTGACAAGGTACCGCAGGACGGCAGGGTGGGCACACACCTGGTTAGGATTGTATAGGTAGAGTAAGGTGACCATCTCCTGAGGGACTGTGCCTCAGGAGACAGGAAGGCCATCTAGCTGGGAGAGGGCTAAAAGCTAGGGAAGGCCAGTGTGACAGTGGAGAGGAGGAGAGTACCTGGTTAGAGCCATGCTGTGAGGCTTCCTGCCAGGATAGGGTTTGCTCTAACACATTGGGCACCTCCTTAGCTTCCTCTTACCAACTTGGAAACGAAGGTCCAGAGGCGCACAGCCACAGACATTGCCTTTGCCCCACTTTGCTCACACCATTGTGTACATTTGGCAAGACGTTTGAACAGGTGGCCACCCTCTACTTTCAGGCAGAGTCAGGTGGTATCTGGAAGGCTCAGGTCTGGAGGTATCGTATCTAGCCTCAGTTCTCTGCCAACCAGCTGTCTGTCTCAAAACAAATATGCTGGCTTCTCCAGGGCTTAGTGTGGACCCCATGAAGTGAGCCAGGGAGTAAGTGTATACAACACCTGAGAGCAGGGCAGCCCAGTGGGCCTCTGTGAGGAGGCTGAGCTTTGTGAGGAAGTCTTTATACACCACCACCTCTTATCTTGGTGGGTACCGGCCCTGAACAGTTGGGTAAACAGGACAGCTGTACCCACCAGAAGCGCTCTCAATTCTTATCAAGAATTGGCTTTGAAGGGAGGCTATCGAATGTGTTTCTTGCTGGGGCAGGTCCTGGCATCATGCTTGAGACAGTGATAGAGGCCATTCCCCAGCTGCCCATCAGCATTGCTGCTGAAGGAGCCAACAAGAAAGTGGGTCTCCCTGCCATGCCTGGCCCTCTGCTAAGGGACAGCAGGGTGGAAAGCAGTGTTTTCTGGGGCACTTCCTAACTGCTGTTCTGTTAACTAGCCCTGTTCTTCCCTGTCTCCCTTCCCTCAGTGAGAACCCACTTCCCACGGTGGAGATCGCCATCCGAAATACAGGAGATGCTGACCAGTGGTGCCCCCTGCTGGAGACGCTGACCGATGCTGAGATGGAGAAGAAGATCCGGGATCAAGACAGGAACACAAGGTATACCCACAGGCACCCATCATCCCTGACAGAGGCAGGGCTATCTTCTCCCTAGAAACCTAGTTTCAAGAGGCAGTTTCTTTGGGGATCAGGCCCCAGGGTACATTTCCTTGGAGAGAACAATATCTCCTCACAGGTTTCTATAGAGATAAATAAGGCCTGTGCAGCCAACTGGCAAGGTCAAGAAAAGGCTGGAGACTCTTCCTGCTACATGGCCCCCACACCTAGCTACTCTAGCAAAATAACATACCCAGGAGGGTGGCCACCCAGGGCCGTGACCAGCCTCAGCTAACCACCTGTTTCCTACTTCAGGCGAATGAGGCGTCTCGCCAACACTGCCCCAGCATGGTGATGAAGCCATCCATGCTCAACTTCATGGAGCGTCTCAAAAGACTGCCTTTTCTTCCTCTGTGGTGAAGAGAAAGGCAACGGGACAGCTGGTGCCATCCTGAGGAATGGGGTAGGAGCCTCCTGGGTGCCTTCCTTCAGCACACATTCCATTTGCTAACTCCTAGCACTGTGCTCCAGCGTGTAGAGTCGGAAAGCAGCCTCATTTAGGTTGTGTTCTGTTTTGTATAGGAGCCCCAGGCAGGGCTAGGAACACTTTTTAAATAAAAAGTAACATGTTCAATCTCTTTGGTGTGATACCATAAAAGTAGGAGCCAGGAGTGGGGCCTGATGGAACCTTTGTGCCTGGGAGGGGTCTGTGGCCAAGGTGGATGTGCCAGTCCATCGTCCTTCCCACCCGCTAATTTTCAGGTGGGAAGTGGAGAGGATTGGGCCTGCACAGCCAGCCACAGGCCCCCAGAGCAGAGCCCCATCATTATTCTCCTGTGAGCCTTCCAGCTGCCCAGGGGCTCTCTGTGCTCCTCAGGTCCAAGAGGTTGACAGGAGTGTGTCAGAGGCTCCTTCGCTGGCTTTGGTCACATCCAGACAGGCTGCTGCCAGCTGGAGGACCTTGCTCTAAAGTCCCTTCTAGAGGACTTGGTCATGTGTAGGCAGCAGCTGCCCATGACATCACTAGTGTGCAAACAGAAAGTCTTCCATGTCTAAGTTCTAGCAACCCCCTAAAAAGGTTAACTGTCTATCTCCATGTGGTCTGGGCCAGCTTCTCCTTCCCCCATCTGTTATGAGTAATAGGGAACTAGCACATGGCCATGTGCCATCCTTTTGAGTTGGCTGTGTGTGGAGAGGAGGTACAGCCCTCTAACTCCATTCTCCAAGCAGTGTTTGGGGTAAGCTTCTTTTCCTTTTGTCCTTGATTTGTGGTGTAGAATGGACATAGGATCCATTAAGGTAATCCATTAAGGTAACATGGCTCTTAATGAGGCAAGCTCTGCTTGGCAAGTTGGGCATAAAGGTTGTGACTGAAGACACTGATGCTGGCACCCCAGCTCCAGACTGCTGCCACCCTCACTCTTAGTGGGTCCTCCTAGGGAGTGCTCTCTGCTGCCACCACCCACCCCCTCAGTTCCTGCCGGTTTTAATCATCCTCATTCCACACAGCAGCACAGCTGTGGCCTCACCAGGTTTCACTACAAAATTGAATCAGACTCAGTAGAAAACATCTTTGTTACCATAGAAACAACAGGCAGTGGTTTCGGGAATTTCCATGCTGTTGGGCATCCTGGAGTAAGCCCCAATGGAACAGATGTAGAGCAATAAAGAAAACTGGCCACACTGGACATCCTTGGTTCAGAGGAGAGAGAGGTAGGAAAGACCCACACAGGCCTCATCTGGAAGGCAGAAGGGACCGTCCCAGAGCTACCACTGCTGTATACAGGATAATGCTAAAACAGACCTCGAGGTCGTGGGCTCACTAAGATGGCTAAGGACCAGACTTGTCCTCTGAACCTGAGCCCACGGGACATTTGGGTCATCAGCTGGAGAGGAAGGTGAAGATTCGCTTGCTTAAAATGAAGACAGAGAAGCTAGGTGGATGGGCATCAGCCCACAGGCAGGAATTCTGGACCCAGCCACTGAAGTCTGGGTGTGTAGGACTTGTTCCTGGTGCTCCATCAAGGCACTGGCACATGACGATGAGAACTGTGAGTCTGTAATTAGTGAGTTCAGAGCTCTATTAGGCATCCATAGGCAGTCTCCACCCTCTCTGGGCCCCATGTCCTAGCACCTACAGTTGAGAAGAGAGATGGCACAGAGACATGTGGGGTGTTGCTGGCTGAGGCACCAAGGCTGCTGGTGATCCAGGCTTTTGGATAGGGTGCTTGACTGGAGCTGAGGTGAAGGGGAAAGATAGTGCTCTGCCAGAAGCTGCAACCTGACCAAAGTGGACCTACCAGGAGCTGCAGCTAAGGCTCTGGTTGCTCTTCCGGAAGGGGCAGGTAATTGGGGTCCTCTTGGGGGTCATCTAGTAGTAGCTTCCTGTGGAGACAGGACAACTATACTGAGCTGTGGTAAATACAAATTCCCCCATGGAGTAGGTAGATTGCCACCTGAGGGATGGAAAATAGTTGTCCAACACTCACAGAAAGTTGGGGGTCAGCAGCAGTCTCTTGCCTCCAGGTTGGTTGGGAAAGACATCTTCTAAGAAGTAGTAGACATGGCCCACAACAATCCCTGCGAGAGAGCCAAAGGCTGGCAGAGGTCATCTTCCACAGCCCAGTATAACCCTGGTTCCAAAGCACAAGTACCCTGCCATCTACTGGTTCAGGCCAGAACTGGCCTTGAAAGACAGGCTTAAAGGGGTTCAAAAGTGGAAAGTACCTGGGGAGGGGTTGGGACTAGGTGCCTGAGAACTCTGGGGGAGTAGGAGCCAGGAAGCAGAAACTAACCACCCCTAGGACCAGGTTTTGTGTCAACTGCAGATGCAAATCCTGTGGGCAAGCTGGATTGTTTGAGGGGACATTGAGAACAAAACAGGAGTTGGGACCGGAAGAGGGTTTGGGGAGGTGCGTAAGAGGTCCAGTGCAAGGGGAAGGGATGTGAGCTGCATGCCCACGGGAGCAGCTGGCCTGGGTGAGTGGGAAGGGCGGGCAGGCTCACCTAGCAGGTCTGTGAGGACCGAGTTGCCCAGCAGCAGCGAGAAGCCCATGAGAGCCCAAGGCAGGAATGGTGCCTGGAAGTTGAGTAAGCCGAAGAAGTTGACCCTCACCTGAGGGCTGCGCCGGCTCCATATATAGACCAGCATGGCCATGAGGGCCTGTCCCAGGAAGAAGAGGCTGCCCAGGATTCCCAGCAGCTGGGCCAGAGTCAAGGCTCCCCGGAGCAGTCTGCTGCCTTCAGTACCTCTCTGACTTTTTCCACGGGTTCCCTCATATCCCTGGTCTATTCCAGATCAAGAAGAATCCCTCTCTGTGGTCTTCTGGTGCCCAGGCTCCATCGATTCCCATGCCCACTCATTTCTTCTGGCACTTGGGTTCATGGTTCAGATCCAGCTGGGGCACCTAGGTAGGCTATATCGCTGCTAAGCTCTGAATGCCTGTTCCTCCCGGTCTGCGCGCTCCATGTTAGACCCCAGGGCTGCGACAGGCTAGAAGGAGGTGTCCCTTGACCTAATAAAACAGCCTAAGGAAGGATACAGTCATGAAAACACCACCGAAGAGAAACATGAAAACGAAGTCAGCCTTGCGACCGCGGAAGGAACCTTCCTCCAGCATACGGCAGTAGCGGAAGCTGCAACACTGGTATAGGAAGTGCCACGTCGACTGGGCCTCAGTTTCCCTGTTACTAGCCCTGCACAACCCCAACCTGGACTCATCCCAACCCCCTAGGTGGCTCAGGATACACGAAGAGCATGTTGAAAAAGAAGCCGAATCCCAGAGGCCCGAAGAAGAGGAAGGTAGTGATGAGCCTCCAGACCTGCGAAGAGGTAGGGGTAGCGGTGAGGCGTGGGGCAAGGGCAAGGGCAAGGCCCTGGCCGACATGTGCCGAGTCCGGGCCGCCTCACCTGGAACTTCCGGAACACCAGGTGCGGGTTGAAGTAGAGCTGGAAGGGGCTGAGGAGCTCCAGCTGCTGTGGGACGGGGAGCGCATTAGACGCCGGTTTCCGGCGACCGCCCTAACCCCCTCCTGCCGGCCAGGGCCTGGAGTCCTGGCGCCGCCACGCCCGCCCGGCCCGCTCACCACGGCGGCGGTGGTGAGGACGCAGGCCGTCGTGTAGGCTCGCGTCACCGCGGGCACCTGCAAGAAGCCCGCCGCCAGCCCCTGTCCCGCCATCGGAAATGCTCCGCGCTCGCCTGGTCCGCGGCGCTCTTAACCCGCCCCAAGCCCCGCCCCACGCTAGCGGCCAATCAGCGTCGGGAGAGCCGGGCCCGGGCCTGGAAAGCCAATGGGGAGAGGCAGCGGGAAGTTCAGGCGGCCGAGGCGGCTAGCCAATGAGGAAGTCCCACGGCAGAGCACATGGCGGTTGTTGTGGCTGCTGCGGAGGCGTGGGAGGCTTCGTGGCCAACCAGAACTGATCGTTTGACAACATCTAGGGAAGGACCAATGACAAAACCCCACGGGGTCGCCACGGGGGCGGGTCTATGAAAAGAGGCGTAAAGTGACGGGCAAGGGGCAGGCGGAGGTACTGCGCTGGTGTTACAGAGCTTTAACCCCAGCACTCAGGAGGCAGAGGCAGGTGATCTCTGCGTCCGAGGCCAGCCTGGTCAACTACAAGGAGAAACCCTGTCTTGGAAAAAAAAAAAAAAAAAAAAGGTTTTGTATGAAGTTCCCATACAAAGTAATGAATTTCATTGTGAAATTTTACGTATATATGTCATTACACATTTTTTCTCATTTATGCACTCATTTCTTTTCTTTTTTCTTTTTCTTTTTTTTTTTTTTTTCAAGACCGGGTTTCTCTGTGTGGTGTGGCCCGTGGCTGTCCTGGAGCCACTTTGTAGACGAGGCTGGCCTCCAACTCAGAGAGATCCGCCTGCCTTTGCCTCCCCAAGCGCTGGGATTACAGGAGTGTGCCACTACTCCCGGCTTTTATGTATTTCTTATTTTAATGCTCTTGGCTTTGAAATCCAGATCCTTGCCTGTGCAGGCAGAACGTCTAGCACTGAGCTGCACCTCAGCCATATTGTTTCTTAAAAAGAAATTTCTGAGTGTAACGGCCTGGATGTGACTAGACTGTTGTTCGCATGAACTCACAGAAATAAGGTAGGGGAAGGGCTCTCAAAGTCCCACCTGAATCTGAGAAGGTATTAACAGTTGGTGACTTCTGGGGAGAGAGGTTGTTTCCTTCAGTGATGCAGCTCCTGAAAACTTACTCACACTACAGCAGATGGGCCTACACCCATGCACATTCTGGCAACATTAAGTGGACTCGGTGGGTTTCAAGAGGCGGGGAGGGAGAGAGGAAAAAGAGGTAAACAGGGAGGAAAAGGTAAAGAGAATTGAGGGAAGGGGAGGAAAATAGGTAGACTTGATAAAAACACGTGAGTATAAAATTCTAAAAAAAAAATTTTTTTTTAACATCTTGAAGGGCAAAAGATTAGCAGAGTACTCAGTGAGCAAAGGGAATGTCAGGGGACAGTGGCAGCTTGAGCAGGTGGAGCCTGGAGGTCTAGGAAGTGGAGCGGTTTTTAGCCGTAAGCTGTGAGAGAGGGCTCCAGGGTGATTGAGAGGTCTGAGCTTGGAGAGCGTGTGGTGTACAGTGTTACCTGTCGCAGAGATGCGGAATGCTGGAGAGAAGGCAGAAGGCAGAGTCTCGTTCTGGCCTGAGTTGATTCTGAGGCATCTATATGACATCTGCTTGGACAAATCTCAAGTGTGGTATTGGGAGAGGGGGATGGACCAAAAGTCCACCGGTGAATGTCAGTCATCAGTAGGTCAGTGACATTTGTAGCCTAGGCCTATGAGAGGTTGTAGGGAATGGAGGAAGCCCTGAGTGAGCGAAGTCCTGAGTTAATGTGTGTCAATGACATGGGCACAGCCATATTGAGGCAAAGCTTTTCCCAGGAGACGGAAAGTGTAGGTGTTTATCTGGGACTAGGAAACTGCACTTGATCAATGGGTGTAAAGACTAGCAGCTGCAGTCTCCTCCTCCCAGGGTGTCCAGCCTAACATGGAGAGGAAGCCAGGCCTGGGAGGCAGTCAAAGACAGGAGGCCAAGAGGATCTGAGCCAGGAAAGGATTTCAACACTAAGAGAGGCAGTGAGCAGCTCAGGGACAGGTGGTCTGGGAAGGGACTGTGGGATACAGCTAGGCAAAGCCCCCAGTGACGGGGCAGGAGGGAAAGGAAGATGCTCAAACAGATATGGCTTTGTCAGCCGGAGGGAGGAGCCCAGCTTTGGACACCAGTGTGGAAGATGAAGTATCTTCTGAACAGAGCCCTGAGGGTATAGTCTGGCCGAGAGAGAAACTGGTTCAGGTTGTCTCAGGTGGATGCCAAGAGCAAGAGGGAACCAGTGCCTGATTATGGAGAACAGAAAGCCCTAAAGTGGACACGATTTCCCGTGGGTTGTGGCATGTAAGGTGACCCGTAAGTGCCCCCTAGACAGCAGAGCTTGGACCTAAGCACTGAGGGGTGGGTGGTGCAGGCTGCAGAACCCCATTCCACAGCATCTACTTATGTTATGAAGGCCAGGCAGAGCGGAGCCCACTCAGGAGGGGGCGGTGATATGCAGCCGTGGGGTAACCAGCACCCCTCCCCCGCCTCCCCCGCCAGGGACAGCTCCATTTGTTAAGAGCCTGTGGAGGGAGGTCTGAAAGGAAGATTCATGCTAGAAAGGTGAGGGACTCCCTCTGCAGGCACTGGCCACCCCATGCTCAGGGTCAAGCTGGGGCCAGTGGGAAGGGACCATTGTCATGGAGGAGGCCAGAATGTCTGTCTCCCCTGAGATTTGAGCCTGATAAGGCAGGTGCCTGCATTGAGGATCTGAGAAGCATGCTCCTGGGAGCCTGGAGCCCGGGGATGCCACAAGTAGTCTGTCTGGAGGGAAGGACGGGCCTTTCGAGGGGGCAGAAACAGAAATGCCACAGCAAGTGCTTCCTGCTTAGAGTCTCAGGATTCTGCCGAGAGGGAAACTGAAGTTGGGTGGGAATCATAGCTGGGCCTGGGACAGAAATCCAGGCCCTGTTCTGTTCCCCTGGACTGCTGAACGCAGACACTTCTGGGCCATTCAGTAACTCTCTACCTGGAGAGATATTGGTGGGGAGAGGCTCTGGAGACTCCAAGTTTTAGGGGCCTTAGAGACACAAGTAGTGCTGGGCAATGTTTGCCTGGGCTGCCTCAAACTCCTGGGTTCAAACTAGCCCCTGCCTTACCTGCCTCCCAGGTAGCCAGTCCATCAGTAGTGCACCTGCTGGTGGGAGACAGAAGCCTTTGTTTTAACGTGCCAGGCCACAGGTGGCTGGCCATTTCCCTGCTCTCCTCTTCTTGGGGTGGTCTGCTGAGAGAAGGTACCCACATATAAGAATGCAGGCTTCAGGGCTTCCGACAGAAGCTTCGCTTCGCATAACTGCTGCCCCAAGTCCCTGTGTCCCCCTGCCCTTCCCCCTTCCCAGTTCCTGTGACCCCCACCCTCCCCCTTTCCCCTCCAAAAGTAAACTCCACTGTGCTTTTAGAACAGCCCACAATGGACATTTTCCCCTTCGTATTTTGTTTTGTTTGAAACAGGCTCTCTCTCTCTATGTAGTCCTGGCTATCCTGAAACTCTGTAGGTTGGGCTAGCCACAAACTCACAGAGAGGCAGCCACGCCCCTCTACCTCCCAAATGCTGGGGTTAAAGGTGTGTGCCACTGCAGCCCAGACACATTTTCTCCTGTTAATTATGCTGGTTTCAAATCTCCCCTCTGCAATCAGCCTCATTGCTTAGTCCTCAAATATCAAAGAACAGCCAGTAGGTGACCCACAGTCATAGGGTTGAGTTTATTTTCATTCTTCTCCTTTTTTTTTTTTTCTTAAGCCATTAAGTTGAAAATAAGATCCAGAACTTGAGTGAACCCATGCCAGCTCCAGGGAGGAGGGGAAGGTTATATTGGGTTAGGAGCTGCCCCCAGGCCACCCCCATCGCCAACCTGGACTGAGCTGTCCAGTGGCTGCCTAACACCCACAACTTGAGTCTGTCTGAGCGGAGCATCAGCGGGGTTTGATGTTCACAGGAGGCTTGTTACCAGCACACACAGAGACCTGAGGGCATAATAACCTGTGCCCTGGGCCCGTCAACTCTTACTAAGTGTCCCTGTTTTCCAGACAGGCAAACAGAGGTCAGGACAGAAAGAACGTTTACATCTATGAGAGCTGTGGGAGCCCCCATGGGCATCGCCATAGCCAGCCCTATGGCTGACCTACTGCTTAAAGGTGGCTGCTCCCTGCGTGCCTGCCTAATGGGGACTCCTGATCTTCACCTTGTGGGGGAGGGGAGGGACAAAAGGCTGCAGTGAGAAGGGTCCCAGCATCCTGTCCTCTTGCAACCGACAGTTCTGTACTTCCTCCTATGCCAGAGCAGAATACAGAGTCAGAGGAGGGGCTGGGGGGTGAGGCTGCAGCTGCAGCTGCTCTGCTCACGGGGCGGATGCTGTGCTGAGCCTGTGAACTCACCCATGCCAGCAGTTCTACGAGGCTGATTGGCCAGAACCTGGTGGTTGTGGGGAATTGTACTGCTGTACATCTAGAGCCAAGACTAACTTGGGCTAGCTTTAGTTCCTTTGCTAGTCACTCATTGCTTATCCCTGTACCTGGCCTAACAGGCTCTTGATTAGCAGGTATAACCATTAACGATGATTCTTCTCAGACTAACTTCCCCTGAACCCAAACACTAAGGTTGGCACTAGGCATCGTCAAAAACCAATGTGGGGCCCTAAGAACAACCAGTTTCACTAGAGGACTCGCCCAAATCAGTGCCTTTGTGCCCAAGTGACCATTTTGCTTCCTCAGGTTGGCAGACTCTCCAGAGCTGGTTAGCCATTCCCTTCCCTCAGGGAGAACACTGGCTTGTGAAGAGTGGTTTCAGAGCATTCCTGTCAGAGCAGCAGAACCGGAGCATTTGTTTGTGGGCGCTTTCCATCTGCTGCTCACCCGATTTCTCTAACTCCTCTCTCCTGCTCACTGCAACCTTGCCTCTTTTAGTTTAGCAATGCTACGAGCACATAATCACCAAGAAACACTAACCCGAAGGCTCTAGGCCATCAGACTATGTGGGCAGCCTACTTTGTTTGAAATTTAGAAGCGTCTGAAAGCCCAGGCATGGCAGTGCATGCCTCGAATCCTAGCACGTGCACACAGGGCATACAGCGTGTCGTGGTGCACACGTGGGCATGTGAAGACAGCTTTGTACAGTCAGTTCTGGCCTTCTATCAGCAGTTCTGGGGATCTAACCCAGGTCATGAGGTTGGCATGGCAACCTGCTGAGCGGCCTTCAGGATCTCACGATTTAGCATAGTGGGTCTATAGCTCACTATGTAGATCAGGCCATCCTTGAACTCATGACAGTTGTCTTACCTCTGCTTTCCCGACGCTGGGATTGCAGGCATGTGGCACCATGCTCAGCTTAGGGTGTTTCTGTTTTAAATTCAAACTCCCAGAGCCAAGGGCAACAGAACTTCTTCCTACTAAGAAAAGGGAAAAAGTAACTGGGCCCAACCAACTGTATCACTGTCCATATTAGGAATGTTAGAATATAGCAAATCCATAGAGATAATGGCCAATTTATTATAACCATGTATTTTCTGTCACAGTATAGTTTATCCTAATCGCTATCTGCGCCTATAAATGTGGCTGAATGCCCCGCAGTATAGGACCTAACCACACCAGTCAATCATATAGATTCTAATTTGTAGGAGTCTCTTGAACTCAAATTTCAGATGATGTACATGCTAGCTTGGAAGAGTCTGAGAAGCCCCATGACAAACTGAGTCTTGGGCCTGCCATGTGGTAACTTCTCCTTCAATTCCTGTTAGGCCACCCAACACTTTGGGTTGACCCCTCCTATCCAAATGATACAGAACAGTCAGTTTCCAATGACTGTGGCATTGATGGTGATTAGTGTGTGTGTGTGTGTGTGTGTGTGTGTGTGTTTTAATTGGCCAAAGTCCAGAATCCAAAGAGGCTTCATAGGAATTTTAGGTGCTAGACTATTTTTGTTGTTGTTGTTGTTGTTGTGTGTGTTTGTTTGTTTGTTTTTAGACAGGGTTTCTCGATGTAGCTTGGCTGTCCTAGATTCACTTTGTAGACCAGGCTGTCCTCAAACTCACAGAGATCCACCTGCCTCTGCCCTCCTGAGTGCTGGTATTACAGGCGTATGCCACCGCACCTGGCTCTGGACTAGGAATTTTAAGACAAGATAAATGTACTAAAAAATGAACAGACATACCCATTTAAAAAAATATTAATGTGGGCACTGGAGGTTCAGAAGTTAAAGGTGCTTGTTTCCAAGCCTGATGACCCAAGTTTGAGCCCTAGAATCCACCTGCTGGGAGGGGAAAACAGATTCTCACAAGTTGTCCTATGACTGCTACATACATACTGTGGCACGTGAGTTAAAAAGGGCTTTCACAGCTGGGCATAGTGGCACACGCCTATAATCTCAGCTCTCGGGGAGGCACAGGCAGGCGGATCTCTGTGAGTTCGAGGCCAGCGTGGTCTACAAAGTGAGTCCAGGACAGCCAGGGCTACACAGAGAAACCCTGTCTCAAAAACAAAAGGGGGAGGGGGGCTTGCGCACGTGTGCGTGTGTGTGTGTGCGCGCGCGCGCGCAAATAAATGTCAAAGACTGTTTTCTGCAGACCATGTAGTCTGTCGCCACCTGGCGACAACAGTGTATGCGTAGTGTAGGAAATCTTCAGTATTAAGCCAGGACTGGGTGGTGCCAGGGCGGGTCAGACCTAGCATGAGGCCACTCCTGGCAGATGTGAGCAGTCCTGGCAAGGCTTCCGCGCCTGGCTGGGGTGCGTTCCCAGTCTAGGTCCCCAGGCGGAGGCGCTGAGGAGCAGACGGGCTGCGGGAGGGACCGGGGAGAGCAAGGATGGGTACCTGTTGGGCTTACGGATTGTCGTTAATAGGAGCCGCTCTATTGTTCCTGCTGTGGGTCGGCTCTGGGCCACAATTGTTCTGCTTGATTTAGGAGCTGGTCAGGGTTCTTAGAGGAGTGGACCCTGGGCTTGCGGAAATAGATACAGCTGTAGAGGGTACAGACAGATGTGGCTGACAGGGATAGTATCAGCAGACGGATTTCTGTGGCTGGGGCACTCTATCATATCCTGTCCTCAAAATAAGTGATACTCCGCCCCTCCCTCCTCCCCCCCCCAGGATGTAGGAGGGGTCAGGAACAGTTGGTGTCCATGCGCATCTCACCTACACTCACGGCCTTCTCCCTGGATAAAAATACCGGGTGAAGGTTCAGTCCTGGAAGCCGAGGGCTGGGAGTCAGGGCTGGGGGGAGGGGAGGGCTTTTCTCTGGACAGCCCTGTCCCTAGCTGGTGGGTTTGACCTCAACTTTCAGCGAAGCCTGCTGAGTTTCCAGGCTGGACTTGGCATTCGGATAAGACCAGCTCCTATTTTTCCAGCAGGTTGTAGGCGGTATAGGCCATGTGCTTGACCTCTTGACCTCAATGCTTTGCCCGGCTGCTGGAGAGACAGCTGTGACTCCACCCCATAAACCGTCAGTTAATGTTTGCTGAGGCCGAACCTTGCACTTCCTCGTGAAAAGCTGAGAAAAGAGGGCTTGCACACATCAGACCCATCAGCCCCAGTGACACTGTGGGCTGGGTGCCCAAGAAATATCTCGGGGAGAACCAAAGAAACCCGCTATCCCTAAAGCAGTGATGGGCACACGGGAATGTGAGAACCAGCTTGTACCTGCCCCTCCCACACTTCCTTCCACTTCATAGTCAGACCTTCTTACAACAGCCATAATGTAAGAATGTTCGTAGCTGTGGTTCTCCTCCTCCCCGACCTCCTTCGCTTCTTTCTCTGACTGTTTTTGGTGAACCCAGGTCACATGTAGCCTAGGCTGACCTTGAGCCCTTGCCTCCTCCTCCCCACTGCTCAGATTGTAAGTGTCTGCCGCCACGTCTGGCTTCCAACTTTAGTGCCCCTACAAATAACGTTTATTTCTACTTACAGCAGCATGAGGATTTTACCCGTACTCTCCCTCTAATCCAGTTGGAGGTTTATTCTGTTATATACCAAGACTTATTTCTTCTCTGTTCACTGGATGATTGACATCTAAGTTGTTTCCGGTTTTTCTGTGCTACAAATAGTGCTACAAATAATGCTTCCGGTGTGAAGAGCCTTCAGACACTGAAGTAACAGTTTCTCCAAAGCAGACCAAAGACCTGCTGAGGGTTGCTGATCCAGAGCTATTTACGACTTGAATTTGCCAACACCCAGACTTCTCTCCTGAGTTGCCGTACCAACTTAGGTTTTCATGGTCAGCAGAGCAGCAGCAATTTTAGCCAGTCACCACTGTTGGCACAAAACCACAGTTCTCACCTCAGAGGAAATTAGGGAGAGTTTTTTTCTGCAGCCAGATATGAGCAGCATGGTCGGGGAACACAAGACACATTCAGGTTTGCATAGGTTACAGGAGACTTTGCTAGTTACAGAACAAAGAAAATAATAAATCAAAGGACTTCCTGTCATGGGGGCTACAGGTCAGGCGTTAGAACGTAGTGGGGGAAATTCTACTGTAGCCTCCAGATAGTAGCTGACAACAGCCTGAGGTTTTGGACTGTCAAAAGCTAGTGCTCTGCCAAGAATACGTTTTAAGATGTTAGTTCAGACACGGGATAGACAATGAAGCCTTTCAGACACACTTAAAGAGCCAAAGAAAATTTGGCTCTGGTTTGCAAGGTTTTGACTCCACAGTCTCCAAGTTCAGTCATTTGGCCTCATAAAATCTTTAACACAAAAAAAAAAAAAAAAAATCTTTAACACACGTGCACCCCACCCCCGTTCTTCTGGGTGCTTCAGTTCATATCACTAACACTTGGCACTATCAGGATGAAACTTCATTTGATGAGGGTTTAATCGTGGCTGTGTTGTTGTGATTTTAACCTGCAGGTCCTGGTTGCCAGGATATGTAAGTCTTTTTTGTGTGGCAATAATGTAGCTGGGTATTGAGTTAGATGTAGGGAGGGGCTTAGCAGTATATTGCTGCCCTCCTGATGCCATGCCGCGCAGGCTATGTTGAATCAGCACGATGGAAAGGCAGATGGAGGATAAGACCAGTTACCCTCACAGCCTGGGCTCAAGATGACCAGTGTTGGGGGTTGGTCTGATGTTTGTATTTTGATGCTAATTACTGGCCCTCAAGATCTGGTTACTGCCTGTTCTTGTTCGGTAAACCTGCCTAAGACATCATTCCTGATTGGTTGATTAAAAGGCCTACAAGCTTTGGGTTCAGGAGAATCCCAGGAAACAGACAGAAAGACAGGAAGAAAGGAGGAAGGAGGATGCTAGGATGGGTTAGCATGGAGGAGGAACCATGTGGGCCAGGAGGAAGGACTCCAAGGATGGTATGGATGGAGGAAATACCAAGATGAAAAATGTAAGCAAGTATTAATAAGATTATGGACAGAAGGTAGCCCAAACAGGAATGGTTAAGGTGGATGGCATTGGATGGAGGCTGGAAGGTGGATGGGGAGGTTATTGAGACAGCGTTAAGTGGAATGTCTGCTCCGCCCAAGGTAAATTAGGCAATTATAAAACTAACAGGTGTCTGTGTTTTATTGAGTGTGATAGTGGGTTAAATAATAATGCTGTAATAATTACAGGGCTAAGAATAATAAATATTATATAGCCTGTCACCAATTTATTAAATACAACAGACCTGTCTGAGGCAGTTTCTCATGTATCCCAGGCTGGCCTTGGCATGTAGCAGGGGAAGACCTTGAACTCCTGATCCTCCAGATGCCCTCACTCCTCACCCCCAAGAGTGCACCACCACATCCAGCTTGCTTATAAAATGGGGCCTTGCTGTGCATCCTAGACTGCCCTTGAACTTGGTGCCCTCTTGCCACCACACTCTCTTCCCAGTTCTAGAATCACAGGATACCATCATTCTAAGCTCTATTTAATCCACTCTTTCCACGAGCATTTATTTGCATGCCAGCTTCACTGCAGACTCAAAAGACTGAGGAGAGAATCTCTCCATGGTAGGCCCCAATCCGATTCTATACTTGCCTCTCATGAGCTACCACCAGCTGTTGAAACTGAGACTCTCCTGAGCCCCCAGGCTTTCCCTGAGTTTTAGATGCCATTAAAGAAACTATTCTATTAAAAGAAAAGAAAAAAAGCGCTGATCGCCATTTAGGCATCATTAATGAAGACTTTAATCCAAGGGGAACCATGGCAACAGGTGTAGGTACTGCTGCAGGAGAGACTGGCCCCCACACCTGAATCCACCACTCTCCATCACTCCCTGCAGGGAAGCCCAAGATTAACATTCATCTCCAACCAAAGGGCATCCAGGTTTTCTCCATGCACTGTCTTTCCTAACCACTTGGCTTCCAGTCACAAGTGTGCAGCCTCAGTTCTGGACTATGGAGGCTGGACTACCTGTATGCAGCCTGGCCTGTGCCTGGGGCTCTGCCAAGTCATTTTGTCTGTGTGGGTCCAATTCCCAGTCTGAACAGTGAAGAGAGTAATAAAGCAATAGTCTGAAAAAATACAGCTGTCCTCAAATAGCCACAGGTTCAAGTGAACCCTGAAACTTGTACATGCTCCAGTCATTTATAAAATGGTGTGATTTTTGCATAGAGCCTACACACATTCTCTTGTAGAGCTTAAATCATCTTTAGGTTACTTCCAATACCCTAATGATGTGAGTGCGGCGTGAAGAGTCGCTATGGGAAAGAATGACAGGCGTGCTGGTGTTCAGCACAGTATGATCACTTTCTCTAGGATTCCAGTCTGCAGTTAATTGAACTCACGGATTCAGGACTTGCGAATACAAGAGCTTGCCCAGACAGAGCCTCATAGAACCACAAGACACATTGAGTCATTTCAGACACAACAAAGGACAATTCACAAAGGACTGAGGGAGGCGCAGAGAATGCACACGAGGCAGTCACGCAGTCATGAAAACGAACTAGCCTTATCACCCCTTCTCATTATATAATGGGCCATATGACAAAGATTCCACGGGAGGAACTTTGTTGTGTTCCCCTTTGCCCAGAACCAATGGCAAAGCCAGTCAGCTAGGGACTAGACAGGAATATGCCCAGGGCAGAAGCAGGGTGTGGACAGCTAGTAGCAGGATTGGAGGATGTGTAACTAGATCTGTATTGGGTCCTTGTCCCTCATTTCTGACACTGAGCTGTTTAAAGCCCCTGGCATTTCCTGAGTGATGGGACCATCTTTTGTTATTTGGAAGCAGCCCATTCTGATCATACTTGAGTTTCTGCTAGTGCTGAGAATTAGGAACCCCTAGGCAGCTGCAGAATGGAACCAGTCAACAGAAAGGCCAAGTGATGGGGGTCAGAATTTTCCCCAACCCCTGACCCCTGGGAAGGAGAGGAAACTGTACATTAAGCCCCATTAAAACAACACAACAGAAAACAAACACTCTTGAAGTAGGATGAGCCTATGATACCGTAATTCAGAGGCAGGAGGATTGAGACTCTCAGACCAGCTGTGCCATATAATTAGATACTGTCTTAAAGCCCAAAGGAGGGGAGGGGGTGTTGTGCAGAGAAGAGAGTGTAGGAGAGTTCTGCTTGTTTGTTTAGTTTCTGAACAGTGAGATCTAATGAGCTTGCAGACTTGTGAACACAGTGAGGGGCTGAGAAGATGATGTACCCGGAAAGGAGATGGAAGCTTCAGCCACCAGCCCGACTCCCAGAACCTTGCCCAGTGCGTCTCTTTCATCTGCTGTTCCTGATTTGTATCTTTATAATAAGCCAGTAAACAAAAGGAAAATGCCTTTTTGACTTTTATAAGTTCCTCTAGTAAATCATGCATGTGTGTGCATGCATATGTATTTATGTGTGTGTGTATCACTAAGACCAGCTTTACAGCAACTTATTATACCCAAGGAGAGGATCATAGGAGTACCCAATTTATATAGCTGATGAGTAGGAATATAGCAGACCTGGGCTTGAATTTTTCATTTGAAATAGGGCCAGTCCTGTGGGACTGAGCCCTTCAGCTGGTAGAATTCGATGGCAACTCTGGGTAGACAAAGTCAGGATTGGCTTACACTGTAGTGTTGGCTTAGTCACTGTTTAGTGCTGTGAAGAGACACCATGACCAAGGTAGCTCTATAAGAGAAAGCATTAGCTGGGAGGAGCTTCAAGTTTCAGAGGCTTAGTCCATTGTCAGCATAGCAGGGAGCATAGCAGTGGAGCTGAGCCCTATGTGCTGATCCGCAGGCAGAGAGAGAGATCAGACCTGGCATGATGGGCTTTTGAAACCTCAAAGCCTACCCCAAGTGACACACTTCCTCCAACAAGGCCATATGCCCTAATCTTTGCAACCCTTTCAAACAGTTCCACTCCTTGGCAACCCTTTCAAACAGTTCCACTCCTTGGCAATCCTTTCAAACAGTTCCACTCCTTGGTGACTAAGCATTCAAATATATGAGCCTATGGGGGCCAATCTTATTCAAACCACCACAATGATAGGTGGTCGGTGGGGAGACAGCTTTACTCAGCATGTTTTTCAGATGTAGTATGTGTGAGTGTAAAGGAGCAGCAGCAGCATCCGGAGTAGATCAGCTAGAAATGGCTGTGCTCTAAGCCTGTGGTTCTCAACCTTGCTAAGGCTGGGACCCTTTAATACAGTGCCTCATGTTGCGGTGACTCCCAACCATAAAATTATTCTGTTGCTATTTCATAACTGTAATTTTGTTACTATTATGAATTGTAATGTAAATATGTGATATTCAGGATAATATCTGATATATATTTGACCCCTGAGGTGGTCACAACCCAGAGATTGAGAACTGCTGCCTTAGGCTTTCAGAGATACTGAAAGTGAAAACATTCAAGCACATAAGAGGAGCTCAGGAGTATTTCTTGCTGCCTTGTGGAAATTCTCATTGGTCTGGCATTTTGATGTTTGCTCAATACAAGACCCTGTCCAGCACCTCTGTTCAACCTCAGGTGGCTAGCTGGCAGCTCTGTTCACAGTACGTTCAGGGATTCACCCACAGAACATAGTTCTGCTTGTGTGATCCCTCACTGTGTTTCGATATCCTCTGGGAGGGCTCTTGGGAGCACGGCTGACAGGACCCACGCCACATACTGAGAAAGTACAGTTTCCTGTGTATTTCCTGAATGCTCTTCAGTGACGGGCACGCAGTGTGCAGGCTGAGGAATGGAGGATACAGGAGACAGGGTACAGGCTCTGGGCCCAGGTCGGCTCCTCAGCTTCTTCTTTGTAGATCCACCTCGAGAGTCATATTTTCAAGGAAACGTGGTAGAGGAAGGGCTGGTTTCTAGTTCCATGTGTGAACAAGAATCCCTGAAAAGAAGCTGTGTCTGGCTGTGAACAAAAAACCACTGGGAGGAGTCTGTGTCAGCAGAGACACAGACAGACTGATTGGAATCAGTACTGTGGGGAGACTGGTATTTTGTAGGTTCAGAGGCTAATTGCTTTATCTAAGTTTAGCCTCTGGAACAGCCTTTCTGAGCCCCATTCTGTTGTCTAAACTAACACCTCATGATAATAACTACACTCTCTTAAAAGCTATTAACTTAGAACAAACGACTGTGATGATAAGTAAAAACCTCTTAGAAGCTATTAACAGCAGAACTTAGCTTCCACCAATCCAGGAGCTAAGAATGTCATCCGATAGCATCTTGGGCCTTCAGAATTCACACCCCCATCTCATTGGCATTAGCTCCTCTGGTGTACTCACCAATGTATTTTAAAGTTGCCTTGATATGTGACTTTCTTTGTTCTGTAAAACTATAAAAACTTCATGAAACTGTTTCCATGTTGGAACATGGAAATTGGGGTAACCTAGATCTATCTTCTGGGGCCATGGGGAGTCAGAATGGCCCCGGAATAAACTATCTCTTATTTCCTTTATGATGAGAGCTGGTTTTTAAAAAGCAAAAACAAAAACAAAACAAGATTCGAGCTGTTGGCCAGGCAGTGGTGGTGAACACCTTTAATCCTAGCACTCAGGAAGCAGAGGCAGGAGGATCTCTTGAGTTCAAGACTAGCCTGGGCTACAGAGTGAGTTCCAGGACAGCCACAGCTGTTACACAGAAAAACCCCGTCTCAGAAAACAATAACAACAAAATGAGAGCTGTGGGTTTTACATTGACGCGTCTGAGGTGTTTGTGCTCAAGCAAACGTTTCTCTCCAGACCAGTTTTCTCTCTGAACTCACAGTTACTCTGTGTTGGCAATGCAGTTCTTGGTTTGCAAGCAACAGAGACTGATTCTGACATAATAGAATGTGTTATGACTGGGGCTAGAGAGACGACTCGGCAGTTAAGAGCACTGGCTGTTCTTGCAGAGAACGTGAGTTCAGTTCTCAGCAACCACATAGTGGCTCACAGCCTTTTGTAACTCCAGTACCAGAGGATCTGACACCCCCTTCTGGCCTCAAAGGGTACCCATCACACACGTGGTGCACAGACATAAATGCAGGCAAAACACTTTTATTGTGATTTTTTTTTTTTTTTAAGAATTAATCAGGTGGACTCAGTTTAGATGATCCCAATTTTCTTGGCAACATTCAGAACATCTCAGTGAGAAGCCAGCCGAACACATGCCTTTGGCCACATCAGTGTCAAAGTTGCTTCATTCACAGGCTTTTTGATCTGGCGCTTGTCAGCCCTGACATAGCTGATGATGAGCACAAGTGTGATAAGGTCGTGAGTCTTCTACATGGCTGACTCTGTGGTTGGGATGGGGTGTGTGTGTGTGGCGCTGGGTCTTGATGACGGTGGAATGGTCAAGCTTCTTTCTTCCCGGCATGCTTTTGAGAGGGTATTTGTGCTGCCTCCAGAGCCACAAGGGAGGAAGTGCAGATCTTCCCCTGTGACTGGATCTCCTCTCTCGGCACGGGCACCGCCTTCTTGGCTTCAGTCTTGGGATGAGCAGGAGCTTCTTCCTTCTTGGCTTTCAGCACCATCGTCGTGAAAAGCTTCTGATCCTTGTTCCATTCACATAATATTTAAAGGTAAAATAAAATAAATTACTATAACTGGAAAGATTGAGACGTCTTATAAAATGGGCGGGGGGGGGGAACGCCTAAAGCCAAGTTCCATAATCTCTCCCAGCGGTGCCACCAACCAGGGATCAAGTGTTCAAATACAGGAACGAGCGTGTAGGGCATTTCTCATCCCCACCACTTAGTTTGTTACTCTTTCGAGAACAAAGTATTTCAGAGTAGAGATTTTATGAAGAACCTAGTGAGAAGGCCCCAATCTGTTTGGCTCATCTGACTCCATGACAGGCTTCATTTTCAACTTTGCCTCACCAGGCCTGAGTTTGTGTTCTTCAGAACATAGAAAAACAGTTTCTGGAAAAATGGCAGCTCGCAGGCAACCAATCAGCGTAAAGGTTAACTCATGGAGTTGAGCAATGATTCAATAAACCTGAGGAAAAGTCCTTAGCAACTCTGGTAAGTTCCTAACAGTTTTGCCAGTCCTAAGCCCCCCTACCTCCCAAGTCAGTACTAACCAATCAAATGAAAGCTTACCTCCTTCTGGAAATCCTCCTAATTGCCTTTAAATTGAGCCTGCATGCTTACTTTGTAGACCTGCTCTAAGGAATGGTGGCTCCCAGCACGCTGGAAAATTTCTGCGTGGAATAAACACTCCTTGCTTGAGCATACTACTTGAGTCTGGGGTCTTTCTTCGGTGATTCTTGGACTCTAACAATAGAAGCCAGGCAGTGGTGGCACATTCCTTTAGTCCTGGTGCTGGGGGGGGGGGG
The DNA here is from genome assembly GCF_030254825.1 of Meriones unguiculatus. Classification (NCBI taxonomy): domain Eukaryota; kingdom Metazoa; phylum Chordata; class Mammalia; order Rodentia; family Muridae; genus Meriones; species Meriones unguiculatus. The sequence goes on from NC_083363.1 coordinate 10,534,505, forward strand.
GGGGCAGAGGTAGGCAGATCTCTGAGTTCAAGTTCAGCCTGGTCTACAGAGTGAGTCCAGGACAGCCAAGGCTACACAAAGAAACCCTGTCTCAAAAAACATACAGGCAAACAAAACAACAAAAGAAAGAAAGAAAAAAAAAATAACACAGATTTGTTTTCTCGTGATTCTGTAGGCTAAGACTCCAAAATCAAGATACTGGCAAATTCAGTGAGGATTACTCTTTCTGCTCCCAGGAGGGAGCTTATGGCCATGTGCTCAAATGGCAGAAAGGGTGTCTTTACCTGGTGGACGGTGAAACAACAAAAGGCAAAGAGAAGTTAGGGTACAGCTCAGAAGCACAGCATGTGACTAGCATGCATGGGGCCTTGGGTTTGGTTCCCCTAACACCAGATAAATAAACAGATGGCAAAAAGGATCTCTAATTCCCTCCAGCCCTTTTCTATCAATGAGCCTGCGCCCCCATGGCTTACCTGCTCCTGAAGACCCCGCTTTTTTATGCTATTACACTGAGGATTATGTGTCCACATAAATTTTTATGAGGATACAAATATCCAAAGCATAGTACTAGCAGAGCGACGAGGACCCCCGGTGTCAGGTTAAATTATTGGGGTACTTATAAACCATGTGGGAGTAGGGGTACAGTTTCAAACAGAAGTGGGGCTCGCCCTGCCAGAAGGAAGGAGGCGCTAGCTGCTGCCTGAACATTTAATGGTACCTGGCACGCCTTCCCTAGATGAATGGGAGAAAAGGGGTGGAAAATTCTAATTCAGTCCGTGTGCCTGTTTCAATTACATCAGCTTGCTGCCTCATCCCCTGTGGCAGGGGTCCAGCTCAGCTCTTACTCTACCCAGTAGTTAAGCGGAGCTAGCTTCTGAGTTGTTTCTTTCAGGTGTTTGCCACAGCAGCAGGAAGCTGCCAGAAACGGTTACGCGGGATAGCAGGTTCCCTAGGCAGCCCCTGCTGCAGAGTCCACAAGCATCTTCTGTTCTTGCTTCCGTTCCCACTTTGTTTATGAACGGACTCAGCAAACTCTGAGAAAAGCAGCTGAATGCCATGCACAGAGAGAGTTTGTCCTGGCTGTGTGATTATGTAATCCCTTCTGCCATGGCCAGAGGCTCTGGTGAGCAGAAACAGAGGCTGGGCTGTGGGTCAGGTTCTGAGAGATCAGTTCGTTTACCCTTTCCTTACACTTCCTGAAACCAGTTTTTAGATATTACTTTAAGACCTTGTCCAACCAAACCCTTTAAATGAACAAAAGTCCATGCTCAAAATCCCATTGCTATCAAGGAAAACCTTAAGTCCTTCAGTATCAAGTCATGGCCTGCGGATGCAGTTGACCTACTATGAAAACTCTGGGTCCACTTGGAGCAGGTTTGCTACATGCCTCTTGTCTTCAGTGACAAGAGGACCATGGGGCATGCTGAGCCTTGGCAGAGAAGTGTTATATGGCACCCAGGCCATGAAGGGTGCAGGTTCAGCTGGTTTCCTCACAACCTGGCAGGGCCTAGCAACAAAGCCAGGAGTGCTTTCTTGCTGAAGAAATTCACTAAAGTTAGGCTTTCCTAACTGCCACCAAAATGCCAAGTATCAGAGAACTTTAAACTTGGCCTTGGACCCACTGGTGGATGGAACCTTTGTTAAGCTCGACTCAAGATGTCATGTCTTCAAAACCACCTGCTTCCCCAGGTGTAGTGGCATATGCCTTTAACCCCAGCACTGGGCAGGTAGATCTCTTGAGTTTCGAGGCCAGCCTGGTCTACACAGAGAATTCCAGGACAGCCAGGGCTATACAGAGACCCTGTCTTCAAAGAAGCAACAACAAAATGGCCCGGTACCCAGAGCATGGGCTGTGAGTTGTGAGCGCTCAGCAATTAGGATGGCCACGCAAGATTTGTCCTTTGAATAGGTTCGGTTTATTCACATAAACGATATCGTGCTAATATAAAAATTTAACAGACACCACACCAGGTGGGAAACAGTCAGTCAAACGCTGCTGCTCTCCTGAAAACTCTTCTCCCGCGAGGATGCCTTGGAGGCTTGCAAGTTCCACCCACATCCGCCGCAAAGTCCTTCAGCGCTGGTAGGGTGGGAGGACGGCACTGGCGGAGGTTGAGAGGGTCCCGACAGCCAGCTTTTGCTCTATGTTACCCTGTGGGGCAGTTCTGTGTCCCCACAGGCTGTGGAGGTGTGGAGTGCAGCCTGGGGCAGTGGGCTGCGGTGAGGGGCTGTGAAGGTTGCTGATTTGAGAAGTACTTTCTCAGGGAAGTCCAGAGGGGCAGAGTGGGGAGGGGAGGGTGTCTAGTTGGCACTTGGTGCCAGGCTCCAGGCTGAGGGGTGGTGAGGGAGGCATTGTAGTGATCTCTGTTAGTAATTGATGTCCCCTGATATGCACGTGTCCGGGTGTAAGCTTGAACATCCAGCCCACCTACCTAGGAGAGAGTGCCCCCAAGGAGCCATGGTATGCCATTACTTCAACTGTCTTCATGTCCCTGGAGATCATTATGAGGGATCAGTAGTTAGACTCGGGTGAGCTCCCCTCCCCTGTCTTTTTGAGGACACCAATAAAACCTTCTTCACGCCTAAAATTCTGTTCTACCTACCAGGGGAATTGAGGCATTGCTTTTTATTTTTCCCCCCACAAAGCTATTAGAAGCCTGACACATCAATGTGTCTGATACAGGAAGGGCATCAATCAAACACCCGTTGTGTAAGCCGCCTTCTCCGAGGACAGGGAATCAAAAATAGGGCCTATCAGAGAGGAGAGCAAAAAGGTGGACTTTGAGAGGGCAGTATGTCCTAATACTCACAGGAGGATGAAGAGAACAGGACCAGTGTGTGTGTGTGTGTGTGTGTGTTACAGAGAATTACACTTCTCTGTAATTCCCTCTCCTTCCTGCAGTAGCCAGCTGAGTGGAACGAATGCTGATATCCAGGCCTGGCTGGGTAGGTGGAAGCACAGGGCTTTGGGACCCTCTGTGGGCAGGGAGGTCTATAGGCAGGAGGCCTGGGGGAAGGTGGCAATGCTGAGGTACAGAGGCATCACACTGCCTGCCCTGGCCTCTGCCTCTCTGAGGAGCTCCTGGGTGGCCTGCAAGCCTGGCCTCTGCTGTCGGCCCAGCCATCCAGTACCTGGAGCGCTCCAGCTTGCCCCTCCACTTTACTTCTGCATTTCCTCCTCACTGACCGTGGAAACACTGAAACCTGCCTGGCAGGTGAATTGGGGTCCCCAAGTCACCCTTTATCTAGAGGTACATGTCACCAGAGTCTCTGGGTCCTCATTTCTTGACTTTTATTATTTATTATTAGTATTAGTATATTTTTTTTAAAGCTGGACATGGTGGTGCACTCAAGAGGCAGAAGCAGGTTGACTCTGTGAGTCTGAGGCCAGCCTGGTCTACATAGTGAGTTCCCGGAAAGAGCTACATAGTAAGACTCTGTCGAAAAAAGGAAAAGGAAAGAGAAGAGAAGAGAAGAAAAAAAAAAAGTTGTTTCTCTCTTTTTCACTTCAACTCCACATGAGCTATATACATCCCTTCAAAATACTTTATCAAGTAAATAGTGTTGATTATAGGATGAACCAGACACAGCTGTTTCCAGGCGGAAGCCCAGAGAGGAACTGAGACACACAAACACACAAACTGAATTTGCCTGATGCCAACAATTACTCTGGTTATTGTTTTGTTTTGTTTTTTAAACAGGGTGTTGCTCTATAGCCCAGCTTGTCCACAAAGTCACCATCCTCCTGCCTCTGCCTCTTGAATGCTGGGATTGCAGGCATTCCAAAATCTCTGGCTTAAAACAACAATCATTTACTGTATCTTTTATCCATTTACAGGGCTGGCTGTGTGATCTGCTGATGTCAGCTGTGTGTTCATGGCACTAGGGGTCATGGCCGGTCAAGCCTGGGCTGGGACAAGGCAGTGATGCAGAAACAGCTGTCCTTTCCCTTATGGTTCAGATGAGTTATAGAAATGTACCTGAGTGGTGATGGCAGAGGCATGAGAAACCACACCCAGAGCACAGTGCTTTTTTATGGTTTTGGTTGTGAGCCATCTCTCCAGCCCGGAGCACAGTGCTTTTCTAACCCTCTACTTCATTAACAGTCAGCTGGCCAAAGGGACTTGTGCTCCTGAGTCCAACAGTAGGAGTGGACAAACCAAATACACATCCAGTTAGGGAAGGCCATAAAGGCACTCCACCCCATTCGCCACTACCCCACTGTCACGCATGTCTCTGCCCTGTACAGAGCGTGTTTCCCTAGGCAACCGCTGCCCTGCTTTCTGGCAGTATCAGATAGGACTGTTTTAGAATTTGGTATAATCCATATTCTCCAGTACTTTTATGTCTGGCTTTGCCTCAGGTGAACTTTTGAGACCTAGGTGCATGCATATTACACATACTTACTTTGAGTTCCTTTGTGAACATTTTCCACGTATGGAGACCAGAGCTTTTTTAGCCTGTTCCCTATGGGTGGGTAGATATTTGAGTTGTTTCTAATTCTTAAAGTTGCTATCAACACTCCTAACACCAAATGTTGTAGAAACACATTTTATTTCTTGAGTGTCTTTGTTCCGGCAACATAACAGAATGCCACAGGCCGGGTGACTTCTAAGCAGAATTTTCTCACAGCCCTGGAGGGATGGCAAGTCTGGAGTCATGACAGCAGCAAATTTAATGTCCTGGTTTGCACACAACCATCCTGTTATAACCCCACATGGCAACAGGAATGCAGGAGAGACTCTTAGGCCTCTGTTCTAAGGACATTATTCCTGTTCATAAGGGCTCTGCCCTTGTCACCTCCAGAAGGCCCAGCCTCCAGAGATCAATCCAAATAGCATTAAATGTCTCCAAAGAACAATGATGCTCCCTGAAGAGCAGGGTAGAGAGACTTCTACAGTAAATGATGGGCGTGTTCCAGACAGCCAGGGAAGGAGAAACTGGTTTTTGTTTGGGTTTATAGTTGTTTGCTTGCTTGTTTTGAAAGGATCTCTGTGTAGCCCAGGTTAGGGTTGAACTCTAAGGCCCTTCTGCACTGACCTCCAGAATGTGGGGGTTGATATGAATGTCTTATCATACCTGTGTCCTCCTCTGTCATAACTCTCCGGATCTCACTGTGCCCACAAAAATGATTATTTTTTTATCCTAATCTCATTAACTTTCATATGGGGATGAGGTATCAGCAAACAAAATGGGGAGCCGGACTTCAAAGAGAAGTTTTTTAAAGTAAGGAGGAAACCTGCCCATGCTGCTTATATACAGAGTTTATCTTGCTGTAAAAGTGTTCTGACAGAACATCTTGTCAAGCTGCAATCTTTTTATTATTATTGGTTTTTCAAGCCCTGACTGTCTTGGAACTTGCTGTGTACACCAGGCTGGCCTTGAACTCACAGAGATCCATCTGCATCTGCCTCCCAAGTACTGAGATTACTGCCACCACCACCCAGCTAGTGAGCTGCAATCTTAAAGAATAGTAAAGATCAAAGTTGTTCCAGAAATCTGTGCATACTTAGTGGATATTTGAAGCACTGGGGTTTGAGAGAATGAAATTGGTACCTTTTGGCCTCATGATCTAATCACCCAGCCTCCAAAAAATACCATCTTATAGATCAATCGAAACAAATATTTCCAAAGAACAGTGAGGCCAATGACCAGAGTGAGTCCTTGTGATTGGGAATCAAATGCCCTTATAAAAGAGACCTAAGAGAGAAAAATACCTGGGCTAAATCAGCATAAAAAGGAAACGCGACCTGACCCTGGTTTAAGGCATATGGCAGTACAGTATCACCAAGGAAAAGGTGCTGTCCTAGTTAGGGTTCTGTTGCTGTGAAGAGACGCCATGACCATGGCTTTGCTTGATAAGGAAAGCATTTAACTGGGGCTGGCTTACAGTTCAGAGGTTCAGTCCATTATCGTCATGGCTGGAAGCGTGGTATCGTGGGAACAAACATGGTGCAGGAGAAGGGGCTGAGGGTTCTACGTCTGGATCCACAGGCAGCAGAAGGAGAACCGCCCACTGGGCGTGGCTTGAGCATCTGAGACCATCAAAGCCCCAGTGACGTAATTCCTCCAGCAAAGCCACATCTACTCCAACGAGATCCCACCTAATAGTGCCACTCCCTATGGGCCTATGGGGGTAATTTTTATTCAGACCACCACAGGTGCCTACCTTAAGATAGTCAGGAAGCAAAGGAGAGGAGGAGGCCGTGGTCCCAAGACTCCTTTCATGTGATCTTTCTCCCATTAGGCCCCGCCCCGCCTCTCAAAGGCTTCATCATCTCCTCCTTTGCATGGGGGTAGGAGGGCACTTATCTGAACCACGGCAGACTTTTTTACAAAGTATGTGTTTCAGGCAGCATGCCTCTTGTTTTGTTCGTTTCTAACAAGAATGGTTTTTATCTTGGTCTCATCAGCTGTTCTGTGGGGACTTGGTTTCAGCTTACAAATGGGGGACAGAGCACATCCAGACCGGTGCTTTTGGGAAAATGAGGTGTTGGGCTTACAGTGGTGTTTTGCATTTTTACCCCCGCGTTTCTAACATCCCACATCCTCACCAACACAGTCGTGTGGTTTCTCTGAGACAGGGTTTGGCTATGTATCCCAGCAGTCAGTGCGCGGTGTCCTCTCCCCATGCTTTCACGGTGGCATTTCCCTGATGCCGATACCGGTAAACATCTGAGCTGGGGGTGGAGGCGCTATAGGACCCAGGAGCCAACTCCTCTGGCCTCCACCAGCTCTTGCGCTCTTGTGCACCTGCTCACTCTACATAATTAAGGATAATAAAAAGCTTTTTTAAAGAAAGAAAGAGATGGACAGAGAAAGGCAGGATGACTACGCTGGGGTATTCGGGGAGGCTGTTGCTTGCCTCCTGAAAGACTCCACAATGACTAGACATGCAGCGGCCTTCTCTCTGTCCTCTGCGCGGCCGCCTAGGAAAGGCTCTGTCCTTGAAACTCTTCACTGTTGATCTCCTCAGGAAGCCCTACCAAGGCCCCCTCTCCCCAGTGCAGAGCTTTCTCTCTCTCCAGATAACCCACTGCTCTATCGATTCTATTTTCTGTTTTCTGCCAAAAGTCAGTTAAGTGCTTTATGTTCAACTGCTAATTGATTTTTCTTAATTAGATGCCAAAGTAATTTAATGGGGGGGGGGTGATGTCTTTAATAATGTACCTGGTTTCCATAAAAAAAAAAAAAAGTTTTGCCTCATACCACACAAAAGCTAGCAAGAGCTGGGGAGACGGCTCTGTGGCTAATAGTACTTGCTGCTCTTGCAGAGGTCAACAGTGCTGAGTCCCCAGCACCCAGCTGGTGTGGCTGACAATTAACCTGTAACACAAGCTCCAGAGATCTGACACCCTCTTCTGTCTCTTGTGGGCGCCTGCACACGTGGCATGAACTCACACATGCCCTTGCATTTTAAAAATTAACTTGAAATTGACCAACAGAAATGTAAAATCTAAGCCAGAAACATGGTTAAGCCATTTACTGAGAGGGCCTGGCAACAGTCCTCAGAATCCAGGTAAAGGTAGGAGAGAACCACTGCTACAAAGTTTTCCTTAGACCTCTACACATGTGCCATAGCGCATACGCTGACACGCGCACACACATCATGCACACACACATTCCACACACACACAAACAAACAAACACATGTATTTTGTAAAAAGAAAATTAAAAGGTGGTGTGGCTCAGTTGGTAGAGTGCTTACCTAGCATGCACAAAGCTCTGGGTTCAAACCCCCAGCACACCATAAAATAGTGTCGTCACACACCCATACACCTGTGGTCCCTAGGGTTTGGGAGGCGGAAGCAGGAGGATGAGGTGTTTAAGGTCATCCTTTACTACCTAGTGAGCTGGAAGCCAGCCATGAGATGCTATCTGAAAAAGTAAAGCCAAGACCGGAAGAAAATATTTGCAGCTCATATATTTAAAATTTGACAGATTTACTGGCATTCAAGATATATAAATGCTGTGATTCAAAACAATTAGATAATGAAAACAGTGGACAACACAACAGTTCTTCATGAAAGAGAGGCCTGACTGAGCTGGGCTGGGCTGGCGGTGGAAGGCTGCCCATGCAAGCTGGAGGGTATAGGAGTCAGGTGACAGCAATCAGGCAATCACTGAAGGCTAAAGAGAGCCAGGCAATGTCAACTTTTCACCTCTGCCATCGCATAGGCTCACACTTGTACCAACATGTGCACTCGGAGATAGTGTGGTCTATTGTGGAGGCTAACCACGAAAATCCTTTCTCAGAGAGCCAGAAAGGTTGAGGAAGCCCAGAAACAGATGGTTGTCTCACGCTCAAAGTGCTGGCGGGAATCTCATGGTCAGGTGTTACTGGAGACAGTGCAGCCCCGTATACAGACAGGGAGAAGGTGCTGGAAGGAATCGCCAAGCCCGGCTGCCCGCCGAGGAGAGAAGAGGTGAGAGTCGAAACCAGGGTAAGGACCAAGAGCCAGACTCTACTGGTCTTTCCCATGTCACTCCAGAAATCAATGTCCCCACACACTCTGAGGGGCCCTCCTTGACCGCCGATCGTTTGACAGACCTCACTTCTAAGAGCCCCAAACACACCACTAGGACGGGTCCCTGTGAGTCCAAGCTTGGCATCTGAGGGGATCCTGGGAACCCTGGCCTTGGCTTTGCTGTGATCTAGAAGGGAGGGTGGCTGCACAGAAGGAAAACACAGCTCCCACTTGCTGAGACACCCATTAGGGTTACCGTGCGGCAAGTCCATCTCTTGCTCCAGGATGCTTGGTTGCCGTGAGAACAGGGAACATTTACTGGGCCACCTGGTATGTGCCAGTAACTTGGCATCTTGCCTCACACGTCTGTGTGGGGCAGGACTCACTGCTTTTTGAAACGAAGGCGCTGAACTCTGAGAACTTCTCGAGGTCCCAGCATACAGTATCCTCTGAAGAGACTTACCGTGGCCACTGGCTCTGTGTTGGCTTCCCATTGTGATGAAATATCTTAGGTTTAAAAACAAACAAACAAAAATACAAAACTGGGGCTGGAGAGATGGCTCAGAGGTTAAGAGCACTGGCTGCTCTTCCAGACATCTTGTGTTCAGTTCCCAGCCGCCACGTGGTGGCCCACAGCCATCTATAATGAGATCTGGTGCCCTCTTCTGGCGTGCTGGTGTACATGCAGACAGAACATTGTACACATAAATAAATCTTAAAAAAAAAAAAAAAAACTATGGGGAAAGGTTTTCTTTTGCTCAAAGTTTCAGAAGTCTCAACCCATGCTTGGTTTGCTGCTTCCACGTCTATGATAAGTCAGAACATCTTGGATGCTGTGAGGGTCAGTCTCCATTGCCAACTCCATGAGACCTGAATCACTAGAGGGGCACTCCCTAGGCCCGCCTGCCAGGGTTACCTTCATTATGTTACTTGAGGTGGGAGGACCCGGACTCAGAGAAAGTTTGCACCGTTTCTTAGGCCCGTGTCCTCCACTGTATAGAGCATGAAAGTGAACTGAGCAGCAGCAGCCATCGCTCTCCGCCGCCTGACTACAGACGCAGTGCGGGCCACTGCTCCAGCCGCCTTGACTTCTCTGTCACAATGGACTCTGCCCTTGAACCATGAACCAAAAGAAAACTTTTCTCCCTTAAGTTGCTTCTGTCAGGGTGTTTTTGTTTTGTTTTGTTTTGTTTTGTTTTGTTTTGTTTTGATCACAGCAACAGGAAAGTTAAGACTGGGCACAAGGAAACTTCTCACCTCGTGGTGGCCTAGAGACAAAAAGAGGGAAGAGCGGGAGCCAGGCTCCCAGTCTCCCCTCCCAGGCATTGACTTCCACCAGGCCCACCTCCAGAGACTGTGCTGTGCTTCGGTAACTGTCTGAGTCTGTGCTAACTTACGTGCCTCTGGCTGTTGGTCACATAGTCTTTCCCAGGGATGTCTCTGATCAAGTGTTGAGGTCATTTCATTCTCTGTTATCAGCTTGAGGTTGTACTTCCATACCCAAGCTGTTTGGCGATTCCCTGTGCTTTTGAGACACTTGCCTGGTGCTAGCTGGGTTCTGAGGGGGAACTCAGAATGTAAAGATATGTAAAAGTAAATGATGGGAACTTTAAAGCTGGGTGGTAGTGGCACACGCCTTCAATCGCTCTTCAATACTCTGGAGGCAGAGGCAGGTGGATATCTGAGTTTCTAGGCCAGCCTGGTCTACAGAGCAAGTTCCAGGACAGCCAGAGAACTTGTCTCAAAAAACAAAAAACCAAACACACACACACACAAGACGCTTTTTATGTGGCACACACTTTTTACATACTGTAGAGTGAGCTTGTTTAAGAGCTGAAATTCTAAGCAACGGTGTTTTTTGTTTTTTCTATTTAAACTCACACACGCATCCTCACTCAAACACACACATGAGCTCACACACATGCATGAATGTACCATGGTTAGAGGACAATGCTCTCCATTATGTGGGTTCTGGGGATGGAACTTAGGTTGTTAGGCTTGGTGAGAAGTGGCTTTACCCGTTCAACCATCTCAGCATCTTCCTCCTTTAAATGTAAAAACCCATCTCTGGGACAGTCCTTAATCTCTTCCTGACTTCAGAAGTAAATTGAAAATGTCACTGGAACCCAATAGCTCCATTGATTGAAAGTCCTTTGGTGTTGTTAGAGCACTCATGTTCTTGCTAAGGACCCGGATTCAAGTCTCTGTACCCGCATGGTTGCTCATACCCATAGCGACTCCAGTTAGTGTCTCCCATGCTCTCGTCTGACTCAGAGCAGTAGGCATACATATGGTGCATATACATGCAAGAGAAACAATACACAAATTTGGAAGCAGGGCATAAAATTATTGTGTTTGGGACTCAAAGAGGGACAATGAAGCACACTGTCCTTTTGGGTAAGAGTTACTGATGCCATAAACGGCGTGGACAAGCTCAGTGCGATCTGTACTGCTGGGGAGGGGTTGTTGGATTTCAGAGGAGGGGGCAGGTTTCGTGGCATGTATTTGGGTAGTCTGCAACACGGACCTGTAGTTGGCTGGTTCCTGATCCTGAGGAGGAAGGATTGTGAGGCCCTGAGGGCATGGGGGAGGAGGGGCACATTCAGTTGAGATGTATCTGTCAGAGGTCGTGTGACAAAAACAGCAGCTTTCACACTCATGCAGTGCGGCTCACTGGTTAGCACAACCATGGTCAGGACTATGTGTCCTGAGGATTTCATAAGGTTATGGAGTTCTGCTCGGCTTGTTGCCTCGAGGTCATGACATCCCTCAATAATCTAGGAGTTGTGTGAATACTCTAAGGGGGCTTCCAGCCCCTCACTGGGCAGTGTCATTGGCACAATAATTGTGACTGATCTTTCTCAGGCATTGCTGCTGCAACAGATACACGCCTCATCCACCACCCTCACCAAGAACTTAAAGATGTAGACAAAGTTAAGATGGTTTTGTTAGTGGCTCTGACGTAGAAAATCTTAGGGAACAATTTAAAGTTCAGAAAGTCACATTTTTGATAACAGATTTTTCTGAGGTCAGGGAACAAGATCAGTGGCAGCCCAACTGGGACTAGCTGAAATGCCTTTCTTGCTAATGCTGGGCTGGTGATCAAAGTGATGATTTCTCATACCCATTTTTGCCCTCTGTTTCCTGATATGATTTAATAAAAATATCGTTAATGAGTAGGTGTATACTTTGAGGAATAACTTTATATAAAAGTCTAGAATTTTATTTTATTTTATTTTATTTTTGAAACAGGGTTTCTCTGTGTAGCTTTGGTTGTCCTGGACTCACTTTGTACACCAGGCTGGCCTTGAACTTAAAAGATTTTTTTTTAAGAGCTTCTTTGTAAGATAATTGGTCCTTTCTTTGAATCCACAAATTGCAGCCTGCCAGTAAGAGAAACTGGCTGAGAAAAATTTGTTTACACTTTGTTAACCTATAACAAGTTGCTTAGACATGACTGTATGTGGGTTCTTGGAAATAATTTGCCCCCCAATAATATGTGAAATGGTTACTTATGTGATGGTATTGGGGAACTCATTGTAATCATTCATTTAAATAAAAATAAAATGTAACCACATTGTAATTTTTATATTGTTTGAAAGATTTTGCTGGAATATATATGCTGTGGGAGAGTTGGAGCAGCCTTGCTTCATCCACCAAGTGGTATGTATTTGTGTGTGTTTGTAAACATGTGTTTTCCCCCCAAACTAAATCTGTTGGACCTAAAAAAAAAAAATCCTTTGTGTGTTCTGCCAACTCCACACCTCCTCTTTCAGACTCTGACATGTCAAAGCTGCACGTTGACATGTATCCATTATGTGGATGGGTGATGAGCTGTCCCTGGTGGCCCGCCCTTTGATATCTTGGAGGCTGGCACCATAGCCGGTAAACTTCCTTGGGGAGATGATAATCATTGCACCTGCCATTCCTCTGGAATTCAGGCACATGGGGAGTCTGCGGGGTTAGGAGGTTACAGAATCACAGATGGGCTCCTGTTACATATAGTAAATTCTGTTTTCTGTGCTATCTAAAGGACAAACAGGGGTAACAAGAGGCTGAAGCTATCAGGAAGAGAATGGAACACGCATCCAGGGAACTTCTGACAGTCTTACTAAGATCTCCCTTTTTGAGGATTAACTGTTATCAAGTCCAAATTACCCAAGGATCAAGTGCCCCCCACCTAAGACCACCAGAGAGCTGTGCCCCGAGATCAAGGACTCCCTGGACCAGAGCCCAGATAGTAACCTGGAATGAGCCCCCCTTTGGCTCTAGCTGCCCTCTGACTTGCCCATTTTACCAGCAGTACTCCTAGAACTTTGAGCCCTGGCAGTCCTGACACCCTTACCCTTGGGCACACATCCTCTTTAGTCCATAAAGAGACAATAATGAAAAGGCGAGAAAGATTTATTTCAATGTGGTCACACTGGGAAGAGGAACGAATAAAAGTCCAGCGACCCTCACCCCACCTTCATCTTATGGGTCCTGTGTTACGAGGTTTAGGTTTAAATAGAGGGCAAGAAGCATCCAGAACAAAGAGACCCTGGTCAGGATGTGGTCCTCCCAGCAGCGGCATCACAGTCTCTCCCAAAAGGTGGTCGGTCTGAGAAGCTTCCAGAGCTGCATGATCTCTTCTTCCAGGGAGACTGAGTTCCTCCCCTGGCTGCGCCTGACTTCCAGCCTTTCTCTTTTCCCAGCATGAGACTCCTGAGAAAATTCCAGTGTTTCAATAGTCTGCTAGCCAAAGGGGTGGAGACGGAGGGGACACAAGTGTCCCCTTAGAGTATCTTCATTTCTGCCAGAACCTCATGTAAACCTTGAAGACACAGACAGAATTCTCCCTTCCTACACTGCATCCTTTTTGACTCGCCAGAAAAAAAACTATTAACAAATAACAATAAAAAGAACTAGGAAAACAAAGGGAGTCCAAAGATCCCAGTGATATTTCCTGGGCACCTCCGGGATGTCTGGCTAGTTAATGAGAAAGTTATACAGAGTCTACCAAGGGCGCTAGATGAGGGGAACTTCGCCGAGTCTCTTTTTTTTTTTTTAACAGTAAGGTATTTTTAAATTTTTTATTTTATGTGCATTAGCATGAAGTTGTCAAATCCCTTGGAACTGGAGTTACAGACAGTTGTGAGCTGCCATGTGGGTGCTGGGGATTGAACCCCGGTCTTTAGGAAGAGCAGACGTTGCTCTTAACCACTGAGCCATCTCTCCAGCCCCCGCCAAATCTCCTTTGAGCAGGGCTTCCCTGAGGGCTGACAGTTGCCCAGTTTAGGATTCACCTTACGGCCTGGAGGGGTAGAATTGGTGCCTTTGGCTCACAGCCTACTCTCCCGGAGATCTCTAAGCATCCTCACCTGCGCGGAACAACAGGGATGCAGGGGAGTAACTGATGTTAACTCCGTTCTGCCTCCTTCCCCATTTCACACTCACAAGCCTGCACGTGCAGGATTATAGGCCTTTGGGGATACATGCCCCAGGAGGCTCAGGACACAAAGAGTTGAAAGTGGCTGGGATGAAGGCGGCACTGTGAAGGGGAACCGAAGGCCCCAACTGCTGGTCCAAGAGGGGAGCAGAGACTAGTTAAGTGATGGTGCTCTGCCAATTCCACGCGCTAGGAGAAAGTTCCCAAGGCAAGCACAAGCCACCACGCTTTGGCTCCTTATCTGAGGTTAAATCTTATTCACCAGAGTGGGTCGGTCCTGGCCCATTCGTAGGAGACATTAAGGCCAACATGACTACCTACAGGACCAAGCAATGGCTGAAGTTTCCTCTACATGGAACAGAAATCTCTCAGACCCGAATCTGCCTTACCGTTAATCCGTAGCATCTACCGAAATGCCTCGGCGAACCTAATCTCTAGAGTCAAGTCCTCATTAACCTAGCTTACTAAATGATGCACTCCTAGTTTCCACCTTAGGAAACCAAGAACCAAACGTGATACTTCCCGGAGTACCAACGAGCACGTCACACGGCGCAGGAGCGCCCTTTGGGGACGTGCCCTGACGTCAGCGGAGGCGTAGCGAGAGGCGGAACCACGGCCGGCTTGGGGCGGTCCTGAGCTGGGTCACGTAGCTCAGGTCTTTGGCTCAGGCCGCGCCGCGCTTCGAACCGACCGTCCTCTCCTCCTCGCTCGCAGCCCCTCCGCCACCATGCCGATGTTCACCGTGAACACCAACGTTCCCCGCTCCTCCGTGCCAGAGGGGCTTCTCTCTGAGCTCACCCAGCAGCTGGCGCAGGCCACCGGCAAGCCGGCACAGGTTTGCAGGGGGTACCGGAGGGGGACTGGGGTGGGCCCGGCAGCAGAGTGGGAAGAATGGGGTCGGGGGGCTGCTGGGCCCTGTGGTCTCTCAGGCGGGCTAGCCGCGTGTCTATCCTCACCCCACCCCACCCCCATCCCCACCCCAGTACATCGCAGTGCACGTGGTCCCGGACCAGCTCATGACTTTCAGCGGCTCGAGCGACCCCTGTGCCCTCTGCAGCCTGCACAGCATCGGCAAGATCGGCGGCGCCCAGAACCGCACCTACAGCAAGCTGCTCTGCGGCCTGCTTGCCGATCGCCTGCGCATCAGCCCGGACCGGTGCGTGGCGGGTGAGGGGCACGGGGAGGTCAGCGGGGGGCCGTTCAGAGGGCAGCGTGGTCAGAGACCCCGCGTGTTTGGCTGAGCCGAGCCTTTCCTCCTCGCAGGATCTACATCAACTATTACGACATGAACGCAGCCAACGTGGGCTGGAACGGTTCCACCTTCGCTTGAGTGCTGCTGGCCTCTGACCTACCTGCGCCGTTGTTCTTGAAGCCTCGCTGCACGCAGTGTTCTGTGTTCGTCCATCCGTAGCGATGCCCAACTTCCGGTTGGGAGAAATAAATAGTTTTGAAAGACCACGGTTGCCTCAGCTTCTGCTTCCTTGGCTTGGGTGCAGGGCGGGGACTTTGAATGGAAGCCCAGGCTGGGAAGATGGCGTGGGGTGTGATGGCAGCCTGGGAGTTGGCGAATTTGGCCTTCTCAAAACGAGTGGATTAGATAACCTTTTTGTCCAGGCTCTCTCTTCTATGCTGGGGCGTCCCATCAGAGCTTCCCAAGCAGTTGTTACATCCTGAAATAGGTTCTCTGCTCTGGGCGGGAATCCCCAGTTGTGTTCTTACCACAGTGGCAAATGGCGACGGTAGCGTGCTTTCATGGAAGGGGGTTGGGGGCGGGGGGGAGTCGTTTGAGCAGAAGGCTAGGGGTTAAATTCATTAGATGGTGCTCCAGGCTCAGCCCCATTTTCCTCCCCAAGAATCCCTATGCTAAGCCAAGTGTTTCAGTTTCTTCATCTGGGAACTACTTGGTGGGAGAGGTAGCCAGGATACAATGCCCACTCCCCAGCTCTGCCTGTGTTTTGCTCAGGCAAACACGTGCATTGTCTCAGCATGGACACACAAGTTCTCTGAGAGTGCGTGAAGGTGGAGGGAGTAGCTGCCGTGTGTTACCGTGGACCTATTTCAGGACATGCAAGGTACTGGCCTTCAGGGCATGTTCATAAAATGATTGGCCAAGGCCCAGTGGTAATTTAGGGCCTGGGGTCCTTCCTGCCAAGCCCAGGGACCCCAGTGGGTGGGACTGGCCAGAATCCCTACTTCTGCTCCCTAGTGTGAGTGCTGAAAAGTCGTCACACCCCAGCTGAGATTTGTCAGGCCTTTCAAGAGTCTTTGCTAAAAGAGAGGAACCTGCTGGTCTGAGGTGGCTCATAGGAGGCTGAGACAGGTGGACCTCTAAGTTTGAGGCCAGCCTGGTCTACAGAGCGAATCCCAGGACAGCCAGGGTAATAAGAAAAACCTCATCTAGGAAAAAGAACAAAAAGCCTGTACCACCCTGCCCTTGGAGAAAAGTTTAGAACGGCTTCCACAGAGAAAGACTCACACTTTCAGAAGCTGAGATCTCCTGCCAGGAAACAGGAGCCCCCTGAGTCCTAACTGGGAGTGAAGAGCATGCCTGTATGAGCCTGACAACTGACAGAGGCCTCCCTGTGTGTGCAGAGAGACCTGAGGTCTAGTGTGGGTACAGAGTCCTTCCTGGGCATGACTGCCAGCATCCCTGACTATTGTACTTCATCATTCATGGTCTATACATAAACACCCACCAAGCCAGGCTTAAAACCAAGTAAGTCACATCTTCCCCACCACCCAAGGCCCTACTGGCACCTCCCCCCAGTCTAGGTGCCACACTCTTTTTCAGCTGGCATCTACTGAAGCCTTGGCAGTACCTACCTAGGCCATGCGCCCTGTGCGACTGGCTAACCTGTTGTGCTTCTTAGGTTTGTTTAGGAGTCTTGACCTTTGGAGAAGGGGAGCTCCCGTGCCAGACACCACCACCAGCACTAGATCAGGACAGAAGTAGGGACAGGAGGGGTGGTGCCCCGAAAGGATAATCAAAGCTCACAGGATTGAATCTGCAGGAGTATAAGGCCCTTCTCAGTGCAGAGCCTCTCCTCAGTGCTTCAGGCCAGACGTCCATGGAGATTCCCAAAGCAAGACCCTTCCTAATTTACTATCACCCAGCCTCCAGCTTCCCTCCATCTTGTTCTGCATTCATGAAGGTGTCTCATGCCTGCGGCCGTACTGGGAGGCATTCCCTTGCTGTAGCCAAAGGAGCGGTCTGGGGGGCTGCTCTCTTGAATCAGGGTACCTCTTACATGGCAGGCTAGCTTCCTTTCTTGGCCCCGGCCTTTGCCACATGCAGGGCCAGACTCAAGGTTGAGCCTTACCCAAATCCCTGAGTCCCAACTCAGAAGCTTTCTTCTGCTGAACTCTCGCTGTACCTGGCCCCACTGACTCACCTATGTGCTCAGGCAAGACTCCTCCCTTCTGCTCTACACAGAGGTCGGGCGGGCTCAAGCCTCCACTGGCTCTAGTCCAACTCCCTCATTTCACAGATGAGGACACCGACCCTGAGGTACCTGGCTGTGTCCTGCCATCTCCCAGGGCAGAGTCATGGACTTGCTCCATCTCCACAGCTAGGGCTCTGGCCTAAAGGCTGCAAGCAAGCCTAAAGTTAAGGTCTCCGTGGCAATCTTCCGGCCTGAGGGCCACACGTGAGCCTAAAATTTAGGTGTCTATGGCAGAGGAGGAAAGCTGAACACCTGCTGGGGGGTGGGGGGATCACATGAGCCAGAAGAGCCACCCCCTCAAAAAAAAAGGCCTCAATGTTTACGGCTCTGTAACCAGTGGGAGCATCTACAAAGTGGTCACACCTTGGTACGCAAGGAAAAAATGGAACAGGGGCCTATGACTTCAGCCCTCCACCATATTTCTTGGTCAGCCTTACATGTTACAAGGAGGCAGCTGCTGTGTCTCCCTCCCTAACCCCAGTCAACCCCGGGCCAGCCCCACTTTCTCCAAAGCATGATCCTTCACTACCCACTGAATGAGGCCGGTTCCTTCTCAAAAGCAAGGCCGATGGCCCAGTCAGCTTTCCAATTTGTCAGCTAAGTGGCATGTCCAATGATACCTCAAACCTCCAGGTTGGATGGGTGAAGCCGGGCAGAGAATGCTACCAATTCTCCCACCATCGTTCCATAGGGCCGTGCCATCTATTGAGGTTATCAGCAGACATGCTGCCCCACCTGTGTCCATGGTCACCGTTTGCCACAGTTGGGCAGCTCTGGCAAGCCTCATTACTTTTTCAGGTGCTGTTCCTTCTCCTGTTCCCCATGGAGTTGTTCAGGCCCGCTCCATGTGTGCCCTTCTGGTGCAGAAGACACTCACAAATGCTTCTGTCTTGGCCCAAGCCTCTTAGATGGGTTTCCAGGGGTCCCCCTTACTCTCGTCTTCTGGGCTGCTGCCTTGGGCAGGCTCTCGACCCAGAAACTCCCTCCAACCCTGCCCCCCTATCAGGCACAACTGCATCTCAGAGATCCCGACCTTCCCTTCTCCAGAACCCTGGCATCGGGGCCCACCAACCCCTAACCACCCCACCCCCACCCCCAATCCTCACCAAGCCAGTTCCCTCTGAGAGCCAGATCTCAGTGAGATTAAGATCGTCTCCCTGGTTCTGCATCGTCTTGGGCCTCAGTTTCCCCCATCTGTGAAATGAAGGGGTTCACCATGTATGTATGTGTCTTTCCTCCATATTCACCCAGTCGTGAAGATGGGCGAGTACATTTTCCATCACAGCTGGCCTGTGCCTGTACTCAGGTCTTGATAAATTGTGAAACCTCTCCATTTGTGTTGCGACAGCCTCGAGGTGCAGTCGGAGATGAGGTGCGTGGTGGGTTGTCTTAGAGAGCTTCGCGAGATCAGGCATTAGGGCGGATGCCATGCACAGAGGCCCGGAGCACAGGACCGAGTGGTGTCTGCCAGGGAGCCAGTGCGCGCAGCAGCCCCGTGCTGAAGGGTCCACCGCTCCCCGAAGCTGGCAGGCAGAGTGATGAGTTTGCATCACTGCCTTCAGAGCAGTAGATAGAAACGGAGCAGGGTGGTCATCCAAAGCAGTGTTTCACTTGTTGGCAGAGTTTAGGAATGTTCCAGGGGTTTTTGTTTTTTGTTGGTTTAACTGGACACAGGCTCATATCGCACCACCTTAGTTTCTCTGCATTCTAAAAAGAAGTTTAGGAAACCAATCAGTGAAGAAAAATGGATTTATTTACAGTTTTGGCCAAATTAGTAAGAGGAAAAAGATTCTGAGGTGTTTCTTTTACCAGGGTTTCATCCTTTATAGTGAGGATGAATCAAAGGCTAAAACATCTCTTGGAGGCAGGATCAGCTGGAAGACCAGTTCCTGCAACGGTCAGGCTTTCCCAGAGAGAAAGATCCTCTCCTGGTACCAACTAAGTCCTTCAACACAGGAGCACGTGGAGAAATGCCAGTTCCTGGCTTTATTCCCTTGTGTTTCTAGTGCCATGGTTACAGTTCTAGGCTTCTGTTCTCCTTGAGTCCTCACTCTCACGACAGCTAAATGCTGTCCCCACACTCTCTCCAGTCTTGAGAAGCTGTGTAAAACTAGGTTCCGGACCCGCAGAACTGCCTGGTCACGTAAGTTCCAGGACCAGGACAGGGACAGGATGCAAACAGACCTGCTACTGGATCTCATAGTACCCTCTAACCCTCACCTCAGGGAGGCTAGGGTGTTCCATGTTCATGTAAAAAAAAAAAAAAAAAAAAAAAAAAGGCAGGAGTTGGCCCTGGTCCCCAGTTCTGGAGCCCTAGTGCCCTCCATCTGGTGAGCACGGGAGTCTACACTCAAAATCACTAACTTATTAGAACATTCCTAAACTCGCTCACCGCCAGATTCCAATAGGATTCCAAACTGAAAAGCTACCAAGGAGACCCTGTCCCTGTGTCCCCAACAACCTATTCTTTTGTATATTTCTTATATTTCTTAAATATCACCATCTTTTAAATTTTTATCTTTGAGAATTTCATCTGAGTGCTAGAATTTAACATCCTCTTCAACTCCTCCCATGTCCCCTCCCCAAATTCCATGGCCTTTTAGTCATTATTGCATACATGCATATAAACATATACACTCTAAGTGTTTCAGCTCCGAGGGAAAGGTGTCCCGAGCAGTTGAGAGCCAAGGACTGCTACAAAGTCACACCTAACAACAGGACCTCACACACACTCCTTAGGAGGGAAGATCCCAAAGTGCCTCCGCTCAGTCGAGGAGGAGCAGAGAACTGAGCAGAAGGAAGGAGTTAGAAAGCATTTCTTGAAGGGCAGAGCTTTCCAGGGTGGACATTTCTGGGATTTCAAGCCCAGAGCTTGCTCTCTGTAGGGCTGAGACTGGGTCTGGCTGTTAGGGCAGTTAGAATGTTCTGTGAGTGGAACCTGAGGGTTGGAGGTCCTCAGGGGAGGGGCCTGGCCACTCACGTGTGCATAAGTTTATAAATACAACCTGATGAGTCCCGTTAGCATTGCTCCCGTGTACCTGTCTTTAGGCCTGACCACCTGAGACTGGATAATTTACCAGGGGACCCATACCTGGAGAACTCCCTTCTTTTGTTAGCAGATATGGCCCAAATTTGAGTGCCAAGAACCTGTAGAGCAAAAGATTCCCTTCTGCCATCTCCTTCCACCCCAGGGTGACTCTTATCTCAGATCTCCCCAGAGAAGGCTTAAGTTCATGCATGTCATACCCACCACACTTCAGCCTTTTCCACAAACAGCATACTTTACACTTGTTTAAAACGTGGCCAGAGTGACTCCATCTTTTAGCAAGATGTTTAGCTCTTCTGTGTGCCAGACAGAGGCAAAATAGCCCATCCTCCGCGCCACAGAACCAGGGTAGTGCACACATAAAAATGTATCTTTCCTACTTTCCCCCAGCGCCTGTACTCAGGCACCTCTGCGTCTTCAACACTAGGGGGCACCCCGAACCCAGATTTGCAATTTGCTCTGGGTGTAGGCCACCCACGTAAAACAGAAGCTTGGCGAGCAGGGGTGGGAGTTCCGGTGGTACAGCTGCCCTGAGCAGCCCGTGCCATCGTAAGTAATCTGAATTTTTGTTTTGCCAAGGGTAGATACGTCAGAATCTTTGATCTGCTGGGCGGTCATTATTTGGGGGGAATCAACATTTCTTTTCCGTCTTCCTAAGAAAGTCACACGACACAAGTTTTTTTACTTAAGTGTACTCTGGCGCCTGATAGTCCACTTTTTCTTTTCGTGCAGGTCACGCCACAGATTCAACCACAGACACGTTCAGGCCATTTTTAGCCTTTGCCCTTTGCTTACTCAGAGAGATGCCCTTTCCGTAGGGATCTACTCCTGGAGACAAGTGGCCCAGCTTTGCAAGGGACAGGAAGCCCTCCCATCCTCATTTCATCTGGAGAACTGCTAGTCTCTCACAGCGAGAAGCTTTGTCTTTCTCTGGCAGGCGAGGGCGGAAAGGTGCGTATCTATTCAGAGTGTAGTCTGACGTGCCTTCCTCTCGTCTTTTCCCCTCTGGACTGTGTTTTGTCGTAAGAGTTCTTTTAGCCAAGCCTTGGGGCGGTGGCACACCCCTTTAATCCCAGCACTCGGGAGGCGGAGGCAGGAGGATCTCTTGATACAGATCAAGTTCCAGGACAGATAGGGCTACGCAGAGAAACCCTGTCTCAAAAAACCAAGAAGAGAGAGAGAGAGACAGAAACAGAGGGGCAGAGAGAGAGAGAGTCCACCCAAGGGCCTAGTCTTTGCTAATTACAGACATTTTTCTACGATTGTCATCAGCCTTTTTTCTGTGTATAGGCTCTGTGAACTTGCTATCACCACATTCCTTGGGGTTCCTGTCACTCGGGGGTTTCCATGATTAACTCCATAATGAGAACAAAAGCTCCCCCCCACCCCTATCAGGTCGCTTAGGACTTAACAGGATGTTCTGATGTTTCCACTTTCACTGTCTAGAATTCCTCACTGTGTGGGATTCCTAGCTCTATCCTCTGTTGTTACGGATCCACCCTTGCATCTCTTGTCATCTGTTAAGTTTCCATGCATGAAACACTATTTTACCCCAAGTTAACCCCCCGCTTTTGAGCTTATATCTGCTTCTGAACTCTTGACCCTGCTCCCCCTATCAGTCCTCCTTGGAGTCACAGTAGTCCTAGCTAGCTTGCCTTCATGTTCTGGTCTTGAAAAGCTGGGTAACTTTTCTATCATTCCTTTGGGGGCTTTCCAGCTCAGGCCTCACACTTTTACCCCACCCCATACCCTCTTTCTCATTGCTCTCCCCGCTGTCTTCACTTTCTCCCATTGCCTACCCCCCAGCCCGCCTGCTGAATGCCCACCCTGCCGGTCCTGGTTCCTGTTTTCCTAAAGTACTTCTGCCAACCCATGAGGAGCCTCACTGAGTCTCCTGTGAACGAAGCAGTTCCTCGATGCTTGGATGCCACCGGGAACAAAAAGGTGGCTGTAATACCGTCCAAAGCTGGCTTAGGACCGAGAGCTCCTGCCTTCTCCGGACAGCAGCTCTGTCTCAGAGGAGTCCTACCCTTTGGCTCCTTCACAGCCACATGCCATCCCTGCTGTGAGCATCAGTGGCTTAAACCTTCTGGATAGTAAGCCCAGCCCATTAAAAAAAAAAAAAAAAAAAGTGGCTATGAAAAACCAGAGCTTCCATCCACCCAGAAGGAACCCCACTGGAACTCTTCAGAGCCATCCATCACTTCTTCAGTGATCCTTCATTCTGGAAGCAGGCACTCTCCTGGGGTTTTGTTTTTCCTCTGAGAGTTCAGAGGAAAAGTGGCTTAATTCTACAATCAGTCCACTTCCTTTTTGTCCAGAGAGACATAAACAGAGCCCAGAATTTCATTGTCTGCCACTGCTTCCCCCCCCCCCCCCCCGTGCTGCTTATTATTATAAGGGCCAGTTTCGCCGCTGGATCGTAAAGGAAGCTGCAGGTGAGGGGATCAACAGGAAAGCAGTGGGAAAAAGCCAGGCTGCAAAATGCCTCCCCCCCCCCCCCCCGCCCAGAGTTAAACCTCGTGCCCATAACATGGGAAGCATGCTGTTATGCCTCTACTATGCAGTACCATCCCTCACCCTTAAGGATGGTAGCGATTTCCTTCTCTACTATCTGCAAGAAATTGTGTGGGAACAGAGGCTTTGGAAGTGACTCCCTGTGGATGCCCTATTTGCTGCTCCTTTCACTGTATGTGACAACTTGGCTTCCTGCTGTTCTGATGGCTTCCTGTTGTCCTGATCCAATCCCCAACCAGAGAAGACAGAAGCAGACTCTTCCTAATGGGATAGAGCTTTGGGGAAGAATATGAAGGAGTCTACTAGCTCGCAGTGTGGTAGAGATGTTACTCAGATGGGTGACGTTCGAAGCATCCATTTAAGCCGGGGAGCCCGGCTAAAGAGACAAGACTTAAGGAGGCAGCCAGGCAAGAGGTGGCAGGAGCCTTCCCCGCTCCTCCTCTTCATGCAGTCTGACAGATGACCCTTGGTCCAACAGCGTATGTTTTCTCATGAGTAAACAAGGGCCGGGAGCCTAGCGAAAAGAGCTATGTGGGCAGGAGAGATGGCTTAGCGGTTAAGAGCACTGGCTGCTCTTCCAGAGGACCCAGGTTCAGTTCCCAGCACCCACACGGCAGCTCACAACTGTAACTCCAGTTCCAAAAACTTCTCACTGTGTGTGGGGGGGGTGGGGGGGGGTGGGAGGAGGGTGCAGGGGGCTGAACTGTAGTGATGCATGCCTTTACTACTAGCATTTGGGAGGCAGAGGCAAGAAGATCTGTGTGGGTTCGAGGCCAGCCTGATCTACAGAGCGAGTTTCAGGACAGGGCTACACAGAAAAACCCTGTCTTAAAAACAAAAAAAGGCATCTGC
The DNA here is from genome assembly GCF_030254825.1 of Meriones unguiculatus. Lineage (NCBI taxonomy): Eukaryota > Metazoa > Chordata > Mammalia > Rodentia > Muridae > Meriones > Meriones unguiculatus. The sequence goes on from NC_083363.1 coordinate 10,558,259, forward strand.
CTTAGCTGTTGACTCCCATCCACTTACAGACCCCCTCTTGCCCCAAAGCATGAATGAATGTTGTGTACTGAAAGATCTGGGGTAGATGATGTTTCCAGGAATGATAAGATGGGGCGATTTCCTAGCAAATTCCTTAGGGGAAGACAAGAAAATGCGGCTTTTAGCCAAGCATTGAACAGGATCATTTTCATGTTGACATTATGGTAGTGACCATGAGCAGATTTTTTTTTATAAGTCTCTCTTTGCATACTTTAAATAAATATGTATTAGCTTAAATATTTTAAAATATAGGATATGTGTATTAAAATGTATTTTTTTAATTCTAAAAATGAATAAAAGCCAAAGGCGAACAGATGAGCAGGCAGGATGAGAGGGTGTGGATATAAAGCATTAGACAAGCAAGATAATGTATCTTTACATACATGTAGAAGCAAACATTTCCCAGAACAAAACAGAGCTTCATGATTTCCATACAGAATATGATCTCATGCATAGAAAGAAGGTAAAATGAAAGGGAATGAAATAAAGAAAGAAGTGTAGACTGTCCTGAATTTATATCCATCTGAGATGTGGAAAGCCCTACAGGGAAAACAGACACCTGCAGGTCATTGTGAATTAAATAAGAGATCAGTTTGCTCATGGTTGGAAGACAATGTGAGGGTAGGAGATTTCTTCCATCTGGTTTGTGGAGTTTCTACATATACAATCAAAATTCCAAAATTTTTATTTTTATTTGTTTTTTATTAGTTCATTCACTTTGTATCCCAGCTGTAGCCCCCTCTCTTGTCCCCTCCCAATCTCACCTTTCCCCCCCCCTTCATCTCCTCCCTTGCAAAAATTTTATCTTTCTGTGACAGGGTCTCAATATGTAGTCCTTGAACTGGCCCTGAACTCACAAGAGATCCACCTCTAAGCGCTGGGGGCCTACCCAAAGGCTTTTTTTTTTTTTTAAATATAGCTTGACAACCCAAACATTTATGAGATTCCAAATGACTAAGAAGAGCCAAATTATTCCTTGAAGAAAACAAGGTATGAGGATGTTTTTTTTTGTCAAGTGTCAAGGCAGGTTATAAAGCTACATAGAATCAGTGCACAGGCAGTAATGCGATCAGTGGAAGGAAAGTCAGGTAGGCCTCTAAACTCAATAGGTCAGCAGGCCAGCACTAAAACCCATGGACAGTGGAAATGAACCAACTCGAAAGCTGTCCTCTGGCTTGTACACACACACATACACACACGCACACCATGACATGTGTATGCCCCTCCTCCCACAGAACTAATTTCCAAAAATATGAAAGGAAGCATTATCCGACTGGGAGGCCTGGGCCCCTGCTGCAAGGGGAGAGAAACTGAACTCCGTATCTACAAAAAAGAAATCAGCTTTATACAGATCAAAACCATAAAGAAAAGACCACAAAGACTTCAAAGGTCAGTCAGGAGAATAGCATCTGGAGGATTAGATGAGACACAGGAAGAATATATTGCTAAGGAAGCCAGTACCACAGTTAGAACAACAAGAAGGCCTGCAGGTTTTTGCAATTCATATCACGAGTGACTGGAGGACCCTTATCAAGAATATACAAACAAATTGCTAATAGACAACTGTTATGATTTGGATCTTAAATGTCCTCCCTGAGGTCATGTGTTGAGGGCTGTCTGTGGTTGGGAAATAATGGACCATTTAAGGACTTTTGGTCTTGTGGAGGGTCAGTAGGACATGCTTTTGACCCCATGGGACCCCTGCTTGCTCCTTCCTTCCTTCCTTCCTTCCTTCCTTCCTTCCTTCCTTCCTTCCTTCCTTCCTGCTTCGCAGTCACCATGAGGTGGGCAACTTTGCTCTGCTACATGCTCGTCATTACAACGTCACAAAGCAAAGCAGCACAGACACTCAGGCACACGGTGAAGCCTGTGGGGCTGGCCCAGCCAAAACCTCTCCCCTCAAGTCACTGCTTCAGGTGGGTTTTTGTTTTTGTCAGTTACAGAAACCTAACATAGCAACTGTATAAAGATGAGTAAGGAAGCCAAGTGGTGGTGGCACTTGCCTTTAGTCCCAGCACTTGGAAGGCAGAAGCAGGCAGATCTCTGAGTTCGAGGCCAGCCTGGTTTACAGAGTGAGTTCCAGGACAGACAAGGCTACACAGTGAAACCCCATCTAGAAAAACAAAACAAAAAAAAAAAAAAAAAAATGAGCAAAGAAAAGGACTTCAGAGTAAAATCAAGAACCTGAATGAACCCACCACACGATCCCTCTACGAACACCTATCATATTGTTATAAGGAAAGCCCAATTCTATGTATACAAATGCAAAAGCTCTGCCAAGAGTGATATAGGACAAATTGTGGCATGTTTGTTCATTCATGAGCTCGTGCATAGCAGTGAAATGAACAAGATAAGGGTACAAGTGCTAGCATGGGCGACTATGACAAGCAACATACATAGCAAAACCTGCAGGCACAGATATGATCCCATTCATTCAAGGTTCAAAAGCAAAACCTCAAACTGCATGGTGCTGGGGTTCCTATGCAGCCAATAAGGCATACGGACGCTGAGAAATGGTCCACGTGGTGCGTACTAGATGACAGACCCTCCAACCAGCCCCCCTCAGGAATTAGGACATCTCCCCCCCCCCCCATGGCTGGCAGGCCCCTGCTGTGAACATTAGAGTCCCACTCAGGCCTGAGGAGGGAGAGGCTACAGAGGCCCAAGCCCAGCCCCTCCCTTCCACAGCTGCAAAAGAAGTTTATAAATCCATGGGACCAGTTATCTGGCTCCGGGTACTTGTAGGCTAAGCCAGACTAAATCACATGGTGTGAGACTTCCTGTCAGCCCCCCCCCAAAAAAAAATCTATGAAAGTCAGAAAATCTCTTTTGTTCAAATACTCCCCCCTCTTCTTTGGGGTCCCCATCATGCACCTAGCAACTCTTTCTCTTACTCTCTCACTTTAAGCCATCTTGTCTGATGAAACTCCTCTCTAGGCATTCTCTCTCCTAAAGCTTTCCCACCTCAAGGCCTGATATTAGCACCCCGTGGTTACAAGGCTCTCTCTCCTAATCTCATTCTGAAGGGTGATTTTGCACTAAGTTCATTCTCTATGAACCAACTCAATAGGATCTCTTTTGTCATAACAGGACAGTGGTGCCACTGATGGGGGCAGGGTGATAGGAACTGGTACCTAGATAGTCATGTGGTAGTTTTTCGTGTGTGTGTGTGTGTGTGTGTGTGTGTGTGTGCATGTGTGTGTGTGTGTGTGTGTGTGTGTATGAGACAGGGTCTCACTATGTAGCCCTGGCTGGCCTGAGACTCAACAAGAGTCTGTAGTATTGAGCGTAAGGGCCTGTGCCAAACCCAGACTATATGGTATTTTTTTCTACATTGTTCTTACAAACACCTGTTTTCTATTGAATTGTGTTTTTTGATTTTTTTTTTTTAACCTCTGGCATTTGATTCCCCCTCCCCAGAACTGTGTTTTTTGCAAACTGCTAGAGGTAGGTAGTCCGTTGACTACTATACCATGCAGAGGGGTTACCCAGAACTTTCCTATGACTAGGATTTGACTGGAGTCTGACCCATGCAGACAGCCGGTCCCATTTTTCTTCATTCTCCCGGTCCCATCCCCAGCCTCCCTCAGCTTCCAACCCCGGCGTTCCTGCTGGGATCGGGACTGGCAGCTCCTCCTTTTGCCCCCCTTTCATCTTTGCCTCTAAGGTGGTCCCGTGTCAGGGACCTCCCTACCCCCACCCCAAAGTCCCTGACAGGGCTAATGTTGTCAACTTGACAGGCTCTGAAGAGTGTAGGAGGCAAGCTGTGAGAAATTATTCAGGTGGGTTAAGTCTGTGGCCGTGCCCCTGAAGGATTCCTTTGATGAGGTTGAGGCAGGAAGAGCGCAGTCATACCGGGCAGAGGTCCTGGACTATATAGGAAGAGGAAAGCCAGCGCAGACATTTGTTCACTTTTTGCTTCCTGAGCATGGAGGCAACCTGGCCAGCTGTTGGAAGCCCCTGCTGGCAGGAATCACCCGTCATGACAGACTGTACCCTCAAACTGTGAACCAAAATAAACCCTCTCTTCCTTGAGTTTTGTTTTTGTTCTTAGGGCATTTTATTACAGCAATAAGTAAGAGCCCCTTTCTCCACTCTGCCCCAACTGGCCTGATATGGCCCTGCTGGCCACAGGTTGCTGTCTTTCCCTCTCGAGGCATAACATTGCTACTTTGAAGTAGAAATCACCTTGGCCCCAGTAGCCATGTAAACTAGTTGAGCAGAATACAGTGATAACAAGGTCTGTGGTAATGGTAACGGAGATCCTATACCCCCTAGGAGGAGGAGGGGGGAGTTCATAGAACCTTCACCTCAAATTGCAGCCATCTTTCTCCTGCTGTGCCCTAGTGTGTGTGATCACGGACCACGCTCGCTGTAAGGGGCCACAGCTTCCATAAATTCATCATCTGTAAAGAGGTGGGGTTGTGCAGCAATGTAGCTGTTTGGGGGGAGGCCACTCACTGTCCTGTAAATAACCTTTCACCTCTGCTCTGTACATAAGCCCAGTAAACTCTCTGGCCAAGTTGGACTTTGGTGGAATCGGTATAGCCTGTCTTGAGGTGAACAGACATTGTTCACGTCTCCCCAAGAAAAGTCAAGGTGATAGCCCACTTTGCAGCACCTGTGTTCTGCTGTGTGCTATTAAAACTATGGGTGAGGCCCAAGACTGTAATTGGACCAAAGGGGAGATTTCATTTAAGCCCCTTCAAACCCAACATCTTCACTGGCTCTGAGTCCAGATGAATAATTCTTGTGAAAAGCCTAAGGATGTGGGAGTGCTGTGAGTGGCTGTGAGGGGCATCATCGGAGCCCAGTGGGCTCTGTCCTCAGTACTTCTGGGGTTGCACAGTGGTTGGCTTTTAACTGGGACCCGTGTGGGTGGGTATTCTATCCTATTCCTGTGAGCAGCGTCCTTCGGGAAGGTCACATTGGTAGCTTGAGGCAGAAGTTCAGAGCCGTGTCCTTTAGAAGGTCAATTGCCAGCAAGCCTGGGCTGCAGGATCAGCTGAACAACAGAAGTGGGAGGCAGGATGTGCGGGGACCCTCTCCCCACTTCAGGCCAGGCTTGGTGCCCTGTGTTCTTACCAATACTGATGTCAGCATTTTCAAGTGCAATTTCAAGCAAGAGTCTGGAGCATGCAGATAAGATCAGCTTGCCCCCAACATTCCCAAAGGTTCCTGCTGGAACTGGGGCAGGAGAGGGTCACCCTCATTCTTTAGACCTTCAAAGGTGGTCCTGTGTTCATGGGCTGTGCAGTGTTTTCCATCTGGAAGTCTTGAAAGTTGGGTCTTTGTCAGTGGACAATGGCATTAAAAGGAATCGGGGCCCTTCAGAGAATATGCTATTTTCTTGGATTCAGATAGAGAAATAACTCAACAATATCAAGGCACGCCCCAAAGTTTGCAGAGAGAGGCCGTATGAACGGTCTGTTCCAGGGACAGTCACGTCCAGTAGGCACTGGGGGTGCTTGAGAAGACACACCGCGGTCCTGCTCTCAGAAGCAAGGTGGTGGGGAATGAGGAAAAGCCACCCGCTATGGGGGCGGGGGGAAGATCTTTAAAGAGGAGGAGTCAGGAAGCAGGAAGATCAGAGATGAAGGGACCAAATAAGACTGGACAAGGGCGGACAGGCCAACCTGAGTGATAGGAAGAGAGGTGGAGGCTGACCTCAAGCTGGTGGCCAGTCAACATGGCAGACAAGGACCTAGTGAGAACCGGACATTGTCTTACGAGCAAGACTCTGGAATCTGGGGAGATCCAAGGCTGGAAGAGTATCCATCAGGGAAGTGTTGCGAGAGCCGAGAATAGCTTGAGATGCCTACAGTCACAGGTTTTTAAATGTATGGACTGTCTTCTTAAGTAAGGCCCAGCAAAGACCTCCCACTGAGGAGAGAGGAGCTGGCATTGGGTCACCAATGGCTGCTGCCTTCTGGCGGAGACCAATCAGGATTGATTGGTTTTGCTCTCACCATGGGAGATGCCGAGACACAAAATCTAGAGGGATAGGTCAGAAAAAGGCAAGTGCTTTGATTGGCAAGCAAGGAGAAAGTAAGATCAGGGAACAACACTGGGGTCAGCAATCATGGTCCTTCCCCCCGCGGGAAAGAGGCCAAGGAGCAAACAGTAATGCAGAAGCAGAACCGAGTCATTCTCGAGTGACACCGCTCCAGCCTGGGCAGTCTGAGGAAGCAAGGGTTGGGGCATTTCCTCAGGTACCAAGAAGAAAGCTGCAGCAACAATGATCCCAAAGGCCAGGCCATCCCAGGTGGACGACAGCCAGTGTTCAGGATCCACAGCTGGGAAACCTTGGTGAGCCTCCTAGGTTGGAGGAGAATTTCTCAGGGTTGAAAACAATCTGGTGCCCAGGTGTGTGGGGGTGGTGTGTGTGTGTGTGTGTGTGTAGGGGTGGACCCTTTTTTAAACATTTTGGTTACAGATGATCCAGCTGTCCCCAGGGCGGCCCCTCGAACACAGGAGTGGCACAGAGCTCTCAGAGACGAGACGAGAAGGGACGCACTCAGTGGGGTCTGGGCTGTCTCCCTCTTCCCTTTCGGCTCTCCTCCATCCGCTAAGTGACCTGGACATTCCCGCTGGGGGTCTTGGGACATGAGAAAAAAGTTGTCCGAGAACGGGATTCTGGAGGCAACCAGAGACAGCGGGCTATTTTGAGGGATTTTCCTGTGGTTAGTGGGAGGAGGTTGATGCTGTCTGGCTGTCTGTCTGGCTCATCCTAGCACTTCTGTAGAGCACAGGATAGCCTTATTGAAATGTTGAGATGGGGGGAGAAGGACCCCCACGTTTCAGGAGTGACCTGATAGCCCTTTCTGATGCCCAGGGGTCGGGGGTGGGGGGCTGTGTAAGCCTTAGAGAGAGGGCAATGCCCTGTTTTTTTTAAACAGACCTCTGGGCTCTTTTTGTTTTATATGTGGAGTCTAGATTTTAAGAAAGAGACATGACAGCAGGCAGAAGGGATGGGTTATTTGGGAAGAGGAAGAGACCAACGGGAGATGGGACAACAGAGGAGTGATGGGTAAGCGAGTGAACCAGTACATTAGACACATGTATGAAAATGTCACAACAAAACCCATTACTTTGTATGATGAACGTTTTGCTAATAAAATACTTTTTTAATTTTCATTTCTTTGGACTTTAACCTATAAAGGGAATGGAGTTTATGTATTGGCTCTGAATTCCACCCTAGGAGATTTGTAACAAGGGAGGATGCTTTGTTCCAAGGCCTAGTTGGGAGGAATCTAAACTTCTTGGGATTCCCTAAGCAGGATGGGGGGGAGGCATCCTCCTCTGTGTGCAGAGCAGCAAACTTTTCGCTCCCCACACTCTTCAGCGGCCCCAGCCTTGCTCAGCGAGGGGACACGAGTGTGGATGACGTGTGAGTTTTTCTCAGCGTCCGTTTAGCTCTCCTGGGCCCTGTCTTGGGTATCCGGCCCACCTGGCCGTGTGGGGACCCAGCGGTACCTTTTCCACGCTGAGCTGAGGCAGAGCCGGAAGAAGGGGTCGGCCGGGGGCGCGCGCGCGGTGGGGGGAGAGTCCAGCTTGTGAAGGCCCCTGTCGGCTAGGCCCTTCATGAATTCTTTACAGGGCTACTACTCCTGAGGGTTACTGCCTGGTACCCTGTTTCCGCTCCCTAGCGGCCCTCCTCACGGTTGTCACCCCGGCTGCCTGCGCTCGCTCGCTCGACTGGGGTTTCCCCCTCCCTCCCTCCCGCTGATTTCTGCGGGCCTGAACCTGGAATCCCTGGTACCCATTTTCTCTTCTGGATACAGACCTAACTTATCGCCAGGAAATCATTTTAAGGTGTCCACTGCCTTATCCCTCCTGAAAGAAGAGTATGTTCTGAAAGTGAAGGCAATGGAAAACAAGAAACAAGAAGGGGCGTGGAAGAGGCAGCACCATCTATCATTAGCTCCCGCCTGGGTCTCCCTCCCGGTGGCGCCCAGCCACTAGGACTGCCAGAAGCAGATTAGCGAAACCTAGACATCTGAAGTTCTCTGTGGAGTAGGACTCTTTGCTCATCCCCTGTCAGTTTTCTGACTGTCTTCCCTGGCGTTGGGGGCAGCGGGTAGTAGGTGACTTCTGGGTCACCTTTTTTTTTTAACTGGTCCTCTGTGCAGTGGTCCTCGGAAAAGGCAGGCTGGGACAGAAAAAAATAGCCCCTTGGCTTTCCAGGCACTTGGGGATTGAGCTCAGTGCTCCTAAGCAAGTCTCCATATGCACACGCGGTTGCGTGGGCGGGGATCCTCCGTTTACTTGGGGGCCGGCAATCATCCATGTCCCCCAGGCAGGCAAGGCCTACGCCCAGCTGCACTTTGACCAACGGAGTCATGAGGGGATGCCCCACCTGAATAGCTTTTCGTTTCCCATGTTCCCAGACTGGTACCTCATAACGACCCTATGAGGTAGGAATTAGCAGCCCTACTTTTAAAGGTAAAACTGAGGCCCAGTAATAAGTGAGAGGCCTCTCAAAGCAGGGGAAGGGCAGGGCCAGCGTACCACAAGTAGCAGGCCCAAACAATTGAGAAAGCCATGGACGGTCCAAGCAGGGTCTACCACCACACCAAGAAGCTGAGAGCCCTCTTCCTTCTCCCCACTCCTCTCCTTTTTGCTCTCCTGTTTCCCCTTCCCGATGACATCCCTCCACCCCCACTTTGGACGGAATTTTCCGCAGCTCTTGGAAACAATGCTGCACGAAGCATCTTTTAAGACCTGGAGATGCTAGCAGCTTGCATGGGGTGCTCCAAGGCATTTCCGGCTTCCATCCCCTCACTCTTTCCAAGGGTTGCCTCAGTGGTGGTCCCAAGTTCAGTTGATCAGCTCTATATGTTCACGAGAGGGTGGGACACGTTTGTCCGGAGAGCCATGCTCATGTCACGGGCGTGGGGCTCATCCAGAGAAAAGGTGTTTTTTTTTTTTTAAGGCGTAGGGGCACACATCTAAAAGCTCCCTCCTTAGGTTGGGTGCAGCGGCGAGAGAGGTTTGTGTGTGAACAGAGGCTTAGGCCCCTGCAAAGTCCTCGACTGACGCAGTTACCCACAAAAAAAAAAAAAAAAAAAGGCAGCCAAAGCGACTAGAGCTTAAACTTCCAGGCCTCCCCTCCCCCACCCCGTTGGCCTCGGGAGGAGGTGTGAGTAACGCTCCTGCAGTGTTCTTTCAGAGAAGTTGCGGGTGTAGTTTGACAAGTTGGTTGTGGCGGGGCTGTCTCTTTACACTGTAAGTTCTTCGTCACTCATCCCGATGGATTGGCTATGGGAGGAGGGAAGAACCGAGGGATCATTTTGCCTGGGCTTTAGTGGAACATCTGTGTACCCCGAGGTCGTCTGTCTTCTATGAATCAGAAGCCTCCAGTCACATACTAGGGAACTGAGGCCAAGGACAATGCTGAGGTGACACGGCGTGACATCGACGCGCTTTAAAATCAGCTTGTCTTCTTAAATTACTGGCTCTTCTCTGTGTACATAAAATAGCTTCAAGGACATACCTACTGCAAAGGAAAAAAGAGATTTTTCCCATTGTTCACTGTAGGAAATACTACAAAATCACTGCCAGCAAAAACTTAGCAAATAGCATATACTCTTCCCCCTACACCCAAAAATCTTTTTTAAAAGAACTATTTTGAAGGAGTATTCAGGGTGTGTCTGGCAGTTCATAGAAATGTCAGTTTTTTGTTTTTGGTTTTTTTTTTTTGTTTGTTTTTGTTTTTTTTTTTTCTCTTCCTCCCTGGAATTTTTCAGCTTTTTAAAGTATGTGATTTGAAAGCCTTTACTGAAAAAAATTTTTTTTTAATTTATTTTTTAATTTTTTTTTTTTTTGTTGTTGTTGTTGTTGCAGGTGTTGACAGAGCTCTGATGTCTCTCAACAGCCTCCTTTTCGCTCCAGACTCTTCAGGGCTCCCCGCAGGCTTCCTGTCTCAGCCTCCAGAGCTGATGGCTCCGCCTTGTTCTAACAGCCAGGTCGTTTGCTACTTAACTGATTCTTCTGAGTCATTACCCTCCAGTCACACAGGGGGAAACTGAGCCCAGTGCTGGGTTGACAGTACTGAAGGTGATGGAGCATGACATGAAAACACCTGCTTTTTTTCAGGCCACTTGAAATATACAAAAATGGTGCTCATCAGACCCAGTGTTTTTCCCTATCTTCCCTCCACCCCCGCGTCAGCCACCAGCCTCTGAGAAGAGCCAGAAATGCCTTGGTTTGTATGGTTTCATTCAAAGGACAACCCCCCCCCCCAAGCTGGAATGACTTGCCCAAGATCACTCAGCTAGTGACAAGACCCTTGGTTTCAGCTCCAGGAGCATGGATCCAGGAGCACTTTAGCAAGTAGAGGGTACAGAAGGCTGGCACCCCCTCAAGCTGATGAATCCCTCTTGGCAAATGTGGAAATGAGGAGGATATGGTAGCAGTGGGCTGTGACCACAAGCTGCCTTCAACCACTTCTCTTTTCAAAGCTACCACCTACCTCCTCCCCCCCACTCCAGCCCCCCCTCCCCCCGTGAGCAGGAATTTCTCTGTAAATCAGAGACTAAAGTGCTCTCAGTATGTCACTAGGTCTCTGAAACAACCCCAGGAAGGAAATAACAGTGATTATTTAGTAGGCGACCAAGCAACCTAAGAAAACTTTAGGAGCTCAGTGACTTCCCTAACAATGTTCCCAGCCAGGAGCCATTCATCTAAGTGCACGGCTGGTTCACCAAGGTGCCCTGATAAAAGATGTACAAAGCATGAACATCAAGATGGGGACAGGGTGCCCAAACCCTGTAGCGGGGAATGCAGTGCTTCTGCTATAGCCAAGGGCACACTCCTCTAAAAAAACAGACCCTTTGTAGTTTCTACAGTGGGCCCTGAGAGGTGTCTTTCTACCTCCCATTGGCATCTGCTCATCTTTTCCCTCCTTACCATAGGTCAATCTCATAGCTAGAGGTAAAATTCTAGTGTGATTAAGAGGGAGATTCAGACATCAGAAAGAGCCGTGGTCAAAACTTCCAGCCACAAGAGAAAACAGCCTCCCCGGATCTCCTCATGTTTCAGGGCTGGGCCCTTGATTTCAGTCCTGAGAGCTTTTGTTTTCCTGTTTTCTCCTCCTAGTCCTTTCCTGCTCTTTCCAGATCCCATGATGCGCTTAAAAAAAAAAAACAACAAAAACACTGGCCCTGCCAAAAACACGGTTTACAGGGCTGGGGGGAGGCGGTGAGCACTGTTTAAGCTTGGTCAAAGTTTCCGCCATTCCGTTTCTTCCCACTCCCAATTCTTCCCATCTCCAGGGATCTTGCATAGTTCCTTCCAAAAGACCCAGCCTGAGAGCAGGCTCCTAGGAAAGGTCCGAGGTCCAGGCTCGGCTGGAGTCTCCATCTCCAGCCTCTGCGACCGACCGGTTTCCCTCCCTCCCTCTTCTCCCACTGCAGGGTAGTTTTCCACAGTCAACCCTCCCAACCCGGGACGAAGCGGCTACTAGAGATTGCGGTTGCTAGTTCACTGCCCCTAACTGACCAGCTTATGCCCGTTGCCCACCGGTTGCCCTCGCGAGCAGTTGCCAAGACAACCAACAGGCAGACCCTCCTCCCTTCGGTGGAGGGTGGGGCTGGCCGCCTTCCAAATCCCGGGTCCCCAGCATGCTTTGCACGCTGGACTCTAGGAGGAGGGCCAAGTTCCCAGAATGCCCCGCGCAGGGTGGTTCTCCGAAGTAGGGAGCGCTCTGGGTTCCTCTCAAAAGTCCCGGTTGTGTGTTTGGGAATGGGTGTTCAGAGGGTGCGGCGGGAGTTCACAGCTGTAGCTGGTCCCTGAGGTGCCGCCAGGTGAGGAGGTGAGGACGTTGGCCCAGCGTTCACTTTGTACAATTTGCATTCTGCTGTAATGAGCGTTTAGAGTACATCTGATGTTTTGAGCATGCCAGTCGGACATCCACATCGTCGCTCCTGTATCTGTGGCTCCGGGAACCTCGCAGGCAGACTGTAAGAGCCAGAATACCAGGAAGTTTGTTGTGAAACAGTCACTCTAGAAATGGCTGCACGAACAAAACTGGAGCAAAGGTGGTATCAGTGGACACGTTAATGTTGAAGGGAAGAGAGTTTCTCGGGGTCCCACCCCTAGACAAAGAATTAGAGGCAACTGATGAATACTGGGAGCAGAATTAGGCTCTCCAGGAATGAACTCTTTTTCAGTTGTTATTTTTTGTTTTGTTGTTTTGTTTTTCCCGAGGAATGAACTCTCTTATGCAGAATTGTCAGCCTTGAAAATTTATGCACATAACAAATAGAGCTAGCAGGTTCTCATATATTTATGCATACACACATATGCATACACAAATATGTATGTAGTAATAACAATTTAAAAGATAAAAATTAAGGAAACTTAGCCAGAGGCCAGGGTGGTGGTGCATACCTTTAATCCCAGCGTTTAGGAGGCAGAGGCAAAAGAGTCTCCTTGAGTTCAAGAATAGCCTGGACTACATAGACAGTTCCAGGATAGCCAGGCTATGTAGACAGACCATGCCTCAAAGAACCAAAACAAACTAAACAAACAAACAAAAATCAAATTAGCATACAAAGTAGTAGGTTTCCATATGGGGTTTCCACACAGCCTTAGTTTTGGTTAACTCACTCATTCTTCCTCCTCACCTCTTTCTCCTTACTCTGCATAAACCTTTAGCCAGCAATATTTTCCTCTCTTGATTGTCATATCTAATCAACTACTTCTTTACCCCTAAGACCTCTTTTTTTTTAAAGATTTATTTATTTATTTATCTATTTATCTATCTATTTATTTATTTATTTATAAAGTGTTCTGCCTACATAGATGCCTGCAGGGCAGAAGAGGGCACCAGATCTCATTATAGATGGTTGTGAGCCACCATGTGGTAGCTGGGAATTGTACTGAGGACCCAGCTTCTTCTTTTTTTGTTGTTGTTGTTGTTTTTGCTTTTTTTTTTTTATATAGGCTCTCTCTAAGTAGTCCTGACTGTCCTCAAGCTCACTAAACCACGGCTGGCCTTAAATTCACAGAGATCTTCCTGTGTCTGCCTCACAGAATTCAGATTAAAGGCACATGGTACCATGTCCAGCAAGATTTTTTTTTTTGGAAGACAGGGGTTCCTGAAAGCTTTTCTTATATTAACAAAATTAATGTCTGATGGGCAGACACTCAGACAGTTCATTAGATTTCACTGGATTGCAGTCGAGTGTATGCTAATAACGGGAGGTAATGGTATTTAACAACGTCCATCAAACCTAGCGTTATTTTATTATCCAGGAAATGAACTCACTTCTCCGGCCTGAGCTATGGCTCAGTGGCTAACTAGCACCTGTGCTCAGTCCCCAGCACTGCACAAAAACAGATTAAACAGATTGGCTCTCAAAATACAGCTGTACCATGATTAAAGTGACATTCTGGAGTTGGATGGTATTCTAGAATCACAGCAAGAAAACTCGCACAATTGTTTAAATAAGAACGGTGAGCTCTTTTGCTGCAAAGACCCAGTCCTAAAATGGATTCTTTGTCCTCAGAAGAGCAGTTCTTGTCCAAGAGGCTCAGTTCTTAAGCTTTTAAATTATAAAGTCATTCTTTAAGGATGACTAACAGGGAAACTAAAAGTTTCTCTATTTAAAAGTTCAGAATTTTGTGTGCAAGGGGAACACCCTTGTCTACACCCCTTAGGTCAAACCTTTCTTATTATGAAACTATTGCTGGCTGTAGCAGAACTCCAGTTAGGCCAAAGAGTCCCAAGGTCTTTTGGAAGATATTTTAGTCAGCCACGCTCTCTGATACCGTGGGAGATGCTGAATCTTTGAATTTTCTCAAAATAGAGCTGCCATTTAGGGGAATTTTTTTTTAATTTATTTTATGTATATGAATGTTCTTTCTGCATTTACACCTGCCAGAAGAGGGAATCAGTTCACATTATAGATGGTTGTGAGCCACCATGTGGTTGCTGGGAATTGAACTCATGACCTTTGGAAGAGCAGCCAGTGCTCTTAACCACTGAGCCATCTCTCCAGCCCCCACTTAGGGGAATCGTAAGCATGATCATTGGATGGTGATAGTCTTCAACCTGGCTGGTTAAAGCTGCAATTTAAATTTACTTATTTGGGGGATGGATGATGCTTGTATGCCCATCTTCTCCAAGGAAGATGCTTCCTGTGCGGATGGCGAAGAGTAAACAGCTTGCACTCCCAGTCTGCTTATTTGTACTTGTCCTGTGTCTGTTGTCATCACAGAAATCGAAGAAAAGAAAAACCACAGTGGTTCTCAACCAGTGGGTCGCAGCCCCTCTGGGGCCCGCCCAAACCTTTCACAGGGGTCGCCCAAGACCATCGGAAACAACAAACATTTACTTTACAATTCATAACAGGAGCAATATTACAGTTATGAAGTAGCAATGAAAATAATATCATGATCGGGGGCCACCACAACATGAGGAACTGTGTTAAAGGGAGAAAGCATTAGGAAGGTTGAGAACCAGTGTTCTAGCAGCTTGCTTCAACTTTGTTATGTTAAGATATTTATGAGACTTCATTAGGTTTTACTGTATTGTGCTTATCAGAGCCTTAACTCTTAAGAAATTTGTTTCTGTGCCTGGCATAGTGATATATGCCTTTAATCCCAGCACTCAGGAGGCAGAGACAGAAGGATCTCGGTGAGTTTGAGGACACCCTGGTCTATAGAGTTGACTTCCAGAATGTCAGGATCACAAAACAAACAAACAAACAACAAAAACAAAAAACAACAACAAAGTTTGTTTTTGCTTCTTGTTAATTTTCATTTCCTCTGTGTAGCCCTGGCTGTCCTGGAACTTATGTTATAGACCAGACTGGCCTTGAGGTCAGAGATCTTCCTGCCTCTGCCTCTTGAGTGCCGAGCTTAAAGGTGTACACCACTGCCCAGCAAAAAAGTTGTTTTGTATATTGTTTGCTAATAATTTATTTTAATAAACCTCAAAATTTGAAGAAAAAAACAGAACTGGGGGGATGGCTTGGATGGTAAAAGCTTGCTTCCAGACTGTGAGGACCTGGGTTTAAGTCTGAGCCAGGCTTGATTGTGTATGCCTGGAAGCCCAGCACTAGGGATGCAAAGGCCGGAGGATCCCTGGGTCTTGGTGGCTAATCGTTTCTAGCCAATCAGTGAACCCCAAGTTCAGTGAGAGCCTCTTCCACCAAATATAAGGCATGGGCTGGTGAGATGACTCAGCAGGTGGAGGCAGTCGCCACCAAGCCTGGTGACCTGGGTTTGGTCCCTAGAACCCACATGGTGGAAGGAGAGAACTGACCTTTACAAGTTGTTCTCCAACTTTCAGGTGTGGACCATGGTAGATGTACACATACACATTTTTAAAATATCTTGATAGACAAATGGATTGGAAATATGATTGACATCAGACCTCACTAGCCCAGTATGACCTTCATAGAAGAAGCTACCCCTAAAGATTTTGGGAAATGTCTTAATTGTGGTGGGTGAGGTTATTACAAAGGAAATTACAAGGAAAACCAAAATAATAATAATTTAAAAAGGAAGCCAATGCTTCCTAAAATATGCAGAAGATGTGGCAAGGGTCGACATTGGCCTAGTGAATGTAGAGCAGTAACAGATAAATGGGGTAATCCTTTACCAAAAAAAAAAAAAAAAAAAAAAACGCCCAAGGGGGCCTCTCGCAGGCCCCAATACAGGACAGGGACACTCCTCCACAAGAAAATTGAACACCACTGCCTGGGAATAAACATTAAAAAATCAGACAGCAAGGACAAAGAAAGTTCTAGAGATAAGTCAAAAAACCAGGAAGGGAACAAAAAACAGACATGTTGGTAAACCTCTATAGATGATCAAAGGCCAAAGTTAAAGATAATTTTAAATAATATTGAAATTAAAGGCATGGTGATATCACAATTATCACTCCTAAATCCTGGCTCCCCGACTGGCCACTTCAAGAGATGGATATCTATTTCCAAGGATTGGAACATTATCTAAAGTAAAACAAAGTTTCAGGAGGCTTAAATGTACAGGACCAGAAGGTCAAATAGGAAAATTAAGCCATACGTGGCTGAGATAGCCCTAAACTTATGGGAAAGAGATCTGCTACAGCAATAGAAAACCCAGATTTACATTCCCCCAATTTCAGAGGCAAGCCAAAAAACAGATAATACTCCTGATAAAAAGAAGTTAAAATTATTGAAAAATGCCATAAAAAACAGAGACTGTCCAGGCTGTCCATAAACAAAATATAGCAGAGGCTGTCTTTTCAACTTCATGTTGGGAAGCCACTGCTAATAAAATCCCCACAGCCTTACCACTAAGGTGGTTGGCTGACCAACCAACCTATTTGGATTGAACAAATGGTCTATGAGTAAAGAAAAATTACTGGATTTGAGAACAGCTAGTCCTGGAACAGCTGGAGGCTCAACATATAGAGGAGTCCAACAGCCCTTGGAATTCTCCTGTATTTGTCACCAAAAAGAAATCTGGCAAATGGAGGATGTTAGCATACCTCAGATCAATTAACAAAATTCTTCAGCCAATGGGATCATTACAATCCAGAATCCCATTGCCTTCCTTGTTACCTAAGAAATGGCCTATTATAATGATTGATTTAAAGGACTGCTTTTTCACAATTCCTTTACACGAACATGATAGGGAAAGGTTTGCTTTCTCAGTACCCACCTTGAAGAGAAGCTGTCCAATAAAGAGATATCACTGGAGGGTCTCATCACAGGGGATGTTAAACAGTCCTACTTTGTGCCAATATTTTGTACAACAGCCATTGGAGACAATTCGTAAGCAATTTCTTCAGTCCATAATTTACCACTATATGGGTGATATCTTATTGGCTGATTCAGATACAAAAACATTAGAAAAAAAAATTGATTACAGCTTGCTCCAGAAAAAAATACAAGGAGAAGATTCTATTAATGACCTAGGATACAAAATAGGTCTACAGAAAATTCAACCACAAAAAGTAAAAATTAGAAGAAATCAATTAAAAGCTCTTAATGATTTCCAAAAATTGCTGGGAGCTATTAACTGGCTACGGCCTACCATTGGTTTAGCTACTCAAGAGCTAAGTAACTTATTTCAAACTTTACAGGGTGATAAAGACCTAAATAGTCCAAGAATGTTATCAACTGAAGCTGAAAAGGAATTGGCTCTGGTAGAAAGGAAATTACAAGATACATATATAGACCGTATCGATCCACAGATGTCCTGTATTTTGGTTATCTTGCCTTCTACTCATTCTCCCACAGGAATTCTTATGCAGAGGGAGGACCATGTCTTAGAATGGATATTTTGGGAACACAAACAAAATAAAAAATTAAAAAACCTATATAGAGGGCTGGAAAGATGGCTCAGAGGTTAAAGAATACTGACTGTTCTTCCAAAGGTCCTGAGTTCAATTTCCAGCAACCACATGGTGGCTCATGACCATCTATAATGAAATCTGGTGCCCTCTTCTGGACTGCTGTCACACATGAGGGCAGAACACTGTATTAAAAAAAAAAATCTTAAAAAAATAAAAATTAAAAGAAAAAAAAAAAACCCTGTATAGAAAAGGTTTCTGAATTGATCCCAAAAGGAAAAGTGAGACTTCATCAATTAGCTAGAATAGATCCAGCTAAAATTATGATGCCCTTTACCAATACTGAGATTGTTTCATTTTGGGCAGACAACAAATATTGGCAAAGAGCTTGTTATAAATTTTTAGGAAAAAATCAACAACAGATACCCAAAAAGCAAGCAACTTCAGTTTATAAAAAGAACCAATTGGATTCTCCCTTGTATAATAAAAGGAACTCCAATTTCTGGAGCTCCCACATTTTATACAGTAAATCAAAATCAATAAATCAAAAAGGGCGGATATAAATCAGAAAATGTGAGTAAAGTGGTGGAGAGTCCTTATGATTCAGTTAAAAAATCAGAATTATATGCAATTCTCTTGGTGTTATCAGATTTTCAAGAATCTCTTCATATATAGTCAGTCACTGGCTCTCAATATGCAGAAAGAGTTGTTCTGCATATAGAAACTGCTCATCTAATTCAGGATAATTTAGACTTAACTTCACTGTTTCTTCAACTACAACAAGTAATCAGAAATATAAATAATCCATTGTATATAACACATATCAGATCTCATATGGGTCTACCAGGCCCTCTAGCACAAGGCAATGATGAAGTGGAGCAACTATTGATAGGAAGTGTGTTAGAGGCCTCAGAATTTCCTTAAAAACACCATGTTAACAGCAAAGGTTTAAAAAGAGAGTTTTCTATCAACATGACCAATAAATGCTTGGCTACAATATCCTTAAATTTTATTATGCTATTCTTTTAAGTGGCATAGATAAAATTTAGTTTCATCATGCACATCTCATACTTTTATAATTTTAGGACTGTATAATGCTTGTAAGAAATATGTTTGCAGAACAAAAGGACTGGACACTGGAGACACTGGATCAAAACTGACAGAATTCATCCTTCCAGCATGCTCAGACATTGACACATCTGTTCCAGCATCTTGCATGTTCCAGCATTCTGCTTGTTCCTGCCTCAATTGCTTCAATTGCTGTTTCTCATCAAAGCCTGCTCCCAAAAGAGCTTTGAAGGAAGCTACTAATTTCAAATGGTCCAACATTTTAGACTGTTCCAAAAAGGACTTCTATTAAGCCTGAAATTTCTCAATATTCAAAGACTGGACCACAAATGTTAATGCTTGTTTAATTAACCATTTTTCCCAATTTCCTTTGGCCCCCTTGCGGGATTTCTACGTGTCCAAAAAAATCAGCTAGAAAAAAATCCATGAGAACGACATAGAATTTCCTTTAAAGGGGGTTGGGTTTTTGGTTGTTTTCTATGGCTATAAATGTTTATGGTTATTGGGAGACATAAGTTATTAATGATCTTATTCAAAGAGAAAATAAGGTTAGGATACTAAGTAATGCAAGTTAATTGTTAGTTATGACTATGAGTTGATCATAGTCGTATTGGGCACTAGTCTAATTTTTCACAGAAGTATACATTCTAGGTTTAACAGGATTTGATTCTATAGACAGGTAGATTATATAAAGATTATATATAGGTAAGTCTTTAAAACCTCAGAGACCTACAGAATATGGCATTTTAAGATGTCTTTGTTATTTTAACAATTCTTTGACAATGAGGCAGGTCGTCTCCTGGCAGCACCCAGGAGCCTACCTCAAAGAAGATGATGAGCATCAAAGACCCTCCATGAGGATGGCTTCAAATTTGGTGACTGACCCACCTGGGCCAAAAAAAAAAAAAAAAAAAACCCTCGTTTCACAATGGACAGAATTCGCCTAAAACGGGCAAGCTTAAATGCAGGACAAGTTGACTGCTGAACTCTGCCAAGACAGGTTAAGTATGTCCTAAATAGTTCCTGCTTCACATATATGTCTGTCAAATATACTGAGCCAGAAGGCTAAAGATGATGATCCAACATTATAGAGAGTTTTGTGTGATCAGGCAACAAACAGAAGGGCCTCCTCTGGGAACAGCTTTGTGGTTTTTTTGTGTCCTATCTGGGTCGAGCAGATACTTGTTCACCTCACCTCAGGACGTCGGTAAACATAAATACAATGGAGAGGGCATTGGGGTTCCCAAGCAATGGGGAGCTTGCCTGGCCTCGTGAATCAGAGTTAGGCCTTGACTGCTAGACGGTGGCTTAGGGTTGTAGGGAGGTTGGGACAGGAGAGGACTGCACAATCTATGAACTATCATCAGTTATAACCTCTCACAGGAGGCGAGAGACTAGCATATCAGGGTCCTCAAGGCCACTGTTAGGTCTTTCAATTTTTTATCTTTTGGAAGCTGCTAACATGCACTGCCTATTTACTCCAGTAACTAATTTTATTCCTTCTCAAGTCTCTGGTGGGGTTGAAGACCAAATAGTTACAGTTCTACAAGTAAGCTTAAGTTGTTTATAATTTAAGAAAATGTTTTCATATAAGCAATACCAATAAGAATAAAAGTTAATTTAGGTATAGAACTCTAAACTTGTCAAGATAGGATAATTAAATACTTTCTCCTTAGTTGCCCAATGCACATGGACTGGACATTGCACATGTAAATCTTATCTAATAGTTTTCATGACTGTTTTATAATTATTATTGTATTGAAAGAAAAGGAGCCTTTTATTGGACTTAAAGCGGGGAAAGGTTGGTATAATGTTGTTGTGGAATGTGTACAACTTACCTTGTTCATTCACATGCTGATTTCTCTACCCCAATATCTGGTTTCAACCTGGACATTGTATTATGATGCTTATTCTAAGCATCACCTGTCTCAAATTTGTGTAAACATGCTAGCATTTGTTCTCTATATTGCCAATAAAACAACCAGTCAATGCTGAGCAATGGAGAGAATAGGGTGGGACATCCTGATCCAGAGGGGAGGAGAAAGAAGTGAATGGGAACAGGGTTCAGAGAAGCGAGATCTGGGAAGAGAGGATCTGGAAACAGCCAGAGATATAAACCAGACCTAAGATATGACTAAAAGGCAAGTATAATGTGGTAAATCTGAATTGGAGGAAGTTATGTGGGCTTGGAGGTTTAGGGTGGAGTAATTATTGCCCAGCATTGTGCTCTAGATTAATTAAATAAATCCTAGTCTCTGTGTGGTAATTTGGGTATACAGCTGTTTTAGGAATAACCACTGATTAACTAAAAGATAAATCAATACTAAATATTAATAGTCAACAATCAGTCCTTTTACATATAACATTGTCAAAGCTCTCTCTGTAGAAGACATAGTCAGTTGAGCATAAAAATGTGTTTCTGCTGTTCCAAACAAAAAGCTGGATGTGGTTACTCATGTCTGAAATCTCTAGACTTGAGAGGCTGAGGCAGGAGGATCACTGTGACACTGAGTGTAAGCTTAGGCAACATAGAATGCCTCTGTCATATAGCAACAAGTTACATCAAAGGACCCAAGACTGGCTCTGGCTCCATGGTCAAAGTTTTTCCTGTGCAAATGTTCAAGCCTGGCACTCACAGTGGAAATGTGACCTGTAG
This sequence comes from Meriones unguiculatus, assembly GCF_030254825.1. Taxonomy (NCBI): domain Eukaryota; kingdom Metazoa; phylum Chordata; class Mammalia; order Rodentia; family Muridae; genus Meriones; species Meriones unguiculatus. The sequence goes on from NC_083363.1 coordinate 10,579,315, forward strand.
GCATAGGTTATTGTGTAATTCAAATGCTGATTTTTGTACTCCCTTTCCCCAAATCTGGTGCAATCCTTGTTCTGAGAATCTTCTGCCTCAGTGTTGGGTAGATACTGTTCCCCAGTTGTCCCTTGCTATGCTAATAAAGCAGCTTACAGCCAATCCCTGAGCAGGGGAGAGAATAGGGAGGGAGGGACTTCTTGCCAGCCAGGGGAGGAGAATTTAAAGGAGGAAGTAGGGGATTCGGCCAGCTGTCCAGGAGACATCTGGAAGGAGCTGGAGCAGAAAGTCACAAAGTGCGAGTACCACAGGGACGCACACTGGGAGGAAGCTTAGAAGGTTGCGGATGGAATTTGCTCAGGATTGTGCTGTGAAGCTTGTTAAAATAATACAACAGTCTCAGTTATTTGTGTGACGGCTGGGTTATGAGAGAGACTGAGAAACAAACACGGTTTCATAAAAATAACATTAACAGTGTCCACCACGTGTGTGTGCAGTGGCTCGCCCACACACAAGTCATGCACGCGCACAGAATAAAAGCATTAAAGCCCCCAAATAGCAGAACCCAGTTCAAGCCCCTCTCACAGAGCTATCCCCAAGGGTACTCACTCGGGGAAACTGCTCTGTCACTGCTGCTACTAGACAGAGCTGCTGACCACTTTCAGGGCATCATGAAGTCCTGCCCTGCCCTCTGCTGCCCTCCCCAACCTCTCTCTTCTCATACTGATGTATTAGCCAGCCTTTTTTCCTATTCTTATAAATCTTCATGTACATGGAATGTAGGTGTGCCAGGATGATGTGAGAAGATTCTGTTCTATTGTTCATACACTGTCGTCTTTCAGATTTTTGTATAATTTTGTGCTTTATGTGTCATGTGCTCTCTGACTGAGTCATACCCCCCATCCCTCCCATGTTTGAAGAGTAGTGGAGAGCCCACCGGTACACTGCAGTATCTTCTCCCCCCACAACATTTCATTATGGGCACAGAACTTAAGGTGTACAGTTCTTCCAGGTTTCTTGTAATTTGCCTCATTCTCCATACCATGTGCTCTGCCACTGAGCCCCAGCCCCTGACCCCCACCCAATGGCAGTATTTGGGTACTATAGTCCTGGTGTTCTTCCTGGGGCAACTCTTCTCACTCTCGACTTTGCATACTCATTTTCAATGGCCCATTTTGGTTTATGGTTGCAGAAAGTTAGAGTCCATATTGCTGAGAGAGGTAGGGCAGCAGGCAGCTGGAGCAGCTGGAGCAGAAAGCTGAGAGATCACATCTCCACTTCCAAAGCCCACCTCCGGAGACGTATTTCCTACATCAAGGTGCTGCATCCTAAAAGTTAACCTTCCCAAACAGACCACCAACTGGGGACCAAGTGGGAGAGTGGCAGGCAAAATGGGTGTCTGTGCCAAGGTTCAAAGAAGCATTTAACGGAAAAGAAGGTGGAAGAGAGGAAGAGATCGAAGAGGGGAGTGAGAGAGCCAAACCAGTTCCTTGTCAGCAGTGGAGGGGACAATGGTGAAGCGGGTACCTGAGCCAGGAGAAGGAGGGTCAGGCAAGGTGAAAGGCAGGGGAATTCAGGAAACCATTTAGTGAAGAGCCGCATCTGACCCTGTAAGTGGGGGCTTGTTTGCCCAGGGGGAGCATGCTCATCACAACCTGAAACAAGGTGAGGAAGCTTCTGGGGCCCGGTCAGAGGGCCGCGTCCTCTCCTTGCATGGATACAGACATCTTGGATCTCCTGCTCTTCCAACTGGAATTTTGCAGGGCCGTGTGCCCTGAGGGCTTCAGAAGAGCCTCCTCCGGGAACAGCTCTGTGGTTTTTCAGACTCTTTCCTCAAAAACAACACCGACTTATTTAGGCAAAGGGGGCATTTGGGCTTCAAAGCTGGTCTGAGGGGTGGGCGGGGAGAGAGGTGAGGGGCCACTTGAGAGAGCTTCTTTCCCCACAACGTTCTTTTTCTCTGTGGTAACTTGGGCTCCGGGCAGCCTGCCATCAGATTCTGGAGGCTACTCCAGCCTGGAGCGATCTTTGAGCTGCAATTCAAAACTCTCCCGCCAAACCCTGGTGCAAATGCCTGTAGTCCCAGCACTGGGGGGGGGGGAGGGGAAGGAGGGAGAAGAAAGGGTGAGACAAGGGGATCAAGGAGTTTGAGGTCACTCTGGGTTACATATTAAGTTTGAGGCAACCTGGACTACGGGAAACCCTGTTTCAAAAAACCCCAAATGACCAACCAAATCAATCAAACAATCAAACAAACAAATCAATCAATCAAATCAACATAAAAACCCTCTGCAAAGACAGGGTGGGTCTCACCTGCAGTCCTATTCAGGGAAGCTGAGTCTGGAGAATCAGCGGAGCCCAAGAGTTTAAGGCAAACCTGTGCAATACAGCAAGACCTCCAGACCTTCAGTGTCCAAAAAAATATAAATAAATGAACGTACGAACTAACGAACGAACGGATAAGTGAGCCGGTAAGTAAGCAAGTAAGTAAATGGAAACAAAATCTCCCAGGGAAACACTCTGGTCTCTGATACGGACCACGGGCCATAGCTAATCTAAAAAGATTCAGATCAAGCCAGTGATGAGGGGTAAGAGTGTGTGTTGGGGGCTGGGGGCGTGGTGCTGTCCTGTGACTACTCCCTCAAGCTTTGCCGCCCAGTCTCCCAGATCTCACGGACCAGTGGGGAGACGCAGTGTTCTCAGGCGACCTGCTCGGTCTGCATGCGGAAGCTGGGCCATAGACAGTTTTCCCCCAGTGAGCTGCCTCTAAGATCCCCTCCCGCTGGAACCTGTTCCCTGCAAGCCACTAAATCCACAGAGCTCTCTGGATTAGGTCCAGGAAGGCAGAGCTTGGCTGTTTCCGGGTCCGGGCGAGACTAAGGTCCTGGGCTGGATCCGTGGCTGCACTGCTCTGTAGAGCAAAGCCTGAGTGTGTGCACCACAGCCCTGCTCCAGTGCAAAGTCCTGCGAAGCGGCCGCCTCCATTTCCTACTGTCGGTGAAGGCAGTCCTTCAGCACCCTGCTGCCATGAACTTGGAGCTCTACCTGAACCTGCTGTCCCAGCCCTGCCGCGCTGTCTACATCTTCGCCAAGAAGAACGGCATCCCCTTCAAGATGCATAACATGGACATACTAGAAGGTTGGTCCAAGCCTGGTACTCGTTTACCCCTAGACCATGTTAGTCCTTTACGCTCTGCCGATACAGTCTGCCCACCCCCACCCCCTCCTTAACCGATCATCTCATTCCCCAGTGTTGTCCACCAGGGAAAGAATTCCCTCTCAGAGCCCTCTCTAAACTTGAATTCTGCTCTGATAAGGGAGATAGGACGGTACATTCTGTCCTGGGACGTGAGGAGAAAAAGGAAAGGTTCATTTGCTGAGTTCCTGCTTGAAGGCGCGTGGTGTTTAGATTCACAAAGTCCCAGAGACTTTGCCGGGATGCGACACTATAGCTGAACCCGCAGGTTCCCAGCCCATCCGGGTCTTAGCCTCTTCGGCCTTGCTCTGGGGAGGGGCTCTGGCTGCAAGGCGCCGAGGGGAATGCAGGGGTTCTGCCTGGGCCCTTGCACACATTTTTTGGCTCCTTCCTTCGCAGGGCAGCTCATGAGGGGAATGCAGGGGTTCTGCCTGGGCCCTTGCACACATTTTTTGGCTCCTTCCTTCGCAGGGCAGCTCATGAGCGAGCAATTCTCCCAGGTGAACTGCCTTCGGAAAATTCCTGTCCTCAAAGACGGAAACTTCGTGTTAACCGAAAGGTGCAGCTGTAAATAAACTCAGAGCCTTCGCCACCCCCATCCCCCATCCCCCACCCAAACCCCCACCCTCCCACCTCTGCACCCCTCATACCACCACGCCCTGTTTTCTCCGGACAGAGATTGGGTGGGGGTTGGGTCCCTGGCAGATTCCTACCCAAGGCCTTGAAGAGGCGTGGTCAGAGCAGACAGTCTGGGTAGGAGGCCAGGGCAACTTGGCCTGCCTCTGTTTCATCTGCTGGACTCCCTCCTCCAGGCCTCTCCGGCTCTGACTGAGGGGTGTTGGAAGTCGATAAGGGGACGTTTGTCCGGGGTTAGAAAAATGTAGATTCAATAAAGGGAGACTAGAAAGGAGCTTCTTCAGACTTCCCAGATGTCCTTTCTAACTTCCCAAGGCTTGGCCCTGGAGACCAGTGAAAAATGTCAGGGATCAGAGGCTGGTTAGTGACTAGACAGAGACCGGATTAGAGGTCTATCCGGTGGTGGCTGGTGGGCTTGTCGGCAGAAACCAGAGGACATGGTTCCCCTTTGGCATGTTCAAGCCACTCCAGAGATGCGTGCCCGTCTCACACAGGTTTCAAGGCTCCAGGAACTTTTTCTAAGCTGTGCCATCTCCGACAAGTCTCTTAACTCTTCTGAGCCTTAGCTTCCAAGCATGCGAAAAGAATAGTCTCTGCCTCATAGGCTGCGGGAGTGCCACACCGATGAAGCCTCAAAAGGCAGAGAGCTCAGAAACAAAAAACAGAACCCAAACGTGGGTTCCATTCCTCGCACGGCAGAGAGGAAAGGCTCCAGGTCCAGGAAAGAGCCCTCGAGAGATAGGGATTGGCGGTGAGACCACAAGGGGGTACTTAAAACGTGAGGATTCTCGATTCTGAGGCCTCACTGAGGAATGGGAAACGGACAAGGTCCTTACAACCCCGCCCCTCTTCCCGTGATCCCTAGCTCGGCCATCTTGATTTACCTGAGTTCCAAGTACCAGGTGGCGGACCACTGGTACCCAGCCGACCCGCAGGCCCGTGCCCGAGTCCATGAGTACCTGGGCTGGCATGCTGACAACATCCGTAGCACGTTTGGAGTGCTCCTGTGGGCCAAGGTGTGCAGGGTCCTCTGGGGAGGGGCTGAATCTTGGGGACCCGTTAAGAATTAGGCTTGTGCACTGAGCACATCTGTTAACTCACCAGGTGTTGGCGCCACTCATTGGGATCCAGATTCCCGAGGAGAAGGTAGAACGGAACAGAGAGCAGATGGTCCTGGCTCTGCAGCGTCTGGAGGAAAAGTTCCTCGGGGACAGGGCCTTCCTTACTGGCCAGCAGGTGACGCTGGCCGATCTCATGTCTCTGGAGGAGCTGATGCAGGTGTGAGACCAGTGGGTGAAATAGCAGCTAAGGGCGGGACCCCATTTCCTGCCACTACCATACTTCAGAAACAATGTGGCCGGGGAAAAGCCAGAACCACAGAGAACTCTGTGTGGCTTGTTTCCTGTCTAGGTGGGGGATAGCTTCTGGAGCTGATCACAATGTCCCGGACCTCCCATGGGGGCTGTGTCTGTCATGCCTGAACTGAGTTGTTTGTAATGGACTTCAGTGTCTCTCTAGCTTTCACATTTTTGTCCCTGCAGCCCGTGGCTCTTGGCTGTAACCTGTTTGAGGGACGGCCACGACTGTCGGCATGGCGAGATCGGGTGGAGGCATTCTTGGGTGCTGAGCTGTGTCAGGAGGCCCATGGCCTCATCCTGAGCATCCTGGAAGAGGCAGCCAAGAAAAGGCTACCAGTACCCCCTCCAGAGTTCCATGCCAGCATGTTGAGTCGAATTGCTAGGATTCCATGAGTGATCTGACCAGCAATAAAGACTCATTTTGTTTCTTGACTCTTTTTTTTTTTTTTTTTTTTATGTTTTCTATTTTCCACAGTCCTTTTTCTGGCTCTGGCAGGAGCTATGCACGAAGCATCCTTAGCATGCTTCTCTTGAGGTACAGTGTGTACAACCAATAGGAGACCAAAATCAATAATATATAAAAGCTGCTAAAAAAAAAAAAAACCAAAACAAAACAGTAATATACACACACCAGTCAAAAAGTTGGCAGACATCTGTGTTTTATTATAATAAAGAGTCTGACTATTTGAAGGAATAATGAGTTATTGGTTTTATTCCATTGTCCTGTAATATGTATATAAAATTTTGACTCATAAACATTATGGATAATCAAAGAAAGTCACATAACAAATCCTCAAGGATAGTAAACAACAAACAATTCAGGAACAGAGATGATGTTTTGTAAGACTTGGTTGGTCTTTGAAGTTTAGAACACAAAAGAATTCTTTGGGCAAACACTTTAATGTCCTCAGAGAGTTCCCCAGTAACAGCACACAGTAAGATTTATTTACATTGTTACGCAAACTTCCATGTGTGTCCTTTGGTTGAGAACTCACAACCAAAAGAACTTAATACAAAGAATTTCGAGGTTGACCAGATGGATCAGCCTGTAAGGCTACTTAAGGCCAAGGCTTGGGTTCAGTCCCTAGACCCTAAATAGTGGAAGGAGAAAACCAGCTGAAAATTATCCCCTGACTTCCACAGATGTGTTATGGCATTCCTGCAAGTGTAAAATGTACTGTGGAAAAAAAATAACAAGATATTAACACAACACGCTGCAAAGACAGTTTATCACTGAGGTCATCACTGCAGGAAAGTCAGTATTCCTAGGGCTAGGGAACCACAGCAAGACACCTAGGAGCTAATGGAGGGCTCCTTAGAACTCAGCCTTCTGGGAACCATGTCACTGAGATCTCCAGGTATCACCTTTGAATTGTGCCCCCGGGATCTTCTTTACAGGAGGGCTCACGGCTGACACAGATGAAGTTCTTGACTGTCACAGTAGGTGCCTCTGTGACACGGTAGGAATCCTGAATTAACTGCTCTGAATTAACCTGCCCGTTTCAGTGATGCTCCTGTGATTATTCTGTGCCTTTCCAGCCCCGAATGTCTGGTGTGTGACCTGTGTGACCATCCTCTTAGATAACACTTTGGCTTTCTCTTCCTTCCTGAGACCCCCTTCTGAGGGCCAGTCTCGATTGCTTTTCTGGACCTTTCCACCCCACCTTCCTTCTAGGGAGTTGGAACAAGTGGTGGCCACCTGTGCTCTCTTGCTCCACTCTGCCTGTCTTTGACAACAAACAACCATCAGTGTTATTTTCAAGAGATGTTCCAATAAAGCACACAAAATGAATCAGGGTGTGCGTGTGCTCGAGAGTGCGTGCGTGCATTCGTGTGTGTGTGTGTATGTGTGTGTGTGTGTGTGAATCTTGATATCCATGCAGGTTTCAGAAAAGTCAGAGTCTGATCTCCAGTACTGAAGGCAAAAAAAAAAAGAAAAAGAAAAAGGTGGAGGGTGGGAAGAAAAGAAGGAAAGAAGGAAGGGGAAAGTAAATAAGAAAAGTTAAGATTCCCAGTCTGTAAGGTAAGGTCCAGAGAGTGACCTCAGTGAAACTAACCAAGTATACCACTGTAAGGGCCACAGGATCCGGGGCTGCCTGACGAGAAGGCGGCAGAAAAGTCTCTTCAAAGTGGTCTAGAAAGAGGAAAGGCTACGCAATGTTGGAGGGCTCTGGTCTCCAGCCAGCCCTTCATTTCCAGGAACGGTCATAGCCACAGTCTCAGAACAGCATCCAGGGCTCGGGAAACATGAGGCTGAGACATGAAGGAGGAGATGCTGCTGGGCAGTAGTTGAAGCCAGTTGAGAACTGGCTTTGGGACCATTTCTAGATCTTTCCTCTGGATTGAAAGAAACATCCCCTTCTGTGAGTATACGGGAGGCCTATCAGGCTCAGGGACTACGTGAAACTTGCTGTGTAAAAAGTTAAAGGCCCCTCCCTAAGCCAGGAGCAATACCCCTTCTATGGCTTCTGCATCAGCTCCTGCCTCCAGCTTTCGGCCCTGTTTTAAGTTCCTGTCCTGAGTTCCTGTCCCAACTTCCTTTGGTGAAAGTGTAAATTGAATAAACACCCCCCCCCATTTGTGTTTTTTTTGGTCAGAGTGTTTCACTGCAGCAATAGAAACCCTAACTAACACATTCAGATTTTTCAGTAATGCCATGACAGTTGGGTTATTGTGGTCTTGTAAGTAGCCCCAATAAGCCCATTCTCCACCAAGCTAGACTTGGGTAGAATCCTTTCTTTGATCTGTCATCAGTGTCCCATCTGGGTTGAGCAGATACTTGTTCACCTCACCTCAGGACGTCGGTAAACATAAATACTATGGAGAGGGCACTGGGAATTGTATTCCCAAGCAATGGGGAGCTTGCCTGGCCTCGTGAATCAGAGTTAGGCCCTGACTGCTAGACGGTGGTTTAGGGTTGTAGGGAGGTGGGGACAGGAGAGGACTGCACAATCTATGAACTATTATCAATTATAACCTCTCACAGGAGGAGAGAGACTAGCATATCAGGGTCCTCAAGGCCACTGTTATGTCTCTGCCCATTCTGGTCATAAATACCCAAGTGAACTGCTGGATCTGCTGGGTTTTTTTTAATTAATTATTTTTATTAATTACAGTTTATTCACTTTGTATCCCAGCTGTAGCCCCTTCCCTCACCCCCCTCCCAATTCCTCCCACTCTCTCTTCTCCTGCCATGTCCCTCCCCAGTCCAATGATAGGAGGGGTTCTCCTGCCCTTCCCTCTGACCCTAGCCTATCAGGTCTCATCAGGACTGTCCTGCACTGTCTTCCTTTGTGGCCTGGTAAGGCTGCTCCCCCCTGAGGGGAGGGTCTGCTCTTGTATGAAGGCCAGTGCAAGCTGACAATGGTAACCATGTCCAGATTTTTTTTTTTTTTTTATGTCCGATGGATCCAGTTGAGGACAGATCTAGAGCAGAAGGGCATAACTGTGTGGACACCAAGAGGCGCAAGTCCAGACTGTGTTCACCTTTCCACCACCTGCTAACAGGTGCTGGCTGTCTCCAGGGAGAGCTGGGCAGGCACGCCTCCATGATCACAAGCCAGGGTGATACTGGTAAGTTCTGAATCCCCTTGCAGCCACCAGGTAACCCCGACTGAGCTCAGAGCAGCTCTGCAAGCTTCCTTTTGTCCTGCCCTTCCTGGGGCTTCCACTCAAATTTTTCCTGTCCCTGGCAATCAGTGATGGGGCGCAAACAGGTCCTCTCAGATTTTACAATTGTTCCCTACCCAGGGCCTCAGGAAGGGGTCAGCAATGAGGGTTCCTCTCCCTTTGCTAGTGTCTGAAGAATGGAAAAGCCACTGTGGTGTGCTGGACGGCCAGCTGTGCTGGTGGCTTTTAGATCACAGATCCTTCAGGTGACCCTTGCCCCCAGAAATCAGGCTACACTCACCGGGAGTTCCACAGAGTTGATTAACGGCACATGCTGGGACCTTGCAGCTGGTTAGCTTTCTGTTGCTGTGATACATACCATGACTGAAAGAAGCTTGGAGAGGTAGGGGTTTATTTCATCTTATAGCTTGGAGTCCCTAGGGAGGTCAGGGCAGGAACTGAAAAGGCAAGAGTTTGGAGCAGAGGCCACAGAGGAACACTGCTTGCAGTTTTGCCCCTCACGTCTTACTTGTTTTGCTTTCTTATGTTACCCAGGACCACTTGCCCAGGGGTGGAACTTCCCACAGAGGGATGGGCCCTCCCACATCAATCATTAATCAAGAAAATGGCCCACAGACTTACTTTCGTACAGGCTAGTCTGATTGAAGCAGTTTTCTCAGTTGAGTTTCCCTCTTTCCAGATGATTCTAACATGTGACAAGTTGACAAAAAAACAAAACCAAAAAACTCTAACCAGCCCAGGTCTTACACAGAGCTGAGTGCTGTCCCTCCCTCTTGCAACTACAGTTAGGCCCAGTCCACTAATACGCTGATGCAAAAGAACCTTGTAGGCAAAAAGTTATTGTGTACTTAGAATACTGACTTTGGTATCTCTCTTATCCCGTTGCAGTCCTTGTTCTGAGAATCTCCTGTCTCAATGTAGTGTAAACCACTGCTCCCCAACTGTCCCTGATATGCCAATAAAACAGCTTATAGCCAATCACTGAGCAGGGGAGAGAACAGGGCTGGATTTCCTGCCAGCCAGGGGAGGATGAATTAGAGGAGGAAGTAAGGAATTCAGCCCCTGGAGAGGTCCAGATAACATCAGGAGAGAGCAGCAAGATTCAGCTGGATCAGAAAAGCTACAAAATGCAAGAATCTCTGGGATGCCCACTGGGAGGAAGCCAGATTAGCCTAGAGGGTAAAGAATAGAGCGGTAACTGCTCAGTTCTTGTGCTGCAAAGCTTGTAAAAAATAATGAGTCTCAGTTATTTGTATGATAGCTGGGCCGAGAAAGAAACTGAGAAACAAACACGGTTTTATAAAAATTACCTTAACAGAACCCTGACTTTGTCTAATGCCATTCTTCCCTGTGACTCTTGCCATGTGGACCAGATCACCTGACACAGAAGATATCCCATCTCGGAAACCTGTGGCCGCAAAAAGCCTCTCTTTGATTTTTGAGATTGAAGGCTCCCTCTCCTTTCAAGGTCCCATCCTGATGCTTGCGATATAGAGCTATAACTATTCTGGGAACTGACATGTCTGTGTCTCTCCCTTCAGGAACCCTGGCACGCTACCCCCATGTCTCTCCTAATGAAGTTCTTTCTCCATTGGTGCTCTCTTGCTTCAGGTCTTAATGTCAAAACATCTGAAGGGCAATTTCATCTTGGCTTCCTTCCTACAAGCTGCCCCAACTTAATTCATCACATAGGCAAGGCGTGAGTAAACAGATTTTTATGGTACAGAATTGTCTTAGGAGGCTCCTGAGCCTTGTCCTGAGGGCCTGTGAAGGTAGTTAGGGCACTGTAAGGAGTAACTGGCAGAGGGCCTCTGGGAGGGTGAAGGGATACTTGTCAATTTGACACAAGCTGGATTCATCTGGGAAGAATGAATCAGAAAGATTCATCTGGGAAGAATGCCTCAGCTGAGGCAATGCCTAGACAGATTGGCCTAGACAGAAGTAAGTCTGTGGGTCGTTTTCTTTTTCTTTTTTGTTTTGTTCCGTTCTTCCCTTCCCTGCAGGACTGTGGCAAATCTAAGGTCTCAAATCAGACAAAGGGCCACCAAGCATGACATGGGGCTGCTGTGGCCAAGGGCATTGTGGGCCAGGGGCTTCTGGCACACCTGACCATGCCAGACCAGCGTCCAGATTCCCACTTCCAGGCCTTAGTGAATGACCACTTGATCTGCTGGGCCTGCATGCCTTCATGAGCCAGGGTCTGTTTGCCTGGGCTCTGGGCTAGCTCTGCCTCCTAGCCCAGCCCCTCCTTCTCCACTCTGAAGCAGCTGACTAGTTGTGTTCCACATGGCTTCCAGAGCAGAACCTGTCCTTGGAGAGAACCAGGGGGCTGGCAAAGTTTCGGCCCTGCACCTGTATCATCCTGGGTCCTCATTCCAGGGCAGGAGCCACAATAATCCTGTTAGTGGTCACAGTGTCTGTCTTACTCAGGATTTCTATTACTGTGATGAAACACCACAGCCAAAAGTCAAGGGGGGTGGGGTGGGTTATTCAGCTTACACTTGCACATCACAGGCCATCATCAAAGGAAGTCAGGACAGGCCTTCAAACAGGGCAAGGACCTGGAGGCAGGAGCTGATGCAGAGGTCATGGAGGGGTGCTGCTCACTGGCCTGCTCAACGTTCTTTCTTATAGAAACCCAGGACCCCCAGCCCAGGCATGGCACTAACCATAATGGGCTGGGCTCTCCCCCATAAACCACTAATTAAAAAAAAAATGCCCTATAGGCTTGCCTACAGCCTGATCAATCTTATGGAGGCATTTTCTCAATCGAGGCTCCCTCCTCTCCTATGACTCTTGTGTTTGTCAAGTTGACATAAAAGTAGCCATGACAGTGACCTTGCCTGACATTGTCTGAGTGGCAAAAGGGTGTGGGGTCTTCACTCACCCCGTTGAGCCATGAGCTGTTCCTGGGATCATGGGTGTTGTCCTCCCCACACAGTGTGAGTGTGTGTGTATGTGTTTTGTGGGGGTGGGTGGGCATATGGGGTGGCCATCTCCCTAACCCCTAACCACTGGTAAGCTTCAGATCCTGTGAAAAAAACATGGGGAAAGCACTGCAGTTCCTTTTCACAGGCCAAGAAGGTGTGATCCAGTGGGTGACCCGCTTTCTCAGGTTTCAGAATGAGGTCCTGCCAGCTTCCTGGAAAGTCTTGGCTAGGAGCCCAGCAAGGCCTGGGTGACTCTGGCTTAGAGGCAACTCACTGATCTATGGAGGGAGTTTGTATGTTAATTTTTATTCATTTAATTACCTTGTTTTTTTTTTGGTCTTTTTGTTATTTTGTCTTTTTTTTTTTTTTTTTTTCCAGAGCTGAGGACCGAACCCAGGGCCTTGCGCTTGCTAGGCAAGCGCTCTACCACTGAGCTAAATCCCCAACCCCTTTTTATTCATTTAATAATAAGCCCTACTCAATCAGCACATTCCAGTATGGATGCCACACCCTGGCTCCCTTTGCACACGTGAACTGTCCTCCAGGTTGGCAGTTACTCTGCCCTCCACACCACAACAGAAATGCCTAGGTCAAACTAGGCCCAGGAGTGTGACCACAGGAAAGAGTATTGTATGAAGGGGCAAAGTGACCAGACTTGAACTTCAAAGATTCCCCTGGTGCTAGTCTGCAGGGCAGGGAGCTTCCCTCATGTGGAGTGGGGATGCTGACAGGAAAGAGTGAGGTCCAGGCAGAGGGCAGACCTGGGCTGCTGCTCGTGGAAAGGGTGAAGTGGGGTCCAGGGAGGAAGTACAATAAAACGTTTAGTGGCGGTGAGGCATTACGGGAAGGATGGAGGAAGTGGAGCAATAAAGATGCTGCACAGACAGGATACAGCTGTGGAGAGGTTTCTCCCCAGAAGGTGGCGCTTCGGACAAAACTGGTTAGACATTTGGGTGTGAGCAAAACATCAGTTCAGCCCTGGTAGTGTTGGGCAAAGATTCCCATCTCCCTTTCAGTTTGATCTTGTCAGTGTGACTGGATTTAGAAATGCCTAGGAGATACAGGTTTTGGCGAGTCTGTGAAGGGCTTTCCTAAATATGGGTGGCTTTAATTTCATCGCATAGGGATCAAGACAGTGAGAAAAGAAGAATTCGAGGCTTTATCCCACCTGTGGACACAATGAAGCCAGCCGTTCATAGTCTTGCCGCTTTGACTCTATGCATTCTCCATTTTGATGGCCTTTACGCTCAACGTGTGAGCCAGAATAAACCTCTCCGTCTTTAATATGCTTTTGTCAGGCAATTTGTTACGGCACCAGAAAAAAAAAATTATGGCGGGTGGCAGCACACACATGTACTCCCAGCACTTGGAGGGATGGAGAGGCAGGTGCAGGTTCACAGGTGGAGCTCTGTGAACTTGACAGCAGTCTGGTAAACATAGCAAGTTCCAGGCCAGCCAGCCAGAACCACACAGTGAGATACTGTCTCAGAAACAAAACGAGAAAATAGCTACCGTACCTGGTCGTAGCACAGCCATCCTTGTATGCCTAAGCCTTAAGTGCCAGGCAGTGGCATGCTGTCTGCCTGGAGCTACAAACTGTGCCCACCACATCAACTGGTGCTTGGCATATAGAATGTTACCATCTTGTCGCCTGCAAACAGGATCCACTTATCCACAGTTGGCCTCCTCAACTCTGTCCTGCAGGCTGAGGCAGGAGCCAGGACTACCAGTGATGGAGGGTACCGGTTGGTACATATACTGCTGCCCTTCCACTGCCCCGAGAAGACACCACCAATTCATCACAGAACTCTATCCTCCAGGAATCCTCAGAAACCTTCTAAACATTGAGCCCCAGCGGGTATCACTGATTGTCGGAAGACAGGTAGAGGAGGGGTGAAGGAGGCTTGTGAGGACCCAGGACGAGCTACTCTCCTGGCCCTGGCCCAGTCTCTTCTGCCCCTCTCAGTGAGGGAGCCTTGGCTGCCGCTCAGGTCCAGCAGCTATTGAGAAGGCTGAATCCAGCCCCGCAACAACGAGGTGAGCGGTCCTAGCAGCCAGGACCTTCCCGGCTACTGAGTAGGTTTCCCTGGTAAGTATAGTTGTACACATGGCTCCAACGTAAGAAAGGCCTTCACACCTACCAGCCAGCAGCCACGGGTGGTAGCATCTTCAAAGAGTGACCCCAGCTATCTGTTCGGCCCATGGGAAGGTCATGTTGGAAGCTGAAGTAGTCCAGGCAGTCCACACATTTATACTACTACCTCAGGGAACCCATAAGACTTGGTAGGATCCTCCACTGGCATAGACACTGGCGAAGCAGCTTCAAGAGTAGTTCATTTACAGGGAAGCAGCTTGCTTTCTGCCTTGCATGATATCGCCTGTTAAAAACATGTTCTGCCCAGTGGCGCACGCCTGTGATCCCAGCACTTGGGGAGGCAGAGGCGGGCAGATCTCTGTGAGTTTGAGGCCAGCCTTGTCTACAGAGTCCAGGGCAGCCAAAGCTACACAAAGAAACCCTGTCTTGAAAAACAAAATAACCATAAAAACAAAAAAAAAATAATAGTAATTAATAGTAGATGCTCTGTGCTCTCTCCTGATCTCCAGCCTCATGTTGAGGAAGTGAGGGCCTAGAAAGACGGAGCATCTTCCAAGATCATTGTCACTGTCAACTTGACAAGATCTAGAGTCACCCAGGGGGCACGTCTCTGGCCATGCCTGTGAGGGACTTTTCTTAACTGGGTTCACTGAAGTGGGAAGACCACTTTAAAGCAGGTAGCATCTTTGGGCCTGGATCCCAGACAGTATGGAAATGAATGTGCCTGAGCAGCAGCTTTCGTCCCTCTCTTGTTCCTGACCACAGAGACAATGTGACCAGCTGCCTTAAGACTCCACCCCCATGGCTTTCCACCATGCTGGGTTATGAGACTAAATAAAGCCCTTCCTTCCTCCCTTTCTGGTTTGGCCAAATATTTTTTGTAGCAAAGAGGAAATTAGCTGATATAACCGGGAAGCCTAAAGCCACGCTGTGGCCTCATCATGGATCTCTAGCGACCTTCTTCCAAGGCCGCCAGGTGCACACTGCGAACTCTGTTGTCGTAATCAAGGGAACTTCTGTGTGGTATAGTCTGGTGGGCCGCATCCTGAGCCCCCTCCGTGTTGCCCCTTTGCCCCCTGAACAACTCCGGTGTGTTAGCTTTCCATCACTATAAAAAACATACCCTAAACAGTTAGCTTATAAAGAAGAAAGGGAGCTGGAGAGATGACTGAGTGCTTGAGGGAGTATACTGCAATTTGTAGGGAGAACTGTGTCTGTTTGGCGGGGTCCTGGATTTCCATGGGGGACTTCTGGAATGGACAGCGAGCAGGGGTTCTGTTTCTCTCCACGGGCAGCTAGAGTGCTTTAGGGCAAAGCCCATGTTCGATAAGCCGGGGTGTGGAAAAGGTTTTCCCAGTGTTCCAGTTTAGCTCTTTAAGCATGGCATCGCTGGTGGCAGTGGAAGCTCAGGCGTTCCAAAGCCTATGGCGATACCAAAAGGGTACGGCTCTCCGTTAAGCTGTTGTGCTAAGCGCGGCAGAGGTGTGGGCCAAAGCCCATGCCTGGTCAGCTTGCAGCCAGGACACAGGCCTGGGGAAGCCCAGGTCCAATGGACGGAGGGCAGGCCTGGTGAGATGTAGTCTGGCAAAGGATAAATGACTTATCTCAGATGGTCTTGAAGCGAGACATCTTACTTTATTTATGTGAAATTAAGAGCAATAAAAACCCCTGGGCGGAAGGAGGGATTTCGAGGGTGAATGTGTTTGATTCGCTGGGGTCAGGATGTCAGGGATACTTAATGGTCCTGTCACAAGAAGGATGAGGGGAAAATCCCCATCTACAGCAGAATGTCACTGTTTAAGATCCCCTCAGCAGGGTGGGGGGTTTCTAGGAATCCCTAGATGCTTGCTAGAGCAGTTTCCTGATCAGAAAAGGGTCTGGCCTGTATTCTGCCCTGAGGGCTCTTTACAAGACCTGGGGTCACCCAGACCAGGGGAGACTTTTAGAACCCTGCTGAGAAAAGGGAGTCTGTCATCATAGACTAAACACAAACAAATAGCTCTCCGGAGACATCAGACTTCAACCTTATCCAGAAGAGCCCCACAGGGAGCAGAGTTCAGTTCCTACCACCCATGTTGGGTTAGCTTACAACCACCTGTAACTCTAGCTCCAGGTGGATTCCATGGACATCTTTATACACACACACACACACACACACACCTACCCCATATATGTGTGTAATTTTAAAATAAAAATAAATGTTTAAATAACAAAAAACTATCTTTTGTGTGTGGATGTTTGGTTTTGTTTTGTTTTTTGTGAACCACATGCATATCTGGTAACCACAAAGGCCAGGTGAGGGCGTCAGAATGACTGAAGTTACACGTGGTTATGAGACTTCATGTGGGTGGTAGGGTTGGAACATGGGTCTTCTGGGAGGACAGCCAGTACTTTTAATCACTGGGCCATCTCTCCAGCCCTTAAACTTTTTTTTTTTTTAAATAAAAAGGGTTATTTTGGCTTAAAAATTTAAAGGGCTAGAGTCATGATGGGGTGGACCTATTGTTTCGAAGCCTCTGCTGGTTAGAAATGGTGGGAAGGGTGTGTGGCAAAGAGAACTGTTGCCCTCATGAGCAGGAGGATAAAGAAAAAGGAAAGGAAGAGACTACCATTCCATAGTCCCTTTCAAGGAAATGTCTTCTACTCCTTCAGGAAAATGTCCTCAGCGAGCCAATGCCTTCTATCAGTCCTCATCCTTCTATTTAACCTTCAGCATTCGGGATGGAACCTGGGCTTTCTGTGTGCTACAACCTAAACAGGTCCACCACTGGGCTATTTTACCAGCTCTCTAGGTTCCACCTTTCGAAGTTCCCACCACGACCTCAGGAGCTACACCTATAATGCTTGGCCTTCGGAGGACATTCAAAATCCAAGAAACAGCAAGCCTTCCCCAGTCACATTTCAGAGGAGATTTACCCGAGGGTACCCCAGTCTTCACTCCAGGCTGTGTAAACTCAGTCCTTGTCTTTTTCTCATCCTGGACCTGCAAATCCTCTTCTGTCCTGTCCTGCAGACAGGGCCTGGCCCTGGGAATACTCATGTGTGAGCCCTTCTCAGACAGATGTTTGTGAGACTGAGCAACAGAGCAGGTGCACAACAGAGGCCTGTCCCAGCCCTTTGACAGGGCCTCCCGAAACCCTCAAGTCTCAGAATTCTTGCTTTGGTAAGAATTCCAGGTTTCCTGGCCTCATGAGAACATTAAGGTAAGTGAGTTCCAGAATACAAGAGCCTCAGCACAGGTGGAGGAGGGCCTAAGAGCCGGGTGCTCAGGCTAGACACTGGCCTGGGTCTGAGGTCCATCCACTGTGGCTGTGGGGCCCCTTGAAGGCATCTCAGTATGGTCCTGGAGCTCTACATGGACTTGCTGTCCCCACCTTGTCGCGCTGTCTACATCTTTGCCAAGAAGAATGGCATCCCTTTTGATTTCCAATTGGTGGATCTACTAAAAGGTCAGTCCCCAGTGTTGCCAGGAAGCCTGGTCCTGAGGCACTGCCAGGGTACCTGGTGTGAGTGTTTCTGAGGATCAAATGTCAGCAAGGGAAGCAGAGATGAAACAGATATAAAGGTGACCAGTCGCATCTAGACTACCTTCTCTAGTCACCCAGGATGAGTTTCTGTTGGGATGAATAGGATCTTTTGGGGTTAAAGGACAAAGAATGCTAGAAGAGCTTAAGACTCTCAAGCCAGGGCTTTTGCCATCATTTTTGGAGGTCTCACATCTTGATATCTCTGGCATCCACCAACCAGGCTGGTGAAGGCCACAGACCCGCTTCCATGTAAGGTGCATATGTTACTCAATCACACTTCTCCAGTTTGCACCCATACTCCCCCAGACTGTGTCCACCCTCCCTCAGTCTATGTCCACCCTCCCTCAGTCTGTGCCCACCCTCCCTCAGTCTGTGCCTACCCACTTCAAGTCTGTTTTCACCATCTAAGTGTTCAAACCTGCTCTGGGACTAGGACTGTGGCTCAGTGATAACAGACTTGCTTAGCATGCCACAGGCAAGACCCTGTGGTCCCCAGCCTGTGCATATGTGCAAATGGACACATGCATAAAAGAAAGAGAGAGAAAGAAAGAAAGAAACAAAGAAAGAAAAGGAGGAGGAAAAAGAAGAAAACAATATGAAAAAAAATGTGTACTAAAGGTTGCACAGACCCCCATACCTCATGTGGGGATCAGTGGATTGGGATCCAAGACACTGAGGAGTCTCTAAGAGCACAGCTCAAAGAGGCACAGCCTCTGGACTGTAGAGGAGGCGTGGGGAGCTGCAGAAATGGAAGAGGTGTGGCCCCTGGAAGGGTTTTCCTCTTGCAAACAGTTCGTCAGGAGGAGTTAATATTTCTGCCTGCTGTGGAGTTCTCTGTGTTTGCAGGGTTCCCCAAGCTGCCAGATTCAGTTGTTCCACCCTCAAAGGAGAGGCAGAGTGAGTGGGAGGAGATGAGACTGAAGGTGATGAGACTGAAGGTGACACTTAGGTCCCTAGGGCTGAGGTTGACTCATAGGTTGTGGCTTCAGGCCTTGAGTGAAGGCTTCTGGGAGCCAAAGTATTGTTTTGATCTCTGGAGAAGGGGACCTTGAGGGCTGGGGTGGGAGAATCTGGGAAAAGGAGTCCTAATCCTGGTCCCTGTGATACCTTACCTTTCTGCTGTGACTTGGGGCAAGCCATATGATCCTTGAGACCTCAGTTTCTCCCTTTTATCTCTAGAAGCCCAAGTTCTCTTTTCCCTGGGGTCTCCAAAGCCCCAGACCCTCTCTGCCCCCTCAGGTCACCACCATAGCAAGGAATACATCACAATCAACCCCCTGAGGAAGGTTCCCAGCCTCAAAGATGGTCAGTTCATCTTATCTGAAAGGTAAGGGCCCTGCCATCATCTCTGCTTCTTCTGGGAGACTCGGTGGGAGCAGACTTGCAAGTGTTTCTTTTTTTATTTATTTCTTTATTTGCTGAGGTCTCTCTAGGTAGCCTTGGTTGGCCTAGACCTCACTGTGTAGACAAGACTGCCCTCAAACTCAAAGAGTTTTTATATCTGTCTTTATATCCTGAGTACTGGGATTAAAGGTTTGCAACATCAGGCCTGGCCTATTGATTTATTTTTAAGCTATAGAAACTTTTACAAACACACACACACATGAATACAAAGAGTTCAGCATTACCCCACATATCTGTCTCCCAGCTTCTGCAGCTTCCTAACTTTCTCTAATGTACACCTCACTTTGTTCCTCCTCCTTCCAGACACCCCATCACTTTGCCCATGAATACTTAGGAATAGCCTACTAAGAAATGAAGACTCTAAAACATGCACCAACCTACACCATTATGACCATGAATAAAATTATCAGTCCTTCCCAGATTTTATCCACAGCCAGCTCATATTCAAGTCTCCAATTGCATCATATTTTTCCTTGTTCTCCCTCTTCCTCTCTCTTTGTATGTCTCTCTCTCACACACAATCATGTTATGTGTATGAGTATTTTTTTTACATGTATGTGCGTGCACTGTGTGTGTGCATTCCTGGTACCTGGGATACCAGAAGGACTTATCAGATCTCGTGGGAACCGGAGTTATGGATGGTTGAGAGCTGCCATGTGGATGCTGGGAACCTGTCTAGGGTCCTCTACGATAGCAAACAAGTGCCCTTAACCATTGAGCCACCATTCCAGTCGCTCTTAAGTCCCTCTTTATCTGTGTTCTCTGTCTTAGTCTGTTTTGGGTTTCTGTGACTTAATATGGCAGTAGGTTAATAGAGCAGAAGGTTCACTTTAGCTTGTGGTTCTGGAGGCTGCAAAGCCCAGGAGAGGATTAGCATCTCCTGGGGCCTTCCCTTTGGGAAAGCAAGAGAGCCAGAGAGAGCATGTTTGCTTTATAACAAAGCTACCAGTGACAACCTGGTAAGATATTATTTTAGCCACGCATGACTCAATCCACTGCTGTGATCCAATCACCCTGAGCTGTCCCACCACCTAGAAGCTCCCAATGAGAAGTCAATGTCTACTTGAGTTTTAGTGGGGACATTCAAACCCTCTCAGCCCCTGTTGTTTTATTTCATTTTATTTTGCTTCTGACTGGCATCTTGGTACGCCTGTTGCTGATGATAAACACTGGCTCTTCTGTCCCGTAGCGGTTCCTACACTGTCAGTTAGCAAGCACGGGCCATCTCTCCCTGCAAAGCACGACTTTGGTCTGACCCATCTCCTGTATCCTTTACTCCCACTGCCTCATTCCATATTCATCCCTGAGAGACCAGTACCTCTTGCTGGATTATTGCTTGAGCCACCATCTTGGTCTTCCCCTGGTTTATTCTACCTCTTCCAACTGGAGGGATATATCCTTTCATCCCTCTTGATCTTAAAGATTAAGTCTATGGGCTGGAGAGATGGCTCCATGGCTAAGAGCACTGACTGCTCTTACAGAGGACCCAGGTTTGGTTCCTAGGTTTGGTTCACACATGTGTCATAACTGCTTGTAACTGTAGTTCTGGGGGAATCATACTCCTCCTTCCAGCGTCTAAATGCACCAGACACACAGTGATTCGCAGACATACACACGGGCAAAGCACTCATACAAAAACCAATTAAAAACTAATTAAGCCTAAAAGCATACCCGAAGCATCTCTGGCAGTCCTTCTCCATTCCCCACCCCCCTCCAGCCACATCTCCGCTCACCACTCTCCTCACTCCCTCTGGAATGCCAACGTCCTTTGCTCCCTGCCAGCACTGCCCTTTCTTATGCTGGTCATTAACTCCCATGCCCTCTTCAGGTGTTCCTCCCTGACTTGCTCATTATTGGACTGACATGAGAGCTAGGGTTAGGCTTTCTGGAAGCCTTTGGGTTCCTTCTCCCTCTGGAGGAATGTAGCACCTAGAGCCTTGCCTGCGGCTGAAGGTCCAGTTTGACCCAAGCCATGCTGGGGTGGTGTAGGGGCCCTCAGACGGCAAAGACAGTGCCCCTGACTCACCCTTTCTGTAGCGTGGCCATCCTCTTCTACCTATGCCGCAAGTACAGTGCGCCTTCCCACTGGTACCCACCAGACCTGCACACGCGTGCCCGTGTGGATGAGTTCATGGCCTGGCAGCACACAGCTATTCGGGAGCCCATGAGCAAGATACTGTGGGTCAAGGTAAGCAGGATCAAGTCTGGGATTCAGGAACCGGGGCGGGGGAGGGGAGCAGTTAGAAAACCTGAAGTCCTGTCCTGCTTCTGCTGACTGAGCCTCATTTTCCCCCAATCCCGTGTCTGCCTGCCTTACAGAGCACCTGAGAGTGTGAGATGAAGCAGGAGAAAAATACTATGGCAAAGGGGAAGGGCAACTAGAAAGGGCCAAGACAGAATTTGGGAAACTTCATTCTGAGTTAGAGAATATCGTTATATTTAAAGGTGACAACCGGCACGCATATCCCTACAGCTAATTTTCTGCCTGTGCTTTTTAGGCTATTTTCCATTTGCTATGATAAAATGCTCCAGGCCAGGTAATTTATGAAGAAAAGAGGTTTGTTTAGCTCTTGGTTTCGGAAACACGAAGTCTAAACAGCATGGCACCAGCTCTAGAGAGGGCCTCCTAGCGGAGCTATTACAATGGAAGCGAGTGGAAGAGGGATCACCTGATAGGACAGGGAGCCGGAGCTGAGGCTGGGGACCAGTCCTGCTCTTTTAATAATGGCTTGTCCTCTGTAGTACTAACTGGGTCCACCTTGATCCCTTCTGGAGTCATTAACACCACCCACCCCCCCGTTAGACTCCATGTTTTTTAAAGACTCCAGCCCCTTTCACATCACCATGAGGACTGGACTCCCAACGGGTCAACCTTTGGTGGGGGAGACACACTCAGTCTGCAGGACTCATTGTTATTGGGGCCTCCACATCCTTCTGAAAGCAAGGCCCTTGGTAACTGCCACTTGAGGATGGACGATGGCCAATATTGCTTGACATCCTTGGAACTGTCCAAGCTCTATCTAGCAGACAAAGGTGCAGGAGCATGGCAAGGGGCCGGAGTACTGCCTCCACATCTGTCCCTCTTCCCTCCCTGGCCAGTTGCTAATCCCAATGATCACTGGTGAGGAGGTACCCACTGAGAAGATAGACCAGGCACTGGAGGAGGTGAAGAAAAGCATAGAGAAATTTGAGGAGAAGTTTCTGCAGGACAAGCTATTCATCTCTGGAGACCACATCTCACTAGCTGACTTGGTGGCCCTGGTGGAGATGATGCAGGTATGAGGGGAGGGGAGGCGAGTCTGGGAAGAGGTAAAATGTTTATGTGACCAGGGGGCCAGAGTCTGAGGAGAGAGCCAGGGGAAGCCTTGAGGGTTGTGGGTACCAGGTGTGGGTGCCCAGGGCCACCTGGAAGTGATAGGAAAGAAGCCCAGGTTTTGAATCAGGGTGTAGCATGATCATGGAACTTGACAAGGTTTCCGTGGCAAGGAGAGGAGCGAGAGGAGAGCCAGGGGTGCCAAGGAAAATATTGTATGCCAGCGAAGATCCCTGATGTCTGATCCTCTCTCTGGACTCTCCAGGAAGTACACAGAGTCTTCTGGTGTGTCGTTCCAACTTGCTTCTTTCCCAGAGCTCCAGAGTATCATAAGATAGCTCTCCCAACTCTGGCTCTGAGCAGTGGACACCACTATGTATTGGAGGCAAAGCCAGATGAGTGCTGGCTTTCTGTGTGTTCCCAGTTCTGAGCTACCAGGTGTGTTCAGGATAGCCAATTTAGCCACTTGCAATGTCCTCTTTTTAAGATAGGGTCTCATGTGCCCCAGGCTGGCCTCAAACTAGCTATTTAGCTATGGGTGACCTCCAACTTTTGATTCTCTTGCTACTACTTCCCCATTGTGGGACTCACAGGTATAGGACAGCACAATGCCTGCTTCGTGGTGTGCTGGGGATTGAACCCAGTGTTTATGCATGCTCTATGAGTACTCTACCTTCTGAGCTACATTCCCAGCCCACCAGCCAGTGTCTGGATAGGCTATCATCGTTTCTGATCGGTATGCAAAGTAGCAACTTTAGTCCCTGCCTAATGTGCAGTGTAGAGCAGCACAAGGAAACCCGTCCTAACCTGTACCAAGCACAGGGCCCTGTGCTCACCTCTATGCTCCCCACAATTCACAGACCTCCCCTTGGGGCTTCGGAACACTGTGGCTGCATATTTCTTAATGACACAGCTAAAGGGCTAAGCATGCTGTTTCCTCATTTTTCCATTTTGCCTCATCACAGGAGGTTCTGTGTGTGTGTGTGTGTGTGTGTGTGTGTGTGTGTGTGTGTGTGTGTAAGAGGTAGCAATTATGCTCCATTTCTTTGATAAGAACCTTCCCTGGGAGAAGGCCAGATACATAGAATAGTGGGAGCTACCTGGGTCAGGAGCTACCATCTTAGACCAGGATGCTCTACGCCTGGTTTACACAGACTGCAGAGCTTAGACACCTTGCCAATAAGAATGCATCCAGCGGGCAGCAGATGGCTCCCTGTTTGCAGAGGCAGGTGCAGACAACCCGTGAGTCTACTGAAGACCCAAGTGCAGCCTCTGTCCATGCTGACCACACCTTCCTTTTTCCATTTATCCACAGCCCATAGCGACTAACCACAACGTCTTCAGCACTGCCAAGCTTGCTGAATGGCGAATGCGAGTGGAGTTAGCCATCGGTTCCAAACTCTTCTGGGAGGCTCATGACCGACTGGTGAAATTACCAAAATGGGACTGTTCCGTGCTGGACCCTATAGTCAAGACGAAGATCAGCGAGTTTCTGCAGAAGTATAAGTGACTCCCGAGGCAGTTTATTCTGCAGGGGTCTGGCCACCTCAGCCTTCTTAGGGAAGGCGCTATAAGCAACAGCCTGTTCCTTCACCCAATAAAATAAAAGAACTGGAACAGCAACCATGACCGTTACAGGGACAGTGGTGTCAGCAAATAGCGTGGTATGGGAGCAGGTGGCACTCACAGGTCATTTTGCTTTCCAAAAAGAAGAGGAGAGCCTGGGGGAGACGGCTCAGCAGCTGAGGTGCTTGCCACCTGAGTTCAGATCTTTACTGCCCACGCAAAGGCCGTGTTCACTGGCCCAGGCACAATCCCCAGGGCTCGCCAAACAGTCAGCCTAGCTGAAATGGCAAGCCCCAGGTTCAGCAGGAGAGATGCTAGTTCAAAAACAAGACGGGAAATGAAAGAGTAAGGCACCAACTTGTAGTCTCTGTAGGTGCAAGCCTTCCCCCCGCCAAAACACATACACAAAAGAATGCAAAAGTCAAAGACTATATGATTACATTCTCATTAATAATAGTCGGCCATGTCAATGCCTCCTTTCAATAACAGTAGAATAACTAGACAGAATAATACACGAATATGAAGAAACTGTGTGATAACTGGACCCTACTAGAACATACCCCACAAGAGTAGGATAAATATTTTTTCTCAAATTTCACATGGATTAGTCATCAGGAGACACCATATGTTTGGTTGTAAATAAGTCTTAACTTTAAGAAGATTGAAATATGAAATCTGCGTTCTCTGACTCCAATGAAATGAAATCAGAAGTCATTAACAGGGGCCAATGAGATGGCACAGCAGGTAGAGGAGCCTGCTGCCAAGCCTGATGACCTAAATTCAATCCCTAAGACTTCCCAGGGTTGAAGGAGAAAAATCAATTCTAAAAAGATGTCCCCTGATCTTCCTGTGTGTGTACACGTGTGTGCATGAACACACACACACACAAATTAAATGCAATAAAAAGCTTCAAAAAGGAAGTGGTGGCAGAAGGAAGACCAGGTGTGTGCGGAGGTCTAGAGAGATTGTTGTACAGACATGAGACCCGGGTTCATATCCCCAGCGTCCAACATAAAAGCTAGGTGTGGCACTGTTGTGCTGTAGGCCAGAGGCAGGAGGATCACTGTCTGGCTAAATTAACAGCCTCAGGTTTCAGTGAGAGTTCTCTCTCAAGAAAACAAGGGGCTGTGGGGATGGCTCAGAGGTTAAGCAGCAAGCTGTCCATCCAGAGTACGGAGGTTCAAGTCCCGCCCCTCACACGGCGGCTCACAACCATCTGTGACTCCAGCTCCAGGGGACCTGCGTGCACAGGACACACACACGTAAATATGACATAATAAATATATTAAAAAAAAAACAATAAGAGGAAGTGATTGAAAAAGACACCCAAAGTTAACCTGCACACATACAATATATACATGCACGCAGAGAGGGAGGAGAGGGAGAGGGAAGAGAGGGAGAGGGAGAGGGAGAAAAGTTCACCATTGTGTAGAATTTAAACAATGCTTTTACACAGACACTGGGAAAAGGAGGAAAAAAATCAGGAAAATTAGTAACTTGGGCAAATAAAATGAAAGAACACACCAAAATGTGCACGGGATAAGCAGTACTAAAGCAGAAAATGTGCAGCTGTAAAGAAATACATAAAAAAGGTGTGATCTCGGGGGCTGGAGAGATGACTCAGTGGTTAAAAACATTGGCTTCTCTTCCAGAACACCCTGTTCAATTCCCAGCACCCACATGGCAGCTTACAACTGTCTGTAACTCCAGTTCCAGGGGATCTGACACCTGAATACAGCTGTACATGCAGACAAAACACAAACCAATAATATCAGTAAGTTTTTTTTTTTTTAAAGGCATGATCTGGGGCTGGAGAGACGGCTCTGGGGAAATGAGCTAGTGAAACTTCATGCCTCCACATGTACCTAAAATGGTCACCGTGACAGAATATATTGGTGGTTTGGGAAACGGTGAAAGTTTAATTATTTTTAATTATGTGTCTCTGTGTGTGTTTGTATGTGAGAATGTGTACATGTTGTGTAGTCCAGAAGGGGTTCAGATCCCTAAGAGCTGCAGTTGGAGGCAGTTGTGAGCCATCTGGTAGTGGTGTCAGGAACCCGTCTTTAGTCCCATGAAAGAGCCGTTTCCTTCCCTAACCACTGAGCCGCATCTACAGCCCTGAGAGTCAGTGTTTAATGAGTGCAGAGTTTCAGTTTTGTAGAGTACGTTGCAGAGATCCATCACACAACATTGGGATACACCAACACAGGGTAATTTTGTGTTAAATGCTCTAACCACAATAAGCACAATAAAGATAAACATACGTAAAAGTTATGAGAGCAAGGCATAGTGGCACCGGCTTTTAATCCTAGAACTTGTGGACATAAACATGTTTTTGTTTTAATCCCTGGTGTGGGATGTGGACCTGGCTCAGGTAGTCCACAGCAGCAAACTATTTGCCTCATGCATTCTCTGAGAGGACTCTTTGCCAGCTACAGATAGTTTAACTCTGAGGACTTTGGAGAGAGAATAAATGCCAGAGCCCAGAGAGTGTTGGGGAGCTCTGAGAAAGAACAAGGCTGCTGCTGCTTCCCTCCTGCAGCTCCTGCAGCTCCTGCAGCTCCTACAGCTCCTACAGCTCCTGCAGCTCCAGTGAGACAACTGGAGATCTCCTGAAACAAGGACTGGACTGGCTCCAAGGAACCAGATGACCCTAACCAGCAGCTAAGAGAACTGCACCCCCTCTCCCACTAGCCCTCTCTCTCTCCTACCTGGGGTTGGGGTGCTGGGAGAGATTGGGGTGGATTAGGGGAAAGGGGTATAAGAAATGTAGCTAAAAGAGTTTTTAAAAAGTATGCCAGCACATTGGGAGACAGCGGCAGGTGGATCTCTGCAAGTTCGAGGTCAGCCTGGTCTACAGAGTGAGTTCCAGGACAGCCAGAGCTAAACAAGACAACAAACAAACAACACAATTGCTGTGAGTCACCCTTGGGAGAGGAGAGGTGGGATGGCTGCTTTTAATGTCATGCTGCCACAAATTAAGAGTCACCCGAGTAAGAAGCCGCGCTGCAGCGCTGTCCTGATGGGCTCAATGGATGTGGGAAGACCTGTCCAGTTATGGACTTCACCTTCTAGGCGAGGCCCAGATAAAAGGGGCATGGTAACATTCTCCTTTGTCACCCTGCCCTCTAGCTGCTGAGTTGATTTACCAGGGTTACTGATACTGCCTGATGCTGACTCCAATGAGGGTATTACGGTCGGCATTTCCAGGCTTCCATTGTTGGCTGAGGCTCTCCAGGAACCCCTCCAGATTTTTGGCAACACATTGGGACAGGTGGATTGACCGTCAGGCTCCTGTGACAGACGGCCAGCTGTGGGACTACTCCCAAGGCTGAGGCATCCAGCCTCAAGGGCCAAGCAACTCTCCGGTTCTCAGCCTCTTGGATGTGAGACAACTGTGGCTATTATTTCCATGTAAGCTGATTTAAGAGATTCTTTTAATATACACGTATATTCGATCTCTTCTGTTCTTACAGAGACTCACTACAGGATGAAAACATTATTACACCATGGTCTGTGACATATACCCTCATACCCTGAAGATAGACACAGGTTCTGTCTAGAATATGTTGTAGCCTCCTCAGCCCTTCCTAGGGACTGTCCATTCCCACATCTTGGACTTTGGAGGTGGCTGTTTTGTATCCTGTAATCCTTTACCAAGCTGACTGGCCGTGTAAGAGTCAATGTTTGGTGAAGAAATGAGCAAATTCGATTCTCAGGCTCCACCCCTAACACACTGAGCCCAGCAGGCCTTTGGCTGTGGAAGATGTCCTGGAGAGCTCAGGAGCAGACACACAGAGAAGGAAGGGGTCTCTGGGGGTTCCAGTGACATGCTAGGCTCTTAGACTTTGAGCTGACTTTGACCTGTGACAATGCAGGTTCTAATTCAGTGTTACAGGGCTTGGGGTTTCTTTCTTTTTTGCTTTTCTTCCCTTTTCTCCTTTTACTCTCCTGCCCCTTGCATAAATTTACTCATCAAACTTTTCTGATGATGGAGGAGAGGAAGTCTTGTAAAAATTAAGTATACCTATATGACAGAATAGTAAAACAGGGTTCTGGTTTACTTTCTGTTATTGTGACAAACACCATGACAAAAAAAAAAAAAAAAAAAATCTCGGGCGGAAAGGGTTTATTTCATTTTACAGGTCACAGTCCATCTTTGATGGAAATCAAGGCAAGAACTCAAGCCAGGAACCTAGAGGTTGGAACCAAAGCAGAAAGTATGGAGGAACTTTGCTTGCTGCCTTGCTCAGTTAGCACCCTGTGTAGCCCAGTCCCACCTGCCTAGGGGTGATACCGCCCGTAGGCTAGGCCCTCCTGTGTCAATCAGTTACTAAGAAAGCGCCCTACGGACATGGCCACCAGCCAATCTGATTGAGGCAGCTCTTCAGCGTAAGGGCTCCTTCTTCCCAGGTGAATCTGCTTGTTTCATGTAGACGAGTGAAACCATCACAGTTGTCAAAAACCATGTAATATAAATTTATTTTAAAACAGGAAAAATGTTCAAACATTTAGTACAGAGAAAAGAAGATTGCAAAAATGTACCCTTCCCCCCCCCCACCCCGTCCTTTACACTCAGATAAAACTCAGTGTCTACTCCAGGTCCCCTTGGTCTCACCTCCCTTGCTGTGGGCCTCTCCGTGGAGTCTGGTGGTGTATCGCTCCCAGAAGCCAGCAAGACCTGCTACTAAGCTTGCTAGGTGAGTTTTTTGGCTCCTTTAGACAGTGGCCTTTCACCTCCTGCCTCTGGCTTTCAAGAAGCCTACCAGTGGGGGTTGGGAGGAATGTGCATTAGATTGAAGATCTCGCCTTTCTGTGTGCCCACAAAATAATAATAATAATAACGATGATGATGATGATGATGCAGGAAAGTGTTACTGGGAATCTTGGGGAGTCCCTGTGGAGACATTATATGATGATGAGGAAATCATGGTCCCCTCTTGGAATCCTGTTTCATTAATAAAAGAATTAAGAGTGGTCACAAACAAAAGCTCAAGGACAAAGAACAGACTCAGATAGAAGCTTTGGGACCATTTATTAGAGTTTAAAGAGAGCCCCCACCCCACCCCCACCCCAGGGCGGGCTTGCTCTGGGTCTCACAGTTGCCTGGAAGGAAGGAGAATGGTGAAGAATGCACAAATGCCCCGGAGCGTGACATGAGGTGGATGGAGGCAGCAGGGAGCCACAGGGTCAGGAGGGCAACTTTAGAAAAGGATCCAGGAAGAGCCCAGAGTACTAGTTAGGGGGTTGAAAAGCATACACAATAAGTCATTGTCACCAATTTCCAGTCTTTTTGAATAAATATTATGGTTTTAGTTTTTAAAAAATATATTTTTTAAAAAGTTATGTGTGTTTGCTCACCTACATCCAAAAGACACTAGATCCCCTGGAGCCACCCAATGTGGCTGCTGGGAACTGAACTCTGGTCGTCTGTAACAGCAACAAACATTTTTAGCTGACCTGAGCCATCCCTCCAGCCCAGGAATTTTTTTTTTTTTTTTTTTTTTTATGCTATAGAGATTGTTGTGCCCCTGCTCACAAGTCCAGTTTCAGTTGGACTTGTTTTAAGATAACGAGTAACACTGATACCATTTGCCCGGATGGGAGGTAGGCTGGGGCAGGGCAAGGGGCAATGTCCTTTAGTGACAAGGTGCAGACCATGGGCTTATGCGTCAGCAGGTGAGTCCACAGTGCTGGGCTTTCAAAGAACTCTAGTCTCCCAGTCGCGATAAAGACGGAGAAACTGAGGCTCTGAGAGGAAGACACAAAACCAGTATGATGGTTTGAATACTGATACCTCTAAATTCATTAGCTGGGAATAGTATTAAGAGTATTAACACTTTGGGGAAGGGGTTAAATCTGGGGACTCTATCTTTCGTGAAAAGGTTCTGTATGCTCCTTCCACTATGTTGTCCACCTTAAAGAGAGCTAATCGTTATCCCGGTGGGGTGACCCACACCTGTAATCCCAGCCCTCGGGGAGCCAGAAGCAACTGGATTTCTGTGAGTTCGAGGTCAGCCTGGTCTACAAAGAGAGTCCAGGATAGCCAAGGCTATGCAGAGAAACCCTGTTTCGAAAACAACAACAACAACAACAAAACATTTTTTTAAAGAGAGCTGCGCTAGACCTGGCATGCGCAGGAGCCTTGCCCTTGGACTAACAATAAATTCTTATTCAAAAATTACATCTAAGGCACTTCTCTAACACAGTCCAAAGCGGGCTAAGATGTAGGAGTAATTGAGAACCTAGTGCTCCCCGTGTAGGAAGGCCAAGCTTTTCAATTGCCAGGGATTGACGCTAGGGGCCTTAGCAAGCTGAGCACACCACCTTTGCATCCGCCATATCTTTGGCTTGTAGGACGTTGGCTTGAAGACATTTTACTGTCAAATAAACCAGCCACGAGAGGACCAGGAGCCAGGCCCACTTGTTCCTCTTCTGCCTTCTCAGGGGAGGTCAGCCATTTTCTCAGGCTCCTTCCATGCTAGACTCCAGTTGCCTGAACTCTTGGCAAGCAGGCTCAGGTCCACTCCACTTTAGAAAGAAGGGCCAGGCTATGGGATCCGCCCAGTTGGAGGCGTGGCCACACTAGATTTAGCAGCGATCCCAGACGCCCAGCCCCGGTCTTTTCAGAGTTTGTCTGGACTTGGTTGCCGGAACTGGTTCGCGCTGCCTATACAATGGTCCTGGAGCTTTACCTGGATCTAATCTCACAGCCCTGTCGTGCGGTCTATATCTTTGCCAAGAAGAACGGCATCCCGTTCCAAATGCAATCGGTGGACCTGCGCAAGGGTGGGCAGGGTCTGGGCTTTGGAGAGCTGAGGGATCCCGGAGGCAATCCGAGGGCTTAGGGGATCCTTCCATGGGCTGTCCCCTTCCTAGGCTTTTTCTGGTTTAGAGACTGAGTGGGAAAGGAGCCACCAGGGAGATCCATGGTTTAGGACTCCCACAAACTCCGCTGTCCGGTGGAATAGACGGCCAGGACCTGCTGAAGAGCGGGTGCAGACCTGGCAATCTAAATGGGTGCAGTTTGGACATAGCTACAGAGCCCTCAGAAAGAGCAAGGAGAGCGAACGTGGAGATCCGGAGAGCCAACCCTCTCATTTCCCTCAGTGCTGAGATTGGCAGTGTCACTCAGAGCCTCCACTGCTGGCCCCTGGTCCCTTTGGTGCCTTTGCAACAAACAGGATCTCTCAGCCACCCTAGTCTGTTGGGAGTCCCTTCTGCCCTTCCCTTTCCTGCCTTCTGGTTTCATGCTCCTTCAGTGCTGTCTGCCTCTCTTGTGTGTGTTGGGGTGCTGGGGGTGGGGGGGTATGCCAGTAACTTGGAGGCTCCTTCCAGCTGCCCGCCGAGGGAGCCCTGCTCCCTGGCAGAACAGGATTGGAGCAGAGTGAAGGTGTCGCTTAAGGGGCTGTGGTCGTCCCCATCCTGTCTTACTGCTTGTTTCTCTAGCTGAAACTTCACTTCTTTCTTCACCGTCACCTCTGGGGACATCGTACTTTACTCCCACAGTTCCTACCGCTGCCGAGTACGGTATAGGAGGGGGGTGAGGGTGGGGCAGGAGACACCGACCTAGGGGTGTTCAAGTTGGCTGTCAAAAATAAGGGTGCAGAGGGAGACAGGTTTCCACCAGGAAAAGAAGGGAGGGTGAGAATCCCCCATCTGCTCCAGGGCAATGGGAACCACTGAGGACTGGGGGGCAGTAGGAGACAGTCTTAGAAACTTACCTGGGCTGCATCAAAGGAAAGAAAAAGAAAAACAACCCGGGCCAGTTCAGGCAGAGGCCAGGGTCCCAAGAGACATGCGGGGGGGGGGGGGGCACATTTGAGGGCTGCCAGTCCCACAAGGACTGGCAAAAAAAAAAAAAAAGCGGGAAGTCTATTTTGCATCAAGGGCATGGGGCAGCCTCCTCTCCCTCTCTCCCTTCAGGGCAGCCCTGCCTGCATTCCCCATGTAGGGAGTAGCCAGGTCCCAAGATGAACCATGAATTTGGTGTTCAGCATCCTGGGACCTTGGCTCAGGCTATCAGAGAGGCCAATGTTCTTCTCCCATCGCCCTCATGCTGGACTGTCTGCAGGTGAGCACCTCAGCGATGCGTTTGCCCTGGTGAATCCCATGAAGAGGGTACCAGCCATGAAGGATGATGACTTCGCCTTGAGTGAGAGGTAACCAGCCCTCGGGGTGTCTGCCAAGCCTTACTGGAAACCAGCCTGTTCTAACCCTCTATGCTATAAACTAGGGAGCTGGCGCTGAGCAGGGGTGGGGATGGGGGGGGTGGGGGTGGGGGTAGGGGGTGGGGGATGGGAGTAGGGGATAGGAGTGGGGGGTAGGGGATGGGGGTGGGGGTAGGGAGTGGGTCGACTCAGTGGTTAAGAGCACTTACTGCTCTTGCAGAGAACCTGGATTTGGTCCCAGCGCTCACGCAAGGCAGCTCCCAACTACTTACATAACTCCAGTCCTAGTCATTCACTGCCCTCTAGCACCTGGGGGCACAGAAACTCACATAGACACACAGATAAATGAGCTCAGAACCCAAACTCCCTAGAGCACTGGTTCTCAAACCTCCTCAGGCTGCGAATACGTTTCCTTGAATACAGCTCCTCATGTTGTGGTGACCCCCAACCGTAAAATGATTTTCGTTGCTACCTCATAACTGTAATCGTCTTACGGTTGTGAATCGTAATGTAGATATCTTATATTTCCAAAGGTCTTAGGTAAACCCTGTGAAAGGGCTGTTCTAACCCCACAGGGGTTGTAACCTACAAGTTGAGAACTTCTGCCCCAGAGGCGAAGGGCTGCTGTGCCCCATATCGTACAGAGTTGGGGCTGCCTACCCACTGCCCAAGTTTATTGGGCTGGTTTTGGAAGATAATTCATGACATGGTTTCTATACTAGGCTGTGGTTGTCCATTGAAACAACCCCTGGGGCAGACAAGGTGGCAAGCTGCCCTCACCATAGCCACCACCCTCTAGCCCAGCTGGTATCAAGAGGGTCCTCTGGCACCTGGACTTCCCAATGTCCCCTTTTCTAGGGTTACTGGGGCTCCCTTGGGTGAGTCTTCCCCGTGAAATAAGGATGTTTTATATCCCAGCAGGTCTCAAGAATGTGAAACGTCCCACTTCAGGGAAGCCAACCCTTTTCCTCTGTTCTGCCTTTTTTGTCACATAAGTCACCTGTCCCATAGCGAGGGGACTCTAGAGTTTATGCTTTCATGAGATCAATGGCATCTCATGATGGATGTAGCCCAACAAAGGCACCACCATTCTTCCTTCCTGGTGCCCCTGCTATCCCAGGGCCCTGTAGTTTGCAGAGAGTTGTGCCATAACATGTACCAGCCAGGGGCAGCTTGCAATCTTTGCGTGTCCTCCTTGCATGTCATCTTCACCCTGGGGATGTCTGTGGCTCTTGAGAGCCTGCAGCCCTTCTCAGCAGTGGCTTGGACACTTAGCTACAGTACAAAGTGTTTGTCCTACATGGAAAACTCAGGTATTCAGCTGGGCTGTGGGTGCAGGTCTCTGTCTGTTTCAGACACGGCCGGCCTTACTAGATGGCTTCGTCTGGTTAGCTTCTGCCTGACTGCCTGCCTCTTCCTCTTGGGTGCTGTGATTTACATTGTTGTGTGACAAAACTTCTCCTGGGGAAATAAAAGGGCAGGGAATAAGACAAAGACAGAAGACAGGAGGAGGGAGAAGGAAAAAGAACGAGGAGGAAGGAGAAGGGGTATTTACCCCAGACAGACAAAGGACTGCTTTTAGATAGAGAGGAGGCCGACATGGCTATGTGCAAACGGCAGTTTATAAAGGGAAAAGGGGAAACCCCACGTTAGGATGAGCTGGTTTGTTTTGATTGTGCATCTTACTTAGGGCAACCAAAAGATGGCTTTTGATTGCTGAACTTCCAATACTTTGATAGCTGGACCTTGGCAGTCAGCCTCAGGAGGAGGAAGTGGCCAAATAAGGGAACAGCTCTTTGTGGCTAGCTTTAGGAATGATATATGATAGTTTAACAAGGAAGAGGGAAGGAGGAAAGGGCAAGGCCTGCCAGAGCCATATTTACCATGCTCTAGCCTACTAGAAGCCTTCAACAACACCCCAGGTAAGATTTTAAGGATCCAAGCTGACCCTTAGCAGGAATGACATAAGGAACAAAGAGGCAGATACGTGGCTTTACCCGCAACCCCAGCCCTCCAGAGGCTGAAGCAAGAGGAGTATTTGAAGCTAGCCAAGGAACAAAGAACAAAGGGAGAATTGGGAAAGCCTTTTCTGAAGTGGTCTGAATGCCAATGAGTTAAGAGTGGATGTAGAATGAAAACAAACAAACAAACAAACAAACAAAAACAACCCAAGCTTCCTCAAAGCTCAGCTTGGATGCCCAGCTCCAGGAAGCTGTCAGGCCCTTATACTCAGAAACTCAACACTTAGTGCTGAGTTTGCCTGGTGGTAGGATAGCCTTGGGTGTTGACCTCAGGAAGACAAAACTCAGTTCTGACACCAAGAGCTGTGTGCCCCTGGGGACAAGGCTCTTCCCTTCTCTGAGCCTACTTTCCATGTCCTGAAAAAGAGGCTCAGGCTGGCAAATTGTCAGAAAGATCAGGAAAGGAAGGGGCTGGAGAGATAGCTCAGTGGTTAAGAGCACTGGCTGTTCTTCCAGAGGTCCTGAGTTCAGTTCCCAGCAAACCGCATGGCTGCTCACAATTATCTAGGAGAACTGATGCCCTCTCAGGCATAAATGCAGACAGAGCACTCATATACATAAAATGTATACATACATAAATAGATTTTTTTTTAAGGAAAAGATAAGGTTATAGAAGGTACTGGGTATTGAGTCAACCCAGGGATCTTTGACTACCTGCCTTGCCTTCCTGCTTACAGTGTGGCCATCCTGCTCTACCTGACCCACAAGTATAAGGTTCCTGACCACTGGTACCCCCAAGATCTGCAGGCCCGTGCTCGTGTGGATGAGTACATGGCATGGCAGCACACAACCCTTCGGAAAAGCTGTCTCCGGGCCCTGTGGCATAAGGTGAGACTGGAAATGTGGGGGAAAGGAGGGAGTGAAGATGTCACCCCAAAGAGACTCAGTTCACAGCGGACTATTTTCAGCTTGTCATTTTCCAGTGTCCTCGTCTTTAACCTAAGTAATCCTGTCATGCCCAGATTGTTGTTCAAGATGGTATCTATTTGAGGCATGTATTTTCTTTATTTGTAGAAATACTACCTGGTTGTTTCTGTCGAATTTGCATTTCTCAGTCAAAACTTACCATCTATCAGGCACTTTGGTCATCTTCTACTTGAAAAAATATATTTGTTACTGTTACTGAATTTGTTAACTGTGTGTGTGTTTATACGCACACACACACACACACACACACACACACACACAGATATGGATGTGAAAGCCAGAGGACAGCTCTGGGAAATCAGTTCTCACTTTCTATCTTGGTGAGACAGAGTATCTTTTGTTTCTGCTGCTGTGCTGTGTACTCCAGGCCATCTGACCTCTGACCTTCTGTCTCAGGCCATTCTCCTGCTTCTGCCCCCCACCGCACTGTAGGAAAGCTGGGATCATACCACACCTGGCTTCTTATGAGGGTCCTGGGGGTTGAACCGAGGTGGTTAGGTTTGTCGGGCTTGCCCAGCCGGAACTTTCACCTTCTGAGCTATCTCCCCATTTCCGTTACTTACATGTCCTCTTCAGCATGGCTGGTGATGTATCTTAGTGGTAGGGCACGTGTGTAACAAGCACGGTGTTCTAGGTGTGAGTCTCAGCACCTGGTGTGTGCGTGTGTGTGTGTGTGTGTGTGTGTGTGTGTATGTATGTATGTGTGTGTGTGTCCATCCTCTGTCAGCTCATTCCAGCACCCAGGTCTTTTGAGGATATGTTTCTATTGGTTGTTTTCTTTTCTGCTCTTGATTATGGTTCCCATTTTCCTCCTACCTCACGTGTTTTATAAGTTATTATTCATAAGTTATTATGACATATATTGTGTGCTAGTACAACTAAAATAATACAAAGGAATCTTAAAAAAAAAGTCAAAGAACTTCTATACCTTAAAGGTAGGATTGGGTCACCAACTCTCTCCCACAGGTCTTTGGAATCTAAGCATAGAAAAGTGGACTGGTGATTGTCAGGGGTGAAAAGAAGGAGTTAGGAGAACAGCACCCCAAGGGTTCAGACAACATCAAGATCTTCTTTTCAGTTTTGGTATTTTCCACTCTTAGCTTTGACCTCATTGGTTTTTGGTTCTTTGTTTGTTTGTTTTAATTGTGTCTGGGTTAGTCTTAAACTCATTTAATAATCCTTTGTTGTTTTTTTTTAGACATGTATTTTTTATTTTTAGAAGTTCCATGTATTTAAACACAAAATCTGGAACCCTTTCACAGGGGATTTTCAACAGACATCTTAGTGAGAGTTCTCAAGCAAGCCTGGGGAAGAGGAGAGTTAGTGTGTGCTGGATACAGGATGGAGATGGATAGTAGTGATGGCGGCACAGCAGTGTGAGTATACTTAGCTTTGCACACTAAACTGAGTACTTTGAAATACATGCTGTCAAACACGGGAGTCGGTGGTATCAAAGTCAAACAAATTGGACTTGACAGAGGCTATGAAAGAGGAGCCTTCATGAGTTGGGTATAGTGGTGGAAGCCTGTAATCCCAGTTTTCGGGTCTGAGGCAAAAGGATGGTTGTGAGCTTGAGTTCAGTCTGTGTACCAGATAACTCTTCTTTCTTCTTTCTTCTTTCTTCTTCATCTCCTTCTCCTCTTCCATCTCCTCTCCCCCTTCCCTTCCCCTCTTTCCTTATTTATGTTCTCACCCTGAGCTATATTATCCTCAGTGCTTGGCTTTTGGAGATAGTTTTACTCTGAACTCTATGTAGCCCAGGCTACCCAGGGAAATGTGACCCACAATCAAGAGCAGAAAAGCAGGAGCCCAGGAAGCCTCTTGCTTCCCAGGTCTTAGGATTGCATCTCAATCCTCCCTAGTGCCCACATTATCCTCTCTTGTAACTGTCTTAAGCCTGCGGCCCTCTTTCCTCTCTCCTTCGAGGAGCTATGATGCCAAATGGTCTGACTTTATCAGATCACTTTTGTCCCTGCAGGACTGACAGAAAGCCAGTGTTGACTATCTTGTGCCAGTTACCCTATCGACCATGGCTTTAAAGCAATCCCTTTTGCTTTAGCAATCCAAGCATGAGAGGCAATGCCAGTTTCCCTCTCAGCCTGGCAAACTAAAGGAAAAAATTCTAACCTGTACATAGGAAGTTAATGCACATTTGCAGTAGTTTATGATTTGGGGATGCCATAGAAGCTGAGCGATTTCCTCACTTGAGTGAAGAAAGAAGAAGAAGAAGAAAAAAATAGAATAGCCCTTGTATAAAAGTTTTTGTTAAATGTCATGCTGGTTAATTTCAGTTGTCAACTTGATGGTCACCAGAGTCACCAGAGAGAGGGGAACATCTGGGAACATCTGGGAAGGGTTATCTTGATTTGGTTAATTGAGTTGAAAAGACTTAACATTGTGGGTAGCACTGTTTCCTGGGCTGGGTCTTTATTAGGAGGAGGAGGAGAGGAGAGAAGGAAGGGGAGGAGGGGAGGGGAGGAGAAAGGGAGAAGGGGAAAGAAGAAAATGGAGCCTGATGAAATCGATCAGCAGTTAAGAGCACTGGCTGTTCTTCCAGAGGCCCCAAGTTGTGTTCCCAGTACCCACAAGGCTGTCGTAGTTCAAAAGGATCTGACTTCCTCTTGTAGGCTCTCTGGATGATATATATATATATGGTACACAGACATACACATGACAAAACATTCATATACATAAAGTAATAGTAAAATCTCAAAAAATGTGGAGAGAATATGAGCTGAGCACTCTCATCACTCTGCGTGTACACCTGCAAGCCAGACGAGGGAACCAGACCCATCACTCTCAATGTGGACACAGTGTGGCCGGCTCCCTCAGGCTCCTGCTGCCATGACTTCCCCATCATGACTGCTGTACCCTGGAACTGTGAGCCTTTCTCCCTTAAGTTGCTTTATTAGAATGTTCTATCACAGCCCCAAGAAAAGCCAGACAGATGCCTTTTAGCTGCTTGTGGCTTTGGCTATTGAGTGACTTGCTGTCGAGAGACCTGGACCAGTCATTCTTTAGTGACGGGGTTCTAAGTGGGAGGTAGCCAGGAGATGAGAAGGTAAAGAAGATAGAAAGGAAAGCTGGGGTCACAAGGTATGTCTTATGTCAAGCAAGCTTATCAAAGAAGGACAGCATCTTATAAAGTATTTACAGGGGAGAAATAGAACAGAGTCAGCAGAAACTATCATACAATGAGACAAAGTCAGCAGGAGGCTAATCAAACAGTGTTGCATAAAGGGAACACAGGGTTTCTCTAGAGCACAACAGACTGAGCACATAGTGGCCTTCGGACTGATAACTCCAATCTTTTCATGGAGAAAAGCCAGGTTCCCAGGAACTGAATCCTTAACTCTTCTGGGCCTTTTAGCCACAGGAAGACTGTGAGATGGATATAGCCTGGACTACGTAGTATGACCCTCCCAAAAAAAAGAAAGAGGAGGGGAGAGAATCTCAGGACAATTACTAAGGATGCCAAAAATTGGGCATCAGAAGCTAAAAATAGTTATTTTTCTGGTAGTAAAAAGGGACTCTGGTTTGGAGCTGGGTGTAGTGGTACATGCCTGACCAAGCTCTCGGGAGGCAGAGGCAAACACAGAAAGATCTGAAGTTCAAGAGTCAAGCTCAGCTGTGTATATATATCTCCTGAGAACCAGGAGGCTCTGTCTCAAAAACAAAGCCAAAACTCTGGTTTGGGTCAAATTAAATATGTCCCCCGAGACCCCATGGAATTTCAGTTGTTAGCTACTGTGTATGACTTGAGCCATTAAGCTACTGGGGGGAAAATCAATTTTATAGGATAATACTAGTGGGGCAATATCAGTAAGGCTACTAAAATTTCTTACCTAGCTTGTTCCATCTGTCCAAAGTTCAGTCCTGGAACTTACGTGACCAACCACCTGGCCTTTTTTTTTTTTTTTACACCTGTGCACAAAGTAATGGATTTCATGATGGCGTTTTCATACCTACTTGTTCTCATTCATCCCTTCTCCCACTACTCTGACTTGCCTTCCTTCTCTGCCCTTGCTGATCCTCTATCCCCTTTCTTAAACTTACACTTTAATTTATTTATTGTGTTTAAAGAATTTACTGTGTGTTTTTGGTTGCGTGTGGTGAATGTCTGTGCATGGAAGGGTAACGGTGCATGTATAGAGGTCAGAGGACAGCCTTTTGGGGTTGGCTTTCTCCTTCTACCATCTAGGTCATAGGGATTGAAGTCAGGTCATCAGGCTTGGCAGCACGTGCCTTTACCTGCTGAGATAGCTCACCATCCCTTAGTCCCCGCTCCCCCTCCTATTTTTGCTTTCTTGCCACATATATCCTATTAC
The DNA here is from genome assembly GCF_030254825.1 of Meriones unguiculatus. NCBI lineage: Eukaryota > Metazoa > Chordata > Mammalia > Rodentia > Muridae > Meriones > Meriones unguiculatus. The sequence goes on from NC_083363.1 coordinate 10,618,408, forward strand.
TCTGTTTTTTTTTTTTCTTACTCTCTTACTCCTGTTTCCTTAAGATCTCTTCTGTCATGGCTCTCTTTCTAGCTGTGTATGTTTGTTTCTGGATCTTCTATTTTACCACATTGGCGAAATGCCTGCTTTTGTGCCAGTACCATGGTGGGTTTGTTACCGTAGCTCTTTAGGTTCGTTTAAGACCAGGTACTGCGATACCTTGAGTATTGCTCTTCTGTTGGGATTGCTTCCGTTAGGGTCTTTTGTGCTTCCGTATGAACTTTTGTTTACTGTGTCCCTTGGTTGTGAGAGAAGGCTGTCTGAGTGACTGACCTACCTCATTTATGTTGTTAAAGCATGTGAAATTTGTAAGGCAAAGGAATCACTTTACTCTCAACAGTGAGTGGCACATGACCACGGTTCCTAACCTAACTAACTCCTTTTCTCAAAAATATCAGATTTATTTATTTTTTCAGTCACTAATAAAGGATCATTCTTTCTGAGACCCAGACAACCAGAAATGGTGAAAACAAGACTATTTATTTGTAGACAAAAATGTCACTTGGGAATCTCCCTGCAGGTCCTGGCAGGCCACAAAAGGAAGAGGCGTAGAACTAAAACATGACTTCACCCAAAAGGCTTACCTGGCTCCAGTTCCTTGTCTTGTCTGTCTACCTACCAGGTGATGTTTCCTGTGTTCCTGGGTGAGCAAGTGCCTTCTGAGAGGCTGGCAGCCACGTTGGCAGAGTTGGATGTCAACCTGAAGATGCTTGAGGACAAGTTCCTCCAGGACAAGGCCTTCCTTGTTGGGCCCCACATCTCCCTTGCTGACTTGGTAGCCATCACAGAGCTGATGCATGTGAGTGCTCTGAGAAGTGTGGTCCCATAAGGCACTGGGAGGTCAGGCTGGTTACAGAAGCCCTGTCTTGTTTTTTTTTTTTTTTTTTTTTTTTTTTCACTGCCCCCACTAGTTGTAGATCTGTGCATCTGTGTGGAGACTCCTTTCCAATTTAGAATGTCTGTCCTTGCCTTCACTGGGTGGGAAAGAGTTCATTTGGCTTAACTGGTTACATTCCATCATGGAGGGAAGCCAGGAAGATGCTTGCTTGAGGCAGGAGCTTGAAAGTAGATATCACGGAGAAATGTCGCTTCCTGGCGTGTTCCCCCTGGTTACAGTCAGGCCCATCACCCAGGCCATCAACCAGGGATAGCATCATGCACTGTGACCTGAGTCCTCCTGCATCAATTAGTAGTCGAGGAACCCCCCCTCGAGACATGTCCACAGGCCAATCTGATAGTGACAGTTTCTCAAAGGAAACCCTCTCTTCCTACGTGTTTCTAAGTTTGTGTGAAGTGGGGGAGGGGGAGGGAATAACCAGCACAATGAACTCCTTGTAGTCCTGACACAGGAGCACATCACTGCTAAGCCGTAGTCTTTTGTTTCTTTATCTCTAAGATCTCGTGTTAGTATTACAAAAACCCACTACAATTATAAACGTCTCGTGGTCCTTTAAAAAGCCCAGATGATTTAAACGTACAAGTTCTCTTTAAAAATCCAAAGCCTCTTAACTGTGGGATTTTGTTAAAAAAAATAAAAGTTTCGTAATTTCTTGTTCCCCAGGGGAAGAACCCGCATATGTTTACAATCACATCAAAGCAAAACAAAAGTCCTACGCATGAAATGTTCAGTATCTGATATCCATGATTCACTTGTGATCTATTGGGCAGCCACTGTCCTTGGCAGTCACCCCATAGTCTTGGCATCTCCACTAAAACTCCAGTCTGTACCTTTACCAATGGCCTCTTCTGCTTTCATGAAGTGCTAAGTCTCAGTTGCCTTCAAAACCAGGACCATTATTATTATTTGTTTTTCAAGGCAGGGTTTCTCTGTGTAGCCTTGCCTGTCCTGGACTCGCTTTGTAGACCACGCTGGCCTCAAACTCACAGTGATCCTCCCTGCCTCTGCCTCCCCAGTGCTGGAATTAAAGGTGTGCACTGCCATGCCCAGCCATCACATTTTATTTTTATACACTGTTTGCCAAATTCTGCTGCCAGCTTGATCTACAGCCTCGGCCTACCCCACTCCTGGACCACAGCATCTATGTATTGACCCCAAGGAAAATGTCTTCCCAGAAGACATTACCTCAGTGATGCTGGACTTATAAACTACGGTCCTTGCTAATGAGCAGCCATTGTCCCAATGAAGCCCATAATGTTTCACTTCCTTAGATTATTAATATATCACACTAGTGGCCCTGATAGAGTCTGTGAGGAACTCGCAAACTTCCCTTTGAAACTTTACTAACCAGGTCTCCATAATCTGCATTTCTCTCAACACTTGCATATTGCAAGCTACCATAGAACAGATCATTAATCTCTGACCACTCAGTGACTTTTCAGGCCAAAAGCTCCAAATGCTTTCACAACCTTTCTTCCCCAAACAACATGGTCAGGTCAGTTACAGCAACTAGTCACAATGTTGAGCAATGAAAAGGAAGCAGGAAGAGTCCTTTACAGCAACCCTTCACTTCTGGCACCGATTTTTATTCTAATTTGCTTTTCCATTGCTGTGATAAGTATCATGGTTAAAAACAATCTGGGGAGGAAGTAATTTATTTCAGTTTATAGGCTATGGTCTCATGAAGGAAAACCAGGGTAGGAACTCAAGGCAGGAACTTAGTGGCAGAGGCTGAAGCGGGGACATGAGTGGAAGACTTGCTTCCTGGCTGTTCCCAGGCTCACATTCAGACATTTTTCTTATATAGTCTAAGCCCACCTTCCCAGAGGTAGCACCACCCACATCACATGAGTCAACAATAGAAGAAAAATGTTATGCAGATATTCCTACAAGCCAATCTCCTAGAGGCAACTCCTCAGTTGACGTCTCTCTTTCCATACGTGTCCAGTCAACAACAAAAAATTAGCCATAAATTCACCCACCCCCATTCTGTTTCCTTCTTGATATAGCCTGTAGGTGGTGGATGCCCAGTCTTCGAAGGGCACCCCAGGCTGGCTGCGTGGTACCGGCGAGTGAAGGCAGCAGTGGGGGAAGACCTCTTCCAAGAGGCCCATGAGGTCATCCTGAAGGTGAAGGATTCTCCACCTGTCAACCCCATCATAAAGCAGAAGATCATGCCCAGAGTGCTGACCCTGATCCAGTGAATCCAGAAGCTTCATCCCTGCAGCATTAAAGGCAATTCGCAAAGCACCTGCATTTCACTAGGGATCCAACCTGGCCTCACCACATATTGGTTCTCAGGCCAGGCTCCATCTTCACTCTTTCCATGATAGCCACACATGACCACAACTATTATCCCTACCTTTTGATTTGAGTTTGGGTAATAAACCTAGGCTCGATTTGAGCCTTAGCATCTCTGTGTTGTTTATTTGACCTCTGTTCTGGCTTAACTGTCTTTTCTAAAAGACAACTCTATTTCCTAGGCTTTGGTGATCATTTTCCCTCTAACGATGGTGTTGTAAGTGACTATTAATATTTACTATTGGTTTATCTTTTATTAAAGCTGCTGATAATCCTAAACAGCTGTATAACCAAATCACCACACAGAGACTATGATTTATTTAATTAACCTAGAACACAATGCTGGGCAATGGTTACTCCATCCTAAACTTCCAAGCGTTCATAGTTTCCTAACATTTAGATTTCCCACATTATACTTGCTTTTAGTGATATATTAGGTCCAGTCCATCTCTCCACATCATTCCAAGATCTCCCTCTCAGCTCTGCTCTCCCAGCTCCCTCCTGCCCTTCTCTCCTCTGCCTCCCACCTTCCTGTCCTCTGGTTCCTCCCTCTTTTCCTGCTTCCTTTTCATTGCTCAACATTGTGACTAGTTGCTTTATTTTGGCATGTTTACACAAAGTTGAGACTGGTGATGCTTAGAATAAGTATCACAATGCAATGTCCGGATTGAAACCAGAGAGTGGGGGAGAGAAATCAGCATTTGAATGAACAAGGGTAAAGTGTATACATTGCAAAAGAACATTATACGAACACGGTGGCCACCAAGAAATCATAGCTAGGCATGGAAGTTCATGCATGTAATCCAGCACTAAGCAGAATGATGCAAGAGGATCACTGAGAATTCAAGGCCAGCCTGAGAGATGCTGTGAGACTGTATCTCAACAACAAAACAACAATAAAAACAAACAGAGCAAGCTAAATCACAAATGCCTTCAGGACTTCTGGTTCTTGGAGAATGGGATCAGCAGGTGCCACTGCTGCAGGCATAAAAATCCATCACTTGCCAGGACAGCCTCGTGGACAAGGCCCTGGATAGACTCAGTTAACCCTTCCTGACCTACAGAATCAGTCAAGAGGAGAAAATAGCCACAACAGCTCTCCTGGTCAGAGATCATGCTCAAAGTCTTGGGTACAAATTAACAGGCTTGGATTCTGTTCTGGTAAGGGAGTGGACTAGAAGGAAGCTGAGAGACTGGGTGTTTCTGTAGTTGGGGAAGGGGGCAGACAAGGGTGACTTGTGGAGAACTGTTAAGGGCCAAAGGGGAAAGATGGGAAAATGGAGAAGGGGTCTCATCTCCTCAGACTAGAGAGGGCAGCTCCCACTAGGACAAAAAGACACTAAGGAGATACTTCTTTAAGGAGTATCCCTTAAAGAAGAACATTTGGAACCAGGAAGACAAAGCTATTCTCAAGTTTCCCAATGACTTATAGTTGTGCCAAGGCCCATTTTTTTGAATTTGTCATTTGGAGGGTTGGGGGAGGTCCTCTTGGGAAATGATTTCATATAGTCCATAGGTGCCCCTGACACTGAAGGCTCTTTGCACTGGGTGGAGACGTTTTATCAAATCCCTGGCGTACCTACAAATCTTCCCTCCCTCTGGCTTCTAGAAGAGGATTGACTGGGGTGGAATAAATAAAAATGGGGAGGGCCAGCTCATGTCTTCACAGGGCATGGGCCTAACCTTTGCACACTTGGCCAAATATCAGGCCCAACTTGAGTCCTGGGCCCAAGGAACTGGGTGAGGAGGAAGCTGCATTTCCGGCTTCCTTTTCTGAGGCAAGGGTCTCCGAAGCCACTCCTCCCTGAGTGGAAGGAAAGTGAACCGAAGGCAGACAGCACAGCTTTTCTGCCCCTAAATTCACCGATGGAAACGCCCTTCTGGTCCCCTTTTCCATTAGGATGTTCCCATCCTCATTTGACTGAAGCCTGGAAGTACAGGGAGGAGTTTTTCTCCATAGCAGGACCCGTAGTTCAGGTTGCTCTGTCGCCGATTGGTCCAAAGTTCTCATGAGCATCCAATGGGAGGAAAGATTGTGATCGGGCTCTGGTTTAGGCTAAGAAGCACTGAGGCCAGGGACACAGCCGTTCCTGCTCACCGTTGCAGTCTGTCACCTGAGGCAGTTTTCCCAGTCTCAGAGGTCTGCCAACGGCCACTCTCACGCCATGACCCTGGAGCTCTACCTGGACCTGCTGTCCCAGCCCTGCCGCGCTGTCTACATCTTCGCCAAGAAGAACGGCATCCCCTTCCAACTGCGTACCATAGAGTTGCTTAAAGGTGGGCTCAGTTGGCGGGCTGGGAAGTCTGCAGCCTGTGGATGGTGCGCCAGCCCCCCACCCCCCATCCACTGCACACTGAGCAGGTGTGCAAACTGGAGACGAAACGCCAGCCTCTCCCTTGAGGAAGCGGTTGTATCAGTTGTCAGCTGTAGAGTTTTAAAGAACCTTCCAAATACCAGATGCAAAGGCGCAGGGGAAGCTCTGGTTCCAAGGAGGGGAGGCAGGGCTTGAAAATCTCACCTCTTGGCATTGGAGAGAGAGAGAAAAAAAAAAGTTGAACTAACTCATTTCCTAAGGGGGGCGGGGAGGGAATCCCCATCTTGTATTTTTGCACCCTGGGGTAGAAAAGGGTTGTTTTATTTTGGGGGTGTGTGGTCTTCCACTGAGGACTCTTGCTTGTCTACGCAGCAGAGCCAAGTTCCTTCCAGCGTCCAGGCTTGCTTGCCGTTCTTGTGCATGGGCCTGTGCGTGTGTGTGCATATGCGTGTTTACTGGCCCGCCACCACAGAGCTGTACTCCCAGCCCTCTCTCTGCTTGTCCTTTGGAGGCAGACTTGCTGTGTTGTCCAGCTGTTGTTCTCTTACTGCAGAAAATCAATGAGCTGTTGGTGATCCATCTGACTGAGTTCCCCAAGTAGTTGGAATTATAGGCCTGCACCACACCCCACCTTCCTTTCTATGGAGGTTTCCAGTCACTGCTCTGTGAAAGGGCAGTGGGAGAGGCCATCACTCTCACTTGAGCTGGAATGTTCTGGTTAGTCTGAAAAAAAAAAAAAAAGAGAGAGAGATAAAACTAGACACTGGTGCTGATTTCAGTGGCGTCAGAGCTACAGCTGGACACGAGCCAAGGCCAAGCTGAGAATCTAGAACACCCTATTCAGCCAATTCCTCCCACTGGCTGTCTTTGGTACTTCCAACTTGGGCCACAGGACAGGGGCTGCATGGAGATGGGACAGAGGTGATGGCGTCCATTCAGTGGAAGGAAAGAGGTGGATCTAGAACCTGGCTTCACCACACACCCTCTGACCCCACTCATGGCCGACCTGGCACTGTCAGATCTGGCTTAGGCATGGGGTTTGGGAGAGAGGCAGTGTGTTGGACCTGGGAGCCCCAGGTGAGGAGGGAGCTCTGAGGGCTTGGCACAGAAGAGGAAGAGGCGTTGTGCTGCTAGAGACCAAGTGGCTGAGCAGGACACTTGTTCCTGGCAAGAGCCATGTTGAGCTGAGAACCAAGACTAGGGAGGGCTGGTGCTCTTGATGGGGGTTATGCAGGTCCCCTAGCCTGCTCAGAACCCACTGAGCTCTTGTCTGTGATAGAAGGATGGGCCAGAGCCTGGGAATGTGAGCCTGGGTGTCTGCATTAGGATGACTAGGGGCCATTACTATACAGAACCACCCGTTTCCCAGACCCAAGTGGATACTCTGTCTGACCCAGGCTTCACAGAGTTGAAGGCAAATGAGTTTATGATCTTTATCTGTGTTCTCCTGGCCACTGTGGTGGCTTCCTCTTTACTGAGGCTTCTTGTGGAAAACTGGTGCCTAAATTTAGGGAAGGGGGCAGGCAGACCCTGAGGAGCCCCGGGGTCCTCATCTGTGATTTCCCTGGTCTCTCTGCAGGCGAGCACTACTCCGACGACTTCGCCCAGGTGAACCCCCTGAGGAAGGTGCCGGCTTTGAAGGATGGGGACTTCATCTTGGCAGAGAGGTAATGCGTTCCTGGCCTGCAACCAAGCTGTGTGGGGCAGACCACCTGTCTGGGCCCGTTGCCAACAACTTGGACCATGGCTTCTGCGTTCACCCCAGGGTAGATGGTTAGTTTGTACCTGGTGTTGAGATGGGACTTTTGAAGACGTGTTATGCCTCCTTCCTTCCCCCCCAGCATTTTACAGAGGAGGAAACTGAGGCTGGGGCATGGGGGAGGGAGCCTGGTCTTCTTCCAGGCCCCTTCCCTGCTAGGCCAGCCCTCAGGAGGAAGGACAGTGCCAAAGAGAGGGAAGCCATACCAGGCCCTGTAAGCACCACATCTACCACAGAGCCTGGGAAGAGCTGTTTCTCTTAAGGCCAGAGGATCACCCATTGAATTCAGTTGCCATCTGCTGAGCACGCAGGTCACTGTCTGTCCTCGGAGCTTGAGCAGGACAGAATCTGGGTCCCCATGGGACTCAGTTTTGTTTTTTTTTTTTTTTTTCAGGGTGGGGGTTGACAGTCACATGACAGGCAGAGAGCATAGTGGAAAAGAGACAGGTTCAGGGTGTGGATTCAAGTGAGATATAAGATAGAAGCCTGCTGTGGAGGTGCTAAGCAAGCAGGAATTTCCTGTACTGATATGCCAGGTGTGCAGGAAGCCTGTTCTAGCTGGAAGGACAAGGGTAAAGGCCATGACATTAGACCGCATGTGGGGGTACAGGCTGCAGAGCTGAGGCCAGTCCTGCTGGGGTGAAGGAGGCAAGCACAGCAGTGAGAGGAGGCTAGTGGGGATGGGGAAGGGCTCTGACCTTTCCTGTAGGGAGTAAGGGCTTCCGGAACGTCTGAGCCGAGGCCAGCTCCCATCCCCCTTGTGTTTGAAAGGGTCCCCAGCTGGGTAGGAAATCCATGTGGAAATTCAGGTACAAGACTCCCTGGTCCTAGACCAAGGCGGCTGAAGAATGACCAGGGCATGCTCTCCTTCCCCCTGCATCCCTCCAGTGTGGCCATCTTGCTCTATCTGAGTAGAAAGTACAATGCCCCTGACCACTGGTACCCTCAGGACCTACAGGCTCGAGCTCGTGTAGACGAGTACCTGTCTTGGCAGCACACAGCCCTGCGGAGTTGTTGCACCAGAGCCATGTGGCAGAAGGTGAGCCGTGGGGACAAGGGGCAGGATCACTTCCAGGGTGCCACCAGGGATGGTGCTCCCTGACCGCAAAGACCCCAGAGACCACCAGGAGACCTGGGGCTCCCCACCATCCGACAGTGGGTTAGGGAGGGGAGCCTTGAGCAGCTGCAAAGCTGGGTTTTTATTATGGTTTGAGCAAGGGATGGGGCTTTCAATTCCGTGATTGGTTCACGTTTAGCAGAAGCAAGCCTGTCACAAACTGATTGGCTGGTGCTGATCTAGGGGATGGGGCGGGGGGGACTTCATGGAGTGTCCAAGGAACAAGGTGTGCCCAGGGAACAGAGTGCTAACAGAAAGTGCCAGGTACCAATAGCATTCTGACTAAGCAAAGGCTTTAAACTAACCTTTAGTCTGATTGATCAAGTGCTTAGGGATTTTTCAGGGTGGTCACTAGATCATTGTTTCTGATCTTCATGGAGGTTATTGAGTTATTGTATCTCATTTCCATGGACTATAATTTCATGTTCTGAGAAATAGAAACATGATCTAAACAACTGTGGGAACGTTACCAGGAAGCAGAAACCCAGGCCTACAGTATCTTATAAAGCCCATCATGGCAGCACAGCTGCTACAGCGCAGCTGCTTGGGCCCTTCAGCCTCAGTGGGTGTAAAGGCACTTCTCACCAAGCCCAACAATCTGAGTTCAATCCCTGTGACCCAGGCAGTAGAAGGAGAGGATCGATTCCTGCAAGCTGTCTTTTGACCTCCACAAGCATGCTATGCTGAGAGAGGGCATGCATACGTGCGTATGGGAGCTTGCGTGCACTCATTCACACAAACAGTGTGCATTCATTCACACAAAATAATACCAGTGTGTGCTTGTTTGCACAAACAGAAAGAAAGAAAGAAAAAGTTTTGATGAAAAGTCCTGTTTCCAGCTTCTCAACTTGGAGATCTTAGAATTCCAGCACAAAAATGTCCTCATTTCACACTGGTGTCCGTCCTGGGTACTGGCTTCAGCTCAGTAACTCCTTCAGCTGTGGATCAACCACCATGCTTCTCTTGAGCAGACGTGGATCCAGGGTGGGGATGGGACGGCAGCCACCACAATCGGGAGGGTTTTGTGTTGAGGTCTTGGTCTTAAGGGCAATGGAGAGCCATGGATGACTTTATGCAGGAAGAGAGCAGGGAAGGAGCTTGAGAACTGGGATGGGTGGGTGGAGAAGAGTGGGACCAAAGGTGAATGTTGGCCGGAGCCAGACCTCCTTTTTTGCTTGTCAGATGATGTTCCCCAGGTTCCTGGGGCAGCCAGTACCCCCTGAGATGTTGGCCTCCACTTTGGCAGAACTGGATGGGTGCCTGCAGGTGCTGGAGGACAAATTCCTGCGGGACCAGGCCTTCCTCACAGGATCCCATATCTCTGTGGCAGACTTGGTGGCCATCACAGAGCTCATGCATGTGAGTGCCCTGGAGTTGGGGGGGGGCTGCCGAATGCTGGAGGCTCCTGGGAGGGCATGGGGATCCTCCTTGCTCATGCTAGCATTTCTGGCTCTGGGGCCTCCATGAGTCACTTCTCCCTCAGAGTGTTAGTCTTCATCTATAAAGTGAATTTTAAAACGCTTCATTAATATCTTTAATTGCACAGAATAATGGGTTTCACCATGACACTTTCACACTGTCATAAGAAAGTGCAAAGCACATACATAATGTATTTTGATCTCTCTTCTGCTAGCTTCCATTCTACTATTGCACGCTTGTGTGTGTGTGTGTTCCAGAGCTCTCTGGAGGATGGGTGAGGATTTGTTTATAGGAGCATGGGCACCTTACCAAGTAGCCGCTGAAGAAAATGTTTCCCTCTCCCAACAACCATTATCCTCAGAGCAGATAATGAGACACCAAGTGTCCTCTGCCCCTCCATGACAGGACACTAACGGGCCCAATAATATGCAGAGCCTGCCTGGAAGTCAGCATTTCACATGACTCCCTTCTCTTTTCTTCAGGCTTTTTTATTCTTTCCACTTTTCCCCAAGTATTTCCTAAGCCTTGGCAGGGGTGACATAAAACGCCTGATTTATGACCGAGCACTTGACGGTTACTTATTCTGAAAGCAGCACCATAAACACCTGTTGTGGGCTTATTGAGGGCCATCTCACTCATAGTGAGGGGACAATGTAGTGGGGTGGGGGGGATACTGATGCAGGCCATGCTTAACCCCTCTCTCTACCTGGCTCCCTCTCCCAACAGCCTGTCAGTGCCGGCTGCAAAGTCTTTGAGGGCCGACCCAAACTGGCTGCGTGGCGTCAGCGTGTGGAAGAGGCAGTGGGGGAGAGCCTCTTTCAGGAGGCCCACGAGGTGGTCCTGAAGGCCAAGGATATTCCTCCTTTGAAGGACCCGACCTTGAAGGAGAAGCTGAAGCTCTCGGTGCAGTACCTGTTGTACTGAGGGAACAGCCTGGAGGGTGAAACCATCAAGGGAACTGGTGGCCGTCTCTGCGGCTGTCACTAGGACATGGAGTCTCCGGTCCACAAGTTCCTCTAGGCACCAGCAGGGTCCCTTCCGTGTGCCCACCCCACATCCCATCCCATCAGCTCTCACATCAGCCCTTACCTGACTTCCGGAGGGAGCTACGGGCAAACACCCGGGAAACACTTAACTGGCCACGTTCCTTTTCTTTTGAAACTTTTACACACTGCTGAGCCTTGTGCCACCCCCTCTCCTGCTCTCACACTGACCCCCATGCCCTTGTGTTTTTTTACCCAGTGTCCTTCGTGTGTGTGCCTGTGTACACCATGTGACCCCTCAGTTCTGGCAGGCAGGATCCATGATCCTTGCATTGGGCACATGTCACAGATGGGGACATAGTGAAAGGCCTCTGTCCTCTGACGGTTCTCTTTCCTTTGGGACGATGCTGCTTGCCATAGGTGGGGTACAGGGCTGGGTTCATCATGGTCCTTGCAGGGGTGGAAGTTTCTGGATATGTCCTGATTTCCCAAATTCTTGCTCCAAGCCTTCTAACCCTGATTACTGTCTTCTGCATGTCTGTGGTTCTTAATTGTCAAGCTACTTTATCTGTGCCGTGGGACTCCTCTTATGCTCATTACTCAATAAATAAACTTAACAGAAACGAGAGTGATTGCTGAGTCTCTCAGGCCATTTGCTTCCCTCTTCTTTAGTATGCACGCTTAGAATTTCCTATGTGTAGTTGGACAAATTGCATAGTGGTTGTTTGGGACAGAGTTTCTCTGTGTAGCCCTGCTGTCCTAGAACTCCAGTCTGTACACCAGGCTAGCCTCGAACTCAAGAGCTCTGCCTGCCTCTGCCTCCAGAGTGTTGGGATTAAAGGTTTGTCCCACAACCGCCAGGCCAGATTGCCTTGTTTTGAATAGCTCTGCCACCCTCTGGTGGACAGTGATTCGCCACTCACAGGAGAGGTTACAAAGTCCAGGTACCTTTGGGACCAGGTAGAGATTCTCTTGCCCTAGGGTCTTGCCTAGGCACAGGTCATTCACAGGAACTACTTGGTCTCACGACTCTTCAAACAAAGTGCGGTCCCCATACTGAACTTGTAACGATCACAGTCATTCAAGAAACTTTTAAGCCTGTTCGGCGGTGCGACGTCTCCTACGGAAATGTATTGCGTCGCTGGTGTTTAGCTGGGGCGCTCAGACGGAACCAGAGACCCCTGCCGGCTGGGAGGGCCAAAGGCGCTGGAGCTAGCACGTGGGTAATTCGGAGCCAGCGCACGTGACTACAGAAGAGGCGTAGCGCTTGGCAGCCAATCCGGGGTGCCGAATCTTCCGGGCCAATGAGGAACTTAGCTGTGCCCTTCCTCCCCACCCTCCTCCCCGAGCCGCACCCCTCTTCTGGAACCTCGGCGGGCTCCGGGCGTCTGCTCTCCTCGGCCGCCAACATGCCGTTCATTGAGTTGGAAACGAACTTGCCGGCTAGCCGCATACCCGCGGGGCTGGAGAAGCGGCTGTGTGCGGCCGCCGCCGACATCCTGGACAAACCCGAAGACGTGAGCGAGGGTCGGGGAGCCCTGGGCGCGCCCAATTGTGGGCTAGGGACGGGACCTCCCAGTGACCCCTTCTCTTATCCCCAGGGGTCCCACCCGTCTCCTAACTTCTGACCTTCCGTGTCCCATCCTCCTTCCCCCGGGTCCCCTTCCTGGTCGCCTTTCCCAGGCGTGACCCTGAGGTGACCCACCAGGGTTCCTGGTCAGTGCCCAAACCGTTGGACCCTCACGTTAAGATTTTGGTGCGCCTACCCGGCGCCAGCCCGGTCCTGTCCAGCCAAGCTTCAGGATTTAACTCTTACGTTCCCCGTAGCGCGTGAGTGTTACAATACGGCCTGGCATGACCTTGATGATACAGGGATCCACAGAGCCCTGCGCCCACCTTCTGGTCTCTTCCATCGGTGTTGTGGGCACGGCGGAGCAGAACCGCGGCCACAGCTCCCGCTTCTTCGAGTTGCTCACCAAGGAGCTCTCCCTGGACCAGGACCGGTATGAAAGACTAGTGAGGGAACATTTTGGACTGCTTTGCGTCTGGCGAAGTGATTCTGACCCCGAGCCGTCTTGTATATACGAGTTTGCAGGGGATGGGTTGGGGGCGCTTACATTATTTGCTGCTTCCAGAAAGCAATCGAGCCATAGTCTCTGATCCAGGGTGTCTGGTTTTCAGGGAGACCTTTTCCAGGCTGGTCAGAGGGAATCTGGTTATGTCCTGAGGCAGAGACCTTTGGACTAGAAAAGGCTCCAGAAGAGTAACAGGGAGGTGAAAAGGCCATTGGCCCAGATATCTAAACACCTTGACTTGAGGGCTACCACAAAGGTAAACCTGGAATTGACCTATCTCCAGGAAGGTAGCCAACCACCCATGCCATCCCCCCAAAGAAACTTACACTCTGAAGGAAGAGTTAAGTCTCATATTCCTGAGCCTAAACCATGCTCCTGAGGACCAACAGGCATTAAGTTTGAAAGAACCTTCCAGAATGGAGTCCTAGTTGGCTCAGGAAAGCTGGTGATGGCCACTGCTTGTGACTCTTCAACTCCATCCTTAAGTCAGGGAGACAGAGCCTCACGTTCTATATCCATTATCCCATTTGGTGCTTACGAATGCTTCCCAGGGCTTCTGTGTGCCTCTTTGGTATCGTTATGAGGTAGATAACTGCATTAGACCAACTTTACAGATGGGATCCCGAAGGTGTCAGTCCTGTGCACAGCTCCTCCCCCCTCCCCCATGCTTCCTCTGATCTCTGTGGATGAGAAACCATTGATTCCACAGATTTGAATCAGGGTTCACTTGCGCCTCGCTTTGAGCTGGGTTTTGGTTAAAACCTAAACGGCTGGCACCCTGGGCATGCCTGTAGGGGGCTGCAGTTAGAAGTAGGAGGACCGTCAGCTCATACACAGCCTGACATATGCAACCGAGCACAGGGCAGACTTACTGAAGCCATTGTTAGGTCTGTCCTGGGCCCATGGATAGCCATTCTGGCACTTGACTGTCCTGGTGTAAGGATCTGGGGTGGGCAGACTGGGAAAACACCCTATGGGCTGATATGGCCTGGCCTGAGAGCTTATCCTGGCATGGCTGACAGGGACCTTGGTAGATAAGGAGTTTGCCAAGGAGTTGACATTGCTCTCTCTCTTTTTTCTTTCCGAAGGATAATTATCCGATTCTTCCCCTTGGAGCCCTGGCAGATCGGAAAGAAAGGAACTGTTATGACTTTTCTGTGATTCGAAAGAAAGAATCCAGGGCATCTGCTGAGCCTGTCCAGGGCCGTTCCAGAGAGGCCTCCTGGCAGAGTTGTGGCCTGATAGATAATACCACTGTCAAATACCTCTTTTGCATATTTGTCTGTGGCTTCACTGCAGTTTGTTTTTCTCTTCCCCAGCCTCATGAGTAAGTAAATGAGAGCAAATAAATGAAAAGAACATAATCCCAACATGACTTCTTTGCTTCTGTAATCCCCTCTCTGGCATGCTGGACGCTCTAGAAAGTGAGATTTGTTATGAGTGCAGAAAGGGTGTTTCCTGTCCCTGGGGCTGTTGGATGTTTACTGATAGCTGGTTCAGCCTGGAAGGCCTGCTTTCTGTACCCACGGACAGACCACTGGGGGCATGAAAGCAGCTGGCCAGGCTTGGTGGAAAGAGAATCCTCACTTTGCCCTGGGCTATCACTGTTGACTGCTGAGTTTGGCCTGGAGGATAAGGCCAGCTGCATGTCAGGGACCATCCCTAGGGCTTCACTGTATACCTTGACTCTTGTTGATTCCTCACTGGAACTGTGCGCTTTGCTAGCATGCCAAGTATGGAAATTCCTTCTACTAGAAACTGAAGAGCTGGGGCTGGAGAAGTGGCTCAGAGGTTAAGAGTGCTGGCTCTTTTTTCCAAGGGTCCTGAGTTCAATTCCCAGCAAATGCATGGTGGCTCACAACCATCTATAACAAGATCTGGTGTCCTCTTCTGTCCTGCAGGCACACATGTAGTCAGAATACTATATAAATAATGAATAAATCTTGAAAGAAAGAAAGAAAGAAAGAAAGAGAGAGAGAGAGAAACTGAGTAGCTGCTATTCCCATGCCCCATCTACATGGCTTTGTATTTCAGACCCTTCCCATGGGGTGAGGAGCCCGAGAGAAGTCTCTTCCTTTTCCAGGTGTTCTATATGGAGTTTACAGCCCACAGACACTGGTGGGTGCTATTTCACTGCGTAGTCAGACCGCTGTTCATCCTCACCTTTAGGACACCATCGAAACATAAAATTAAGTTTTTTTATTCTCTATAGTCTACAAGCTAATAAAGTTAGTTTCCAGTGGTATTTGCCTAGGCTTCCTGTTTCTGAGTAGTACTGCTGGGTTCTCTTTCATTTTGAGCCTTGTTTCTCCCTCGTATTTTAACCTATTTCCCAGGCTGTGGTGAGGCAACTATTAATGTGTAGTGCAGGGTGAGGGCAGCTGGCTGAGTCATGTTAAACATGGTGCTAGCTACAGGGTTTGCAGGCAGATTGCCCATGGATTGGGAGATAATGGGAGGCGAAGTCAGCTTCCAGGTTTGTGGCTGATGGTGATAGTATCCTTTTTCTTTCTCTCTTTTTTTTTTAAAGATTTTATTTATTATGTATACAATGTTCTGCCTGTATGTACACCTGAACACCAGAAGAGGGCACCAGATCTCATTATAGATGGTTGTAAGCCACCAAGTGGTTGCTGAGAATTGAACTCAGGACCTCTGGAAGAGAAAGCAATGCTCTTAACTGCTGAGCCATCTCTCCAGCACTGATCATATCCTTACTAGGACCATATAGTCCTAGGGCCTCTGGACCAGAGTCCAATTCGTAGAGCACATTCTAACAACTATGTAGGTGAGATGCAGTAGGTGGGCTGCACCGACCAGATGTGAGGTGTGAAGAACTTGCAGAGGATAGGTAACTGTAGAAGTTTTGGTTTCTTTAAAAACTCAGTTATGTTATGTAAATATATATATATATTTATTTATCCCAAGTGTGGGATATGGGACTGCCTTAGTTTGTCCACAGCTGATAATTGCCTCATGTGGGGCACTGTCATTGCCAGCTGGTAACCATCTTGTGTGGGCTCGGAGAGGCGTGTGATCTTTGCCAGCTGGAGTTAGTGGAATTCTGAGGGAGAGTACAAATATGAGATCCCAGAGAGCAAGGGCTTCAAGGATACGGACAGGGAGAAGGAAGAAGGCTGCTCGCTCGTTCCACCGCTGCCGTTTGCTGCTTGCTGTTGCTGGACTGCTAGGCATCCTGATGACTGAGACTGGTATTGCCCCAAAGAACCTGACGAACCTAACCAGCCGGAACTAAGACTAAAGAGATCTCAATCCCCTTTCCCTTCTAACCTTTCTCTCTTACCTAGGGTTGGGGGGGGGTTGGAAGGAAGGAACTCCAAATAAAAGAGTTAAAAAACCAGTACCAACAGGTAGCCCTTATGTTACTTGGGAGGATATCTCACCCCTAGGCAAGTGAGGGCGTTGCTGCTAGCTCTGTCCTTCCTAGGGAAGGTGGTGGGAATGGGCTCAAGTTATTCTTGTTCTTCAAGACATCCCCCAAGCATCCTTTGAAAGCCTTCCCTCAGCTTGTGCCTTCAGAAATCCATGAGGTTTTGTTTCTTTTGTGACACCCTGAAATCAGATGGTGGTATGGTCCAGTGCATTGCTGTCTGACCCTGGGCAAGTCACCTAATCTTTCAGCCTCATTCCCCCTCTGCACCACATGGAGAGTGAAAATGCCTCCTCAGCTGGCTGGAGAATAACGAGGGAATGTCCTCTTCCCACTGCATTTCCCATTGTTGACATCCTACTGTATCTAAGCCAAAGGGGCAAGGAAGGTCCCTGACCACTAATACTCCAAGACCTTATAGTCTTAAGCCCTTTGGATATCTGCAGAGTTGCTATACCAGACCTGCATGGCAGAGGGTGACCTGGCTGCTCTTCCCAAAGATACCTCCTAGCAGAGTCATAGGCTGGTAGGTGTCAGTTTCAGGTGCTTCTCCGTGAAGAAATCCTGGTGACCTCACAATAGCTGTTCCCCATTTCTATGTTAGACAAAGAGACATCAATTAAACACAAGTTCCTTTACCTTATTACATCCTTCTTTGACATTCTAAGCCATCATGGACATTGGATTTGGCTTAGGAAAAATGGACTTGTTTGATAATGGAAATGGTATGTTTCCTGTTTTCATGTCTCTGACTCAACTTGGAGGTGAGATTTTGGTGTAGCCTGGAGTGTGCTCTCTATAACCATTTCTAGGCAAGTTCAGTTAGTCTTGCCTGGAGCTTTGGGAACACCCTGATATGCTGAGGCTCCTCTGCTCTGGTGTGGATGGATTGGGGCATACAGTCCATAGAGTGCTGTGATGGCCAGGGAATAGGTCTGGCTGGGCTTTGGGGACCTTCTCCAGTCCCTCTAATAGGAACTTCTCTCTTTATCTCTGCTGAGAATTCTCGGTTATGTACAAGCCTTGACAGGCACATCATCCCAGGGAGCCTAGCACAGCTGTCCTCTGAGTTGCTCTACCCAGCAGCTGATGGAAACAGATGCAGAGACCCACAACCAACCATTGTGGGTGGAGCACAGGCAGCCATATGGAAGAGTGAAAAGAAGGATAGAAGGACACAGAGGGGACAGGAGTTTCACAAGACCAACAGAGCCAACTAACTAGGGCCCAGGGGCCCTGTAGAGACTGAAGCACCAACCAAGGACCATGCATGGACTGGACCTAAGCCCCCTACACAGACATGGCCGATGGGCAGCTTGGTCCTCAAACAGGTTCCTTAGAAAGGGGGCTGACTCTTGACATGGACTCTGTTGCCTGCTTTTTGACCACTTTCCCCTGGTAGGGCTACCTCACCAGGCCACAGGGGAAGAGGATGCGCTCAGTCCTGATGCAGTTTGATATGCTGGAATGGTTACTCCCCTTCTTTAAGGAGTAGGGAATGGGGGGATAGGGGAAACAGGGAGGGTAGGACCAGGAGAAGAGGGTGAAAGGGCCTACAACCAGGATGTAAAATGAATAAAGATGAAAGGAAGGAAGGAAGGAAGGAAGGAAGGAAGGAAGGAAGGAAGGAAGGAAGGGTACTGTTCTCCCAAGCAGACATTTAATGATCTGTATTATTAGTGTGTGCCAATGAAAACCAAATTGAGAATCTTGTTCTGTGGAGTCCACATAGTTGCTAAAGTCAATCACCAATAGAGGCTTTCTGGCTGTCCTGGGACTAACTCTGTAGACCAAGCTGGTCTTGAACTCACTTAGATCCACCTTCGTCTGCCTCCCAAGTGCTAGGGTTAAAGACGTGGGCCACTAGGCCCGGCTTTAAACAAGTTCTTAAACCTTGAACTCTTTGAATATGTGTTCTTTTTGTTTTGTTTTTTAAGGCTGTAACATTCATTCATTGTTAAAATTTTTATGTGCATGGTTATTTTGCCTGCATGTTTGTCTGTGCAAAACATTGTGCAGTGCCAGCAGAAGCCAGAAGAGGGCGTCGGATTTTTCTGGAACTGAAATTGCAGCCTGTTGTGAGCTGCCAGGTGGGATTCAAACCAGGGTCCTCTTTCAGAGAAGCCAGTGCTCTTACTCGCTGGGCCATCTCTGCAACCCCCTCAGTTACTGAAATCATCCTTGGGGTACTGTGCCACTATGAATTCCAGCAGTGGGGGGCTCCTCCCTACAGTGTTTTATTTACTCCCAAGATGCTAACTACTACTCCTCAGGAGCTCCTGGCGTCGAGCTTTTTCAACTCCAACTTCGATACACCCCTTTCTTAGCTGGGTGTACCCCTCGCCCTTCTGTATTTAAACCATTTGGGTTTCTAATTCTTCCAGTCTGGCCTTGTTGCTTACCGCTAATCCCTACCCCTGGGAGACAGGCAAGCCGATCTCTGCGAGTTCCTGGCCAGGCAGAAGAGGAGAGGCCCGGGCAATATAACGACGGAGAAAGTCCCAGCTCCCTATCTAGTCCTGCCTGCCTGTCGCCCGGGTTTCCGTCATTCAGAATGTCTGCCCCGGGCCTTTGGCAGCAATGCCCCTCTTCTAGTGCCCTGCCTTTAGCCTACAAACTTGCACTTCAAAAAACGCTGCAGGCGGAAGCGTGTGACGGCGTCCGCCAGCAGGAGGACGGCCACAAGTTCGAGGCCAGCTCGGACAACGCCCGTGAGACAATCTTAAAAAACAAAACACAAAACCGGTGAGTCCTGCAGGCGGCGGAGCGCGGCAGCTGCGGGGACCCCGACGCGCGCCGAGTCACAGCTCACAGGGCCCCGGCGAGCGCGACCCAGCCAGCAAGCGGCGCATGCGCTCGCGCCGATTGGCCGACGAGGCCGGCCCTCCAGCCAATGGGAGCGCTCCTTGTTGGTCCGGCCGCGCGCGGGGGAGTCTGGGTGCTCCGGCCGTTGCCCCGGAGACGCCGGGCGAGTTCCGGGGAGCAAGGTTTGCTGGCGGCTCCGAGGTGGTGCGCACGGCTCCCGCGGGTGCGAGGAGCGGCAACCGCGCGCGGAGGCCGGCTCTCCGCATCCGCACGGCCGCGGTGGGCCGACACCAGGCCCCAGACCCCCAGGCACCCGGACGGGCCTTCTGCCCACGCCGGCTCCTCCGCGCGACCCCCGCCGCCGCTGCCGAGAGGCCGCGGGTGGCTGCCTGTGAGCGCAGCCCGAAGCCATCCCCCTCTCTGGACGTCCTTTCATTCACCTTCTCAGCTGCCCAGCGAGGTGAGTGTGGCATGGGTAGCATTGACAGGGCTGGAAACTGAGGCCGAGGGAAGGTTTTTCAATGACTTTAAAGCCCCGGTGCGGCTTACCCCGACTTGAAGCCTTCTGCAGACCAGCCTCCCTGGGGGAGGGAGATGGATAGCCTTCACCTGGTCCCAGGTCCCTGCACCTGTGATGCCTTACAAGCCATGAGTGTGGACACTTGAACTCCATGTGGCTCAATTCCTTCGGTGCGATCCATGGCTTTGCTTAGAAATAGAATTTAGAATGGTCCCCTTCAGGGGCTGGCAAACTTGGGTAGGTATATTTCGGTTATTGTAATGTGTTGTAAATTTAATAAGAACAGCAATCCTTTTACTGGCGGGCGTTTTAGATTTGGTGTAGCTATACTCTGCTCAGTTACGTTGCGCGGATAAAGCCAAAGACAATACACAAAAGTGGGTGTCACTATAATTTTATTTATAGATACTAAAATCTGAATGTCATATATCAAGGGTTTTTTTTTTTTTCCTTCCTCCCTCATTAGAAATGTAAAAACCATTCCTCTCTCTTGGGCTGTACAATAGCAGTGGGTGGTGAACTTGCTAGCCTCGCCTACCCCAGGGCTTCCCATCAGAGGAAACGGCACCGGAGAGGGCCATCTGTGCTAACTTGGTCACACACACAGTTCTGCCATAAACTCAAGACTGCCAGAAGCTGGTTGTAGAGCTGCACGCCTTTAATCCCAGCATTCCAGAGGCAGAGGTGGATCTCTGTGAGTTCAAGGCCAGCCTGGTCTCCAGAGCGGGTTCTGCGACAACCAGAACTACATAGTGAGACCCTGGCTTGAAACCTCCTTCCCCCACAAAAAAGATTGCCAGGCTCCCAGACCCTAGTAGGCCCCGCCATTGCTTATCACTGGATGACAGTGCGACTTATAGAGCTTTTCTGTATCATGTGATCTTTGAGCAATGGAAACTGTTCCTTAAAGAGCTTGGAAACTTAAGAAACTGGTAGGTGCATACGTTTAATCTCAGAACTCGGGGCAGCCGCAGGTGGGTCTCCGAGTTTAAGGTAGCCTGGCCTACACAGCAAGTCCAGGGTCAGCTGGGGCCACATAACGAGATTTTTGTGTCAAAGAAAAAGGGGGGGGGCAGGGTTTGGAGATCTGAGAATTTGAAGTGATTAATGTGCTATTCTTAGAGCATGCAGCAGCTAGGCTGGGAATTTGATAAATGATAGTAAACAAAGCACCACAATCTGAAAGTCTGAAATTCTCCAAATCCAAAACTCTTTAGTGCAGAGATGACCGTGGAAATTCTGCACTATGAAACTTTGCTCGGTGTACAAGTTATTAAACGTTTTATGTAAGATTATCTTCAGGCTGTGTGCATAAGGGTATATGAACAAGTAAATTTTGTGTTTTGGCTTGAGTCTTCATCAATAAGGTATCTAATTATATACACACAAAAATTCCAGAATCCAAGGGAAATCTGAAGTCCAAAGCACTTGTAGTGCTTTTTCGTCTTTATTTTGTAGTTGTTGTTGTTTTTTTTTTTAAGATTTATTTTTATTTTATATGTATCAGTGTTTGCTGCATGTGTGTATATCCATCATGTGCATGCCTGGTACCAAGGAAGGCAGGGCGTTGGCTTTCCTAGATCTTGAGTGAGAGTCCGCTGCTGGATGGGTGCTGCTGCTGGACGCAGGTCTTCTGCAAGAGCAGCAGCTGCTGTGAACAGCTGAGCCATCTGTCTAGCCGCCTTAACTGCTTTTTGCCCTTTGTTTTAAAGCTGCTTCTGGGGTTCATGGTGAACAATAAATGTGCAACCCACTAGTCTTGAATTGTTTACATACACAGTGAAAAATGTGTAATTTCAAGTGCCTAACAGAAGAGCTGGGGTCAGCTTGGTGAGCACATATCTGAGTCTCTTTCCTATTTCTGAGTGCAGGAGGTAATTTTACTATACACAGCTGGATAAGGAAGCAGAGTTAGCTAATCCCGGTGGGGTGGTTTTGGGTAGCAGTCTCAGGCTTGGAAAGTCTGGGAGGAGGTAGCCTCGGAGACATTTTCTGCACACAGTCAGCAATGGCTCATGGACCAGCGGAAGGCTTTGTTGTTTCCCTGACCCAAGGAAGACTCTGAATTTCCATGGGTCTGCATCACTGGGGTCCTTGACATAGCCATGTCCATGGCAGTAGTAAATACATTTACTCTTCATCTACTCCTTACCTATTTACTCAGGGTTTCCTCAGCTCCCCTGGGCTTTTGGTTTTTGGTTGTGTTTTATTTTATTTTTTTTTAAATAGCTTTTTTCACTTAGCATAGTTAGAAAGACTACCAGTATTGTTAGTACTTGATTTTTATTTTGCATGACTGTGTCATGTTTTATGTATGCATTCATAAGAAGATGGATTTCTGAGTTATTTCTACCTTTCACATATTATGAATAATCCTCATAAATCTTGGCTTGGGCATGTTACTTTTGTGGATGTTCCACAGTTAACGTATTCATTCTCTTTTTAGCAGTTTCGGTTGCTTCCATTATCTTGCAATTACAAACTGCTGCACAGTGAATTATCCCATGTATATGTGCTTTTGTGTTGTTGGAGATATGTCTTCAGGGTAGAGGCCTAAAAGTAGAATTCTGGTTGAAATGTTAAGTGCTGCTGTCATTTTTCTTAGATATTGTCAAGTTGCTCTCCAGAAGGATTGTATCACTTTACATTTATGTGAGAATAGTATTTTTTTTTCACAACCTTAGTCGACACTTTGCTTACCCACCCTCTGCCTTGAGACAGGATTTCATTATGTAGTCATGCCTGACCTGGAATTTGCTGTGTAAAATGGACCAGGATGGCCTTGAACTTGCAACAGTCCTCCAGGTGCCTCTTTTTCCTGCATGCTGGGATGACAGGTCACCAAGCCCAGCTTTGATTAATTGATAGATTAATAGATTGGGGGGGCATAAGTGCCACAGCGTTAACGTAGAGGTCAGAGGACAACTTCGTGCAGCAGATTCTTTCCTTTCACCCTCATGTGGGTTCCAGGGATTGAACTCAAGTTACTTTGTCATCTGAGCCATCTTTTTGCTGGCAAAGGCACTTGTAGCCAAGCCTGACAATCTGAGGTACTGTAGGCACTGTCTCTAAACACACTGAAATTGAATCTAAACCGTAGCACATAGACACTTGAGTGTAATTCTGGACCTACTGTTTTCATGCTGCATTTACCTCTTGTTTGAACCATTAAGGCTTTGTGTAGTATGTGCTAATATACTTATAAGCTAGTTTCTATTTGTAATATTGGATAAAGCTTATCCCTTCTTAGAAGTGTTTTTTTTTTTTTTTTCTACTTTGTTTCTAGGTAGCCTTACATTTTTTCCAAATAAACTTTAGTGTCATCTTGTCTATTGTCTTAATTGGTGTTTTTATTGGGACTGCATAGAGTTTAAGTGGTAACTTTGGGAGAACTGACACCTTTATATAGTTGAGTCCTATTCAAGGAGAGGAGACACATTCTATTCAAGTTTATTTTCATGTCTTTCAGTTGTGTTTTAACACTTTCCTCGTTAAGTTGCAGATCTCTTACTAAGGACTTAATCTTGTTGCTCCTGCAGATGGGATTTTCTGTACCATTACATTTTCTGTTTATGACTTGTATGCATATGATTTTCTATGAATCTTTGTTGTAATTTTAAAACTCCGTCTGTGTGTGGGCTTGTGCACATGATGCGGTTGCTCAGGGAGGCCAGGAGAGGGCGTCAGACCCCCGGGAGCCAGAGTGCCAGATGGCTGTGAGCACTTGATGTTGGCGCTCGGAACCAGACTGTCCTCTGTCAGAGCAATTGGTATGCTCTTTTATACTGAGCCATGCTCCGTCTCTGTGCTAATGGTATACTGTGCTCCTGCACCGAGTTCTTCTGCTAGTGTATAAGCTTGCCATCAATTATGTGTTTGTACATTTTTTTAAGGGATGTATTATCAGCAGTTAGTAACACTTGAACTTCTTAGTCAGTTTATTTTTTTGAGATAGGGTCTTGCCATGTAGCCCAGGCTGGCTGTGAGTCCACAGTCTACTGCCTCAGCCTTCCAATGCTGAGGTTATAGTGATGAGATTAAATGTAGCTTTTATACCCATTCTTAAACCTCAGTTTGCTTTTCATGTTCTCATTGCATTGGCTGATCATCCTCGTTCAAAGCGATTGTGGCCATCCTGGTTCTATTCCTGATATCAAAAAATGTTTGTAGTATTTCTCCACTAAATACTATTTTGGCTTTAGGACCAAGTTGTTTATATTTTATCATGACAAGAAATTATCCTTCAGTTCCCATTTCTTCAAGTGTTTTTCTTATTCATAGCTATTGAGTTTTGTTATTATTATTATTTTTTTTCTGAGACAGAGTTTCTCTGTGTAGCCTTGGCTGTTCTGGACTTGCTTTGTAGACCTGGCTGGCCTCAAACTCAGAGATCTGCCTGCCACTGCCTCCCTGAGTGTTGGGATTACAGGTGTGTGCCACTGTGCCTGGCTGAATTTGGTCATATCTTTTAAATCTAAAAAGTTTGTTTTTATTTTTACTAGTCCAAGTAAGATCACATTACTCTTTACAAACAAATAAATCTTCCCTTTCAAGGCCAAAGAAATCTTGGGAAATGAGCACTTTTTCTCCATAAATCTTGGTAGAAACAACTTTAAAAAAAAAAAAAAAAGATTTATTTATTTATTTTTACATATGAGTGCTCTATTTGCATGTATACCTGTATGACAGAAGAGGGCATCAGATTCCTTTATAGATGATCATGAGCCACTATATGGTTGCTGGGAATTGATCTCAGGACCCCTGGAAGAGCAGCCAGTACTCTTAACCAGTGAGCTATCTCTCTAGCCCCAACCAAAGTTCATTTATTTTAAAATATTGTGTACCTGTTTGTCTGTGAAGAGCATGCAGTACCTGAAGAGGCCAGAAGAGGGCACTGGAATCCCTGGAACTGGGTTATAGGTGGTTGTGAGACACCTGATGTATGATTTTGGGTCCTCTGCAAAGGCAGCCAGTGTTTTTAAGTGCTAAGCTGTCTCCTTATGGTAACAATGCATGAGTTTTTTTGCTTAGATGATTTAATTGTGTTTTCATTTTTATATTTTGTTACGTTTTAAATTTTAGTTTGATTTGTTTTTTTTCCTAGATTCATTCTTTCCTTCCTTCCTTCCTTCCTTCCTTCCTTCCTTCCTTCCTTCCTTTCGTTAATTTAGACAGGGTCTGACTATATAGACCAGGGTAGACTTGAACTTAAGAGCCCTCCTGTTTGCTGGCCATTATACCTGCTAGAATTGTTCAGTAGATTAAAAAAAAAATTGAAATAGATGGCTTCTCCTTCTTGCTGTTGATGGTAGTCATGCATGTATGCACACATATTTTAATATATGCATATTTGTGTGTATGGTTTACATGTGTATATGTTCCCATGTGTGGGCTATTGATGAATAGTGAAATTATGTTCCACGTTCTTTTGAGACAGGGTCTCACTGAATCTTGACTTATGAGTAGCAAGACTGGCTAGCCAAAGAGCTCCAGGGGTCTTGTCTCTGTTCCCTAGTTCTAGGCTTGCAAATGCGTGCTGGGGCTCTGAGTTCAGGTCCTCGTGTTTGCACAGCAACCACTTCACCAATGGAGTCGTCTAAGTTACAGGCTGTGATCATAATTCTCTCTTGGTTTTAATAATGTTTATGGAAAAGTAGTGTGTGTGTGTGTATGTGTGTGTGCGTGTGTGCGTGTGTACTTGCCATAGAAAAGATATAGAGGTTAGAGGACAACCTTGGCTGTTGGTTCTTGCCCCCCACCTCCTCTAATTAAAACACTTACTGGGTCTAGGGATGCCTCAATGGTTAAGAGCATTGGTTGCCCTTCCAAAAGACCTGGATTACATTCCCAGTACTCACATGACAGCTCACAACCGTCTGAAACTCCAGTATCAGGGCATCTGATACCCTCTTTTGGTCTCTGCAGGCACCAGAGACACGTGTAACACACAGACTTACATACCGGCAAACACCCATACACATAAGCAAGAAGTTAAATTATTATTATTGTGTGTGTATGATGTTCGTATGTAGAGGTTAGAGTATACTTTTTGGGAGTTGGTTCTCTCCTTCCATTTCTGTGTTTTCCAGGGATGGGACTTGGGTTGTAGGGCTTACATGGCAAGCACCTTTGCCTGCTGAGCCGTCTCTCCATTACAGTTTTTTTGACTAGGTTTCTCTAAACTGTGTGTGTGTGTGTGTGTGTGTGTGTGTGTATGCGCATGCATGTACATGTGTTGGGGTGGGCATACACACGCCACAGTACACATGCAGGGATCAGAGGACAGCTTTGTGCAGGTTTTTCTTTCTTCCATGTTTATGTGGGTTCTGGGGATTGAACTCAGGTTGTGAAGCCTTTCCAGGCTGAGTCGCCTCACTGGCCCTTCACTTTGTTTGGAAATCAAGGTCTCTTTTGTTTACTGCTGTGTATAGCAGGCTAGTGGGCCTGTGGGCTTCCAGGGCATTTCCTCTTTCCACCTCTCCTCCTGCTATAGGAGTCCTGGGGTCACAGACACAAGGTTTCTTTTTTTCTCTTGTAATATTAATATTTTTATACAAAATATTTTGTTTACCAATAAAGAAATGTTACCTTATTAATTTGTATCCTATATACTAGGATATGAAAATATACTAATTATTTATTTGTTTTTTATTTCTTTTATTAGTTACATTTTATTAACTCTGTATCCCAGCTGTATCCCGCTCCCTCATTCCCTCCCAATCCCCCACCCTCCCTCCCTCATCACCTCCCTTTTTCAAGTCCACTGATAGGGGAGGACCTCCTCCCCTTTCGTCTGATCCTGTTTTATCAAGTATCTTCAGGACTGGCTGCAAAGTCCTCCTCTGTGGCCTAGCAGGGCTGCTCCTCCCTTGCGGGGTGGGGAGGTCAGAGAGCCTGCCATTGAGTTCATGTCAGAATGTTCAGGTCATGTTCCTCTTATTAGAGTAACCCACTTGGTTACTGAGCTACCACGGGCTACATCCGAGCAGGGGTTCTAGATTATATCCATACATGGTCCTTGGTTGGATAAACAGTCTCATATAAGACTCCTGTGCCCAGATATATTTGGTCCTTGTGGAGCGCCTATCCTCTCCATGTCATACTAACTCCTCTTGCTTTCATATGATTCCGTGCACTCTGCCTAAGGTTTGGTTATGAGTCTTAGTATCTGCTTTGATGCACTGCTAGGTAGAGTCTTTCAGAGGCCCTCTGCGGTAGGCTCCTGTCCTGTTACTTGTTTTCTCCTACGCCCAATGCACATCCCATTTGTCTTTCTAAGTAAGGATTGATTATCTTACCCCAGGTCTGCTTTCTTGTTTATCTTCTTTCGGTATATAGATTTCATTATGTTTATCATATCTTCTAGGTCTATATAAGAGAGTATATACCATGTGTGTCTTTCTCCTTCTGGGATACCTCACTCAGAATGATCTTTTCTAGATCCCACCATTTGTCTGCAAATTTCATTATTTCGTTTTTGATTGCTGAGTAGTATTCCATTGTGTAAAAATACCACAATTTCTGTATCCATTTCTCCGTTGATGGACATCTGGGTTGTTTCCAGGTTCTGGCTATTACAAATAAAGCTGCTACAAATATGGCTGAGCAAATCAGACGCAAAATTCTTGTTTTTAGTTATGTGTATGGGTGTGTATCTACGTGCACATGGTTGCAGGTGCCCGTGAAGGCCTGGAAAGGGTGTAGCATCTTCTGGAGCTGGGGTTACAGGAGGCTGTGAGTCACCTGATATAGGAACTGAGCTGTGGTATCTGCAGGAGCTAAGTGCTCTTCAGCACTGAACCGTCTCTCCAGTCCTAGCCTGTCCTCTTAGCACTGTTGTTACCCTTGGAACCAGATTTCAGTGTGCGTTTGGAGGGACAGATAATCCTCAGACCACAGCACTCTCCAGTTAGCCCTTGTTTTGAACACACTGTCAAAAACATAGAGGAAAATGTTAGTCTTTTCATGATGCCCATATAACAGCGATGATGAAATAATGATAAATAAGAACAGAATAGCAACACAGTGACAAGGTATGGCAGTTTGAGTGGCAGCAGTTTGTCAGATTCTCCCATGTTCCTTGATAACTCTGGCTGAGGTGACCACAGAGTCTTTTTTTTTTTTTCTAATGTTAGTTACTAATATTAGCTTTAGGTTACACATTACCAATTACATAGTAACCCATTTGCGATGGTTACTATCTTCATGCAAGAGCATGCCTCTGCCAAAGGATCTCCTTCACCCCTCTCCAGAAGAGAGGAGAAAACAAGCCCCAGTTATTTCTTGAATGTAAAATGTCCATCTTGTTAGGAAATCACCGTGCTTTTAGCCATGTGCAAATCGTAGTCTTCTTGTGTGCTGGCTGCTTCACTGCCCTCTCTCGGCCTACAGGCGGAAAGCAAGGCATATATATATATATACATATATATAATATATATATTTTTTCTTTTTTATTATTATTATTAATTACACTTTATTCATTTTGTATCCCCCCATAAGCCCCTCCCTCCTCCCCTTCCCGATCCCATCCTACCTTCCCTTTCTGCATGCATGCTCCTCCCCACGTCCACTGATAGGGGAGGTCCTCCTCTCCTTCCTTCTGATCTTAGTATATCAGATCACATCAGGAATGGCTGCATTGTTGCTTTTTTTTTTTTTAAGATTTACTTATTTATTTTATATACATGAATATTCTATCTGCATGTACACCTGCACACCAGAAGAAGCCATCAGATCCCCGTACAGATGGTTGTGAGCCACCATGTGGTTGCTGGGAATTGAACTCAAGACCTTGGGAAGAGCAGAGAGTGCTCTTAACCACTGAGCCATCTTTCCAGCCCCAGAAAGCAAGGCTTACAGAAGCATGCTCCTACAGGAGGAGGCAGCACTCAAAGGGCCCTGAATCCAGGTGAGTGGGGATGCACCCGAAGAAGCCCCATAGATTGCATAGCAAACATTTCTCTACACACGCGCGCACGCGCACACACACACACACACACACACACACACACACACACACACCACTCTCTCCAGAATTCCTGTCAAGGGTTAAGAGGCCACAGCAGAGTTGAGAGGTTTCAGGAGTCCTGAGAAGTAAGGAAACTGACAGAAATGGAAATAGCAGTCCACCTCTGTGGAAGCTGTTGTGAGTCAGACTGCTGCTGGTCCTGGGTTTGAGAGCAAATATTTAGATTTATATAAGCAATTCTTATAACTAACTGTTGATTTTTTACATAATCTAATAAATATTGTGAAATTTTAATGTTATTACATTTTAAAACATGATGGGAACCTATTGGGCCTTGTATGACCATTCTTCCCATCCCAGCCCCTTTTTATTTTATTTTTTTTCATTTATAGAAACCTTTTAATGAACAAAGACTCCATTCAGGGCTCCATTCATAGAGTTGAGTCTATGTGCAGAGGGGAGAGGACAATACCGCGTTTGCGTGGTCAGATGGGCACATGGACAGTAGGTCCAGACAAACAGGAGAGCAACTAGGACAGACGGACAGCAGTTGAGTAGGTTTGTCAACAGCTGGTGCATAGCTGAAACAAACTCCTGGGGATGTTGGGAGTCGCCTGCCTGTCTGTCCCTGATGCACATGCCAGATGGTCAGATGGTAGGTTGGTGGGGGCTGTTGCCAGCCTACTGCCAGGTGGCAATCTCCTTCCTTAGTGTGGTGTGTCTGGTATGTTCTTGGGTCTAGTTTCCCTGATAAGACGTTAATATCTCATGTGTTCTACAGTCCCAGTTCACCACATATGTTTATACTCCCACAGATGAGTCATTTGTCAGTCTTGCTATGTGGGCGGTACTGGCCTGGCGTGGCATTCAACATCCACTCTGTATGGTCATCCTCCATTCTCAAAGTGGAAGTAGAAAGCTGCTTGTAAATTGGAGTCTCTGAGGGAAGCACAACTTGAAAGACTTGAGCTTTACATGGTATGGACTAACGTGGAACAGGGCACAGCCTCAAAGATCCAAGTTTTACACAGTATAGAGTAACATGGAAGAGGGCATAGCCTGGTCTCTCTGCATTCTCCCTACCTACTGATGGACTGTCTATTCCAGACACATCATGTAACTAGAACCAGGCGGTATTGGCTATTTTGCGAATGACATCTTTTATTTAGCTTAGTTTTACAGGTTCCTTCATGTTGCAGCATGTATCAAAATTTTATTCTTTTTATGAATGGACAGTGTTCCTTTACAGACTTGTTTATCAGTCTATGGATGTTGTGTAGCTCCACCTCTCAGCTCTTAAGAGTAATGCTGCTGTGTGCATTCATGAGCAAGTTTTGGTGTGGACATGTTTTCTTCTGAGTAGATGCATAGGAGTGGGGCTCCAGATTATATGCTAATTCTGTGTGGCATTTGGAGGAACTGCCAAGGTGGTTTTCATAGGAGCTGTTTTATGTTTCTAGGGACAACATATGAAGTTCTAATTTCTCCACACTCTTGCCACCCCATTTTCTTCTACAATCTTCAAACTGATTTGTCTTCCTGTAATGCTGTTTTTTTTTTTTCTCTTTATATTTCTAAGACCCAGGTGAGCCTGAGTAGTATGCTGTTTCTGCTCTTCCTGACGCCCTTTGTCCTGTTTCCTCTTTAGGGGACTGAAAACAGGCACATCCTCCACCAGTGATGGGAAGTGATCCTCCGTGGTGGTGCTGAGTCTCTGAATATGGTAAGAAACTGATGTGTGACTAAGTTGTTGGTGACAGCGTTGTTTGTCGCTTTGCTCCTGGGGGTAAGGGACATTTTCCTGTGCAGGCTTTCTTCTAGCAAGGCTGTTGGTACATCTGTGCGTAAGGACACTTGACTGGCTGTAGGTTGTAAGGCTTCAAACACATTTGTAGGGAAGACACAAAGTTGACTGTTTTGTTGGGATTGTTGTTCTAATACTGGGGCCTTCTGTGCTGAGCTGAAACTGGGCCTCCCAGCCTCTGCTCCTTTGTGGTGGACAGTAACCAGGATATATTTTTCCACACTTGTTGCCATCACCCCACACATTCTCGTCCTAGTTTCTTCCTCTGGAGGATTGTTGGTGGGTCATTCCTCCATAGTTTTTCATAGTAGCCTGGATATATTCTGAAGCAGAATTGTCTTCATCTGTACTCAGTTCCTCTGAACTCATTTCTAGATTCGAATTGCAGCCTTGAATGCCAGCTCCACAATTGAGGATGACCATGAAGGAAGTTTTAAAAGTCACAAAATCCAGACAAAGGAGGCCCAGGTATGTACTCTGAGATCTGAGGGAGACCTTGCTGCTTATGTTAGATGAATTTAGGTGAGTCCTTAACGGAGCTCTATGGGGAAATGGTGTTATGAAGATGGTTGGCTTGCTACCTCTTGTTGAAGATGCTTCACTCAGGACATAGTCATGCTGAAGAACTTTAGCTTTTGCTCTTTGTGTTCTTGCCCCTTGCCTACATTCAGTGTACCTGCAGCTCTCTCCCCTCCGTGTGTGTGTGTGTGTGTGTGTGTGTGTGTGTGTGTGTGTGCGTGCGCGCTCTCTCTCTCTCTCTCTCTGTCTGTCTCTGTCTTTCCATCTCTCTCTCTCTTGGGACTTTTTTCCAGTAATGAGATGTGGACCCTGAGTAGAAGGATTTCTTTCACTGTAGAGGCTGTAGCTGGCAGTTAACTTGGCAGTGACTCATAGCCTTTACATACAGTTTTGGTTTAAAAGGATCAGTTTTGTGTGGTGTGAAAACATCTTTGTTTGCAGGAAGCTGAGGCTTTTGCCCTATACCACAAGGCCCTGGATCTGCAGAAACACGACAGGTTTGAGGAGTCTGCCAAGGCCTACCATGAGCTCCTGGAGGCACGCCTGCTGAGGGAGGTGAGGCACTGGTGGGCTAGGCTGTGGGTTTTGAGACAAAACTTTAAAGTCCAGGCTTGCCTGACACTCAGGGTTCTCCTGAATTATGAGTGTGTAATACTCTATGCAGTGCTTTTTTTTGTCTGTTTCTCTGTTTTGCAATGTGCACATGTATGTGCATGTATTTGGTTTTTGTCTTGCTTTTGTTTTTTCTTAAGACAGGGTCTCATGTAGTCCAGGCTAGTCTTGAACTTGCCATGTAGTCAAAGCTAGCCCTGAACTGATTTTCCTATCCCCACCTCCTTTGTGCTGAGTGCTGACTGCCCTGGAACGCTGTCTTTAGACAGACTGGCCTGTAAGTAACAGTCCTGCCTGAGTGTGCCTCCTGAGTGATGTGGTTAAAGTATGAACTGCTGTGCCCAGCCACTTTTCTTGTTTTTAAGAATTATTTATTTAGATGTGTATCTCTGTGTGTGTATGTGCCTGTGTGTGTAAATAAGATACCTATGGAGGCCGGAAGGAGGTTGGCTCCCCTGGAGCTGGATTTGTAGGTGGTTGTAAACTGCTGCCATGGATGTTGGGAACCGAATTCAAATCCTCTGGAAGAGTAGAAAGCTCTCTTAAGTGCTGAGCTATCTCTGCAGCCTTAGCAACAGTTTTTATTCAGTGATTTCTTGGAAGAGTTAATGTTTTCAAGGCATTGCTATAAGAACAGCTGTGAAATAACTTTTTATGTTAAAGATGTTTATAATCCTAATACTCTTTAATCCCAAGTTGACACTTTCATATCCAGGCTAGGAATTACTGTACTTGTATTATGGCGTTCAATGACACCAGCTCTTTAGTTGTGGGGATAGATTCAGGAGCATGGCCTCCTGCCTGCTCACCCCAGAAAGCCTCTGCATACTTGTCCCTGAGTAGGCGAGGCTTGCTGGGCTCACTGGGCTCTGCTTTCAGAACCTGTAAATGTTAAGAGCTACCTGAGCACTCAGCAATGGCAGCAGGGATAGAGAGGGGTTGGTCCCTTGTCTCTCTTGATCACCAAATTTCTGCAGAGTGCTTTATGGTGGCTTGGGCTTTTTTTGTGTGAAAAAACTGTTGGGTATGCCAAGAAAATCCACAACAACTTAATTTCCCAGGTGAAGTGGAACTGGGATGTCTCAAGCAGGCAACAAGGCATCCTGTTGACCGCTTGCTGTGGCTGTAGGGACATGGTGTCACTTTTGTCTGTCTTCTCTCAGGCAGTTTCATCCGGAGATGAGAAGGAAGGGCTGAAACACCCGGGACTGATACTGAAATACTCTACATATAAGAACCTCGCCCAGTTGGCAGCCCAGAGAGAGAACCTTGAGACAGCCATGGAATTCTACTTGGAGGTGGGGAGTTGGTAGTTCTCAAAAATTCCTGCTTAGAAAGTTGATGAAGAAGGGGATATGAAATGGTCCTATTGACTGAAAAAAAATTTGTAGTTGTGTCCCACCAGGCTATTGTGTCTGAGGTGTTGAATACAGACAGGCCTGGAAGGCAGGGTTAGGGACTGGGATGGCTTCAGTGCAGAGGACTGTATGTGAAATTTTCTACCATCATGTGACTGCAGGCAACTTACTTAATCTAGTTGACCATGCAGGTAACAGTTGGAGGGGAAAAGGGCAGAGGTGGCTATGGTGTCACATGTCTATAAAGTAAGCAGTGGAGAGCCTGAAACTGGAGGATCACATAGCAAGTTAGGAGCAAAGTAAACAAGTTGTGCATGTTTAGGAGTGAAGACCAGAGCCTGACACCTGTGTTCACAAAAATGGAGTTCTCAGTTGCTACCCTATTTCTGTGAGTATCTCTAACGTGCCAGACAGTGTGCCAAGTGCCACCATGCAGTTTTACGCCGTCTTTCAAGGAGAGTGAGCTTATCCTCATTTCAGTGATGAGGGTACAGGGTTAGGTCATTCTACCAGTTAGTGTTGGAGCAGCGATGTAAACCAAGGTCTTCTCCACGCTTGTAATTTTTCTAGAATCTGTAAGATTCCTGTATTTTCTTTGTATTCTTTTCATTTAGTTCTTTGGGTGTATTTTAAAAATTTATTATCTTTTTGGCTATGTGTGTGTGTGTATGTGAGTGCAGATGCTTGCCATTGCCTTTGGCTTCAGATCCTTCTGGAGCTGGAGGTAGAGGTGTTGTAAGCTGGCTGATTAGATGCTGGGAACCAAACTCGAATCCTCTGCAAGAGCATCAAATGCTCCTAATTTCTGAGCCATCTTTTCAGCAGCTCCTTTCCCTGCTCCAAAGCATGTGTGTGTGCACATTCCAGAGGTTAATGTTGAGTGCCAGTCTCAGGAACATGTCCAGATGTTTTGGTACAGGGTCTCTTATTGGCCTTAAACTCAACCAATTAGTACTAGTCTGGTTGGCCAGTGAGTCTTGGGGATTCCACTTGTCTCTGCTGTTCCAGCCGTCGGAACAAGTAGGCACAGCTTTCTTAGGTGGCTTTTGAGGATCAAACGTGGTCCCTGTGTTGGTTAGGCAAGCACTTCACCAATGGAGCTCCACCATAGCCCTCTTTCACTTCTTTACTTATTAAATATGTAAGGGACACAAATGTTTCCATTAGCACAGTATGCTGAGAAAATGTTCTAACTTAAATGAGCCAGCTCATATAACATTTAAAAAATAAGTTTTGTGTGACAGTTCTTATGTATTCCAGGGCTAGGAAGGGAGAATGATCTTGAACTCTAATCCTCCTCCTCTTCCCAAGTGCTAGGGTTATTATATAACTTGTATTTCTTGAGAAGGATTAATTTTGTAGCCCAGGTGGGTCTTGAACTTGCTGTCCTTTTTCCTCAGCCTCCAGAGTCTTGGAGTCTGGATTCCAAGCATGGTGACTCATACAGGCATGAGTCACCATGCCCTATTTGATGTCACTTTTTATGTGTCATCTCTCTAGGTCTTGGAAACCTGTGACTCCAGGAAAGTGAACCAGCTTCATTAGTTTTAAGTAGGCGCACTGCCTTGCCGTTCCCTGGGTAATTTGAACGGCTGGGCGATGTTGTGTCCCTTTATCCTCACCTGGCTTGCTCAGTGAGAAATCTAATCAAGTGTATACATGTACCTCTGCTTATACTGCTTCTAGGCAGTGATGCTGGATTCCACAGATGTCAACCTTTGGTACAAAATTGGACACGTGGCTCTGAGGCTCATCCGGCTTCCCCTGGCTCGCCATGCTTTTGAGGAAGGGCTTCGGTGTAACCCTGACCACTGGCCCTGCTTGGACAATCTCATCACTGTTTTGTACACCCTCAGTGATTACACAAGTGAGTCGGGCAGATGACAGGTTGACTGGGTAAGCTGGTAGCAAAGTTAGACCTTCTGTCAAACTGAGGGAGAGTAGAGATGCTTCTACACACTTACTTTATTCTGCTTTCCATTCTTCATTTACTTGTAAGTATATTAGTAAGGTATCGGTAAGTAATGTGTTCTCAAAAGGAGTTCCTCCTTTTTCTTTGTGCATTGTCCTGTCTTTTTTGGGTTGTTGTTCTTTTGTTTTCTTCTTGAGAAAACTCCTGTGTCACCTAGGCTCATCTTGAACTCAAAATGCCTGCCACATTGAGCGACTTATGGGAGACATTTATTTCTCATGGCTTTGGAGGCTGAGGGTTAAGTCTCAGTCTTTTTTTGTTTTTGTTTTTAAGATTTTATTTATTTATTTTGAATGCTCTGTCTGCATGGACAGGTGCATGCCAGAAGAGGGATGATC
Organism: Meriones unguiculatus; assembly: GCF_030254825.1. NCBI lineage: Eukaryota > Metazoa > Chordata > Mammalia > Rodentia > Muridae > Meriones > Meriones unguiculatus. The sequence goes on from NC_083363.1 coordinate 10,653,601, forward strand.
ACACTACAGGTGATTGTGAGCCACTGTGTGGTTGCTGGGAATTGAACTCAGGACCTCTGGAAGAGCAGACAGTCTTCTTAACCTCTGAGCCATCTTTCCAGCCCTAAGTACAAGTCTTAGAATCAGGCTGCCAGTGGATTGGTGCCTGGGCCTGGCTTTTGGGTTGGCCACCTTCTTGCTGTATCTTTCCTTGGTGTGGTGGGGTTGGAAATGAAGAGGGAAAGTGAACACACTTAATGGGTGTGTGATCCTAGACTTATAATTCATCCCAAAGCAGAATTCTTCTCTACCCATGGGCCTATTAAGTCAGATAGTTTATGTGCTCCAAAATACTAAGGTGGGGCATTTGTAGGATAAAATTTCCTTGTCTTTCCCAAAAGTGAGAAATAGAAAAGAATGGAGTGAAAAGTTCCAGAAACCCAGAACTTAATAAGGCAGATTTCATTGTCTTTAAGTTCAGGGATGATTGATGCTCTTTGCTCCAGGCCCACTGGGTGGCAATGTCGCTGTCATAGCTGAGATAGCCAAATATTTTCAGTCACTGTGGACGCTCTAGATTGTTTTTTTGCAGGAGTTCTTAAATATGGAGTCACAGGGTCAGGGCTGTCCAGGAAGGTTATATATTCTGTGTGCTCCTGGCAATGGCTGTACTCAGCTGCAGGTAGTCTGCACTGGTCTCTTCTGGACATTACCGTCTCAGCAGTCTTTTAGCTGGCTCATATTATTGCTGTGCATCCTTTGATGCCAGAGTGGGAACATTTTTCTGCTGTTGACTGGCAAGCCTAGAGTTCTGAAAGCAGCCTTAGCTCCTAAACTGTTTCTTTTCCTGCCAGCATGTCTTTACTTCATCTGCAAAGCACTGGAGAAAGACTGCCGATACAGCAAAGGCCTAGTCCTCAAGGAGAAGATTTTTGAAGAGCAGCCTTGTCTCCGGAAGGACTCACTCCGAATGTTCCTCAAATGGTAAGGCCCCCATCATGTCCCATGTGTGGCTGGTTATTGCCTTCTCTGTCCCGATCTATGTGTGGTTGGAGTTCCTGAACACCAGAGCGTCATCACCTGTGCCGTCCTTACCAACTAGCTTACTCTAACCTGCTTGTTGGTTGTTTGGTGGGGTTAGGTAATAGGGATTGAACTCAGGGTCCCAGTTCCTGCCAAGATTTTGTCATCAATACTGCCCAAATTCAGTATCCCAAACATACCCTGATCTTGTGCCACCCCTGCCATGACTCCAGAGCAAAGCTCATTCTTACTCAGAGGCCCTTTGCAGCCTCTAACTCTTGCTTTTCCCTCTCAGGCTCCTTTGGTCAGAGCTGTTTCAGGTCCCTGGCATTCCTACCTGGCCCTGTTGTGACCATCCCATCTGTCTCTTCAACCTGACTCTGACTGTATTAACCTCCTCTGCTGCTGGTTTTATGTCCACTTAGCAGAAGCTAGAGTCATCTGAGAGAAGGGAACCTCATTTGAGAAAACACCTTCCCAAGATTATGCTATAGGGCATTTATTGATTAGTGATTGATGGGAGGGCCCAGCAGATTGTGAGTAGTGTTGGCCCTGAGCTGGTGGTCCTGGGTTCTGTAAGAAAGCAGGCTGAGCAAGTCAGGAGGAGCAAGCCAGTAAGCAGCACCCCTCTGCATCAGCTCCTGTCTCCAGGTTCCTGCCCTGCCCGAGTTCCTGCTCTGACTTCCCTCAGTCATGGACTCTTTCCTGGATGTATAAGTGAAGTAAACTCTTTCTTCCCCAAGTTGATTTTAAGTCATGATGTTTTCTCACAGTAATAAAAAATCAGGCTAAGACACCTCACCTGTCATGTCCCCATTTTTCTACCTGTTTTGCACAGTTTCTCCTTAACATTGTAATTTTCTGATGGTGCCTCTGCAGCTTTCTGAGCTCTGTGCCCTTCTCTCCAGTCTCTCCATCTGGAAAGCCCTTCTTGTCAGTCAGGTGTTCCCTGGCCCATGGCACTCACCTGTTAGGGATTAGTGGCTACTCATCTCAGTCTCTATTGTCCCCATGTTCATGAATGTCTTGAATGAACTAATGTTTCTGGCAAGACTGTTAAGTCTCCTGAGTAGCTGTGTGGAATAGTCTGCTAGAGGGCCCAGGACAGTCTGGTTACTAGGAGAGCCGGTATTGTCTTACCTCAGGGTATGAGTGGTTACCTGAGACCTTGAGGACCACCCCACTTCTGTATTTTGGAGACACATTGATTTCGGTAAACATAATTTGTCTAATGACTTTTTTGGAACAGACGTCTTTTCTTTCCTGTGGCTTTTCAGACTTGAAGCTGATACTGTTAATACATATGAAAATTCTTTGCCCTGATGTAAATTGTGGAATGAACATAGGGCTTTTGTGATTTCCAATGTATGTGGGTATACAAGTGCTGAGAACTATGCATTTGAAGTCAGAGTCAAGTTGTAATTTATGTTCAGGAAGAATCAGTTACTGATTAAAGGTACCCCTGTCTATAAAGTTTTAGTATTTGCTCTAGCTTTAACTCTGTAATTCCCTCTGTCTTATACACTTTTAGTGACATGTCAATTCATGATGTGTCAGTGAGTGCAGCAGAGACACAGGCCATTGTAGATGAGGCGCTGGGGCTGCGGAAGAAGAGACAAGCATTGGTCGTGCGGGAGAAGGAACCGGACCTGAAACTAGTACAGCCCATACCTTTCTTCACGTAGGTATCTGGTTTCTCTGGGAGTGTTGGGTTGGCTGCTAAGAGACTCCCTGCACAGGAGGGAGAAACCCCAGGTCAGACCTGGGCTTGGTGGACAGTGGATAGAGAGCTGGAGGCATGTGACTTCTTGCAAGCTACTAAAACGCAGCTTAGCTCTCTTGAGCATGCCTACTGTAAGTTGCTCAACCCAGTCACTAGGAATGTTCCTGTCCTTCTCAGTCTTCTCTGCTGACAAAGAACACTAACATTTGGCATAAACAGCCAGGTAAGAATCTGGAACCATGGAGTTTGTTACAGGTGTGGACTTTCCTGGCTGTTGAGTCTGTACTCATATCAGGGCCAGATGAGATGTCCCATAAGATGGGCGTCAGCATGGCCCTTTTGAACCCTGTAATGTGTAAGAGAGCCTCTCCTTCCTAGAGAGTTGGTATTGGAAGCTCACTGGAGTTGGAGTAGTAAGCTTTGAATTTTTGCTTTAAAAATTCTGGCATTGTGGACAAGTTCATGCCTAAAATCAGGAGGCTGAAGCAGGTGGGTCTCTGTTTGCCAGACCAGACTGCACTGCATAGTGAGTTTGAGGCCAGCTGGGGCTACGCAATGAGACTGTCTCAAGCATACATTTGCACACACAAGTTCTGCCATTAAATCTTGAGTCTTTAAATTTAGCATGTCCTGGCATCAGTGTTGTATTCTAAATGCCCTTGCCCCTCAATAGGCACCTTACTTAGCGTCATTGCCACTGTGGTACAGAGCTCCTCTGTGGGCCCCTTCGTTAGCAGGCCTGATGCTGGTAGTTGGATGACCTGGGAACCTTACATGCTGTTACTTAAAAACTGGGAGTTGCATCCCTTCTTTGTAGGGGATGGTGTAAAGAAATAGAACATTGGGGTCTTTGCTGAGGTGAGAAGCAGGAATGTACAAGCAGGTCTCTGTACCTGCTCTGGGTTGGGCTTCTCCACTTTAGGGCATGCTGTGTTTAACATTTATTGGTTATGATGGTGTCAAAGTACTGACTCCTTCTCCCTACTTCGTTAAGGTCACAATTCTGCTGAATGTATACAGGCCAGTTGGCCTTTATGACAGGTGTTAACCAGGTATGGTGGCCCTTTCTTTGCAGGTGGAAGTGCCTTGGAGAGAGCTTGCTGGCTATGTACAATCACCTCACCACTTGTGAGCCCCCAAGACCCAGCCTTGGCAAGAGGATTGACTTGTCTGACTACCAGGACCCCAGCCAGCTTCTAGCATCCTCTGTAGCAGTTACACCTGTCAGTGTGGTCCAGCCAAGTCCTGTTAGCACCAACCCAACTGTGGCTGTGGCTGAGCCTATGCTCTCATATACCTCTGTGACCACAGCCAGCTTTCCATTGCATAGTCCTGGCCTGCTGGACACAGGCGCTCCTCTGGGTGAGCAGGCCTTGTGAAGTCACACTCTTGAGGGCCCGTGTATGTTGATCCCAGCAGAAATAAGAGCAGGGGCCTCAGAAAAACGTCGTGCTGGTCCTGTGGCCTGAGTGAAAATGAGAACTCCAGCTGTGTAGAAACCTGATCAGCCTGGCCCCAGGGCACACAGAAGCACCAAAACTCAGGGGATGGTGCTCTGAATGCAGCCCCTTCCTAACTGCAAAGTCCTGGCATAAAAGTGCCTTTTCCCCCGAGCCAGGTGGTAGCACCACACTCCTTTAATCCCAGCACTTGGGAGGCAGAGGCAGGCGGATCTCTGTCAGTTCGAGGCCAGCCTGGTCTACAGAGCGAGCTGCAGGACAGCCAGGGCTACACAGAGAAACCCTGTCTCAAAAAAAGTGCCTCCTTCCCTTGTTATGTTCTTAATGTTGCTCCTGCTTTCTCGCTAGATGCATGCATTCAGAGTTCTTGGACCTAAGAAAATATCAATCATTACCATGTGTTATAGTATGTTTTTATTACCATTGAGTTGTAAAAGGTTTTTACCAAAAGTTCCCATGTAGTTTTCTGATTTTTCTGCCACTGTACAAAATAACAGCTGGCTGTTAGAGAAGTTTTGTTTTTGTTTTTATCAGTCACATATGACATTCTTCTCTTCTCTATCTAATTCATGGTTCTCTTGCTCTGTTCCCATCACTGGGTATTTGGTGGGTCTTGGCTAAGGTCAGTGCCACTCACTCCGCTTATCCCAGTAGCATTGACTGAGGCTCCAGAGGCTCTTGCAGCTGGTTAGTACTGAAGGTAGGAGCGTTCTCAGCCCTGGCCCGGGAGTCTTTTAAGCTCAAGAAGGGTATGAGAGTTAAGAGACTCAGGATTCTGCATTGTTGAAAGGAAAGATATTGTGACTGTTAGAGAAAGAAGATTGCAGTGTTGGTGGAATTGTGAAAGAGGGGGGACTGTGTGTGTGGTTCTGTGTGTGTCGTTTCCTCTCCTGCTATTGTGTCATTTTTAAATTTTCATTCTTTATGAAGGTGATGTTTCTGGAGGAGATAAATCTAAGAAAGGGGTAAAGCGTAAGAAGACTGTAGAAGAAAGTGGAGAGACAGCAAAGCGGAGGTCTGCCCGTGTCCGAAACACCAAGTGCAAAAAGGAAGAGAAAGTGGATTTCCAGGGGCTTCTGGTAAAGTTCCTGCCGTCCAGGTACTGCATACTTTATGTTTTTTCTGCTGTTCTTTTCTGTCAGGAGCATTTTTCAGGACTCCTCTGGGCTCTTCCCTTGTTTATCCTTGATATTTGCTTGAATACACAGTGTAGATTTTACTAGGTTGGCTTCTTGGATTTTTCTTGCCTCCTTATTGTAGGAACTGACTGGTTTATCTATTGGGGACTAGCCACTTCCTGAGTTCTGACAGGATGAATGAGTCAGAGAGGTAGAGGCAGCGTGTCATGATATCCCTTTTTCTTGGGATGCTTTAGGGAGACTGCACATGCTTAGGTAGACCTCCTGGGAGGAAGTCACCTGTCTTTCAGTGGGTGTGTGCCTGCCTGACTTTATGTTGCCGTGATTCCATTGCATTCTGAAAAGAGCCTGTATGTTCCTTCATTTTATTGATTCTTCATGTCCCTGAAAGAATTGTAGGGGAGAAAGCACCAGCTCTCAGAAACAGGAGGGACCTGGGCCTCTACTTCTCACCTAGTTGTTACTCCTCCCGCCTTGGTCTTGTCCGTTTTTCGGAAGCCGGAGGCTCTGTGTACGAGCATTTCTAGGAATATCGTGCGAGTGCTCACGCTTCTTGGTGCTGTGCTTTTCCACTCCTAGTAGAGTGAAAAGAATAAGTAATATACTTTGGTCCATCATTCCCTCCTTTGCAGCATCTGGGGAGCGTATTTTTAGCTTGCTAGGACTTCTCTCTTGTCTCCTGTGTCTTCGTGAACTTATGCCTTTTCTCCCTCCACTGTTACCTGAGTAGGTTCCATCAGTACCATCGAGAGATCCAGAGTCTTTGGCTGTCATTTTGACCAGAGACGGTTTATTTCAGTGGTGACTCTGACAGAGTGCAAGAGGAACCTAGAAGCTTAGCAGACTTATACATCCGTTTTATATCAGGACACTTAACCTTCCTTCTTTCCTCTCCCTCCATGTCTCTCATGAGGGTAAGATTCTTAGAACAAGGGTTGTTTTAGTACACAGCCCAGGCAGGACCACATGGAGATGTGATGCCTTCTGCTGGGTTTCTCCTGACATGTAATCAAGGAAAAAAATTCTCTTTGGAAGAGTGAAGGATTATGATGTAGCTGAGTGATCCTGTCTTTTCCTTAGCCCTGCTGTCCCACCCTTCTATAGAAGGCTGTCCCTGCCTTCTATATGTGCAGTCGCATCTGCTTTATTTGAGTCAGCTTCTGTGAAGTTTGAATATTTGTTACTTTGAGTGTCCCAATAACAGTAAAATATTTTGCCTCCTGGAGTCTTACTGAAGTGTGAATGCAGTAAATGGTAGATGTTTACAGGTGCCCTGCATGTCATGCTGTAGAGGTGCTAGTTGAGACAGCTACAAGGGTGGCCAAAACATTGTCCTCTGGAAGAGTCTGAAGGTGGGTCTGCAGTGTAAGGAGCTTAGACGGGCATGACGTGTCCCCACACTGGGCAGCCCTGAGGCCTCACGTCATATCTGTGTTCGCCTTTGCACTGCTCATGCTTAGCCCTTCCCTGTTGTTCCCTGTTATCAGCTCGAAGAGTCCCCAGTGGTTCTGCCGTCCGAAGCAGGGCCCTTGTGACTCTGTCTAGAGCAAGTGCTTGGTGGTTGGTCCTTGTTTGGGTTGTTTGTGTTTGAGTACCTGCTTATGGTCTACCTCTCCAATTAAGAGATGAGCTTCCTGTCAGCCAACTCCCTGTAGTTATGGTTGTATTCTGGCAGCAAGCTTTGTGCCTGGCACATGGCTACTGCTTAGCCATCCGTTGCTGGTATAAATGAACAAGTGTGGGTACAGATCAGTCACAGACTTATGAAGTCGAGAGAAGCAGCGTCTCTTAGGGGCCTGGCTGTGGATGTTCTCGCCCATCTGTTTCAGTATACGTCGTCTTGGCTCAATTTAGTTGCTCTATGAGGAAGAGTTGGGATGCTTTGCACAGTGAGTGGTATGGCTTTTATGATTTTAGCATGTTCTATGTAGGTTAAGAAAACTGGATCCTGAGGAGGAAGATGACCCATTTAATAACTATGAAGTACAGTCAGAAGCCAAACTGGAGAGCTTCTCGAATGTGGGACCTCATCGAATGTCCTTTGATTCAGCCACATTCATGGAATCGGGTAGGGATCAGCAATGTGATCAATCACTGCTGGGCATCGTTCCTGCCATCAGCCTGTAACATGCCTGGTTTTGCTCTGCAGGATGTTTCTGGGGTGTTTCCTAAGAGCTGGTGAAGGAGCTGTCGGTCAGCTGAGGGAGCCAGGTGCATGCTTGCTGTGCTCCCGAGGCTGTGTACTTACCACTGGGTGTAGAGGCTTGCCTTTGCAAGTTTAATGTGTGTTATCACATCTGTTCTGTGTGTACTGTGTCCCAGACACTGCGTTTGAGCATATGATCTCATTCACTGCACATAGCATTATTGGTCAGCCCTTTTGATATGCATCTTGGACATGGGAGCTTTGAGAGGTTTATTCACCACTGGCAAGTGCTGGAGCCAGCAATGAACCCTGGTGGCCTGGCGTCAGCACTTCATTGGGCCTTCTGTTCACCTAGGCTGAGTGGGGGAAGGCAGGACACAAGCTGTTCTCTTCCCAAGAAAAGAGAAACCAGGCACAGAAGGGCCTGTTTGTTTTGGTGAGATTATTTTCCTTCTCTGGACAGAGAAGCAAGATGTGCATGAGTTCCTGATGGAGAACCTGACCAATGGGGGCATCCTGGAGCTGATGATGCGCTATCTGAAGAGCATGGGCCATAAGTTCTTGCTGAAGTGGCCCCCGGGCCTGGCGGATGTTGTTCTTAGCGTCTACCACAGCTGGAGGAGGCACAGCACCAGCTTGCCCAACCCATTGCTGAGGGACTGCAGCAACAAGCACATCAAGGTTGGGGCCTCTGAAGGGCCAGTGGCAGGAGACAGTGACAGGGATCTCCCATGGGTTCAGGGCTGAGGTGTCCAGCACACTCTGTGTTTACCTCTGGGTCTGGAACCTGGGCCATTATGTAGTTTGAGGCAGGGAGTCACATGGCCTGTTTTGTGCCCTGAAGACTCCTCATGACTGAATGGAGTTCTCTGGGGGTGAGAGTGAGCATAGTGGCCTGGAAGGAGGCTGTGGCTGGTTGAACCATGGTGGCAATCTAGAAACTAATTTAAAAGAATGTTTTTGTGTGCATGCATGGTACTGGGGCCTTGTCCATGCTAGGTAAGCTTTCTACCACTGAACTATATCCCCAGCCCTATTCATGTATTTATCAGGTGAGAAAATAGTGGTATAGAAGCTAAGTAGGGTGTTTAGGGAAGTAGTGGGGGTCTCCAGCAGTTGGGAGCCAAGCCTTGCTCAGCTCTGTCTGCTGCATTCTCTATCTCTGGCTCCTAATCCAGTGTTTTCTAGAGCTAAAGGAAATGGAGGCTCTCAGGTTCATTTCTCTTGTTGAAGATAGAATGCCACATGCTGAGATGGGAAATGGGAGCCATCAGGGTCTGTTTTCGTTATTTTTATATTGCTGTGATAAGACACCATGACCTAGGTAACTTAGAGAAGGAAGGGTTTCTTTGGTGCCTACAATTCCAGAGTGATAGGGTTACATCACCATCATGGTAGGGAGCAGGCAGGCAAGGAGCAGCAACTGAGAGCTCACATCACCACAAACTATAAGCCAGAAACTTCAAGCCTGCTCCCAGTGACACACCTCCAACAAGGCCAATTTTCCTGAACAGTTTATTCAAACCTGTGAGCCTGTGGGTCCATTCTCATGCAAACTACAGGGCCCAATCCAGGTAATCTTTTTGTCTAAAAGTCAAGCTAGAGTTGACATGCCTGTAGAGCCTTTGCTTCCTTTTTGGGCAGGCCTCACTGGAATACTTCCAAGTAGCTTTTTCACACTGGGCCTTGTTCCTTTCAGGAAAGTGTAAATCAGCAGGATTCAGCGTTTAGAATCGAGAATGGGGCTAGCCATTTCCCAGCTGTGCTTGCTGGCAGTGCCCTTTCACTGAGTCTTAGATCCTTACTGCTCTGGAATGACACATCCCATTGCTGGTATTTTTGAGAACTGAAAGGTGGATACCTGTCTGACCTGGCATAGGAATGAGGTGACAGGGACTCTTCTCTACGTAGTGAGATCCCTTGCTCTTTCTAAAAATTCTGGCAACTAGCCATTGATTATCACTTAGGAAATAGAAAACAGGTGGAACAGAGAATTACGTTTCCATCAAAAGTAAATTTAGGAGCAGCAAGAGATGGCTCGGTGGGTTAAAGAGCTTACTGCACAGTCCCTGACAACCTGAGTGTGATCCATGGAACCCATGTAAAGGTGGAAGGAGAATGCTACACACGTGTGTGACCTTCCACCCACATGCCACAGCACACGTACACACATCATACACATGCACATACACATACTCTAACACAACATTAAAAATAATATGAATTAATTTTAAACAGCTTTGTAAAATAAATTTTAGTGCTGTGGATGTAGCTCAGTTAGTACAATGTTTTCAAAGCATGCACAAAAGCTCTGGGTTGATCCCCAGCCCTGGAACAAACAGTTGAACCTGGTGGCACCATGCCTATAATTCCAGAACTTGGGAGATGAGAACCAAGAGGTACAGAAGTTCAAGGTCAGCCCTGGGCTACATAGTCATTTTGAGGCCAAGCTTGGGATACATGAGACCCATTTTAGTTTGGTCACCTCATGATTTGGCAAATCTATGAGTTTTTCATATCCTTTCTGTGTTTTTTGTCTTCCAGGACATGATGCTGATGTCTCTCTCCTGCATGGAGCTCCAACTGGACCAGTGGCTACTGACCAAAGGCAGAAGCTCCACTGGTAAGACTTATGTTCTTACTGTGGTGATTCTCTGAACTCCAGTAGGCTGGAGGAAGCTAAAGTGGGGGTGCTGGGTCATGTAGTTCCCTGAGCCCCTCCTCTGAGATAGCTTTGCAGCATCTCCGGTAAATCCCCTGACACTTAGGAGGCGGCAGCAGAGGCAGCTGTGATACTCACCTTCTGTAACTGTTACTTGGGGATTTAAGGAAACAGAACCTCAGCTTTGAAGTGACTACTCAGTGTTGTATGTGTCCCCAGCAGTTCTCTCAGATCACTCTTTTAGAGTCCACGAGGTAGAATAAAGACAAGCTCAAAGTTCAGTCAGTGAAAGTAGTGGCCCCTTTGTCTCAGCACTCATATTCGCTGCACCTGTACCTGACTGAGCTATTCTCTGTCTTGATGCTCAGGACCTCTAAGTCTCTGATGACTCAGGGTACCAAATCATGGACACTTAAGGGCTGTATAGGGAGGGCTGAAAGTGGCTTCTGGGGGCAGGAGGGTGTTTGTGTGATTTACATGGGACCTCACATTGGTTTGATGGTTTTTAGTGTCACCCCGGAACTGCCCTGCTGGTGTGGTGACAGGCAGGTTTGGGCCTGACTTCCCGGGAACCCACTGCCTAGGTGACCTCCTGCAGCTGTCATTTGCCTCATCTCAGCGTGACCTGTTTGAGGATGGCTGGCTGGAGTTTGTTGTTCGTGTTTACTGGCTGAAGGCCCGTTTCTTGGCACTACAGGTTAGTTCCATGGTCAGAACCTGCCCTGGCCCCTGATGAGGGAGGGCAGAGAACTGGCCATATTGAGGAAATACACATTTATAACCCTACTGGGCTTGGTGTGAGGAAGTAGGCATGATGGGGAATTGCCAGCAGGTCAGAAGCCCGAGCATGACTGCCATTCTGGAAAACACCTCTGTGCCCACACTGGAGCTTTGGGAAGGATTCTGTGCCCCCTAGCAACCCTAACTCAAGATTGTCTTGATTGATCCTTTATGTTTTCCTTAGAAAGCTCAGGCGTGTAAGAGGATGGAACAGAGCTCTCCAAAAGGAACGATTCACCTGTTTTGAGGGTTCTAGGCAAGCTTCTCTAGAGCCTGGTTGAGAATGCCAGAGTGTCTTGTCAGTTCCCCAGTACCCATCACTGATGGTACCTGGTGCACTGATAAGAGTGTATCAAAGATAGCCAGATCTCAGCAGCTACAGCAGCTCAGTCTGAGGGAAGCAGGGTACGTAATGAGGAGAATGTCAGTTGTAGAATATGGACAGGCCTTGGTTTTAGCTCTAGGTCTGTCTGACTGTGCTGAGGTGGCATTAGTGTCTTCACCGGTGAGATGGGTTAATGACACTTTGTCTCACAGAGTTATGGTGTGGCTCATTCATTCACTTTCTTAGTCATTCAACAGTACTTGTTTAGCCCCACTTTTCTGGCAAGTCCTTTTTTGGGGTGAGATGAGGGGCATAGCAATAATTGAATTAAAAACCTTAGCTTAGTGGCACATGTCTGTAATTGTAGCACTTAGAGGGATGGAGTTTAAGGCTAGCCTGGGCTATGTATTATCAGATCAGCCTGGACTGTGAGACCTTGTCTCCTAGCAAATAAGAAAAAAACCAACTTAAGGGTGTCTGCATCTAGTGAGATCAGCAATGTTAGGGACCTGATAAAACACAGTTCTCTACTTTTTGCCCCCACTTCTTGTTTTTTCTTCTGAGCAGGGGGACATGGAACAAGCCCTGGAGAACTATGACATCTGCACAGAAATGCTCCAGAGCTCCAGTGCCGTCCACACAGAGGCAGGGGCTGAGCAAGGGGACATTGTCATCCGGCTGCCCAATCTCCACAACGACTCCATTGTTTCTCTGGAGGAAGTGAGTGGAAGTTTTTAATGGTGTTTTCTTGGTGGAAGACTTATTCTGAGTTGGTCTAGACCAAACCTGATCTGCTGCTGTGGAATAAAAGATGCCCACATGCTGAGCAGAAGGTCCTGGAAGGGGAGGAAAGCAGGTGTGGGGAGACAGTCCTGTCAGACTCCACTGGCTTGTCCACCTCCAAGGGACAAGCAGGACTTAGAAGCAGTTACTGCTCATCCTCTTGCTGTGTAGTGGCAGCCTCAGCAGAACTGGAGGGAGGTGCTAGATGTGCGGCCCCGTGCTGCTCCTGCTGCGGATGGGAGAGCAGTGCACCGTGCATGCAGGCATCTTCTGGATGGTGCTCTTCTCACCGTGCTCCTTCTGCCCTGCTGCAGTTCTTCGTCTGTGATGTGTTCACAAGCTCAGAGGAGCTTCTAGAGTCCTCTCCGTGTGTTTCCAGATAAGATCAGGTGCTCTGCTGCCTGTGTGCCAGGGATGCATCGGGCCGCATGTGAGGAAAGAGCCTCAACAATGTGTGTCTACCCTCTGGCTCTTATTCTGGCTCTCTGACACCCCCATGGTCGTTATGTCTGCTTTGCCAAACTGTGACTGTGAAGCTTCACACTGTTTTGGCAGATTCTATTCAAGAACCCCTGCTTTGACAGTGTCTGTGTGTTTAGTTTTAAAGACTTGAGTATACCTTGGCATTAGTGTAAATAGTTTTGAAGGAGTATACACATTGTGTGGACACTGACATAGTGAGAAGCCTAGTGTATTTTGGCTGAAACGGAGTGCTAGAGTATAATCTCATCCCTCTGTTTAGATGGGATAACTCAGACAATGGCTAAGCTCAGGTAGAAGGTGAGCGATTTGCTTTCAGGCCACATTTTGCATCCTTTTCAGATTGATAAGAACCTGAAGTCCCTGGAAAGGTGCCAGTCCCTGGAGGAGATTCAGCGGCTGTTTGAGGCAGGTGACTACAAGGCTGTGGTGCGTCTGCTCAGGCCCACTCTGTGTACCAGTGGTTTTGACCGGGCCAAACACCTGGAGTTTATGACTTCCATCCCCGAGAGGCCAGCCCAGCTGCTTCTGTTGCAGGTGTGTACTCACCGCTTGGGCCCCATTAATGTTTACGTGGCCTTTGCTTGTGTTTGTACCTCTGGGAGTTCTGAGATAGCCTTCGAAAACACATAACTAAAAGAGAAAGGTGGGAGTTTAGCCTACCATTGAGGACGATGCCAGATCAAAGACATGGTCAAGATTGGGATAATGTTAGAACCTGGGAGTTCAGGTTTTATTGTTAGGTATGGCTCAAGGTGAGCCCACACTTGACTGAACTTTTGCCAGACAGAGGAGGAAAGAATGGTCAAGATAGCATCCACCTACTCATTTGTTAATCTGTTTTTATTGTGTTTTAACTTAATTTTGAGTAGATTTAAAATTGATACTGTACAGTGTCAAGAAAGAAGATAAAATACAGAATTATATTTGACTACATGCTGAAGAAAAATACTAGCATTTTGTTTGAAGTCATGTGTGCCCTCCTGGCTCCTTTCATACCTCTTGTTGGAGATGTTACTCCTGTGCCAGCCACATAGCAAGCGCTGTGGAGGTGCCCGGCACTGTTCCCACTCCCCCCTGTCCTGAAGGGGTGGGAGTACCATTCTTGATGACAGCCTAGAATCCTGTCTCCTATGGTTTGTGCACTAACCACAGTATGTACATAAACTTAATTGGGTCTTTCTCCCTTTTTGTTTGGAAAGAGTACAGTAACATTTCAACCTTTTCACTTGTCATTTTAATCATTAACTTTTCAAACTGGGAAATGCCTAAGAGGAACAGCTGTGAGAACAAATGGGGAGGCTTCTTAGCCGTGGTAGGAGGGGAGGAAAGAGATGGAATGGGAGGTGAGGCAGGACCTGCTGAAAACTAATGAAATGTGTCTGACCTTAGTTAACCTGATGGGTAGTATGAAGAGGGGAGAGCCTTTGATGAATGATCCAGTAAGGTATGAGTGTCAAGTAGGAGGTACGAGGCCAGGCCTCTCTACTCTGCAGGATGGCCAGTGCTCAGTTGTTGTCTTGTTGCTGTTAGTGATGTCATCAGTAGACGTGGCTGGAAGCTTGTTCCTTGGGAGGAGTGTTGCCCTGTATTATGGGCTGTTCTGAAGTCTGGGCCATCCATTATGGAGTTTCTGCTTCTAGAAATAAGTGATTTCCAGTTGTTGCTGTCTGTTTTCTTATTGAGTAGAGTGGTTTAAAAAAAAAATAAAGATAATATTTTTTTTCTTTGGATCTTGGTAGAATTTTTTTTTTTTTTTTGCCAATGTGGTGTTTGCTAAATTATGGCTTTTATTGTTTTTATATACAAAGTTCTCAGTTTTTGTATTATCAGAATCTTCTCATGTTTGCAAATGGTTGTAATTTTGTTCATTGTGAGTTTGTTTCATGTGCTTAAATAACCTTTTCTAGGCTGGAACAATGCTCATCTACCCAAGTAGATGAGGACTGACACTCCTCGTGCTCCTCTGGGTACCGGCAGGAGTCAGGAAGGCTCAAGGTTCTAGAGGAGAGGAGGGACTAGATGATGTGCACCAACAGGGATGAAAGCCTATTTGCCCTTACTCGTCTACAGCGCTGGCCATGGTCTATGTTTTTTTTGTGTTTTTCTTGCCTGTTTTGGCATTTCTGGGGTGGGGATTAAATTTGGCATCCTCTATGGTAAGAGGAGGGATAAAAGAAGGAGCTTGGGGCTGGAGAGATGGCTCAGCGGTTAAAAGCACTGGCTATTCTTTCAGAGGACCTGAGTTCAATTCCCAGCAACCACATGGTGGCTCACAACCATCTGTAATGGAATCTGATTTTTCTCTTATGCTGTGCACCAAAACAGTGTTCATATACATAAAATAAATCTTTAAAAAAAAAAACAAAACAAAAAAAACAGTAAGCTCCCAATTTAGCAAGCTGCTTTTTATGCCCCTCAGTATAGCAGGCAGTTCCTTCTTCAGTTAAATTTTAGATGTTACTATTTTGGGTTGTTAGTTGTTAAGAGTTTTTATATTTTTTAGTTGTTGGTTTGTAAGAACCCTGTTGATTTTTGCCTGTTTATTTTGAGCCCTGCCTCTTAATGAAATTCCCATTTCTTTTTTATTGTTTTCTGTTGTGTGGGTGTGTGGTAGCATTGCCCACAGCGTGGTAATCTGGTCTCTACACTGGCTGATAGCCAGTCTTCTGCTTTTTTGTTCTTTTTGTTCTTGAGCCCCATGTTCTGTTAGAGCAGTGGTTCTCAACCCTCATGATGCCTTTGAGGGTTGAGTGACCCTTTTTCAGAGATTGCATGTCAGATATTTACATTATGATTCATAACAGCAACAAAATTACAGTTATGAAGTAGCAACAAATAATTTTATGGTTCAGGGGTTAGGGTTAGTAACAAAGTCATTCAGCCTCAGTTTTTTTGCTTGCCAGCTCTATGGTTCAGTGCACATAGTCACAGCTTTACAAATGGGAAGATAAATCACAAAAGTAAAGCAATTTTTTAAATACTCCTTGGCTGATGGCATGCCCTATTGCCACTGTATCCAAATCAGTGTCTGCTCTTGCAGATGCCTTAAGGCTGTGTGGGAACTGCTGAAGCGGTGGCCTGCTCTCTCTCTTGGTTCATTGGTACTAGCCTTTGTTTCCTCCCAGTCTCAGGCCTGAGGTCCCAGTATGAAGAGCTGATGCCACACCTTTTCGTTTTGCTTCTTCTTGAGCTCAGGACTCATTGCTCCGGCTGAAGGACCACAGACAGTGTTTTGAATGTTCGGATGTGGCTCTGAATGAGGCTGTCCAGCAGATGGTGAACTCAAGTGAATCTGCAGCCAAGGAGGAGTGGGTGGCCACAGTGACCCAGTTGCTGCTGGGCATTGAGCAGGCACTTTCCTCAGACAGTAGTGGCAGCATCCTTAAGGAATCCTCCTCTACCGCTGGACTAGTCCGGCTCACCAACAACCTCATCCAGGTAACTCCCGGCTCTTTGTTCTGTGCTGTTCGGCAGGCGTGTCTCTGATAACCCTTCTGAGGTTTACTGATCCTCACTGAGAGTTACATACTCTACAGGGACACGTTGGCTTCTCTGGCTAGGTCTTTAAAGAGTTTGAGGAGGTAGCTGTCCATAGATGCAAACCTTCTGGGGCCTGCTTTGTCTAGAGGCTGGACTTGAGGTGGCACATGGTATCACAAGACTTCCTGTTCCAGAGGAGCAGAAATAGGCTTGGAGAGGAGGTTCTGTCTGCGTTTAGTGTGCCAAAAGACAGAGTAAGGACTAGAGTCCAGGTCTGCCTCCCCACTGGGGTTTCCTACTCCCTACACTTCCCTAGAACTTCCAGTTGAGGGGCGAGCTCTTGAAACCTTAGGTTGGCCATAGTACCCTGTGTCACCCAGGCCCTCTTTGAGGCACAGAATCTTCATTCGCGTGTCCTCTGCTATCTTCTAAACTCACACTTTGGCCATGTTTAAGTCCTAGCAAACCACATCTCACTACTCTACTTTTAATTTTACCCTTCCATTTTGTTCAGTCGTAGTCTAGGTCCCTGCCCTTTCTTTCATGAACAGTGATAGCCCTATGGTAGTCCTTGCTGCACTTTCTACCTTTTTAGCCCAGCTACCATCCTACCACAGAAGCGGGCACCTTTGTAAAACTGGAATGCAAACGTTTCCTCCCTTACCTGGTTAGTGCACCACGGTGCACTGATCTCCAGCTATCTCTCCTCTTCTGTTTTCTTCGCTCTTACCTAAACCCTTCGCACTCTATCTGGTTAGTGCGCCACGGTGCACTGATCCCCAGCTATCTCTCCTCTTCTGTTTTCTTCGCTCTTACCTAAACCCTTCGCACTCTATCTGGTTAGTGCGCCACGGTGCACTGATCCCCAGCTATCTCTCCTCTTCTGTTTTCTTCGCTGTTACCTAAACCCTTCGCACTCTATCTGGTTAGTGCGCCACGGTGCACTGATCCCCAGCTATCTCTCCTCTTCTGTTTTCTTCGCTGACGCTATTCTAGGCCACCATCTGGGATCCTTGCCTGTGTGTGTTTCCTATGCCCACATGCCCTGCCCTCTCTGCACATGCCTCTGCACATTATAGTCACTTACCTGGAAGCCTCAAGGGCTTGTCTCTGATCACTCTGTGCCTGAAACCTCTGTTGCCACTCTACTTTTGTAGTAGCATCTGTATATGCCAGAGGGCTCCTAGCTTTTCCATGTCTGCCTTCCCCTGGGTGTTAGCTCCTCTCGCCATGGTCAGTAACTGCATGTGGTGTGAGGAAAGATTATGTGATTGCCACTGGTCACTATGAGAGTCTGTGAGGTCAGTGTTCCCACGTTAGAGCTTTAGGGTAGGCAGACCATATCCCTCACCTCTCCCAGGAAGCACTGTGATATAGGCTCATTTCAAGAGGGCTTCGGGGAGGCTGCCATGTTGTGACATGCTGGTACCCTTTGCCAGGTCATCGACTGCAGCATGGCTGTGCAAGAGGAGCCCAAGGAGCCCTATGTTTCCTCAGTGCTGCCCTGGATCATCCTGCACAGGATCATCTGGCAGGAGGAAGACACCTTCCGCTCCCTGTGCCACCAGCAGCAGCTCCAGAACCCAGCAGAGGAAGGTACACTGGCCATCGGTTTGGAGGGATGGGCCTGACCTATCTGTCCTTGTCTGTGCCCTGTGTGGTAGGACCCTGAGATCTTGTGCAGATATTGTGAATAGTGAGCTGTCCTACTTGTTGAGCCTCTGGAACACTGTAGTATTTATTTCTCAGAGGTCATGCTGTTGGCACACCTCAGGGTACGCAAACCTCACGGAGACCCTTCTGTTGCTGCTCACTTGATTTTTGTTTATGAATGTCTATAGAACTCTTGACATATTCATACTAAATTGTATTCCAAAAAGACTCAAGTAGTGAAAAATATCTAACTATAAATGTTTGTTATTTTTCTTATAAAAATGAAAATTAATTATCCATACCAAAATTTTTTCTAAAGGCTACCAGCAAGTGCAGGGCATGGTGGCATGTACACTTAATCTCAGCTCTTGGGAGGCAGAGGAAAGGGGGATCTCTGTGAGTGAGTTTGAGGCCAGCCTCATCTCTTCCTCTGTAGGCAAGGCCACACAGAGAGAGACGCTGTCTCAAAATAAAAAGAAAGGAAAAGTAAAGAGAAGGAAAAGCAAGCAAACGGCTTGCCCAGGGAAGAGCGGACATGCTCTGGGGACAGGCATGCATGGCATTGTCTCCCCACTGTTTTCTGTCCTGTGAACTGAGAGGTGGGAGCTGACCAAATCCCACTGTCCTCTCATTTGTAGAGAAGCCCCTCCAGATTCTCTTGGCCTTCTCAGAGGAAATCAGGACCAGAGGGTGCTTCTATCCTCCTATGACCAGACTTAATTCCAAGGTCAGCACAGGACTGAGTGCACTTCTGGCTGAGTAGTGGGAGGCTTTACGAACTGAGCTGCTGACAGCAGTCAGTGAGAGAGGGTTGTCTACTCGGCACCAATGCTTATAAAGTGAAGCGAGGAGCAGCAGGATTGGGCAGAAGAAGTTAACCTGTGATAGAGGCCTAACAAGCCTTGGCTAGGCAGGCAGGGAGCTCTGGAGTGACAGTGGCTTCTCAGAGCTGTTCTGCTGTTTCATCTCATTGGATACGGGCTCGTGGAAGTGTGTGACCTCAGATACAGTAGGTCCTGCAGCTGTTGTAGACACTGAAGGAACTGACCACCAGAGATGGCAAAATCAATGCCCTAAGGGAAATCTTAGAGAGAGAGTAGAAGCTCGGCTGTCTCTTCTATCTGTGTAGACATTGGAGGTGGGGGTGTTAAAACTGTAGTAAGGAAGAATTAGGCAGCTTTTATGTAGGAGAAAATTCACGATTTGTAAGAATACCCATGTCAGGCAACTCACAGAAACCTGTAACTCCACACCCAGAACATTCTGGTTACCACAGACACCCACATATAAACCACTGCCAACAAGACACACATACAAAAAAAGAAAAGAAAAATCTTGAAAGAAAGAAAAAAATGAAAGCTGGAATGGCTTGAGTCTTTGGCGGGCAGGGGTTGTTCGCTTTTTTGTTTGGGACTAACCAATAGTAAATTTTCAAAAAATACATTTAAGCTGTGTATAGCTGTGTGTAATTCCTTCTGGTATTTTCTGTTTAGATATATTTTGTCTTAATTCATTTTCACAACCCCAAAAAAGAGCCAGTTGTAAGGTGTTAATGGCTTATGTATAGCTCAGTTCCAACAATACTGAGACTCTTTAAGGAAGTAGTAATAATTTAGTGATGAACAAATATTTAATAGCATCTCAATAGTTTTTTTTTCCCTTCTGCAGTATTCAAGTAAATCCAAATATAGGAATTTTAAGAAGTTGTATATGTAGTATGAGTTCTGTTATTGTAACTTTCTCTTTGAAAATGCTTTTGAAAGCACAGAAAGGTGTTTTGAGTGATGTGCAGCAGAAGCCAGTATTGGTTTTGGGAGCTAGGATAGTTTTGTTTTGGTTTCTGTGAATGAAAAAGTGAATTTATACTTTTCTTATGATTTCAGGTGATTTTTTATAAATATAGATTGCTTATTAAAGTCAGTGAAGTGATTATTTAGAAGACAGGAAAAGGAAAGACAAAAATCTCTGGTCATATCAAAGAGACATCATCGCAGCCCTCCTGCCGCTGCGCATGTTTGCATTCACCCTTGTCTGTTGGTCCTGCTTTTCCCAGGGATGTCGGAGATGCCCATGCTCCCATCTTCCCTCATGCTGCTCAACACAGCACATGAGTACTTGGGCAGGAGATCTTGGTGCTGCAATTCAGATGGAGCGCTGCTGCGATTCTATGTAAGTGCCCCTTGAAGGCTAGTGTAAGGCTAGGCAAGCGGGAAAGGCGACGGAGCCCTGCCAGTTCCTTTGGGCTGTGTTTGTCTGTAGGGGTTCCCACTGCATCTTTGATTAACACATGTCTGTAATTACTGAAACTTATTGCAAAAAATCTGAACTTGATTCCTGTGACTTTTTTCTTCTATAACTATGACAAAATACGTGAGATAATCATCTTTAAAGGAGAAAAGGTTTCTTTTGGCTCATGGTTTCGAAGACTTTAGTTTATAGTTAATTGACCCCATTATCCTTGAGCCTTTGGCATACATCACGATGAAAGCATAGGTTCTGGTTGTTTAATCAGTAGCTGTAATAGCGACTGTGGACAGTCGTCTTGAACTTGCCCACTGCAACTCATTGGTGGTAGCTCTCTAGGCTTTTTGAAGATAAGCAGCGTGAACCAGACGCTGCTTAGTAGGAAGCCAATTAGCACCAGAAAAACTACAGAGCATCAAATTTTCTGGATATGCCAAGGGAAGAGTATCTAGCCTAGCCTGTATATCTGCTAATAAAGTTTTACTGGGACATTTATTAACATAGCAGTTATGGCTGATTTACTATGTACTGGCAGGGACAAGAAGCTATGAGTGTGTATGACTTGCAAGGCCTAAAATAATTTTTCTTTGGCCCTTTAAAAAGCCTGTCTTCTGCTGAGTAACTTCTGTTGGGGGAAGGCATATCCTCCACAGCTATAGCCTTACTCCCCAATGTGTCTCTAGTTTGCCCCATCTTCACACAGTTTTTACACTACTTACTAGCACGCCCTATAATTTACTTACTATGTTTATTATTTGACTTTTCACTGGTGTTAAATTCAGAGAGAGTAGGTATTTTTTTTCACTTGGTTCATTGCTGAATTCAAGTGCTTAATATAGCATCTGACACAAAATAAATGCAGGTTTGTATGAGTCAGGGCTCTCTTAGAGTAGCAGATCAGATGGAACTGATATTAAAGATTTATTGGATTGACTTACAGGATATAGTCTGGGTAGTTTAGTGATGTCTCACAAAGGAAAAGCTGAGAATCCAGTAGTTGTTCAGTTCATGAATTTGGATGTCTTAGCAGTCCCCCAATACAGGGCTAGAATCCAGGAGGATTCCTGGACAGCTTCTGGTTTTCAGTCAGTGTTGGAATCCTGAAGAAGTTGGAGTTTTAGTACCAACTGCTGCAACTGGATAGATGAACTTGCCAGTAAGAGTAAGGGCAAGCGGGCAAAAAGCTGAGCTTCCTTCTTTCATGTTCTTTTATGTGGGCGCCACCATATAGCTTAGTTTAGGGTGTCTTCCTACCTCAGATAATCCAATTAAAATTTACCACAGGAGTGCCCAGCAGCTTGGGTTTTAGTTGAGTTTAGATATAGTCAAGTTGACAATCAAGAATAGCCATCACAGTGTTGAAGGAGACTGAAGGTGTTTACAAAGCTTTTGTATGCACAGGGCCTGAGAGTTTGCAAAGCCTGTATTGCTGCCTAAGAATCAGCCACTGCCAGAGTGCAGGCACTGCCTGCCTCTAGGAGGTCTCAAGGCAGCTAGCCCATGCAGAGAAGTTAAGGAAGACAGCCCAGTGTTTCCTATATAAGGATGAGGACCAGAATTCAGATCTCTGGAACCTATGTGTCGTAGAGCTACTATTGCTGTGATGAAACACCATGACCAAAAGCAAGTTGAGGAGAAAAGGGTTTATTTAAATACTTTCATCATTGAAGTCAGGACAGGAACTCAGACAGGATAGGAGCCTGGAGGCAGGAACTGATGGCAGAGGCCATGGAGAGGTGCTTCTTACTGTCTTGCTTCCCATGGCTTACTTATAAAACCCAGGACCACCAGTTCAGTCGTGGCCCCATCCACAATGGGCTGGGCCCTTCTACATAAATCACTAAGAAAATGTCCTATGTCTGCATCTTGTAGAGGCATTTTTCTCAATTGAGGCTCTCTCCTTTCTGATGACTCTAGCATATGTCAAGTTGACATGAAAGTAGCCAGCACATTGTGAAAGTGCCCTTGGCCGTGACAGCCTGCCTATAATTCTTGTGCTTAGAAGGCAGAGACAAAATCCCCAGGGAACCCTGGCTAGTCTAGCTGTATTGTCAAGCTCTGGGTTCAGTTGAGAGAACCTGCCTGTACAAAGGAATTGAGGAGAACTCTAAGTGTTAACCTTTGGCACACATGTGCCCAATACTCGTGCATATACGTATAACCATACACATGTGGACACTCATAATATACACACACATCATATGCACAAGGAGGAAAAAAAGGATGCCTTTGTAGGCTGGCTGTGTGGGGCAGTGATATGAGAGAGAAGAGTAGGCCAAAAGGCCATGGATTGTCCTCTTTGCAGTTTTTCTTGGTCTATGTGTCTTGGACCCTGGATTTCATAAGTCAGATGAATTGAGGGAGAAATGATGGGTGCTGTTGTATTTTGCTTGCCCAGGGCCCATGAGAGTCCCAGCAAAGTACTCTCCTCGGGTCTTGCCTGACCAACTTTTCCTTTTCTTCCCGTGTTTCCATTCTCTCTTTTCTGTGCCACCTGCTGCTGGATACCTTGTAGTTTGTGTTTGTGTCTCTCCCCTAGTCAGAGGCATGGCTGGGATCAAACGAGACCTTTCTGTCTTGCAGTCTGAAGCATCCCTAGGGATGTAAGCAGTGGCCAACAGTTCTGCCCAGTTTCTTGAAAGATTGTGTGAATAACTTAAAAGAAATTCATTCACTTACCTAGAAGTGCTGACTGAGCACTCATACTCATAATTCTAGGGATACTGTGGGAGTTAGGAGGATGAAGAATTATCACCCAGACTTATGTCTAATATAAAGGATTGTCTTTTTTTCAGACAAGATCTCATTCACATAGTCCAAGTTGAACAGAAACTTATTATGTAGTCAAGGATGATCTTGAATTCTGATGGCCTTGCCTCTACCTCCTGAGTGCTGATACAATGGGTGTTTACACTGTTACCAACAAGGATTATGTCTTGAGAGTGCTTTAGGGCTAACATCTGGAAGACCTTTTGTTTGAATTGTTGTCTCTCCTTGGATGGAGTACAAATGTTCTCTGAAAGACATCCAGTATGATCGTAGCTTGAATTAGCATTTCTTTTCTGGTGTTCTATTTTAGTTGAGGAATTCTTATTCATTCTTCTACACTCAGCTCAGATAGTCCCTCTCGTTAGTTCCTACCTCCTGTGTGATTCTCTCATACATTGTGTCCTTTGTGCTCAGATTGTGTGCATACTAACAATCCCACACCTGCTGTAAACATGCCTTCTGACAAAAAAGATGAGTGGAAGAGGTGTGTGTTCATCATTAAGCAGCATTTTAGGCTTAATTATTATATATCTACATATTAGTGAACAATATATAATTGATGGAGTTCTAATATTACAAATCTTTTAAAAACATGTTATTTGTGTTTGTGTGTGTGAGAGAGACAGAGACAGAAAGAGAGACACAGAGAGACAGACAGCACATGTGCCGTGTTGCATGTATGGAGGTCAGAGGACAATGTTCAGGGTTTGGTTCTCTTTCACCATGCGGGTTCTTGGGTTTGAACTCAGTTCATCAGGCTTGGACGCAAGTTCCTTTACCTGCTAAGCTATATCACCAGCCCAACCTTTAAAACTGTGTAAGAAAATATATAGTATTTAACTTCTTTCAGCTTCTTGCTTTTATTCATTTCAGTACACAAATATATTCACATTGATAGAAGTAAATCTGGTTTGTTTTAAGTTGCTTTGTTGGATGCTATTGTGTGAATATATAAACTACTTTAAACTTCTAGTTTGGAAAATTTCAAATATGTATCACAATAGAAAGAGTAGTATGGTACAGTTCCAAATATTGAGCATTAGTCATTATTGTGATGCATAGTCACCCTCCTGCTACCTCTATCCCACCTTACTTTTAAGTAAATTTTATTTACTTAATTACTTAATTGCATATCATTTTGTCTCTAACTATTTGTTTCCATAATTTAAAAAAGTCCCAAATGAAGGATGGTGTTAAGGTTGTTTATCCATTTGGGGGTTCATTAGTGGAATGATGTTGACAGCTGCCACAATTTCTGTTCTGTGTGTATGTGTGTATGTTTATAAAAAGAATGCCCAGCAAGATGGCACACTCCTGAATTCCAGCACTCAAAAATGCAGAGGCAGGAGGATTTGGAGTCCAAGGCCAGCTTGGGCAGCAATAGTGAGACCCTGTTTCAAAAATTCCAAAGACAAGGCTGGAGATGAAGCGTAGTGACCAAGTGCCTGGCCACCATGTGAAGGGCCCTGAGCCCATCCCCAGCCTGCAAAACCCAAAACCTCACTTGAGCTTGGTGGCTTGTGGCTAGTACGCAAAAACTGCGACAGCAGATTGACTGACTTGAGCTTGGAGCTATCCTGGAAGACCCTGTCTCAAAAATCAACCAAACAACAATAAAGAGCCGTTACAAGGCATGGTGATACAAGTCTGTAATCTTAGCATTTGGAAGGCTGGAAAGAGGGCAGATTGTGAGTTCAAGATCAGCCTAGACTAGATAGTGAGTTCGAGACTCAAAAAGAAAAAAAAAGAAAAAAGATCAAATCACAGATCTGTGAGGATATAAGAACACCAGACCCAAACATCAAAACCAAAGCAAAGCAAACACACCAAACACTGTCGTCTACCTCTGCCTCCAAAGTCTGTCCCGCCACGCCCACCAGCTTAGTCATCTAAAGCTGTATTTTCTCTGAGTGGAGCCTGTAGTCTCAACATTTGGATGGCTGAAGCTGGAGAATTGCTGTGAGTTCAGATCCGGTCGGGGCTCACCCGGGACCCTGAGAATGAAACAAAACTAACCAAATAACACCAAAACCTCTGTTTTCAAATCGTTCTCCAAAATAATTGTTTTAGTTTGTATGTGTTCTTGCAGGCATGTATGTGCATGTGCATGTATGTTCAGTGGTGTATGTGCTACATGTGTGTGCATGTTTGTGCAGATAGGTGTCTGTGTGTGCACGTGTGTGTATGTGCACGCACACGCAAGCACCGTTGTGTATGTGCAGGGATGTGTGGGTGTCTGCATACAGAGGCCAGAGGACAGCATCATGTGGTGTTGTGTTCTTTCTCATGTACTGTGCCTCTATAGGCTCGGCTGGTTGTTAGCTCCAGGACTGAGCTCCGGGATCCACCTGTTTCTGTCTCCTCAGTGCTGGGATTAACAAGCACACACTGCCACACCCAGCTTGTTAAATGTGAGTTCTGGGGATCAAACTTGAGTGCTCTTCATGTCTGTACAGCAAGCACTTTATCCACTGAGCTATATCTCCCCAGACCTTTGTCAGTCCTATATACTGTACAGATTCAGACACTGATAGATCCAAGAGGATTGCCCTGTCCTTTGTTCTCTTTAATGCTTTACAGTTACTAACAAGGTTGTGTACTTTTTTGCCACATCCTGTGCAGTGTGGGTTCTGGAATTCTGGATAGGGTCAGTGAGGGAATAAAGAAAGGACAGACACACAGACAGTGAAGTGGGATCAAATAAAAGTTATCTAAACTGCTCCCTCTACCAACCTGCCACCAACCTGCAACCTCAGCACGTATATTAGGCACAACACAGAGGGAGGGATTACCTGGTTTGGTAGTGGGTCTCTGTAAACCAGCAGTCTCGGGCTGTAAATGCTGGGAGGAGGAAGCTGTACCGAGAAAAGTTTTGCCATTGCTCTTGAGCCTGGCCCATGTGAATAATGGCTTTGCCAATTTTCCATGGGTCAGTTGGTCTCAGCACCTTCAGTAGGCCATGCCCATGGCAAAATCCGCATTCACTCAGGACTCACGCTGGGCTTCTTCTACTCCCTGTCCCTTTCATGTTGTTGATCTTTGGTTTCCTCTTTCATAGTTTGAATCGTAAGATTCATTAAGTTTTCCTGTGAGCTAACTCGTATTCTCTCCGCACCACCCCTCTCACTGCACACACATACCCATTGGTTCTCTACTGAATCTACTTCTTTGTCTGGAGTGTCAGCACTTTTTGTGCACTGAGCTCCATTCCTATGCAGCTGTTTGTTTCTGGGCAGCTTCTGTGTTTTGTTTTGTATTTCGGGACAGGCTCCTGATACTCCTTCCGGGTGCTAGGACTGTAGGCGTGACCTCCACACTCAGCCAGAATGTAAAAATGTTACTATCACATTCACCAATCTTTTCCTTTCTAGCTGTGATGTCCCCACTTAAGCATTCCTTCTAGGGGCAAATCCGATGGCCTGAGGTTGCTCTCTAGAATCTACAGGTACAAGGAGAGAAGTGATCCCCTCAAGTTGTTCTTGACCTCCACACATGTGCCGTGGCATGCACATGCCCTTCCCTCGATAGAAAGCAAATAAATAAATACAACAATGAGAGGAAGAGAGAGAGAGAAATTGTAGCTTATGCCTGGAATTCAAGCACTTCAGTGCTCAGATGGTCAGAAGTTCAGTCACCTCAGGGATATAAGACTCTGAATCAATAAACAAAGAAACACACATGCACACACACACATATCATTCCTTACTACAAAATTATAAAGTTTTCTTCTGGCTTGTTGTCATATGCATTCTTCATTCCATGGAAATGTGTGTTTGTTTGTTTATAAGGCAAGGTAGGTCCAGTTTCACATTTTATATGGATGGCCAGTTGGTTTGAGCTCTTAAAGACTCTTACTGAACCTGAGGCTCCTTTTTCTCTCATCTGTGAGTACATAGGGGCCATCATAGGCTCTGTCTTTACTGATGGAAGCAGCCTGTCTGCTCCTGTGCTGGTGCCACAGACAGTGTGATAACAATTAGGATTCCTGTCCTTACCTTTTTATCCATCACATTGTCTTGGCTATTCTGGCTCCTTCATCCATAACATTATAAGATAAGTGTATAAAATTTTGGGAAACTACTCCCTTCCTGTAATTTTGTTTGGAATCAGTGATCTTGTTGATTAATATGGAAGAAAAGTACCCAAATTGAATTATTTTGTCATAAACATAGTATATCTCCCCATTTATTTCAGTCTCATGTGTTCCCATTTCTTATTTCATTTATGTGCGTTTTGTTTGAAAACTAAGTTTTTGTGAGTGGGTTTAGGGATCCAGAAAGGCCTGTACATGCTAGGCATGTGGTCTGCTAATGCCCCATACGTCCAGCCCTAGGTAACTTTCAAAACAAAACAAAACAGAAACCTGTTTCCTATTGCTGCAGTAGGTATTTAAATTTAATTTTTTCTGTTTTGTTTTGCAGACATATAGAAATGTTTTAAAAAGGAATTTCTCTTACACATATCTCAATGTTTTCATTAATTGTAATGGAGTGTGGATTTGATAAAATTTCTGCATCAATGATCATTCGTCTGTGGCTACCTTTCCCCCTCCCTCTTCAGTCTTCACGGTTGTCTGTTTTTCCCTCTCTTGTCTTAGCACCTGGGCACAAGATAGCACACTTTTTCTGTAAAGGGGAGAACCTAAAACCTTCTCTGCTTTGTGGGCAAGAGGGTCTGCACACACCTCCTCAGACTCCTGTTATAGTACAAGGACAACGAGACTTGTGGACCTGAGAGTTTAGCCTCCCTGTGTCCTGAAGTGGTTCTGTAAAAGGCGTATGGTGAGTCCAGGGTCTTGCGTTTATTAGGCAGTGCCCTGCCACTGAGGTTACCTCGGCCGTTTCCTTTTTATTTGAGCCAGGATTTCCCTTTTTTGCCCAGTCTGGCATCTTGAACTTAACCCAGGCAGGCCTTGAACTTCTGGTCTCTCGTTCTCAGTCTTCTAAGTAGCTGGGTTTCAGTTTTGTACCTGGCTACAAAATAGGTTTTCTTCTTTTGATTTATTTCAGGCATTTAAAATGTAACTACTATTCTTTTTAAGTAACATTTTTACTAGTTCTTTGAGGACGTCATACAGTGTAGTTTGCTCGGATTCACCTTCCACCCCTAGCCACCCCAATTCTTGCCTCCATCCGTAACTTCAAGTACGCTGTTCTTAACTCATTCAGAAACTGACAGCCTCTAGATTTGGCCCATGAACAGTGGTTCATCTCTTCCCTCCCTCTCCCCTGAATCTGGTCTCTCTGTAAATTTTAGCTACTGCTAACTCTGATTATTTATTATTGATTCTAGATTTTTATCTCAAGTCATACTCTTTGGAGTAGTGTCCACTTACTAACATAAAGCTGTTGTGGTGTTAAACTTCTAGTAAATTTTCCTTTTTTCATTGCCAAGATTGTTTATGCTTTTCCTTTAAATAAAAAGAGTGAATGACTTTAATCCCACCACTCTGGGGACACAGAAAGCAGATCTCTGTGAGTTAGAGGCTAGCCTGATCTACAGAGCGAGTTTTAGGACTACACAGAGATTTGGGGAGGGGAGAGAGAGCTCACAGCTTAGGAAGTAGCCTAGTAGGTAAAATGCTTGCTACAAACATAAATAAGTAAGGAAGCAAATAAATAAATAAATAAATAAATAAATTTGCTTTTCATCTAGTTTTGGCAAAAACGTGTGGCTGCTTGAAAAGAATGTATATTTACTAATAGCTGGGTATAAATATAGCTGTACCATTTCGTAGCTAGAGATGTAACTGGTTTGCTGTGTTGTTCCTGGTTCTCAGTAATGGTTTGTTTGGAGATTCTTCTCAGCCCTAGTGGAACTTAGAGGTGTTTGTATGTAAGTATTCAGCACTGTTTCCTCCATTGGCATCTGAGCTTTTGAAGTGTAGGGGCTGTGTCAGACTGTGCCTAAGGAAAGCTGCTGCTCAGTGAATTCACACTTAGAAAATGGTGGGGATATGCGCTGGCATAGAGTATCTTTGTGGTGGTGCAAATGATGGCTAGGTGTGCCAAAGTCAGGAGCCTATTGCCATATCCCACCAGAGCAGTTTGGTAAGGATTACAAGTCCTTTTTAAGAAGCAGAACTTTAGGAATCTAGCCACACAGGGACCCCAGACATTGCCTCCTTGGGGTAAAAGAATCGATGAAGTGGTTATCTCCTTGGGGTCTTGCTCTACAGGGATGCTGAGCCTGTAGACCCTCAGGTATCTCTTCCCTTCTGCCATAGGTGCAAGTTCTCCAGAAGGAGCTTGCTGTGTCTGCCTCTGAAGACACTCACCCCTACAAGGAGGAGCTGGAGACTGCCTTGGAGCAGTGCTTCTATTGCCTGTACAGCTTCCCCAGCAAGAAAAGCAAGGCCAGGTACCTGGAGGAGCACTCGGCCCAGCAGGTGAGGGGTGCCTGCCACCCCAGGCGTGGGCAGGGGCAACCCAGGAAAGCAGGAGCTCCTGAAAGAACATTAGAGTTGTTGTGCTGTACAATCCCACTACAGGCTGTATCTGATGGGGATAAGGTTTGATGGCTGATAAGGAAAGGGTTTTTCTTAGAAGAAATAACTCATAATTGATTTAAAATGCAGCATGGTGTGACAGTTGTTCATAGGTTTATTTGCAGTTTGGATTACACACATAATTCCATAGACACTTTTTTTTAATTTTTTTTTTCCAGAGCACCATTTGGTACATCATGTCATGGCTAATATCATCAGCCATTTTCCAGTCTTAGATAGTCTCTACCCTAAAGTATAGGTTCCTTAGGATGGCATATCCACTCTGACCTAGGGGTGTGGAGCCTCAGCTTCCCACTTATAATCGACACCCCACATCTACCACACACACACACACACACACACACACACTAACAGGTGTCTGTCACCTTTAACTCCTTCGTCAGAGGATCTAATACCTTCTTCTGGCCTATGGGGATACCTGCACATATGTGGCATATACATACACACAAATAAGATTTAAAAAATAATTTCTTGACAGTCAATACTAAAACCAATATTTTTTAAACTTAATATTTAACATAGAACTGTCTCTATCATTGACTCTCCTTCATTAAGAAAGTTAAATATTTCTGTTTTAGAGTTATAACGTTTACATTATAGTTTTGTGCAGTGATATCCCCAGGGAGCTTGAGACTTGGGAAATTAATTCTAAGATAAATTATGTTATACCAACCCCCAAACCAAAAAGACTTCGACATTTGAAGCAGCTGGACTGGAGGCTTACCCTCCATTGAAGATTTGAGAAGCAGAGTAGGGAGCAGCCTTCCAGTCACCAGCATACCATGAGCACAGTGCCCCTGTGGAGGAACTTTCCCTCCCTTCTTAACCTTGCATGTACTAGGAGTCTGCATCTGATTCTTTTCAAGGTGGATCTTATATGGGAGGATGCCTTATTTATGTTTGAGTATTTTAAGCCCAAGACGCTCCCTGAGTTTGACAGCTATAAGACCAGCACCGTTTCTGCTGATTTGGCCAACCTGCTGAAAAGAATTGCTACCATCGTGCCCCGCACAGAGAAGCCAGCTCTAAGCTTGGACAAAGTCTCGGCCTACATTGAGGGAACCTCAGCTGAGGTGGGCTTCAGGGAACACGGGGTGGTGAGGGTGAGAGCTTCCCCTCAAGCATGGTTTCTGGTCTGCTCAGCACCACCTGCCAGAAATGCCAGGGATCAGAGGAAGCGAGCTGACAGGTTTCACCTGTGTACTTCTTCTAACCTCACCCTCTCTCATGCCAGGTACCCTGCCTTCCAGAAGGGGCAGACCCCACCCCTCCAGTGGTGAATGAGCTCTACTACCTCCTGGCTGATTATCATTTCAAGAACAAGGAGCAGTCGAAAGCCATCAAGTTCTACATGCATGATATTTGCATCTGCCCCAACAGGTGGGTGGCGTGGTGTGGAGCCAGGCTGCTGCCAGGAAACCTTCTGACTCTAGTTCAGTCAGTTCTTTGGTGAGCCAGTTTAGTTTCTTGTCTGTAGCAGGGTAAGGAAAAAGAAATGGGAGGGGGAAAAAAGGCTTAGCATTCTTGTACAAGGAAGAAAGCTTCTTTTGTAGAGTTCTCTGGGAGGCATATTAGGTTCATTATAGGTACAAGATGACCTTTTGAGTTCTCAAGTACAGGGCAAGGATGTACTGCCCAGCCCATACTATTTGTTTTGTTTTTGTTTTTGTTTTGTTTTTCAAGACAGGGTTTCTCTGTGTAGTCTTGGCTGTCCTGGACTCCCTTTGTAGACCAGGCTGGCCTCGAACTCACAGCGATCTGCCTGCCTCTGCCTCCCCAGCGCTGGGATTACAGGTGTGCACTACTGCATTCATACTGTTGGTTTTGTGTTGCTCCCTTTCCTGGTAGCAGAAACCCGGACAACTGATGGATCCTTTGGGTAAATACCACAGGGTAGGGTTGTAAGAGGGAGTACTAGGGGCAAGAGATGGCTCAGTGGTTAAGAGTACCACGCGGCCACTGTAATTCCACTTGTAGGATCTAACATCTTTTTCTGGCCTCCACGGGCCCCAGGCATACACACGGTACATCTGTATACACACATACTGGCAAAACACACACAAAAAGTAAATTATACAACTAAAATAAACTACATAATTTAAGAGGAGTCTGGAGAAGCTGGAGCCTGAGGGATTTTACCTTTCATCATCGGCAGGGAGGTTTGTCCTGGTGCTGTGCATAGGAGATCTGTGCTGCTTCTGCAGACTGCTGTTGAGCTTCCTCCTAAAATGTAGCGACTTTTCAGAGTTAAGCTTTCTGAAGAGCTCTGCTGTATTCCCGAAGCACAGTACAGTTGACTAAAGGGACCATCTGGAAAGGTAGGCTTTGAGCATGAAGCCAGCCTGTACTTGAGGGTATAGCACTGCAGGCAAACTCTCCAGAAGTACTTAGGGCTACTACCATGGTGGCCACCCTTGGACCATGGGTGAGCGCAAAACTGTCCTGCCTCAGGAAACCTCAGAATTCACCTTCCCGTAAACCTCTCTGAGCAAGTTTCTAAGACAGCACCTCTATGAAAGGCCTCAGAGGCCCCTTTTTGTTTAGCCTGTGCTTTTCTCTTGTCAGGGAGCTATGTCCTTAAAGCCCTCATTGCCTTTGGTGTCACCACTTCAGTTGCAGTAGCACAGACCAGCACTTAGCTGGCTGAGCTCGTGCTGTCTGGCATTGGTGGCAGGCACCTGTCATGGCGCCTCTTACTTGCAGGTCCACAGGCAATGCAGTAAGGGACCTAAAGGTTCAACTACACCTCCCTCTAATCCAGTGGTTGGCTCTCAGCATTCCTAGCGCTGTAACCCTTTAATAGTTCTTCATGTTGTGGGGACCCTAGCCATAAAACACTCCATTAATTTTGCTAATGTTAGGAATTTTAATGTAAATACCTAATATGCAGGATATCTGATATATGATCCCCAAAGGGGTTGTGACCCACAGGTTTGAGAATAGCTGATATCATCTGTTTAGAGGATATTAATTAGCCTGTTAGATCCAGCCCATGGGTGCTGAGATGTCTCCTCTGAGGACTGACCCCAGTGCAGAAAGGCTAGGTCTCAGCCCAGAGCCGTCTTTATTCTGAGCCGTCACAGGCAGATACCACTGGAGCCTGAGGCTCCATCTGCTTCTTAGTACCAGCTGAACTACCAGTTTGGTTGTTTTTATTTTTCCTTGGAGCCTTTTGATAGAGATGAAGCCCATGATAGAAGGCTGGGTGGACAGTAGGGTCCTGATTGCACTGTTAGAGATTCCTGTGAGGACCTTGCTAGCAGTTTTCCTTCCCTTTCACTGAGCTTTCTTTTTGCTGAACTGGAAGAGATACCAGATTTGATAGGCATTTTGGGTTGGATGTATGACTAAGACCTAGTTCAGCTCAGCACTTCTGCTCAGGAAATAGCTCTGAGCCCAGTACCAGGATTGAACATGCCCTGCACAATGAAGAGCCCAGAATGTGGACTGTGGACACTTCTTCCTCCTGGGGTCACATGGTTCCTGAGCCACAGGCATCCCTGTAGCCCTGCACTCCTCCAGTATGGGTTTTGTGGTGCTATACCTATATCAGATATGTACATCCGGAGGGCTCGCTCTCAGTAGGACAGGGGCATTCTTTTTTTTTTTTTTTCCTGTGCATTTTTGTTGTTCTTGTTGCTTGTTTGTTTGTTTTTAATGTGTACGGTTGCTTTGCCGGTATGTTTGTGTGTCTATGCGTCATGTGCATGTCTGGTGCAGTGCACGTGGAGGCCAAAAGAGAGCATTAGATCCTCTAGAATGGAATTGCAGATGGCTGTGAGCTGCTGTGTGAGTGCTGGGAACTGAACCCAGGTCCTCTGGAAGAGCAGCCAGTGCACTTAACTGCTGAGCCATCTCTCCAGCCTGCTTCTTAGTGCTTTGTGTGTGGAGAAAGTGGTTCTCATGCAGCCTCATAGGCTCTGACACAACACGTTTCCTTTCCTCAAAGTGAGGGAAACAGGGAAAAAAAGTCCCTGTTGTGAAGTGGGCCCTGGTAAAGAACAAGTTGCCACTTAAGCCCTCCTCCCCCGTTCCCTTCCCCAGAGTAACCAGGAAGAAATGGTGGCTTCAGGCCCCAGGTCCCTGAGGAAGAAAGGTTACTCTCAGAAACCTCTCACATCAGGGGTGAAGCCGTCATCCTTACAGTCCTCAGTCACCATTGAGTCTTTGGTGTCATCTCTGGTTGTTAGAATGCAGTAAAAGCACATCTGAGCTTCACAGGGTTCTTCTGCCTTTGCCATCTCTTGGGACGGATGATCAGACAGTTCCAACACCAGTTGGCCAGCTGACTTGAAGGTGTGGTGGCTGAACTGACGATAAATGGGAGGACGGCATTAGTAACCCTTTGGTTGCTGCATTTTGTGTTTTCTGGACTAGCACTCAGAAAACAGCTCTCTAGAGCTCTAAGATTACTTTGGTCCTGGTGTGGTGTCTCCATGGCTACTCATCTTCTCCCAGAATCTTGTGTATTCCTGCCTCAGCTTCTTTCAGGTTATCTCAGAACCATCAAGTCCCAATCATCACCTCTCATCTTGTTCTTTATTTTGCCACTGGGAACCGAGTGAGAGAATAGGGTTCCAGAAACAATATGAATAAACTGGGTGGCTGGGGCTCCATGGTTCTCTGTTCATTGAGCTCTTGCATGGTGAATATATGAACTTCAGGCCATGAAAAGGACCCTGAAATATCTTTGTTGCCTCAGCTGGACCCCTCTCGTGAGGCCTTGTGGAGTATCCTGTACCTTTACACCAGAGAAGTCCCATGGGCAACCCTTTAATGCTGGGGAATAGAATCCAAAAGCCGGTCTATTAGCGCAGTCATAGGGTGCTTGCAAAATGCTAAGGGATGTAGAAGAGACATTTTGTCTCTTATCATACCATACCTCATCCTCATTATGCAGTGATACAGGGTTCAAGGCTGTGACAAGCTATTCTAAGTCATGATCCTGACTGTCTGGTTGGCCAGATTGAGCTTTGAGTTGTTATATAGAAGCAGAACTTCCACAATGTTGTGTCTGCCAGTCTGTAGTGTCTGTTATGCCCTCAGGACAATAGTGTTGTTTTGTTTTGTTTTTTTTCCGCTACCTTAGGTTCGATTCCTGGGCAGGCATGGCTTTGGCCCGGGCCAGCCGAATTCAGGACAAGCTGAACTCAAATGAGCTGAAGAGCGATGGACCCATCTGGAAACATGCCACACCTGTTCTGAACTGCTTCCGGAGGGCCCTTGAGATTGACAGCTCTAATTTGTCCTTGTGGATTGAGTATGGCACCATGTCCTATGCCTTACACTCATTTGCTTCCCGCCAACTGAAGCAGTGGAGAGCTGAACTGCCCCCTGAGCTTGTACAGCAGGTGAGGAGGGCCTGCCACCCTCTTGTCTAGCTAGACTGTCCTAGGGTCCCTTCTGTTCTTTGTTCTACCGGCACTTGCCTGTGAGCCCTCTGGGAAATGTGAACTGTATCCTGCTCGGTAATCACTTTGTTCCTGGGTCTTTGGGACCCAGTCCATTGACAACAATTTCAAAGGTAGACTGTTGTGACCTGACTCATCAATCTGAGTGTAGTTGAGTGTGGAAGAAGGGGTGTTGGCCATCTGCAGTAGCCACCTCTTTCCTATTTCCAGCAAAGGCCTTGGGGGCCGTGGCAAAACGCCTGGCCTGGCGTTAGGATTTTCAGTTTCTTGGTGTGCAGCATTCCTCTAGTGGAAGATACAGGGTCCGGCATGCAGCCACTGCTCAGCAGAGCACCATTGTTTCCTCCAGATGAGAGTGAAAGGGTCATGCTGACATGTTTGGAGATTTTTTAGTGGGGAGTGAAGGGTGCTGGAGATCAGAGTGAGTGCCTGGTAAGCACAGACTGCCAGAGAGCCTCATTCCCTGTGCCATTTAGGCCAGCAGGGCCATAAGGTGCAGCTCAGAAAGATCTCTGAAGAGAGCAGGGCATTGAAGGAGCTGACCAGTCAGATAGACAGTGCTTGGTTTCAAGTTTTTGCACTGATGATCTGTGATTAAAACCCCAGGCAAGATGATGTCACTGCTAATGCTGTTGAGATGCTGCTGGAGGGCTCAATGAGACCCTTGGCAGTTACGCCACTGCCATCCTCTGAAAGCACTGTCTGCTTGAGGGGGAACCGACAGTGTGCTGAGGTGCCTACTGCCTCCAGGACCCTGCAGAGTAAGCCGGGCTCTCCGAGAGAGCTCTTCAGCTGTATTGGAAGGCATGACGAAGACCGCAGCAGTAAGTTCACCACTAGAGCTTGCCAGTTTATAGCCCAACAGTCTGCAGTGAAGACAGGCTGCCGTCGGAGAGCCTCAGCCCTGGGAAGGGCCATGAAATGCACCTACATAATGAGGACGGAGTCACTGTGATAAATAGTGAAGAAAAGATGTCACTGGGCTTTATGAAAAAATTAATAGCTAAGTTGTCTCCTGAATCTTATGTAACAAGAACTTTGTCAGTTCCAAGAATGTGCTCCTCTTCTGCAGTGAACAAAGTTTAAGCTGACTCCTGGAGAGCCGAGCTTTCTAGCAGTTGTCTGATTATGTGACACACACCTTCTACCTTTGCAGAATAAATCTAGAAAGATGCTTTTCCAAAGCTATTTGGGAGCAAGCTCCACCCTCTCCCTGGGAGTCTTTTGAATTTGTTTTTGTCTTTCAGGAGTATTCTTATACTTTTTAGACAGTAGGCAACTGTGCTAATTCTCAGTCCTCGTGCACAAAGGCTCAAGAGTTTTCTCCTTTTTTGTTATTTTTATGTATTTTTTTTTATTTGGTTTTTCAGCACAGCGTTTCTCTGTGTAGCCTTGGCTGTCCTAGACTTGCTTTGTAGACCAGGCTGGCCTCAAACTCACAGCCTGCCTCTGCCTCCCTGAATGCTGGGGTTACAGGCATGTGCCCCTGCATATGCTCAGTTTTCACACTTTCCCAGGACAGGCTGGAAACACAACACTGGGCTTCACTGCTGTTGTCTGAGGCCTCACCCAATAATGTTGTCTTCCTCATCTGTGTTCAGGGCACTACAGCCCTCAGTTCAGCAGGTCTTGTCCGTGTTCTAGACTCTAAGCAGTTTGGTCCCAAGGTATTCCTTTCTTCAATATTCAGATTGTATGACCTCTATAGATAGGTGAGAATAGTGGCTCCCATACTTGGCTGAGTCTCTTGGGTGGGTGTGGAGCTTGTTAAAAGGACATGCCAGGAACCCTCAGACAGAGCTTTTGTAAGCTCTTGTGTGCTTATTATGTTTTCCTTTACTATTTTTATTTATTTATTTATTTTTTTCTCCATTAGTTTAGCTGTGACATAGGGACAGGCTTGGCACCAGAGGCAGAGAATATATGTGAGATGTGGCCTTGGAGGTCCCAGCCCATCACTAACAGAAGGCAGATAATCAAGTCCTGCACAGGCTGAGCCCTGACAAGAACAGGATGGAGGAGTGCCTGCATGTCTCTCTTCTAAAAATCACCTTCTTTAAGAAGTTGTTGTTCAATTTATATCTTTCTAGACTTTGAAGGGAAAGAAAACCTTTTTACCCACAAGCGGTGTGTACATTTAGAGAAATCTAGGCGAATTTGCCTGCTAGATTTTTTCCTTCAGCCTAAATAAGCGCAGTGTCTGGCTCCCCTTTTCCACCAGCCCGTGTTGTTGGTGTAGTTGCACTCCACTCAGGTGGACTTTCTGCGGCTCTAGTCCAGGCCTTTCAAACGACAGCCCAGCCTTGCTCTGGCTGGCCACACAGAAACTCCTGTATGTGTTCCAGCGGCCTCGGATCCCCTGCCACCCACTGCTGTAGACTTGACTCATGGGTGGTTTTGTAACATTAGGGACAGATTATTCTATGGGTAAACACAGAGACGTAAGGTGGCCCTTCCCCTAATCTCCTCGTGAGGTGTTACACTTTTATTTTCCAGGAATTCCATGTCCTGAGAGCCAGGAGGAACCTTCGCCTCACCTTTTCTAGAACTTGATTTGTACAGCTCCTCAGGCAGAAGGCATCCCCTGGCCTGGTTCTCTTCTACTGAGGTGCACAGCCTCAGGGATGACCCTGGAGTTTGCCTCTTGGCCTGTTATCTCTGGCAGCTCTGGCCCTGAGACTGCCCTCAGGCTATCTGCCTCCCTGAAGTATCAGGAAAGCAGAGGGGATGGAAGGCTTAGGGGTGCAAAAGTCCTAGAGGAAGGGGGAGATTTGGCCTCATTATCGAGGGTGCAGACTTCTTAGCAGGACTGCCTTCTGTTCCCTGGGTTCTTTCTACCTCTGGAGAGGTAGGTTCTTAGGATGCAGTCCCCTGGTTGCTTGAGCTGTGTGGCCTTACCATGTCTGAGAAATAGGCTGTTGACCATGTTTACCAGTGGTGTGGGGTAGTGGAATCATTCCCTATGATGTTGACTCTAAGGCATGGAAAAAGAACTGGGAGCAGAACTTCATAACCAAGTGACTTGGAGGGGATGACTTGACATTCTTTCTGTGCTTCATGCTGTGTATGACACTGACTATTCCTTCTCCACAAGCAGCATTGAGAGAGTGAGTCATGACGCCTGCCTCAGCCATTTCATGAGCTCCAGCACAGGCACCCAATACGTGGGGAGACTGAAGTGCCATGAGTAAGGGTATTCTGCTGTTCAGAGATGACAAGCCAGAATGGAGTTATATAGTAGAGCTTCTAGACAGACACTTTTGGTGCCTGTCCCTCTTCCTGAGTGGGATGTTCTTCCTGCTGAACTTGGCAAAACTAGTGGCATTGGTAATGCCACATAGCTATTAAGTAGTGTAAGCAGAAGAACTGTGTTTAAGCGGCTGCCTTCTCCTTAGACAGATGTGCTGCAGACCCTGTTTTAGAGGCAGTGTGATAGAATCCCTTTGCTACACTTGGCCCCGTGTTGTAATTCCTTTTGTTGTATTTCATTCAATGATGGACTTGTAGTCCCTAGATGGCCCATTTCTTTTTAGAAAATGACTAACAGAGCATCTGGGTAGCACATGGCCTTCAAAGTAAGCTATTGCTATAGGATGTTCACAAGGAAGTCTCTGCTGGGCAAACATAAATAGGGCAGGTGTGTCCTGCAGGATGGAGCACGTACTTGTGGCCCTAGCAGCTCCCCTTGCTGAAGACCAGTGCTGTGGCCTTTCCTCTTTCTGTAGTCCCTGGGGTGAGTTGAGAAGAGGCCACAGCCTCCCTGCCACCAAGCTAGGGACACAGTGAAGAGGGGCCACAGACCTGGGGTTCCCAAAATAGCTTTCCTCTGTAGCTCCACACAGCTTCACTCTATCCCCAGCCCGGGAGCTCCCGAATAAAGGAACATGTGTGCTTGGCAGCTGCCAGGAAGTAGAAAAAAAGCAGCTAAGTTGGAAGGCCTCCTGCAAATTGACCCTCCACCATGCCATTTCTGCCCTTTGTAAAAGAGTGTCTGGAGGCACTGGCTGAATGCAGTTTCCAAGACAGTGGCCCTGTGTGGAGCTCCAGAATCTGCTTTGACAAATGCAGTATGTGTCTTTGAAAGGGTGAGGGGGAGAGGCAGGGAGCTGTTTAATTTCAGAGTTTACACTGTCTCCAATGCTGTGAGTTGGGGACTGGGTACTAGGTACGGTTCTCTCCAGTGCTGTGTGGCAAGGGCTGCATGAATATCCTCCCTGGCTCAGTTTGCGTGCCCTGCTGAGAGGGGGGAGCAAGTTGCTTAG
The DNA here is from genome assembly GCF_030254825.1 of Meriones unguiculatus. Classification (NCBI taxonomy): domain Eukaryota; kingdom Metazoa; phylum Chordata; class Mammalia; order Rodentia; family Muridae; genus Meriones; species Meriones unguiculatus. The sequence goes on from NC_083363.1 coordinate 10,692,431, forward strand.
TCCCTGCAGTGGAGGTTCATCCTGCAAAGGAGGAGGCCTCATTTTTTAAGATTGATGAGGCCTAGTTGTATTAGCCTTCTCCCTCCTCATGTTGATGACTGAGGGACAGCTGTCCTTAGCACTGCCACACAGCCTACAGTTGGGAACCCCAGAGAGATCAGTAGGAGCATCAGTTAGGTGCTACGAGAAGAAGCTAAAAGAAAGGACCTTTGGGTTGGTGAGAAATGACCTGAATTTAAGTCCAGCTCTGGACCTTGCATGCTCTTAAGGAGCTCCCAAGCTCCACATCTTATTGCCTACAGCTGTGATGGTGACAACAGTTCTGGGTCTCAGGTTCGCTGAGAGAGGAACGTAAGTCTGTGAACAAGTCAGCTGGCTTCCTCCAAGGAAACATGGTCCCTTGGCAGGTGCAGGCACTGCACCTCAGGCCAGTCTGCAGGCTTGTGGTCTTGTTGTAGATGGAGGACCGGCGCAACAGCATGCTGGAGACAGCCAGGCACTGTTTCACATCTGCAGCCCACTGCGAGGGTGATGGTGATGAGGAGGAATGGCTCATTCACTACATGCTGGGCAAAGTGGCTGAGAAGCAGCAGCAACCGCCAACCGTGTACCTGCTGCACTACCGGCAGGCTGCCCACTACTTGCACGAGGAGGCTGCCCGTTACCCTAAGAAGATCCACTACCACAACCCGCCCGAGCTGGCCATGGAAGCCCTGGAGGTAACTCTGCAGGTCCGGGTAGGGTGGTGGGGCAGGAGGGGCTGCCCGCTCTGTCTCCCCGGGAAGGGAACTCACGGTCCCAGCGACTCCCTTGCAGCCTCACTGGGAACATCTCTGCTCAGCAGCTTCACGTTCAATTACCTTAAAGCAGCCTGTTCTCTTTTCCTAAGAGTGCTTGCCACTGTCTTGGAGAGAATGATCATTTTGTTTTCATTTCTCAGAGAAAGCAGCCTTTCTCTGCAGCATACATGTTCTCACTGAAAGTATAGTACAACATCCATAGCTGCACAGACATTCAGACCTGTTGCCTGGCAGGAGGAGGGTGGTTGGTCACCCTTGTCCTGAGGTGCAGCTAGGCACCTCAGGCCAGATGAGGCCTCAGCCTGGGCCTGGGCCACCCAGCTCAGCAGGTTAGGCCAGAGCCAAAGAAGGCTGCCCTCCATCACAGAATGTTTTGTTCTGTTTTGTTGTTGTTGTTGTTTTTCCCACTGCTGCTGAAAACTAGAACAGTGCTTTTTTGCTGGGATTCACCTTTATGATTTCTAGAATACATTTGGTGAAGGGTTGCACTATTGTTCATAGCAGTCCTCTGTAATCAGCTGTAAGTGCTGACCTTCAGCCAGTCCCGTGGCTAGCAGGCACTTGGAATTTAGGCAGAATCTGTCTCTTGGTCACAGGTTTTTGTTTCTGTTTTTTTCCCCGCTGATTATAAATTCTTTATGTATTCATTTGTTTGTCTGTTTTTGTTAAGAGAGTCATAAAATTCCCAAAATATAAAACATGAAAGTCCCCAGTGACCCTGGCCCCCATCCCCATCCCATAATCTGTACTTACAGTTCGGCCTTGTTCTTGAAGGTCTAGGCATTGTGTCCTCTCACCGTGTTGGTGGGAACACTGGTGTAGGCTTTTGTAGCTCACGTTTTCATTGGGCAAGGTGTAGTGGAAGGTATGGTAAACTTCCCGGCCTGCCCTTGCCTCCCAGTCACACAAACTGCTTGCTTACCTGAAAAGCCTCTCTGGGGCTTGGCCTCTCCTTGCTTTACCAGGAGAGCATGAGAAAGTATGTGCCCCTAGTCTTGTATCAGAGAGCTCTCGGGAGCATTTGCAGGGGCTTAATTTTAAAGGTGGAGTTGTAGACTACTTACAGTTCTGCCCAAGGCATCCAGTTACTCTAGAGAATGACAACAGTAAGCACATAGGTTCCCTAACCATCCTTAGACCCTCCTTTTAATACTTGCCAATCTTGTGAGCAAACAAAAACATATTGCACTTGGGAAGTTGAGACAGAGATCAAGAGTTCCAGACCATCCTTAACTATATAGCAAGATATTGTCTATCCTGGGCCACATCAGATCGAGCAGTATCCCACCATCATGTGCTTAGATTACTAGGTACATGTTAACGTCAGAATGCTGGCAGTAGCCATTTTAATTTTCAGGGCTTATTTGGACTGGGGGTTTTAAAAGCTAAAAAAAAGACAGGCATTGTGTGGTGGCTTGTCTCCCAGGGCAGCAGCCTGCTTCCAGTGTGGCTGTTTCACTGTGGAACAGGCCTTAGACTGGAGAAGGCTGTGTATTATGCCAGAGGTGTTCTTCTAGGTGTACTTCCGGCTCCATGCATCCATCCTGAAGCTCCTAGGCAAACCTGACTCTGGGGTAGCTGCAGAGGTCCTGGTCAGCTTTATGAAGGAGGCAGCAGAAGGACCTTTTGCCAGGGGCGAGGAGAAGAATACACCCAAAGCTTCAGAAAAGTGAGTGGCTGCTTGTAGGGACCCTGGGTGGCCCATCTGCTATTGGGTATTCAGAGGAAAGCTACTGGATAAACGGGAACCTAGAGTCTCTGCTTATGGGGCTGAGCTGTTTCTCTTGAATTGGGGGAGGGGAGGAGGAGTGTCTGTTGTCATCCTCAACCCTCCTGCTCCAGTGGAGCAAGGCTTTATCCCAGGCAGAGCATAATAAATGATTAGGTTTTACTTTTTCCTCTTACCCAAGACTCCAACTGGGTGACTCTGAGGCCCAGTGTATGGCCTGTTCTCTCTTCTCTATCACCCTCCTCTTGGCAGTTGTGGAGGTTTACAGGTTGACTCTCCTGGCTTGTTTTTGTTTTTGTTTTCACCCTCTCTCAAACTCTGATAAAACTGTCTCAAACTCCAACAAAGAAAGAACAACTGAGGGTGTTTTAGTTGTTCTTTCTTCAACAGTGTTTGGCACATTTTCCCTACCTCATACCTGTTGCTGCATAGTATGTACCCATAGTGTGTACCCTGTGTTTTATGTGATTATTTCCGCCCCCCTTGACGATGTAGCAAAAACCCTTCATAGATGTCTAAGCCTACACTGGTATGTGCTTGATTGTGTTGAGCTGACTTGTTGAAAGGCTCTGACTTGCTGAGGAAATGCTTGTCACTTCCTCTGCAAGATCTCCTGAGCCTGAGACCAGAGACCCTGGCCAGAAAGGTTGGGCAGCATCCGTTTGGAGGCCGGAGGCTATGGGGTGATATGCAGACACTCTTCCCTGGAGCCCTAACCAAATAAGACTGGGACCACTCAAGCAGACCCTGGGAAGGTTGCTGACCCAAAGTAATACACTTCTTTCATCATAATGTGGACACTGACTTGTACCTCTGCCCCCACAGGGAGAAGGCCTGCCTGGTGGATGAGGACTCCCACTCTTCAGCTGGGACACTGCCGGGCCCCGGAGCCTCCCTTCCCTCCTCCTCTGGCCCAGGTCTGACATCCCCACCTTACACAGCTACTCCGATTGACCACGATTACGTCAAATGTAAAAAACCCCATCAGCAGGCGACGCCGGACGGTATAGTCCCTGTTCTCCCTACTGTGCCCAGGGTGGCACACCAATTGTGGGGAGGGTGCTTGAGCGACTTCATTTGTCGCTTTGTTTTGGTGAGGGGGGTGCTGGGTCTGGGGTGACACGGGCAATGTTGCGGACGTTCATTTACCTCATGGATTCACGGTGCTTCTTGTGCTTCCAAGACATGCTCAGAGTCGCCATCTGCCTACTCGCCCACTTGGGAGGCAGAGAAGGAGCAGGTCTGGCCCAGACAGCTTCCTTTTGAGCTTGCATTTTCCTACCTGCAAAACAGGGGTGCTGACATCTTTGAATGACATTTGGAAGACCCCGTAGGCTGCCTGGAAGTGATTCTTGGCACTGTCAGCTCCATGTGGCCTACGTCTTGTCTGCAGCACATTGTCATGGCTCTGTCCTTTGATGGTAGGTAGGTCATAACTAATACCGAACCTATTACTCTTGGGCATCCAAATGGGATGCTGATGGGGTCCAGTAGGACCGTTTCTAAGGCTGTTCCATGTGGGATGAGGCAGTTGGCGACTGTTCAGTCACATTCCTTACTAACATTAGGAGGCTTGCATGCTAGCCCATAGCTTACTTTTTTCATGTTCTCACCTGTGCAGTAACAAGCTGGTGACAGAGTACTTGGGACAAGCAAATTGATGGACTTAGAGGGTCATTAAAGTGGAACCCTAGAAAGGTGGTGGTAATGCTGAAAGGCACCCTCACTCCATGTCACTCATCTCATCTGGGCCGTGGGGAGACAGTTCTTGCTCTGGCTTCCAAGATGGTGATGGGACGCTCCTGGGTGGCTAGGATTGGTGCCAGGGCTGTTCTCATAGCAGGTGGTTCTTAGGGGAAGGATGGATTCTCTGGGTGCCATGGTAGCTCTCACTTGGAGATCCAGCAGAGAGCTGAGGGGGCAGGGCTTACACTACCTTGGCTCCAGCACCCTGCTGAGGCCTGCCTGGTGTACAGATTCCTGAAGAGCATGGGCATCTGTTCCAGCTTGCTGTACTGAGATCAGTTTCAGAAAAGCTCCAGGGTAGGATGACACAGTGGTTAGGGTTCCCCTCCTCTGGGGCTAGTGTTTTGGTGATTTCCTGGGAGAGGAGAACACTTGAACATCCACTACTAGGTTTGGTTTGGGCCTACAGCATGTATGTTGAAAAGAGACTGCGGATCTGTGTGTGTGCCGTGTCTGCACACCTCCCAGTGGGATTGTGTCTTTGATGAGTTCCTGTGTTTGCAGCTCTCCAGAGCAGCAATGAGTGAAGCTGATCCCCAGATCCTCTAGTCTCCAGCTCAGCAGATCTCCCCATGTAAGAGGGAGATCTTAAGTTCAGATTATTTGGGAGAACCACCGTATTCCAACCATTGACTTTTGAAGATCCTAAGAAAACACAGTAGGAGCAGACCCTTGCTCTGTGAGTTTCAGCTAGATACTTTTGGTGAGGGATTCAGCCATCACGCTGAAGGAGAGGGGGCATTTGAACCTCTCATGTGCTCCTACACTTTGGGTGACCTGTGCCAACTCTGCACCCCACCCCCCAAGGCTCGCTCAGACTACAGGTACCGTGAGCTTGGCTGTCAGTGCACAGAATTGATTCTGCTTCTAGGAGCAGGCAGGAGGGAGGCAGGAGTGCCTCAGAGGAGCCTATGTCATTCCTTGTCACCGATGGCCCTGCTAACCAGTGTGGGCACATGTGTGACCGTAGAGCTATTAGGGAACTACTAATAGTTCTACTACTAATAGCAGAGTTCAGGAGCTGGGTGCTGGGCTTGGTAAGTTTGTGGTACTAACCTAATAATTAGTTGTTCTGGAAGTTTGCAGAACAAGTAAGTTCAGATATACTCCAGTGGTTTCAAAATGATTCCTGTTGACTGTGGAGGCACTGGGTCTCCACACCTCATTTTGTCCAGCCCCAATGTATGAAGAGCCTAACACTTCCAGAACCCCCAGCCTCTTCACCATCTGTACTCCTAAAGGAATACCTGTAATAGGAAAATAATTAGAGCCCTAAAATTAGCCATACTCTTCAGATGTTGTGGTGACCTTTCTATCAGTTTCTCTGGTTCCTAGGGAAAGGTCCAGACATTAGGCAGAAGCAAGCACATTGCAAGTTATGGCATTTGCTGGTAGCTTGAAGCCACATTACCCACTGCTGCTCCTGCTTCATGACCAAAGACCGGAGAGTAATACTTCTGTTGAGTCAGAGTCACCCTCCCAGCACAGCTAGGGTGATGGGTGCTTCTAGCCCAGTACCACCTTGATACGGGGTAGTTTGAGGTCAGATGGAGGGGCTCTGGAGTCAAGAGACCACTGAATTCCAAACTAGCTCCATTGAGAACACGCTCAGCTTCCTTAGACAGGGCGTTGTTTGCCTCAAAGTATTTGCACAGCCTGGCCTTTTCCTGCAGTTCTTCAGGTCATTAGTGAACATGAATTGGATAATCCCTCATAGGGTGAGGAGCCAAGGCGTTAGGCTATGTCATTGCTTTTGATTTTACCTTCAACTTTCTAGATAGAGTATGGCCTCAAAAGATATGTAGTCAGTGCCAGATGAATCATCAGGTGGATATAGGTAACTCGCCGCTTGATAAGAGCTCTGTCCTAAGACCCAGCTTCACTGTCTGAACTGTTCTGAATTGAAACTGTGCTGCCTGCACTAGAGGTGAACACTTCTTGCAGCCTGTCACACTTGGTGAAAGCTTTGGGATTGGCCCTTGAGGCCACGGTAGCCAGCCATCACATCTAGCTCTTCTTAGCAAGGACACCATAGACTGACCAAACAGAGACTGAGAGGGAAAGGGGTAGAAAGGGAGAGGGAAGGAGGGAGGATGGGAGAGAAGGAAAGTTTGAGATGGAGTGTCTAGCTGATGCAGCTGTTCTCCCAACTCAGCTAACTTCTTCCGGTGCATCTCTTGAAATTAGCCCTTATACTTTATATTGAGACTTCCTGACTAGGGAAAAAGTGACATATGAGAAGTACATTATAACCTTCAAGGGGCTCCCAGTCATTGCTATGTGTACATGCCAAGTGGCAGAAGGTAATAGTTGATTAGACTCTTCTCTGCCCCACATGCTAGTTGGTGCAGGTCTGTGCAGTGTGTGCATTCATGAGCAATTAAGCTGCTCCGCATAGTACCATATGCTCTCAGTACTGAGTCCAGGCAGGCGTGTGCAGGTCCCTAAAAGAAAATGAATCTGAGAGCAGCCAGGCCTTCCTGTATGTCGGGGCAGAGCTGAAAGAGTAAGGTCAAAGTCTTCTCCAGCCAGGTAGGGGCCTGACTTTACAGATTGTGCTGTTTCTGTCCTGCTTGGAGGTGCCTCAGTGAAGGATGTGTGGAAGGAGGGCCATTTCTCAGTGGCTTTTGCCTTCAGTTGATTTGGTTAATTGACTTGAAGGGTATGTCAGTAGCAATATTTATTGGATGAAGAGCTTTACTCTTTTCCTGTCACGCTCCATGTCACTTGAGAATGTCAAAGCCAGGAAGGGCCTCAGAGGTCAGAGGGCTTGTCCTGTGGATGATTCTTTAACCAGCATGGGCCTAAATCCATCCAGGTCTTCTGGCAGCACAATGCAGATGCACAGAACAGCCCTGTAAGCTCAGAGGGGGTAGGCTCAAGTCAGTCACTTGCATAGCTGAGATTAACCAAAGGTCAGTCCTGGAGAGGTGAGATTACATGTCCTAGACTTGTAACTGGCTTGGTTAGAGATAAAAGGCCAAATGTAACCAAGTTCTAAATGGTCAGTATTGGCAGAGAGGACAAGAGCAAAAGGAGCCTAGGGAGCTGGTATCTATGGTTCCAGGTTTGGCCACTCAAGCCCATTATTAGCATGGAAAGAGCTACCAAGAATGTCCAAGTTGTAGAGGGGGGACTTCATAGGGATCCTAGGGTACCATGCCCTCTTCATGGTCATCCATCTTCACCCACCATTCTGTCACTGTTGTGTGCTGTTTGTTTTCATCTTCACCTGTTCACCCCACACTGCCTCCACCAATATTGCCCGTGCTGCCCCTAACCCTGCCCACACTCTGTTCTCCAGGCTTTGTCTTTCTGCTTGCACCTGTCACGGCTCGCTTCAGGGAACAGTGCAGACCGCATGCTCAGCCCTCAGTCCGGCTCCCTGCTTCCCCTGTGACCAGGAGCACCTTCATGTCTGCCGGTCCTGTGATTTCAAGAATGTGTGTTTGATGTGCCGTGCTTGGCTTCTGCCAGCTGCCCATTTCCCAGTTCTGGCCTGATGCAAAGGCAGTGGTAGCCTCTACCCCGCAGTTCTCCTGCCTCCCTGCCTGGCAGGTAGTTCAGGCCTGGATTTCCATTGCTTTGTCCATTTGTTCTTAAAACAACAACAAAAAGGCATCAGACTAAGCTCCAAATCCATTGTATGAGGACAAGTCTAAAAACTGCAGATTGTGCACAGTAGCCAAAACTCTGAGTTGGGTGCTGTGTTTGTAATTCATTGTGTCCCGACTGCTAAGGGCCAGGAGTTGCAAGTGACTTTTCAGTCAGTCCTGAACCTGGTCTTCACCCTGCCCTCCTAGGGAGAAGGGCAGGTTGGGTTCTGTAAACAGACCTGTGCAAAGTGGGAGCAACTCCCAAGGAAACTCATGCTGTTAGAGACAGAGTCAGTTACCTCCTTGCTGCACCCCTTTCAGGCCATTGCTGGTGATGGCAGCTCAACAGCTCCTGCTGCGTGCTAGGCATGGAGGAGGGCACCATGGGGAAAGTCAAGATGAGAGTGCCCTGATCCCCACTGTGGTTGGGCCCGCATGTCCCTAGGTGGTGCCTTGAGATAGTGGTTGGTTCACTAAGGTCTGTGGGTTGGGATAACTACTGTCAGCCCTACCGGGCATTGAGGGAGATTTGAGGGGGATAAAGACATTGTGGGTTAGAGAGCCCTGCAGTGTCTGGATGCTAGGTGGTCTGGGTGGGCACAAAGGGATGTTGTTGGGGAAAAAACTTGGGAGAGCAGCTATGCTCCAAGAGGTGAGGTTCTTTTCTGCAGGCAGCAGAGTGACAGGGTCACGGGAACTCCTGCATGGCTCCAGACACAGATTCTCCTTGTCTTTTATTGGAAGAGTGTTCCTGGGAAGTACACCAGATAGCCGTGAGTTCTTAGCAGGCTGCTCCCTAGCCTTGGGAGTGTGGGAAGCCTGTTGAATCTCTCTGGCCATGTCTCTCCTGACCTGAGATTTCGAGTGAAAGAGACATAGAGGAGCCACTTTCTCTTCCCTGTGAATGCCAGGCTCCCAGTACCACTGTCTGAGCAAGGTGGAGCTTGAAGTGTCTGACATAGCTTCACTGACCCAAGAAAAGTAGCTAGCAGGTTGGGAATGCACCTATTTCCCCATGGTGTGATGCCCTGCTGCCCACCTGCTGCTTGCTTCTCTCTTGGGGCCTCTTCGCTGCTGGTGTCTCTTGTTGGTGCCTTTGCAGTCCCCTCAGCCTGCTATGGGCACCTCTGTTTCCCACGGCCAGCCCTGCTCCTGGTGGACCCATCCCTTCCTGGTAGCTGGCTAGCAAAGACCAGTGGGAATGGATTTTGCTTCGTTGGAAATTCCTCAGAATCTTGATTCTACTTGAGTTTGTGGTTTTTAGTAACTTGTTTTCTGGTTGGCAGACATTCTGGTCTCTTTAGGCCAAAGCCACTACAGTCTCTGATGCATGGTCACATGTCTTTTTCTGCATACTCATTGGCCTAAGCTTAGGAAACCAACAGGAGCAATTGCAGGTCTTACTGCTGGGACAAGTGGAGGTCCTGGAAGTTTGCCTCTCGTCAGGAAACTCTCTCAGACTGTCTGGGCATCCCGTGGTGTTAAGCATAATTAAACCTGGGTAAGGAGAGACTCGGAGCCTCCTCCCAAGCAGATGGGGCAGTCTGCCTTTCTGCTGTGGAGCCAGCTCCTTTCTCTCTTTGTGGTGGGCTCTCGCTCCTTCAGATCCTACCCTGGAGGTGGAGGATGCCAAGGCTTCAACAGGTGCCTGGCAGCTCTATTCCCTCTCAGGATTCAGAGGGACAGGCTGCAGTGGCTCATGTGCCTCTGTGTGGTGAAGAGAATCAGATATTTCTAATGTTGCCCCAAGTATTCCTTGCTATGAAAAGTTGCCATGGAAGCAAATTTTTAAAAGACAATTCTCAATAAGAAGTTCAGAGCCAGCCTGCAGCCTGCTTGCTGGTGCCAGTCTTCTTTCCTGTTGACCACCAGGCAGCTTCTTCAGGAAAATACACCTCCACCTTCTGAGACTCAGGGTTAAACTGGGCTGTGTGTGGTCCTTAGGGGGTCCCATTCATGTGTCAGTCTCTTCTAGGTCTTTCTCACCCAGCCAGGAAAGTTTGGCCAAAAGCTTTTAAATCTATTTTTATGAATATGGTTATTCTGCCTCAATATGTGTCTGTATTACATATATGTCTGGTGCCCAGGGAGGTTGGAAGAGGATGTTGGATCCTGTAGGACAGGAGTTAGAGTTCTAAGCTGCCACGTTGGTGCTGGGAACGGAACCCGGATCCTCTAGAAGAGCAGCCAGTGCTCTGAGCTGCTGAGTAATCTCCATGTTCCTGGGCTGAATCTTAATCTTCCCTGACCAAATAGGCTTTCTGTGGGTTTCTTGAACTGTTTCCAGTCCAGGGCACACTGCAATCTCTGTTTCAGGACCCCTTCAGACATGGAGCTGCTGACTAAGACAAGGCACCAGAGAACACTACTTGCCTCTGCTCACATGTGGTCAGTTCTATGCAGGCCACCAGGGGAATAGTCTTTTCTTTAGTAGCATTAGCCAAACACCCACCCACCTCATGCCAAGGCTCCTTTGAGTGCCCAGTGTCAGCCTGCTTTGGACTCTGAGCAACAGGATCCCAGGAAAGGTCTGCAGTGTGGCAGCTGTGTAGAAGAGGTAGGCCTGCAGCTCAGCTCTTAGCTGTGTGCTCCTAGCCCCAATGTGCCTGGGCCATGTGCTGTGCATATTGGGACCAAGCTGAATTCAGATACCTGGGAAACAAATGTAGTGTTAGTCAGGGAGGGTAAGTTCCTCCCCAAAGGCACAAAGTGGTGTCTGGCAGTCCCACCCAAAAGGCATGTGACCCTGCTCTCACAGAAGTCTCCCCAACTTTTGGCCTTCTTCAGTGCACTGGGCTTTGTGTGGCTCTGCCTGGTGACCTGAGAAGACTACCTGCCGAGGGTCTTCTGGCAGTCAGGAGGAAACAGTGGTCAGTAACATCCCTTTGCCTTCTGCCCCACTAACAAGCCTCAAGGGCAGGGCTTCCTGACCAGGAGGAGAAGCTGCCCCAGGCTTCCCACACAGTTCTCCTTGTGGCTCCCAGCCAACTGATCCAACTTGAGTCTAAGGCTGGCCTGTGTTCTGGGAGAGCTGCTAGACTCGGTTGTTGTCTGCTTGATTTCACTTGCCTCTGGCCTGGCCCTTCATCAGCTAGTGGCAGGAACAGGGTACTTTTGTCACATTCTGTAATGCTCTTGACAAACTTTCGTTGTTATCTTTGTGTGTTTGCCTCCCAAGAGTCAGCTGTCCCAGAGAAGACGTGACTCCCTGGGAGAGGAGATGGGAGGCTGTGCATGTATGCCACCAAAGCAGCCTGTTTATTAATCATTTTTTAGATTGGCTCTTGGAAGCTTAGGTTGGCCTCAAATCGTAGAGATTCTCCTGCCTCAGCCTCCTGAGTCCTGGAATTAGTTATAGGTGTGTATAACCACTCCAAGCTTAGAGCCATGCTTTAAGAGCTTTTCATTTCTCTTTCACCCTGCTGCTCTGAAAGAAGCAAAACTTGGCTTCCTCTGGCTAGTTGAGTTCTTTTTTTTTTTTTTTTTTTTTTTTTTTCTTGAGACAGGGTTTCATTGTGTAGCCTTGGCTGTCGTAGACTTGATTTGTAAACCAAGCTGGCCTTGAACTCACAAAGATCCGTCTGCCTCTGCCTCCTGAGTGCTGGGACTAAAGGTGTACACTGGCTTTATTTGGGTTCTTGATGTGAAACTGTGAGTGTCTTCTTGGAGTTTATAATCAGAATTATTTTAAATCACCCACCATCTCACCAGACCTGATAAAACAGAGAGAAAAGGAATCCTGACTTTGCATCCTATTTGTGTCTTATTTGAAGAAATTCACCTCTGTTGGGTGTGTTAACACCTGCCTGCAGTCCCAGAAATCAGGAGCCTTGAGTAGGAGGATCCTAAGTTCCAGGGCATTGTAGGCTGCGTAGTAAGATTCTTTTCTCAAAGGAAGAGAAAGAGGAAGGGGAGAGGGGCAGCAAGATGATATGATGGCTCATCAGGAAAAGACACATACACCAAGCCTAAGGACCTGCATGATAGGCTCTCGCCTACCAGTTACCTGCGTGCATTCATGTGTTCACATATACACAATAAAAAGAAAGACGTGTAATTTAAAGTTTTTAATCTTAGGCCTGGAGAAGATGGCTGAAAGAGCACTTGCTTTTCTTCCAAAGGACGTAGTTCAGTCCTCAGCACCCATGTCATGTGGTTCATGACCTCTAACTAACTCCAGCTTCAGGAGATTAGATACCTCTGGCCTCTGAGATATCACCACCTGTGCCCAGGTGCACATACTCACATGTACATATACAACTACACATAATTAAAAGTAACAAAAATACTTTGGGGTTTTGCTTTTTTTAAGTCTTGAAAGAAGCAGGAGGGAGAAGATACTTGTTCTCTTTCTAGCCAAGGATGACCGCATTCGTCTTCTAGTGGGTGTGGCAGTTACAGGTGTACACTTGGTTTATGTGGTGGTGGAAATTGGGCCTAGGGCTTTATGAATGCCAGACAGGCCTACTGACTGACCTACATCCCCGGCCCTTGTTGTCTTCTATTTCTAATGCATGTTAGGCCCCAGAATCCCATGAGTAGGCGGCACTCCCTCCCTCCCCCAACTTCCCAGTCTTTGTTGTGTACAACCTCTGACCCCAGCTCTGCCTAGTACCATGACCTGTAGGTGTTGCCACAGGACTGTGGTGGTTCTGGCTCCATCTGCTCTGCTTTTCTTAGGGCTGCTCTGTGCTGTGATCATCCCTGAGGAGAGAACTGGAGTTTCCTACAACATCCTCAGGTCCAGTGGCAGCCAGTGTTCTGCCCATTCTTAGAGGCTGTCATACATGTAAGAGGCTTGGGGAAGAGCCTGGGAAAGTGCATCCACAGGCCTGTCCTTTCTTGGTCCCTCTCGTGTGGCTGCTGTTGGCTGTTTGTTATTTTAAGAGAGTGTTCTCTCAGTTGGGTGTTGCTCTTCAGCAGAGCACAAGCCTCCATTCTATCATCTCTTCTTGCCCACCCCATTTCCGCTGTAGTCTGGCTGTCTTCCCTGCATTGCTGGCAGATCCGTGGTTCCCTCATGTTGAAGTGTTGAGAGGACATTAGCTCATTAGAAGTAAATACCCATTTGCTTAAGTCAATCCTCTGTTTTTATAATGATCACAGCTGGGATTCCACCAAACTGGCAATTCCTTTAGGCCCAGAACCTAACAGCTTGAGAGCCAGTGAGCTGGTGGGCAGTCTGCCAGTGGGTGAGATCATCCTGCCGAGGCTTGCTTCCTGAAGCTCGGTGTTGGGTATGCATCTCAGCTGCAGTGACATCAGTGTATTTCCTGTTGCCTGGACATGAGCTGTCCCTGGCCTGGGTTTCATGGGGACCTTAACAACAAGAGTATGGCCTGCCATCTTCTGGAGGCTTTAGGCCTCTCTAGCATTGCCCAAGCTATCATGTTCTCTGTCCAGGCCAGAGTGAATGCTATAGGATGGGACAGGTCATTATGCTGTCATTAGTATGTGTCAGGTAATAGACCCTATAGAGATCCCATGTTCAGGAATAAGGATACTAAAATTTCTGGTTAAAACAGAAAAACATGAAATGAGTTGGGGGAGGTCCCTAAGGTGGTAGAGTTATTCAGTCATGTTTGTCTAGCACATCAGTAGCAGACCTAAGATTGGAATGTGGGCCTGAGATCCTTAAGTTCAAAGTTCTTCAACAAGGGCCAGCATGCTGAGCAAGCCTGGTTAACCTGAGTCCCATCCCTGGAGCCCTCATAAAGATGGAAGGAGATAACTGATCCTACAAAACTGTCCTCTGACCTCCATATATATGCTGTGGTCCCTCCCATGCATGCATGCATGCCTACATACATACATGCATACATACGTACATACATACATACATACGCACCCCCCACACACACACACACAAATACTATTTTTTTAAGTTACTGCACTGATTTTTATAGGATTACTGGAAATGTCATGGTCTCCACTTGTCAGTATTCTCTATGGAGATAGCAAATGGCTGTCTGACTTCTGCAGAGGGAGAAATGATTCCTTTATAGTGGAGACTCAAGTTTGGAATTTCTTCTGAGTATACGCCCCTTATTCAGGGCTTATGAAACCCCACAGTCTGATCCTGAAAGTGAGGAAAGAGTTCTTTGTCAAGTATAACACCTCTAGCTAGGTCCTGGCTTCAAGCTTGGGTCTCATCCATGGCCCAGATCCTCTCTTCTTACTGTGTCCGGCCAGCTGAAACTATTACCTGTCACTTACTGGGCGGTGGACCTGACAGCAATCTGTACCACGCTGCATGCTGACACCTTTGCCCCAAGGGCAGAGCTCATTCTCAGGGTCGTTCTGCAGGCCTGTCTGCTTGAGGCCAGGGTTTGTGTACTAGTTTAAGATGTGGTCTTAAACTCACTGCAGTGTGGCTCAGCAGAATCCATGTAGACTGAAGCTTCTGATGGTCAGTAACGTGTGAGGTGTTGCTGATAAGTCACGCCTAGTCTCTGAACCAATTATGTATGGATAATTAAGCTGGCTTTTTACCATGTGCCAGGCACTGCACAGGCACTGTGTGTAATAACCTGTATCATTATAATGACAGTTTTGGGAAATGAGCACTGTTCCTTAGTTTTACATGTAGGGAAACCAAAGTGCAAGTAACTGTGGCACAGATTTTAGGCTTTCCAAGCTTGGAAACAGAGGAGCAGGATTTCAGTCTCTTCCAAATTCTAGGCTTTCTACCTTGAGGAAAAAATTCCACCTTGTTTCCAATTTGTCCACCAAGTGGCTTGTACAGGCCCTTGGGGTTGCATGTTAGGCACTAAGATAGTTGCCAGTATTTGCTTTCTGAGGACTTGAAGGAAGAAGGGAGGGCCCTGGGGACTGTCTGCTTCTACCCTGTGTCCAGAAGCCCTTGTGGGGCTCACCTCTAGATTTAGAGGGCATGTGCTGGCTTGCTCCATCTCAAAGCTTAGCTGCTCAATGATGTAACATGGATTTGAACTTGGCTCTCTAGATTCTTGTTTTACCTTCAGATACACAATCTGTTACAACTTCTTCATTTATTAGACAGATGTAGTTTGTGCCTTAGAGCTAACAAAATATATCAGTAATCACCACCACCCTTCTGAAGATACTGTACCACTCCTCAGCAGTATAAGAGCCTCTACTGGCCTTTGTGAAGTTCTTATTTGTTTTACCTTTGCATGTTTTACAAGGTTACAGTCTTTGTTGTTATTTTACTTTCGTTTTTGGCAGAGTCTTGTCTCCTGCCTCATCGGTGCTAGCTTTATAGGTTAGCAATAGCACACCTGGCAAGAAGGTCTTCTGTGTTTATCATCATGTTAGCCATTTCAAAATATCTTAGTTTTATCGTGCAGGTCCAACTTTCGGTTTGGGTTCATATTTGTTCTACCTTAACATTTCTTGTGACTCATATTTTCTGATAATAAATTTACTCGGATTTTGCTTATCTGAAAAAGGCCTTCGTTTACTTCTCCACCTCCACCCCCATGACACAAAATATTATCGGATGCATACTTTCTGATTAGAAGTTTGTTGTAGGTTTTTTTTTCTTTAACCTTTTAAAAAGATTCATTTATTTAATGTGTATGAGTGTTCTGTCTGGTGCCTTCAAAGGTCAGAAGAGGCCATCAGACCCCCTGGCCCTAGATTTACGCATTGTTGTGAAACACAATGTGGGTGCTGGGAACCGCGTCCTCTTCTAGAGCAGTTGGTGCTCTTAAGCTCTGAGCCGGCTTCCAGCCCCACTAGTTCTTCTGTTCCTGTGTGTCCTTCCCTGTTTTCCGTTCTCAGCAGTTTGAGTCTGCTCATGTATGGATACATCCTGGTCCTTTCCCTGCTTAAGTGTTCTCTGAGATTCTTGGTGGCTCAGTGTCTTTCATTATTATTGGAAAACTCTTGGCCATTCTGTGTCCTTAATTTTTGCAGTGCTGGGAGCAAAATTTTTACATATGCTGGGCAAGTGCTGTAGTCATTGTCTCCTACAGTGTTCTTCCTGTCTTGCTGCTCTCATTTCTGTGGCTGGTTAATGTATTAGATCATTCGTGTGCTCTGTTCTGCTTCCCCGCCACTGCTCCTGCCCCAACTTGAATTATTTATCCTCAGCTAGTTTCAAGTTTTTTGTTTGTTGTATAACAAATTAGGTTATTGTATAACTTAAATAACAATAAATTGTTGTATAACAAATAGAGCAATAAATTAAGGTTTTTTTTTTTCTGTATGTATATTTTGCTTGCTTACATAAATAGTGCAATATGTGAGTGCCTCATGCCCACAGAGACTGGAGAGGGTGCTAAATCCCCAGGATCTGGTGATTGTGAGTCACTGTGTGGGTGCTGGGAACCAAACTCAAGTCCTCTAAAGAACAACTAGTGCTCTTAACCTCTGAGCCATCTCTTCAGCCTTCTAGCTTCAAGTTTCGATTCTTCCTTTATCCCAGTCGTATCAGGGTTGCTCGGATGCCCAACAAAAAGCATTCACTTCCTCTCTTTCTACGTATTTCTAGAAACTGCATTTGACTCTTTTTTTATAATTTCCAGTTCACTCCTGAAATTCACCATCTGTTCATGGATAGTGTACAGGTTTTCCACTCCAGCCTTAACATCCTAATTGTAGTTGTGTATCACTTTAATTGCTGCTATTTTAAATAGTGTATGATTGTCTCTAATTTTACGAATTATTTTGTTTATTTTCAGTATGGATTTTTGTTGCTTCTTTTTTTTTTTGGTTCTTGTGTTTTGTTTTCTTTGAGACAGGGTTTCTCTGTGTAGCCGTGGCTGTCCTGGACTCGCATTGTAAACCAGACTGACCTCAATTCACAGAAATCTGCCTGCCTCTGCCTCCCTGAGTGCTGGGATGCAGGTGTGCACCATTGCACCCAGCTCTTTGTTTCTTAACAAATGTGTGTATGTCTTATAATTGTAGAGTGAGTACCATATACTACAAATAGGACCAATGAAACTATCTGAAATAAATGACATTTACTCCTTCAGTAGATTTCCCCATTCTACCTCTGGGCCTTTGATCTGGGTTGCAATTTGTTGTTGCTATGATTTCCATCATTGTGCTTCCAACTTCATGTCTTTCATGGTGAGACTTTCCCAGCTTTCTAGTTCTCTTCTCTGCTTTGGCATCTGCAGGCTCTATGTCTGCTCCTCTGTCCTGCAGTAGAGTTTGCTCTGCTTGTTTTGCTAGTGGGTCTTTGCTGACTTTCCTGGGCAGAGGCAAGGGTGGCTTTCTTCTGTTGATTTAGCCTCAGTCTTAGGAAGGCTCTGTGTCCCTGCATCTCGGGGGTACAGCTTTCTTAGTGACCCTGTCCTTCCTCTGTATCCTAGAGGCAGCAAAGTTTGCCACCTGTCCCCCGAAGTTGGAGGTTTTTGCCTTACAGATGAAGGGTCCAGATAAGTCTCACGTCTTTTATAGAACTGCCTGTCCTACCTCCCTAGGCCTGCATTCCCAGGCATCTTTAAGCCTCCCTGCAGCTCTGCCTCTAGTCTTTTCCTAGAACGCCTGTGGAGACTGGAGAAGAAAGCCAGGGAGTGAGTATAAATTGCCTTTGTGTCCAAGACTGAAAGGAGTCTAGAGGCTTCAATCCAGAACATGCATCTGCCTAAAAGTAGTTGCTGCTTTTTTGGCCACTGCAGTTTCTCTTATATCTACATGGTACCAATACTACACAATGGTGACTACTCTATGTCTCTTTTCAACTCCACACCTCCCAGAAACACATTGGTACTTTGAAATCAGCCAGAGTAGAGATATTCCACAGTGTGCAATGCACATCAGGACTCTTTTTTTCCACAAGAGCCAATTGTTGAGTTTGCCAGCCCACTCTTTGGAGAAGCTCAGGAAGGTTGACCATAGAAATTGGTGCCTTTTGTGACTGGCTCAGGGCCTGTAGGGTGGGTTGGGCTCATCACAGCTAGAGGGGTATCCTGAGGGTGCCTCTGCTGCAGGAGAGTCCTGGGCAATGTGAGAACCTAGCCCTGGTAGACCTTTCTGTTCCAGAGGTGTTATGAGTTCATGCTCCTGCCTTTCCTCCCTCCCTCTCTCCTTCAGACCGAAGCCAGGACAGCACAGCTGTGGCACTTTCAGACTCCAGCTCAACACAGGACTTCTTTAATGAGCCCACAAGTTTGCTGGAAGGTTCTCGAAAGCCCTTTCCAGAGAAGAGGCTGTCTGGGCTCATTGCTCAAGCAGGACCAACTGGTAAAGACCTTCCAGGGCCTGCAGAGGAAAGAGGTAAGAAGCCTAACCTGCTAAATCAGGCCTCCTTTGATCTCTGAGACTCTGGGTCCTGGCTTCCATCCGCATGCTTCTGCTTTTTAGCCCTGGGATGTTAGTGGAAAAGTTACCTCTCTGGGCCTCTGTTCTCACTATAGGATTGGAGTGGTCCCAGGGCCAAACCCCAGGAATTATGAAATGAAATAGGCAGCTCTTGAAGATGTCAGCATTCGTGTGGTTTCCTAGTTGTGCCTTGTGACACTTGTCACCTAGTGACGACACCTTTCCCTGTTTGGGAAAACCATGTTGACAATGCCAGTATAGTAGTATGTCTGCCTCTGCCTTGGTGAGTGAATGGTTATTAGAAAAAGGCTTGGGATTCTAAATGTCACAAATATGGTTTCTTTTTAGTCTGAATCATATCAGACTTCTTGAGAAATCTGCCTTTTTTGGGCAGAGAGCACTGATCTAAGCCTGGGATATGCCCAGCTCCCTTGGGATCCCCGGGTCTCCTTGTGGCAGTCTGCAGAGCCTCACTTCTAAGTTTGTAGCATGACTATAGGCAGGCTGAAGCATCCCTGATGCCATTCCAGGCTGTGGCTAGTTAGCCATAGATTTTTAAAGCTTCCTTCCTTGTTTTGTGTGTGGGACATGTGGGTGTGGATGTGTGCATGGGTACATATGTACATGGCACACACATGGAGATCAGAGTACAGGTCCACATTTTCAACCTTGCTTGAGCTGGGTCTTTTTGCTGCTTGCTGCTGTGCCTCAGGCTAGCTGGCCCGTGAGCTTTCATGGATTCTCCTGTGTCTGCCTCCCATCTTGCCACAGGAGTTCTAGGGTGCAAGTATGTCCTGCTGTGTCCAGCTTTCATGGGTTTAGGGACTGATTTCAAGTCCTCATGCTTGCACAGCAAGCCCCAACCCATTAAACTGTATTCTCAAGAGCTTTCCCCTTCATGCTAAAGTCATGCATATGTCTACTTGCCAGACAACCCAGTCCCACATTTAAGTGTCCCAGGCCAGGTGCTGCCTGCTTAGCCACCTGAGAAGGAAAGGATCATTGCTTTTTCTAGTCCCTGAGCAGAGCACCTGAGATTGAGAAAGGGCGAGGAGGTCACCCTTAGTCACTATTCTATGCTGCCATCTGAGTGGACTGGATGAGAGATAATGTGCATTCTGTGGGGACCTGAGCCTAACCTTAGCAAGTTTCTCTGCAAGGCAGGAGCTCACTTGTAACTGTGGCAGTGGGGCAAAGCCATTTGGAGAAGGATAGTTCTCTTCTGGCTCTTTGCTCCAGGAGTCTTATCGCATGGATTTGCTTGGGCCTGGTCCCCATTAGGAGACAGGTCTGTAGTACTTAGTGCTGTCGTGCGTGGCCCTAATCCCTGTACTTGGGAGGCAGAGGCCACTGGATTTTTGTGGTTTCTAGGCCAGCTAGGACTACACAGTGAGGTTCTCTCTAAAAAACAGTGGGGTAGGAGAGAGAGGAGAGAAGGAAGGAGAGAAGGGTTAAGGTTAAAGCCAGGTCCTGTGAGACGTACCCGTAAACAACTGTAATCCCGGTACTCAGCAGGCTGAGGCTGGTGGATAGCCGACTGGCCTACATAGCAAATTTTCTCTGAAAAACAGAAGAAAATGGAACTGCAGTCATTGCCTCACTTTCTCAGCAATCATTGTGCTCTCCCTCATTCTGTTGGCATTCATAATGGATATAAATACACCATAGGAAATTTAGAAAAGAAAGGAAACAAGTAGCATGTCCTATATATTCTAACATAGCATTTCCAGTTGTAAAATAGAGTTTTACTCTTGGACAGATGAGACTATTCATTTACTTTCTGTGGCCCTCCAAGCAGTGAGCTGCCTTGTGTGCAGCTGTCATCACAGACCTCAGTATCAGTTACTTTTTTCTTTATGTGAGAAGTGCCTGACAGGGGTAACTTAAGGGGGGAAAAATTTATTTTGGTTTACACAGTTGGAAGGGATATGGTCTGTAGAAGCTAGAGCTCTGTCCTTTGCAATGGGAGCTATAGTGAGACTTGGTATGTCTTGAGAGATAATCAAGAAGGAGAAAACTGGAGCCTAAACCTGGACCTGGCTATCACCCTGAAAGGTCTGCCTACCCAGCATTCCTCCAGCTAGGTCCTGCATCCTAGAGGTTCCACAGCTTTCTGAAATAACTATGGAATAAGTGTTCAAATACGTGACCTGTGGGGTACATTTCACATCCAGACTATCACAGCCTCTCTCCACCGTGTGTGAGGTAGGACCTTCTAGATTGATAAGGAGGATTCTAGTATCCTGCCTCTTTTACTCAGACTGATTTGGGCGTGGGGGGCAGACAGTACATTGTTGGCCACTGGTAAGGAATGTTAGGCTAGAAGCAGAGGCTAGCAGGCTTGAACTGATGTGTCTTCCCTCCTTCCAGCCCCCAGCCCAGCTTAGGCAGGTTGTCTGTCTCCGAGCTGGACTTCTAGCCCATGACCAGCTCTTAGCCTCCCCGAGGAAGGCATAGTCACAGGACAGTCCTCACTACAGTCTACTGCACCCTTCTGACCTTGTGGGCTCACTCTGGGCAGCCCTATCACCAACCTGCTGCCTCCTCTAGTCCACACCATGGGTTCAGGCCCTTGTTCGTGCATTCGCTGTCCACTGAACAACTGTGCTAGATCCAGGTCTACCTCGGGCACTGGACATTGAAGGGAGCAGCGCCTGCTTTCCCAGTCCCACCTAGCCCTGAGCCACTTTCCTTCCCAACAGGAGTGAATGGTCCTGTGTTCAAGAGGCTGGCCTCCATTCTTGAGTTGTGAGCTGTCACATGCTACACTGGTCTGCTAGTGCTTGAGGAAAGACTTTTACACTGGGACTATTTCAAGCTCCCCTTTGCAGGAGTCAGATCTTCAAAACATATGCTCAGATTATGTGTGTGTGTGTGTGTGTGTGTGTGTGTGTGAGAGAGAGAGAGAGACAGACAGACAGACAGACAGAGGCAGAAACAGAGAGGGTTTAAAAAGAGGAAAACATTGCTTGGAATTTTAGCAGTTAAACACAAGCTCACTCAGTAGTTTGTAAAACCCTGAGTAGAAATTGTCAGTAACCAGTGTAGTCCATGTACTGAACACTGAGACCTGCCGTACTGTGGCCACACGTGCCTGCTCTCTGCTCTATAAATAGAGGCTTGGTGGTGTTGTCTGTGGTTGGCAGGTCTGTCCCTGGTGTACAGCATTGTCCTTTCCACCCTCCCTAGGAGACCCACTAGTTAGAGCCAGTTCACCATGGAAAACCTACATGCTTTCTAGAACTCCCCGCTTTGCCAGCCAGTACCTGCACTGTAAGTGCAAAGGCTGAGCAGCAGTGTGTATTCTCACTTTGGGGCGGGAGGGGCATATCATCCCATCTTCATTCTGCTGGTATTAGGTTAGTACTTTACATCCTGGCTGGGAAGCATCACGTGGACTTACATTTTGGACCCTCCTCATTCCATCAAGGAAGTGGAAGACCGCAGTCATCTGTGAGGCCCAGTAGGCAGTTGGGGAGGATGTTTGGGTGAGGCAGCTCACCTCATCTTTCCTAGACCCCTTGGGCCACCCAGAACTCTGAGCAACTGAGTTGTTAACTGTCAGAGAGTGCCATTTTCTTTGGTCCTTCAGATGTGTATACTGAACTCTCTTTAGATTAGTTCCTTCCCTCTGCCTGCTTTCTGTGTTCCTGAGACTTGATGTCTGATCATTTAGTGTCATCCCTGGCCGCTGTTCTGGCCAAGTGCTGTATCATTATCCATTTCCCTTGTCCTCCAGGAGCCTCAGGCTGGGCTTACAGCCAGCCACTGCTCTCACTGCTTGGGTTGAGTACATTTGAAACACAAAAGTCTGACATGCTTGTGAGCAAGATGATGGTAACCTCTGTAAGATGGGTGCCAACTCTAAGCTAGGGGTCTACACCCTCAGCCCACAAGAGAGAAGATTATAGCATGGCAACAGAGATCCTAGGATTCTGACACTCATCATCCAGTCTACTTCAGATGTGGGGTGGGAGCTGGTGTGAGACCCTGGGCTTTATTCCTAGCACTGCAAAACAAGAACAGATGGTAGGAGCTAGAACAGGCACCTAGTAAGCTCTAGGCTCCTGGGGAGGGAAACAGTCTTGTGCCTTTCCTCTACAAATTCTACCTTAGGGTGCAGAGCCAGGAAAGAGGAAACACTGAGCTGGGTGCTGAGATCCTGAGCAAGCGAGTAAAGCAGGGAAAGAAAGGTAGAGCTCAGCGTGTGTGTGGATGAAGTGGTGGTAGAAAGGAGGTGCTCTGAGGAGCTGGGATAGCAAGTAGCTGAGGGTACGGTGAATGGCCGCACAGTTCTCTCCTTAACACAGAAGAGCAGTAATAGTCAGCCTTGCCACATACCTGAGGTCTGCCCAGTTAGGCTGATACTTGCTGTGACTATAACTTGCAATCTTGGTCCTTGTCTTCTTAATTTTGCCATATTAGGTTTCAGCTATTGCCAGGCCTCCTTTGCAGTAGTGAAAGGGAGGGCTATTGAGGTTCCACCTACAGTACATATAGTCCTCAGAATAGGTAATACTGGCTCCTTCTCTAGGCAGGCTATGCAGGATACCCTCAGGGGTGTGGGCCAAAAACCAGCCGATGTCTTGCTCCTTGGGCCAGAGCCTCGCCATTTGCAGCCAAGGAGGCTGAGCCTCAGGAGCAGTGTATGAGGCCATTCAGCAATGCCGTCTTGAGGCCTTCCCTGGGTTCCTCATGCTGCCTGAGGATCAGGGCTGGATGTTAGGTCGTGGACTTCTCAAGCAGGGACCCTACATAAACACTTGGCACACGTGCAGCAGGTAGGCTGTAAGTTGGGTACTGTGCTACCAGTAGAACAGGTGTGTCACTTGCCAAGCCTTTTCCTGGCTGTTTGACTAGCAGTGGTGATGTTGCCTTCCCTCTGTGGGCTGCTTTCCTGTATACCTATGCCATCCTAGTAGCACCTGTGCCACCACTCACTAGGTAGGAACCAGAGCCCAGCCTGGAACTTCTCCTCACTGTTGTCTCTGGGCCCTCTGCTGAAAACCAGCTGGGACCTACCATTTCTTGGTTCAGGAGCCTATGTGGCCACAGCCAGGAGGGAAAGACTCAGAGCTAGTCCTGGGCCCTGAATCTCCTATTGCTAGGTTGTGTTTGCCAAGCATGGGCATCAACCCAGCTGTCCTTGACACCTTACTGAGGTGTTTCCATTAGTTGTTATAGACTGCTGCATGAAGAGCTTAAAACCACAATGACTTTCTCTTCCTTCTTAACTGTAGGAAAAACCGAGGAGTCCTTGGAGAGCACAGAGGCCTTCCGGGTTGTAGAACAAGTCGTCCAGAAGCCTGTGGCAGACTCCTCAGCCTCCACTTACATCCCCAGCAAGCCCCCAATGTCCACACCTCCTTTGTGGGATGGGAAGAAGAGGGGTGACCCTCTAGGGGAACCAGTGGCTTTTCCCCAGGGCCTGCCAGCAGGTGCTGAGGAGCAGCGCCAGTTCCTCACAGAGCAGTGCATCGCTTCCTTCTGCCTGTGCTTGAGCCGCTTCCCGCAGCACTACAAGAGTCTCTACCGCCTGGCCTTTCTCTACACCTACAGCAAGACTCACCGGGTAAGAAGGGCCCTGGAGAGGGATGTTAGGAATGATGATAGGTGGAAGGCTGATGGGCAGAACCTAGACATATTACAACTTTGGGGTCAGAACCAAGACTGATTACAACTTTGGGGTCTGGGCTTGGGGAACTCATCTGAGACGGATGGGAAAAAGAGCTATAGAACCAGAACCAGTCTAAAATGTGGACCAGTGTGCTCTGGAATAGAGGCCTCTTTGCTAACACCTTCTCCTGGGCTCACCTCATGCCAGATCCATCTTTGAAGCCCCTGCTTCACAGATTTTGGGTACTGACAACCTCCCTTTTTTGGAAAGCAACAGCTGTGCCCTAGGCTTCTCTCCCAGGGACTTTCCAATCAGATCCTTTCTTTTGGCTTTTAGCATTGGTGGGAGGACCAAAGTGCCCTCCTTTTCCTTCAGTCGTTCCTCATTCAATAGGGGACAGGGAGAGTTTCCCTGCCCCAGTGCCTGTTCCTGCAGAGCTATGCTCTGAGGCATGGGTTAAAAGTACACACATGAGCACGTAGTGCAGCTTTGCCGTGACCAGCACGACAGAGAGAACAGCAGGATGCACAGGACAGTGGAGTGCTGCTGTGGCTCTGTGAAGGCTGGGGCCTTTAGCGAGGGCCAACAGGGAAGGCTTGAAGGAGGAAAGACAGCCAACGCCAGCAGCCCAGGAGAGTGCTGTGTGTGAGGGCCAGGAGGAGCTAGAGTGACCAGTTGAACAGGGGCCTTATAAGGTCTAACTGTGAGACCTGCCGTCATGTGACTCTCCCAGTTCAGCCAGGCTTTCCTCCCAGCCAGGCAGCCTCCTGCTGCCCTCATTCCGTGCTCCACCACATTCTCTGGATGTTTGAAGACCCAGACAGGGTAGTTGTCCAGACTACCCTGTCCAAACGCTTGCTTGGTACTAGTTACTTCACAGAACTCTAGGGTGCTGGGTGCCAGGAGCCTTGTCTCTGTAGTGTTTGCTATGTTCTTGTAGCTTGACCAGTTTTCAGAGAGCACAGCCTTACCAGACCTGGAGACAGAGAAGATCATCATTGTCTGTCTTTGTAAGTCAAACAACGGTAGACTGGCTTGACTAGCTGCCCTCGGCCATTGCTGCCTGTTACGGCTGCTGACCCCACTTAGGAAAGCTGCGCTCACGTGTCTACGTCTGTGAGCCTTTTGTACCCAGAGGCCTGGGTGATGTTAAATTCCAACCAGCACATGTCCTCACTGCTGAAGAAGTGAGCTGCACATCCTCACTGCTCTAGTTACTTCTGGTGATCCTCTCCTCTTTGAGGAGCAGCAGAGCTCATGTTAAGAGCCTCTCAAGTCACGGTGAGGAGATTGTCAGTCATCATGAGCCCCTCCAGTTGACCAGCCTGCCAATGTGCTCAGCTCAGACAGTTGTTATCATACAACTTCTGAAATAGAACGTGGGGTACACAATGGCTTGTATGGATTATTGCCCATAGAAGGGAGGAAGAAAAGAGTAAAGAGTTGGGCAGGAGAAAAGGTTTAGTTGCTATACAAGGCCTACCAAGCTTCTGTGTCCTATGATTAAAGACTTTCCTTTCATTGGATGAAAGTTGTCAAAGTGGTATATATATCAGAATTAAGGAAAATACAAGCAGGGTGGGGTGGTACACAGGTACTATCCCAGCCATTCAGAGATAGAGGAAAGGATTATAAAATAAAGGCTCTCTTCAGTCGCAGAGAGTCTGTGTTTGAGGCCAGCGAGGTTTCAAGAGGCCAGAGAGAAGTAGAGGGATGGGAGGAGGAAAGAAGACCTAGGAGGAGGAGACACAAAGATAAAAGCCTAATTCCATACCCTAGAAATAAAAACTCTCTTCTCAGGCCTGATACTATGTCTGGCTCTTGTCAACAGATAATGTTAATTTGGGGGCTTCTGGGTTGTCAGATACTTCAGTGGTAGGCCTTGTTACTTTGCCTGTGGGGACCTGGCCTTATATTTACCAGGGCTGAGTGGTAGAACCAAGTGTCAATGGGGAATTAATTGGCCCAGGGGGTTTTGCCCAGGACCCGGTTAGCTCTGTTGTTCTCTGTTGTTAAGTGTGTCCCCTCTGTGTGATGTATTTTCCCTGTGCTCTTCCCAGGAGTGTTTCCAGGTCATTTGGTCCTTCTGTAGTGGCCCATGCAGTGGCTGGGTCCAGTCAATCCAGCCATATCCATTAGTTTCTGCTGCCTGTTCCCTTAGCTGACTTCCTAGATTGGGTTCCTTGATATGTGGAAATGGAATTTGGCCATGATTCTGAGAGATGATCTCTGGAGCAGACACTCTCTTCTCAATCTTAGACATCCTGCGTAGACAGCACTTTAGAATTCCAGGTGTACATTAGATGTTCCTAGGATGCCCGGTATGTCTGGTCCCTGACTGTGTCCCGGGGCTGCCTCTACTATTGGGAGAGGTTTTGTGAACTTCATTGACAGGCCTTTGCTGAACACCAGTTGTCATCTACAGCTTGAATGCCAGATTAGCAATAGGCTCTACTGATAAGCCTGCTGCCCAGGACTTATCTGTTACAGGGGAGAGTCTTGGGTGCCAATTCTACCAGCAGCTGCTTCTTAGATGTTGAAACACAACTTAGTTGTAGCTGACTAATTCAGAAACATAAACTGGCAAGCAATGACCTCTTTCCACACATAGCTGTTTGGTTAAAAAAAAAAAAAAAAAGCAAACAACCAAAAAACCACTTTCCAATGTGTGTATTTGACAGCAACAGTTTTTAAAAAATAATGAAATAAAACTTGCCTATAGGCTTAGCAGTAGCATTTTCCTGTCAGTGTTTTATGGCTCAGTGGCTGCGTGGACTGTCAGGTGTCTGTCTACTCTGGGATCCAACAGGCAGGTCTAGCCCGGGGTTGGACAGTTAGCTGCTGCTGACCCCTTAGGACCGTCACGTGTCCCTCCAGGTGAGGTCATTGTCTTCTGTGTGTTTTGGAGCAGGCACCTCCTCGGTATAGACCCACTCTGTGGCTGGGCCTTCTTGGAGACTCCGGGCTGCTCTGTTGAAGTAGACTGGTGTGATACGCAGAGAGAGTTACTGTGATAATGGGGGTGGGGTGGGCACCACACCCATCTTCCTGTCTCTGCATTTCTGTAGCTCCTGCCCACCCACAGCCCCCAGGTAGGCCTTCTGAGGACTGTGCCTGGAACAGAAT
This sequence comes from Meriones unguiculatus, assembly GCF_030254825.1. Taxonomy (NCBI): domain Eukaryota; kingdom Metazoa; phylum Chordata; class Mammalia; order Rodentia; family Muridae; genus Meriones; species Meriones unguiculatus. Next base: position 10,719,302 of record NC_083363.1, read on the forward strand.
GTTCAAGGGCTAGGTCTTCTCCTGAGGGGTCCCTGATGCCTGCGTGTAGCTGCCCTTCCAACCAAGGTTCATTTTCTATATGCAGAAGATCAGGGAAGGCTCCTCTCGCACTACTACACTGTGGGCCAGAGAGCCCCTAAGGCCTTCACAGAAACCCTCAAACCTTAGCTAGGGAAGATCATTCATGCAGACAGCCACAATGGCCCACAGCTCCAGGACCACACTTTACACCAGGACGTCAAGTCCTGAGCTGTCAGTCTGAACTCATAAAAACCTTCTACCCCAGTCCAGAGGAAAAGCCCAGGAAAAGAGAGCACATTGTATAAGGATCTTGTCATTTGGTCTCCTACCCTTATCAGTTGGGTCTCCATGAAAGATGCGGTATGACCACCTTTGCCTGTTGTCCTAGAGCTGAGGTCCTCCAGCTTTTTCTGTAACTACTAGAAGCAGTCCAGTGCACAGAGGCTGATAAAATGGACTGTTGTAGGTTTTTAATATTTATTATTGATTTATCTTTTAGTTAAAAAGAGTTGCTCCTAATCTAGCTGTATACCCAAATCACCACACAGAGACTAGGATTTATTTAATTAACCTAGAGCTCAATGCTGGACAGTAGTTACTCCATTCTAAACCTCCAAGCCTGCATTGTTTCCTACCATTCAGATTTCCCACATTATACTTGCTTTTAGGCAGATCTTAGGTCCAGTCCATCTCTCCACGTGGTTCCAAGTCCTGTCCTGCCAATCTCCTCTCCCACTTGCTTCCTTTTCCTCCCCTCTCTGAACCAAGATATCCCACCCTATTTTCTCCAGTGCTTAGCATTGGCTGCTGACACAATGCAGTGTCTGGATTGAAACCAGATAGTAGGGGAGAGAAATCAGCATTTGAATGAACAAGGGTAAATTGTATATATACCACAAGAACATTATACCAACAATGGACCCTGGAGCCAACCAGCCAAAAAAATTAAAAAAACAAAAAACAAAGTTCACCATGCTCCAGTTTCAAATGTAATAAAAATCTATAATCAGTAATGGTGTGGGATGTTATTCCATCTTTAAAAGGAAGGAAACCCTGTACCGATATGGATGAACCTGGAGGGATGTTGTGTTCAGTGAAATAAGCATGCCACAAAAAGGAAAACATGATGAGTCCATTCATATATTTATGGGGTGTGGCTTGGCCACACTAGCCCAATCAGAGCCTGTTTCTTTCAAGGCCTGTGTGAAGGCTTTAGTCAGAGGCCAGCTCCTGTGATGAGACCCTGTGGTATTACACATTGTACCGTGGCATCTCCAAGGGCCGCAGAGCCCTGAGTGTGCTAGGTAATGGGCCCAAGTGTTCAGGGTATCAGCCATAGAGCTGGCTATTCATACCTTCCTAAAACCCCTGCTCTACTTCTGTGCCCGACAGGCAAATGCTGCTTCATCTACAAGTCTTAAACAGTGTCTTGGGCCACTGTTACCAGCAGGGTCTTAGCAGGCTTTACTTTGTGTGGTTTATAGAATAATGCCTTAGTTAGGTTTTATTTCAGCTTACAACTCTCAAAGTACACATCACTGAGGGAGGAGGGGCAGGACCTGGAGGTAGGACCTGAAATAAAGCAGAGACCACAGAGTGCTGCTTACCAGCATGTTCCTCGTGGCCACCCAGGACCATCTGCCCTAGAGGTGGCATCGCCCGTAATAGGCTGGGCCATCCCATAGACTTGCCTACAGGCAATTTTATGGAGACATTTTTCTCAATTGAGGTTCCTCTTCCCTAGCTAACTATAGCTTAAGTTGACCAAACAAAAACAAGAAACAAGAAACACAAAAACACAACTGACCCTTTGTGAAGCCAACACAACTGTTGAACCCTAACCCTTCATTTCTTATCCCCATATCTCATATTAATATCACAGTTTAGAGCATTCTAACTTTTAAAAATCTCAGTCTTTAAATATCCAAATACTTTAAAAGTTCAGAGTCTCTAAAATTCCAAAATATCTGTACCAATCTGAAATCACTGAGCTCCTGTTAAATAAAAAAATGGAAGAAAAAAAAAAGGAAATAGGCACAGTCACAAAGAGACTGAAGCAAAACCAAAACTCTGATGTCGGGGACCTAGTCATATCCAGAGGGCCTTGGAAGCTCCACCCATCTGGCTCTGCTATCCGTAGTGCATGCGGCTTGTCAGTAGACTCCCGTCCGCCGCGCTCCACACCTGCTGCTGTCTATAGTCACACCATAGTACTTGTGTCTTCAGTATGCTGGGGTCTCCATGGCACCTGGGACGCATCCTCCCCAATTGCTTCTCCCAGCCTCTCTTCATGGACTCTGACCCTAACACGTGGTGCAAAGCCTCACCTTCTCTCCACGAACTCCTTGATTTCAGAACCACCTAAGAGACGTAAAACATTGCCAAGTTCCACAGTCATCGTAAGTTCCAGCTGTGGCTCCCCTGAGGACTGCAGCTTCTGTGTGCTTCACCCTAAGGAAATACCTCAGTGCTGCTGGTCAGTTCTAAATCACAGCAAGTTCTTCATCCCCAGCTAATCAGAACCACATACTCTTAATAAAAACCTTTCACACAAAGGGTGCCAGTCGAGTCTAAACCCTCACAAGCCTGGCCTCCATTGTCTGCATTGCTCTCAGCATGGTGTTCCACGATTCCATAGTATAGCCCACTGAGCTCTGAGCACACAACTTTTCTAGCCCAGTGTTTCAGACTCCTTCCGTAATCCTCCCCAAACAACATGGCCAGCTCTGTCACAGCAACTCTACACTCTGTTATTAATTTCTGCTTACTAGGGTTCATTTCAGCCTACAGCTCTCAGGTCCACAATCCACCACTGAGGGAAGTCAGAACAGGAACTGAGCAGAAGGAGCACTGCTTACTGGCTTGCTCCTCATGGCTTGCTCTGCCCACTTACTTCTACAGGTAAGGACCACATGTCCAGGGACAGCACTGTCCGTGGTGAGCTGGGCCCTCCCACAGCAGTAAATCAAGAAAGTGACTCCACAGGCTTACCTATAGGCAACCTAACAGAGGCATTCTCTCAATTGTGAGCTTCCTAAACAACTGTAGCTTGTGTCAGTTGATAAGGGAGAAAGAAGAGTGAAGAGGGAGAGAGGTGGGAGAGAACATACAAACACACTTGTTTTTTGTTTGTTTGTTTGTTTGTTTGTTTTTTACATGGAAATCTTTTGGGGTGAGCTGTAGTGGAGAACAGGATCTTGCTCTGTAGCTCAGGGTGGTCTGAAACTTCTTAGGTAAGAAACCTGTAGCTCCGTTCTGCCTCAGCCTTCCTAGTGCTGAAGTTGCAGTGCTCTTGAGTCGGCAGTCAACATATCTGCATTCCACCTATCTGGTTTGAAGAGTCCTTTGAGCCTTTCGGGAGGCCATTGGAAGTGAGATAGATTGCCTGATAAAGGCTGCCATTTTCTCAGTTCTCACTTCCCAAAGGGATGCGGATGCAGAAGTCTGAAGGGGTTTGAACACTTTGCCTGCTGCATCTTTCACAAACAAGGTTTTTTTAAGCTTGAAAAATAGACCATCCTCTTTCCTTATCTCATGACCCACAGACTTGGCAGAATTGGTTGTATTTTTAGTATGCTCCTCTGGTAAGTTTTCTATGCATCTAGACAGGTTCATTTTTTCATCGCCTGTCTACTGAGAAGTTACCATGTGGTAGGCCCTCAAGAGGAGGCGGGGATCCAAACAAATCTCCCAGGTGTGCCTATTGGTCATCATGGAGTAGAGAGCATACATAGCAGCTCGTGGTAGGTCAGGGAGGAAATCAACTGGGGAAGGGAATAGGAAGGGTATGGGAAGGGTGATGTGGCTACTTAGAAAGGTCATTGAAGGCCTTTCTGAGCAAAGTTGTAAATCAAGCAGTGAAGTCCTGAGACCCATGAGGAAGTCAGAGGAAGAGGTTTCCAGGTGGGTGATAGGGCCCAGTTAGGCAATAGACATTTTGAGGACATTGTTGCAAGAGAGGTTAAAGTCATTGCAATGTAGAGCGGGGGGTGCACATAGTCTGGCCTTAGGTTGAGAGAAACAGAATGCTGTTTAGACAGAAAGTAACAGTTGCCCTTTGGAAACCTAGTAGGATCCAAGCAACACTCCTTGAAGGGGCCTGAACGGAGAGTAGGAGTGAACCCATGAGGGAGGAGTGACAGTGCTGTGTATGTATCAGTCCCCAGAGGCTATGACCTCATAGCTGTGGCTTCTAAGGGGCTATGTTTGGTGACCCCACAGGGCAGAGAGTTGGGGAGTATATCTTCTTCCCTGAATATTATTCCCAGGAGTAATGGGTAATTGTCTTTTTCCCGGTTCTCAGAGCCAGGACGGCCCAGGATCTCATGATCCTCTTGTCGCAGCCTTCTGACTGCTGGATTGACAGGCTTGTGCTTCAACAACTGACTCTTTGTTGTTACTGTTGTTTTGCTGTGTTTGGGTTTTGTTGTTGTTGTTTTCCGAGACGGGTTTCTCTGTGTACCCTGGCTGTCTTGGACTCACTTTGTAGATCAGGCTGTCCTCAAATTCAACAGAGATCCTCCTGCCTCTGCCTCCTGAGTGCCTGGATTACAGGTAAGCACCACCGCGGCGCCCCTGGCTAACACCTGACTCTCTATGCCTGTTTTCTTTTCGAGTAACACATACTACTTTGATTCTGTTCTTGGTGGTTTGTTGTTGTTTGTTTGTTTTGGGGATTTTTGTTTGTTTTAATTGGCTTCTCATGCACACAGATTCTTTAATTATAACAACTTTCATGACCATACTACATTTTCTCAGGTGAATGGGCCACACTTTATTTCACCAGTTCCATATGCTAGGCTTTTTCTAAACATGAAAATATTTATCATGGTTTTTTGTTTTTGTTTTGTTTTGTTTTGTTTTGTTTTTAATGATTAAAAAGGTCAAAATTGGTTTGAAGTCTGCTGGGCCCAGGAATTGGAGGCATTCTTGTGACCTCACTGCTAGGAAGTTCTTGATTACTGTAGATTAGTGGTTCTCTACCTGTGGGTTGTGGCCCCTTTGGGAGTCTCATATCAGATATTTACGTTACGATGATTCATAATGAAATGACAGTTATGAAGTATCAATGAAATAACCTAAGCATTGAGATATCCACAGGGTTAGGAAGGTTGAACCTCTGGTACAGAGGAAGAGATCCTCTTCCTCTGGGGGACTCTTCAGACAGATGTGCCCTAGCTTTGTGGCTGTCCCTACCATCAGCATCCCTTACCAGCTGAAGCCACCCACTCCAGTGCCAGCTCATTCTCTGGCCCATGGAACCTGGCCTTCAGGGCCCCTGCCAGTTGTCTTACTGCTTGGGAGGCAAAGCAGGTTGTTTCCATAGGCTGCAGAGAGCATTCTCCAGTGAAATCTCCATCCGCCCTGATTCTTTCATGTGCCCCGGAACCCTTGAGTTACCCATAAGCCAACTCCTAAGGTATGGTCAGGTGAAGGGTTGAGCCCAGCTGAGGCTCAGAGCTGCGCTTCTGAAAACTGTCACACACACTGGGCAGCAGGTCACTGTGTAGAGACCAACTTGTCTGTCTTCCAGGTCCCTGCTGTCTGTCAGTCCTTAGAGGGTGCTGTCATGGACTCTGGCCACTATGAGCCCAGCAAACCACTATCATTGGTTTTCTGACCAGTGAAAGAGGCACAGACACAGGACATCATGTAGGTCTTATGCACAGTAGTGGTAGTTGGTATCTGAGACCAGCTCTGCCTTGCAGCCTTGACTGTCTTGGTGCTGCAGGTGTTCTGAAGAGCAGTAGCTCTGCTTCCCTCTCCCATCATCAGGCACTGCTAAGCCACCACTGTGTGTACAGTTTAGAGGGGACAGGTAGGGATGCAGGCTGTCCCACCCAAGGCTTCCCTTCCTGTGCAGCAAGGGGAATCCAAGGCTCCTGATAACCGTGGCAGCCAGCCTGCTATATATTGTATTGAAGTGATAAGAATTTGGCATTAGTTAGCAGACCGACACAGCAGTTGAGATAGGTCCAGGAGTAGGCTGTCTGGCTTGACTGGCACTGACCTTGTCGGTAGCTGAGACAGCCCCAAGCATGGCCTGTGATCCTGCTGCCCACTTTTATGGCCCTTTTCTTGCCTTTAGACTCTGCACCTGAGCCAGCAGCTACTTCACTCTGGGCACCTGAGCAGGCTCCCTCCCCCAGTCACTGCCTCTTCCTGCCATTGCACCTCAGTTGAGTTGGCTGAGGCCTAGTACCTTCCATTTTCTGAAAGCACAAAATCCATTTGTCTTCCTTTCATTCTTCTCACAAATGACTGTCTCTTCCTGGTTCTGGGAGCTTGGACAAGCTCTTAAACTTCTCTTCACCTCAGTTTTTTGTTGTAAAGTGGGTTCTATACCTGATAAGGAATTACAGTGCCGATTTATCCTGGTGACATTATCACCTACTCTCACCTTGAGCCACCATAAAACTGCAAGACCTTTTCCTCAGAGAGAGAGGCCCAACAGTCTCGAACACTCGTCCCACCCACGGGGGTGGCACCTGGCAAATCCCCTGACAGTTCCCTGAGCACTTTGAGCTCTCATCTGGGACTCAGGTGTGAATTAGCTAAGAGTTCCCATAAGCCTCTGTATGTTTTGTGCTTAGCCATCAGTCTGAGTTCATCTTTGTTTGGCAGCCTAGAAACAACTGAAGAATGTGCTTCCCACTAGAGTGCAGAGAGCAGTTGGAAAAACTAGTCTGTTCCCAGTTCCGTTCACAGCTAGTGTCTTCTACGTTCTTGGCAGGCATTGGGAACTCTCTCTCTCTCTGCCCCTTTATGAGTCAGGAAGGAGCCCTTGTCCCATAGCCACCAAGGCCTTCATCAAGCAGCCCTAGAAAGGAAGCCAGCTCCTCCCCCATGTATCACCAGCACTGCTCTCTCACATCCCCAGCCTAAAGGATGTCTTCCTACCTTGGTTTTCTTAAGGAAGTGGTGGCCACCACTTCTTCAGCCATGAGCTATCTCCTTCCCCTCTCAGTCTGCCACTTATGAAAGTCATCTAGAGACTGCTGACAAGTCCGTCAGTGTCACAACACTTTGGCAACTTTGTCCAAGCTAGTGCAACGTAGACCAGGTCCATGTCCTGGGTCTCCTGGGGTTACCTCAGGGAGAGTTTCCACAGCCTGTCCTCAGTGCTTCTCTGCTTCACAGGTGGCCACACCCAGCTCTTCTACTAACCAAGCATGGGCTCACACCCTAGTTCATCCCCCAAGCCCTGTAACAGCCTGGCGCAAACAGTATGGTGCACCTCACCATAGCTGAGGCGTCACCTGCTTCACTGTCTTCAGACTAGGTCAAAGGTGTGCCCAGCTTCCACAGCTCAGATGGGTCATTGGAGGTATTAGAAGTACAGGTTGTGGTTTGAGATAGAGCACAGGACTAGAACTTCAGCCTAGTCTGAAACCATATTCTTAATTAAGCTATGGTAAGCAACAGAAAAAAAAAATCACTTCCAATGTTCTGGGTCTGATTCCCAACCCTGCAAACATAAGTTACTGATTAATTAAAAAAAAAAAAAACCAGTAATGGTGGTATATGCCTATAATCTCAGTACTTGAGAGGGAAGAGTGGCAAGAGGATCAGGAGTTTAGGCCAGCCTAGGTAACTGAGTAAGTCTCTCAATTTTAATTAAAGAAAAAAAGACTGGTAGAGTGCTTACCTACTGTGTGCAAGCCCTGTGTTCAGTCCGCAGCAGTGCATAAACAAAACTCTCTGAAACCCCACAAATGGTTTCCTGTGCTACACTCAGTATGGTCCTCTGTCAATGTCTAGCCCTAGACATTGGCTCAGCCAAACATGGCTTAAGCGTCTCCCTCTGAAGAGACTAAACAAGTTGGTGCTAAAACCCAGGCTTCATGGCTGAGCACCTCTGTGTGCCTTGAGCATCTTTTCTGGGCTCCCTCTGTAGATGAGACTTGAGTCAGTGTCCCCTCACAGCTTTGATGGACAAGTGAGATGACTCTTGGTTTTTATTCCTTCCATTTAAGCGTGCTGGGCCATCCTGACTCTGCTCTGCTGTTTCTTTGTGGCTACCCCTTCCTCCTTAAGCTGATGGAACAGAGGTGCATGGCAGGGCAGACAACAGGAGATAGGGAAGGGGAGGTGAATGCTGTAGAAAGGGTGAAGGAACCATGAACCCAAAGGAGCCTTCCTTCTACCTCTACTTCTACCTCTCAGGAGGCCTATGTGGGTTCCAGCAAGAAGCCCCATTGCCAAGAGAGCCTGGGCCAAAGCACTATCACCAAAGTCCTGGCCTATGAGGCAACTCTATCACAGGGTATAGTAAGTAAGGATTCCTGATAAATGAGTAGGGTCTGCCTTTGGGACTAATAGGGGTTCCTAGTAATATGTAGGCACTGAGTCTAAATGACAGTTTTTCAGGGTTGGGCAAGGTGAGGAGTATCCCTCTATGTCCACTGCCTCATGTAGTCTGAAACCATATTCCTAAGTCAGCTATGGTAAACAACAACAGAAAAAAATCATTTCAAAAAATGCATCCCGCAACCCAGTGCTCAGAGCTCTTGTCCAGAGCCTCCTGGAGCTATAGGATCGATGTCTGCAGAGCTACTGTTTGCCACAGTTTTTGCCAATGCAGCCATGAAGAAGGGACCACCTGCTTTCCCATGGGCACCCTGAGCAGCCCACACACTTACTTCCAACCTACTTCTTGTTTCCCCAGAACCTCCAGTGGGCCCGTGATGTGTTGCTAGGCAGCAGTATCCCATGGCAACAACTGCAGCACATGCCGGCACAGGGGCTCTTCTGCGAGAGGAACAAGACCAATTTCTTCAACGTGAGTACTTTGCCTTGTTGATTTCTGAGGCTGCTTGTTGCTGCTGCTTCTAACTAAAGCTGTATAAATCGATCCCCTGGTCAGGTGTTTGCAGAGCCTCGGTTTGTAGCATCCTCAATGGGGAGACAGAGCGATACAGTCAAGAGAATTCAAAACTGATATGGGGCTGTGGTTACTGAGTGACTTCTAGCTAGTCACTGCTCTCTCTGGGCACTAGGGAGAGGCATGGGTGAGTTCTGGATGTCCTCTAGAGTCCTGGGTGTTCAGGGCCATATGGGCAGTTGAGAGGCCTTCAGGCTTATAGTTCTGGAACAGGTCTACCTCCCTGTGTGATCTTGGACACCGAGGAGATTCTCACTAAGGCTAACTCTCCTGCTTGAAAAATAAGTTTTCCTGAGGCTGGGCGGGCCCTTCCAACTAGCCTTGCCATTCCATGTGAGGGGAGAGCATTCCTCATGAATGAGACATTGTCTACCTTGCAGGGCTGCCCTTGTCAGCCTTCTAAAAGCATTTGTCTTCCTCAGCATCTGCCAGCCCAGCCTTCCCATGTGTACTCTGCCCTACCCAGGGACAGTGGGCCATCTCTACTCTCTACCTCTAGTCTAGTTCTGCTCCTTCCTCCACGCCCCTCCCAGCCTGCCTGGCTCCCAGCTGGGTGGCCTTGGTATGTTGCATGACCCTCTTAGCTTTGGTTTCTTTTCCCCTGATTTCTTGATACTCAGAGAGAAATTTAAAGACAGGGTTTGCTTACAAAGGTATAGACAGGCAGGAGGGCTGTGGCAGAGGCAGCTCTTTAAGGTGCAAAGCTGTCAGAGCCCTTACTGAGAGCTAGCCAAGGGTTAAGAGTGTCCAGTTCCATGGCTCATCCTTTCTCCAGGCTGTAACTTCAGAGTCAGTAGGCACTCAAGTCTTAAACCCTGTACTCTCTATATTGTCACTTAGTAGTAGCTGTCGTTGGTAATCAAACTACATGGTACCAATAGATTTGCTGTGAAAAAGAACACCCATATAACCCCTTTGCCTCACACCATAGCCCTGCTCCACAGCAGGAGCAGTTCTTTGTGTCCTTCCAGACCTTTCATAAGCCACAGCTACACATAGAAAACAAAAGCATATACATTTCTGCCCTTAGTTTTTTGTTTTGTTTTGTTTTTCCTCTAATAGCATCTCTTATAGAGTGTTCATTCTATTTATCATTTATTGTAGTGCTGGGAATCAAAACCAAGGCCTTGCTCAGGCTCAGCTAATATTGTACCCGTGATCTCTATCCTTAGCCTAGGATAGGGTCTTGCCGTATAGCCCAGGCTGTTCTCCAACTTGCAGTACTGCTGCTGTAGCCTCTGAATTCTGGAATTGCAGGTGTGCTGTGCTGTATCCAGCCCATGCCTTTTGGGCTGTTTGTTTTCTTGAGTCAGGGCCTCTAACTCAGGCTGGTCTCAGACTCACTAGTAGTCAGAGATGACTTAAAGGTTAAGATGCGCCTGCCTCGACCTCCCCAAGTTCTGGGGTTCTAGGCGTTCGTCACCGTGCCTGCCTCTCATCATTCTTTTTATCGCTGTGCAGTATTCAGGTGGATGACCATCGTCACTCACTGGGAGATGGTTAGGTTATCTCCAGTCTTCTGTTACGACAAACAGCACTCCAGATGTTGGACGTTTGTGGGAGCCCATTTATAAGATAAAGCTGGGCAACTAAATAGATAATGAGTTTTAGTTTTATTCTGCCTGGGTTAAAGTATTTGTGGTACTTCTAAAGTATCAGTAGGTAGCCCTCTCTGAGATCTGCCTACACCCCCACCCTTATACTCACGCTTTTTTTTTCTTTTTTTTTTCTTTTTTTTTTTTTTTTTCGCTTTTTTTTTTTTTCTTCTCAAGACTTCATCAGTTCATCAGTATTGTTACCATTTTTGGATTTTATAGTTTTAAAGTATTTACGTGTTTATGTACATATGTGCATGGGGACACATGTGCCATAGTATTCATAGCATGGCTTGTGAAGATAAGTCAGAGGGTAGCGCTGTGGAGACAAGTTTTACTTCTTCCTTTGCGTTGGGTTCTGGGGATCAAGAGCAGGTTGCTGGGCTTGCATGGCAAGTGCTTCTGTCTTCAGAGTCATCTTGAGGGCTCTAATTTTGGGGTGAAGGTTGGGGAACAATTGTTAGTATGTAATTCATTCTGGTCTCAAACTCATGATTCTCCCACCTCATCCACCTGAGCGAATATTTGCTTTTTAGTAAGGAGGAAGCAAACTTCTTACCATGTTTCATTCTCTGTGAGTGAGATTCTGTTAATAACACATTAACTGTCCAGTTGGTTTTTTCTGTGGTCCTGGGCATTGAACCTAGGACCTCACACGTGTAGGAAGGAAGCACATTACCACTGAGCTGTATCCCTGGTCCAGCAGTTTTAGCTTTTATATAGTTTCTGTTCATGTTCATTGTTCTACTGGATTATCAGTTCTTCTGTTACTGATTTAAAGAATGCTATATATTACTTCAGTGGGCCCTTTCGCAAACCTATTTGTATACTTATATGCCGTTGAGTTAGAAGCAAGTTGTTTGTTTTGAGCCCTTTGGTTACTCAGCTCATAAAGTGGAGTTCCATTATCTGACTTGAGAAGTAAGTGTAGGATCCAGGTGAGGTGGTGCATGCCTGAAATTCCCTACTCAAAAGGCTGAGACAGAATTTTTCCAGGCTAGGGAGACACAGGCTAACTATTGGAGCCATGTTAGAGAGTGGTGTAGTGCCTGTAACTCAGAATTTGTCACATGGTAAGTACTCAGGGAAATACTTTTCTTCTTCCCTTTCCTTCCCTACTGTTGATACTTTGACCTCTTAGAGACAGTACAGGGATACTGCAAGGTGAGCCTGCGTCCATGCCTTCCCCATAAGTGAGTCTTCCTGACATTGAAATTAGCGTCATCCTTCAGCTGGGTACTGACACCTCTTTCCCATTACGTTTACTCCCTCAGCTCCTCCTGTAGTCCTAGACACTTTTCTTCCAGAAGTGGGTCCTGCCCAAACCAAAGGCAGGCTCCAGGTTCTACTCGTGGAGGGCTGGAAGAATCCCTTGTGGGTGGTATGTGTGCATTCTTCCTTGGCCACGTCTGCTGTCTTAAACTCTAGCCTCTTAGACTTGTTGCCTAGCATGGCAAGAAGAAAAAACCTTAGCCGCTTTGACGACTACCCAGGCACTGTATCTGAGCTGCTCCTGTAAGCATGCCCGGGTTCTTTTTAAAAATAGACACGTTTGTATATGTGACTGTGTTAACAGTGTATATGTCTTTCAAAAACTCGTTGTTGTTGTTGTTGTTGTTGTTTATTTCACTGACACTAAATCTTGGAGAAGTTCTTAGGCTATCCTTGTAGCTGCTGTGGTTCCTGGGCTCTCCAGGCCCCTTCCCAACACTTCTTGCCAGGCCTACCTTAAGGCAGCAGAGGCAGCCAAGGAGGAATCCCACACATACCAGGCCCACAAGGGATTCTTCTATACCTCTTAGGTGGACATGCCATGGGGCCTAGTGCTTTCATTGTTCTGTTTTTGTATGCTCTGGACCAGCTTGGCCTAAAGGAGACACTCACTGCGTAGGTGAAAGACTCCATTCTTTCTTCTCGTGGATGGCCTCTAAGCACAGCCATCTAGTCCACTGAGTGCCGATGCGGTGGGTGTGGGGTACAGGAGGTTGCCCTAGAGCCCCTTATGCACATCTGTGTTCAAGGCCTTCAGCAGGTGCTGTCGATCATGTAGGAAGTGCAGGGAGGGGCTACTGCCCAGCTAGGAAGCAGACTGGAAAGAGAGGCCAGGATTAGAGCACCTTTGGGGACAGTCCTTTGGGCCTTCCCTGAGGCAACTTCATGGGAAATGTGGCAGGGCAAGGGAAGGAGGTAGGTTCTAAAGGACAAGGGTGGATGGAACCTGGTGGGGATTCTTGCACACGGGACCTACCCCACAGCTGGCTGGTCCTCCACAGTGACACAGCAAAGCATGCAGCATGCTCGATGGTGTGTCTGGACCCATGGATAAGGGAGAGAGAAATGAATTTAGTGCAGATGCAGACACTGTTTCACATAGTGATGGGATGAGCATTACCAGAAAGAATAGCTCCCACCCTACCCTCTTCCTGCCACCCTACTTCTGTCATTAAAAAAAAAAAATCTCTGCTCATGGACTGATAAGATGGCTCAGAGGGTATCTTGGCTTGCCTTTCATTGCTGTGATGAAGACCATAACCAACAGCAAAGTAGGAAAAAAGGCGTTATTTTCTCTCTCAGGATAAACAGTTCATCATATAAGGAAGTTGGGGCAGGAACTGAAGCAAAGACCCTGGAGGAGTGCTGCTTACTGGCTTGCCTGCCATGACTTACTCAACTTACTCAGCGTGTTTTCCTATACCACACAGGACCACCTTGCTCAGAGTGCTTCCCACATCAGAATTAATCAAGAAAATGTCCTACAGACAGGCAATCTGATGAAGGCATTTTCTCAGTTGAGGTTCCTCCTTCCAAATAACTCTAGCTTGTGTCAAGCTGACAAAAAAAAAGAAAGAAAGAAAAAAAAACAAAACAAAAACAACCAGGACATTGATTCCTTATACACTTGACACACCAATATATTACTATTAAACCACAACTTTTCATTTCTTTTTTATCCAGAATCTTATATTACTATTATTAATCAATATTACTATTACAATCTAAAACACTTTACAACTTTTAAAAGTCCTACAGTCTTGCCCAGCAGTAATGGTGCACACTTTTGATCCAAGCACTTGGAAGGCAGAGGCAAACAGATCTCTAAGTTCAAGGCCAGCCTGGTCTACAGAGGAAGTTGCAGGACAGGGGAGGGGAAAGTCCCACATTCTTTAAAAATTCAAACAAATTAAATGATCAGTCTCTTTAAATACCCAAACTCTAAAAGGCCAAAATCTCTCAGCTGTGGGTTCCTGTAAAATAAAAATAAGTTAAATACTTTTTTTTTTTTTTTTTCCTAGAGGGGAGAGGCAGGGCACAGTCACAGTCTAAACAAAGCAAAATCAAAATCCAGCAATGTAAATCAAATCCTGTGATTCGGTGTCCTGTAGTCACTCATGATCTTCTGGGCTCTACTCACAGTCTCTGCCTTTCACAACACATGCAGCTTGGACCTGAAGCTGTCCTGGGTGGTGGTTCTATGGTCCTGGCATCTCCACTATGCTAGCGTCTCTACTGCAATGGAGACTGCACCTTCACCAGTGTCCTTTCCTGGCCTCTCTCAGTGCCAGGTGTCAGCTGCTTTCCATGACTCCTTAATCCTGCATGACCCCTTAGCTCTGCATGTCCTATATGATAAAAACCGGGAGTTAAACTGCCAGCTTTGAATTGTACCTTTGGCCCAGTCTGCACCACAACTTCTGTATAATGACCTTGAGGACATGTTTTCCAGAGATATTGCCTCAGTGATGCTGGTCTCTCTTTAATCACAGATGACTTTTCAGTCCCAGCTAACGCAAAAGCAAAAGGGAGAACCAGTTCCTAAAAATTGTCCCCTGACCTCCACATATGTTTCATGGCATAGCACACCTGTACTCACATACATGTACCTACTCCCACAACAATGTTTTGTGTTTTTTTTTAATGGGGGGGGGGGTCCTGTGTTCATGAGGCTGAGGCAAGAACAGATCAGAGCTCCTAGGTTGAAGCTTCTGCAGCAGTAGGCTGATGCCCAGCTGAAAGCCCTTGTTTCCCCATCCTTTTATACCCAGCACAGCAGCGTAGTCTATGTCCAGAGATAGGTGGAGTTCTTGGGCACTCCTGCTTGGGGCCCAGCTTGGCACTGTTGTATTTCCTTCTTTGGAGTCTAGAGGATCTGGCCAAAGGCATATAGCTATGGACTTGGTTTGAGAACAGACTGAGGCTGGGCCTGCAGGCATATGAAAAAGCTGCTACTTAACAAATACCAGGCCAGGGCTGTTGCAGAGTAGAGCAAGGAGCAGGGCTGGCCTTGCCTAGAGAGAGGGGTCTAGCTAGGGAAGCACAGCCAAGTCAGTGACAGGTGATGTTGGGTGGCTTGCCCACACCACAGAAGCTTTGGGGTTATGTCTGGGTGCCCAGAAACATCCTGCACTTTCTATGCAAGCATGTTCACCTCTGGGCGGGCGGGCGGGCAGGCTGCGTGGGCTGAAACCAAGCTGTTTTGTCCAGGGTGAGCATCTCTCCCTATCTTGTAGTTGATTCTGAAGTGTTCCCATAGTAACAGAGCCAGAGATGGCTCTTTCATCTTCCCCAAAAATGTTTGCTTATTTTAGCAGACTGGGATTTTTTTTTTTTCCTGTTTTAACCCAGTTTCTAGCCTTTCTGAAAGAAGCAAAGGGTACTGCAAGTGGGTATCAGATACATTCCCACCAAAGGCATTGAGAAAAACTTAGATTTGGGGTACAGGTAGCCTTAGCTCCTGGCCATTCTACCCCTTTGGCCTCACACAAGGCCCAATGCTTCCCTGGAGCAGAATGGTCCCAACAGGTGGATTCATGAGTGTCCCCAACACTTAGAACATACAGCTCATTCTTAGGACTAGGGAGTGATACACATGGAGCCTCAGATCTCTGGATCCCAAAGATCCTCCATCCATCCCAGAGGCCAGAGCTGTATCCAGAAGGGACAGGATTAAAGTAGGGTGTAGTGAACACCCTGATTCCCACAGGCTTGAGGTCTTCCAGAAGCTAAGGCCTACCTTGGCTCTAGGAGGACAGACTAAAACATACTTGTAGCAGTCCCTTGCTTTGTGGCCTGGGCTGATAGTTGGGAGCTCTTGCTCCCTTTCGTGGCTACAGCTACATCATGCTTTGCCGTCTGGCGTGAGCTCCATCTTTTCTGTCTTGCCCCTTTCCCAGAAGATGTGTGTTTTCTACCATTATAAAGCTGCAGCTGCCTTACCTGTTCAAGAGTCGCCAGGACAAATACCTGGATGCCAAGGAGCAATCCCTGTGCACCTAGTACTTTCATGTACTGCCAAATGGTCCAGGACTGGGTTGGATTCTTTCCCACAAAATTACCTGCTCTTCCCAGCCATCTGTCATAGATGGTTTTCATTTGGGCCCACCTACAGGGTGTGGTGAGGAACATGGATTGTTTTCCACCGGTTGCAGATGACCGGGGAAGCTGAGCTCCTTCCCACACCTGAGGCTAGTTCCCTTTATCTGCCTAGGCTCTGGGCTCGATCACTCCTACTAGGCGGCCACTACAGAGGCCCAGGTGGGTCTTTTGTCCTGACTGCAGCTTAAGCCATTGGGAGGGATGGGCACTGTGAGCCATCTTTGTTCTTTAATGTCTGTGCTGTGTGTTGTCCCTAACCCTAGAGCCTGGTGTCTCAAGTGCCTTGATGTGGTTGAGGGGCAAGAAGGGCCTCTGCTGGTGGGGCCAGCTGAGGGACCAGCCAGAGATGGAGATGGAGAAAAGTTTTCTAAGGACGCCCCACTGGCCATCCTTGGATCATTTATACTCGTTCTACTCAAACTATCGCCAGTTGGTTCTGTGGCCTTGGGGAGTCCTCCTCCCCTACCCATTGAGTAGACACATTCTTTCCAGGCCACACCATAGGCAGTGCCCTCCTTCCCTAGAGCTGTTACCTGCGTAGATACCAGCGGAGCCCGACAGGGAACACTGTGGAGCCCAGCAAACCTAAAAAAGCATTACTGTCACACTCCTAGTGTCTTCCCCTGGCCTTGTACCTAGTGACTATGTGGGATCTCAGATTCCCCCATCTTTGAGAATTCCTTGAGATGAGTAACTGGGGAGCAGCAGCTCAGAGCATAACATACAGGTATATCTTGGCTCAGGTGGGCAAGCCGCAGTCCCTATTGGTAGATCCAGCTCGAGCATTGCCTTCACTAGTCAGCATCGGGCATACTTTCTCCTTGGCTGTTCTTCCATCCCTCTGGCTTCAAAGAGGTGCCATGCTTAGTGGGGCTATTGATAATCCTTGTCCCCAACACCAAACCCAAGTGCAGGCTTGTTTGAGTAGATAGCAGTGAAGCCCAATATAAACAAGACATGTAAGCATCGGCATGGAGATTCCTCTACCATGTGTACTGGTCTGAGCCAGGGAACATCGGGATAGGAACTGGATTGTAATAGCCTATAGCTTCCCCAGGTCAGTCCCACAGCATCGTCTTCCCACCGAGAAACAACTGTAACTGTTCCTTACACTCTTACTTGTCACTGTGCTCACACTTAAAGAAGCATGTTGACCTGCTGTAAACATGCCAGGTGCCAGTTCTAAGCCTGCCACGTAGTCAGTCAGGTTTCAGATCACAGGTCAATCTACAAGTTTCCAGGGATGCTGATAGGTCACGTGACTTGGCCCAGGTCCCATGCTGGTCTGTGTAGAAAGAGGGCTCTGAGCCTTGGTTTATCTAGCAGTAGAGCCCATGATTAGAGAGGTTAGTAGCCTCACTCAAGGGAAGAAAGCCAGCAACCTGCTTGTTCCTTCACTGAAGTTGGCCCGGGTGTTCCAGGCAGGAGTACATGGGAGGGAAACAGGGTGGCAACAAGCAGGAGGACAGAAGATTTCTAGCTTTCCCCTGGGAAGTAAGGTTAGTTAGGGGGCCAGTAGCTAGGCTAGGATTGAGCAGGACTGTATTTGGCTGTGCCCCAAGGACTTGGCTAGTTGGCCTGTACCGGGTCTTTGTGGTAGCATTTCCATCCAGGGACTGGTACTCCTCAGGCTAAGGAAAAAAAAGGAGGAGGCTGCTCCTGACTGCTACATTGGAGCCTTTGTACCTGGCCCAGACTGCCTGGCTGGGACTTAGTAGGAAATAGTGTCTGTGAGTCTTACATACTGTACTGGTGCTGTTCCCATTCAAGGATGGTGTTACCCCTCTGTAAACTTGTTGCACACTTGTGAAAAAGTGGTGAGCACCTGTAAGGTGCTGCAGGCTGTAAAAACAGAAGCGCCTTTCTCTCCTCTGCCCACAGGGCTTATAGAGGCCTGGCCTCTCTCCTGGGACAGTAGAGCTCGGGGCTCTTGTTTTTGGTCTGCCGCAAGCCACTCTGCAGTCGGCCTAGCTTCTTTGGGTGTCACCAAAGGAGTGCTTCCTCAATTCGAGGTGAAGTGGAACAGGTTGGACCTGGGTACCACTTGCCACTCCTTGGTTCTTCTGCTCAGAGCAGCTCATAGGCTCCCCACAGTCCCGCCTTAGCAGAAAGCTGTGTTATATACCTCAGCAGGAGTTTTAAGTTTTCAGAACTAAGTCATAGACTATTCCAGAGACAGACTGATAGAGGGGCAGGGGACTAAAGATAGAGAATATAGGAAGGCAAAGGAATGGGCTCTAGGGCTCAGCAGGCTTGCTGCAACGCACAGACCCCTGACGAGTCAGCAGTGGTCCTCAGGGAAGATGCTGCGGGAGGCCATCATTAGGAGAATGCTGTTCATTTCATCAATCCAGAGTCACCTTATCTGAAACAAGAATCTCTGGTTCTCAAAAGACATTGTTTGATATTGGTGGTAGCTTTTTCTCTTTCCCCGTAACAGCTTGTCACTGAAGACAGTAGGCATAAGTGTCCCTGGCTGGTGAGAAAACTGGCTGGCTTCTCTTGTTTGTCACCCCTTTCTTGGTGGCTGTCACTCTTAGGTCACTTGGCCCGATTCAGCTGTTGCTTCATCAAGAGTATGGCCCAAGGTGTACAGCAGGAACCTTTGCTGTTGGGATGAAAGGAAACCAGTCACATCATAGTGGGAATCTGAGGACAGAGAAGCAGGGGAAAGTTTCAATTGAGGAAATGTGAGTTTCTTGGCTCTAGTTTGAATTGCTGCAATCCTCCTATTTTTAGCATTGCTGAGATGATCCATGGGCCAGTTGCTCAAGCAGAGTAAACAAAAGAAACACACTTCAAGTTCTCCAGGGAGAAGAAGTCCTGTTCTTGAGAATCTTAAAGGGGTTAGCGTGGACTCAGAGTCTGCACTGACCTCTGTCTTTCTCATATCCTGAGCTTCTGAACTTTTTGGAACTATACAGCTCAGACTGGCTTAGTCCGGGTTCAGGCTAGACCTCTTCCTGGACATCAAGTGGAGAGAAGCTATGAGTCTCCTAGCCTTCAAGAGGAAGCACACTGTGGGGAGTGGCAGGGCCTTGCATCGGATGCCCAGGCCCAGGTTATAGCAGTTAGAGCTTGCCAAGCCTGGCTGCTACAGTCACAGCTCTGATTTAAAGCAACAAAAATCAAGTGTAAGCAGCTTTTAGGATGTCTTCCTCTGGTGTGCATTCTTTTCTGACCACCAGAGGTACTGAGAATTGTGGCAAGGCCAGAATGCGTGGGCAGAAGAGGGCGAACTCTTAATTCGTGGCCTGAGTCCTTGGGGCAGTCCTGAAAGGATGCAGAAGTCCTTGTAGATGCTACAGCATGGCTTGCTGGTCACACAGGCAGTGAGCAGCAGAGCGAGGAGTCAAGGGCTCAGGACTGTGTCCTGTGGGCCAGCCTCCATGCCAGAGTTTCTGCACATCTGCTCAGGATGCTCAGGACCACTGCTGTTTTCTCCCTAAATGGACTGTGGTGCTCGCAGATATGTTCAGTCAGGCTCAGCCTGGGTTCCTTCCAATCCCCAACCACCCTGTTAAGAGTGAGTGTTCAATCAAGAGCATACTGTTTAATGTTCTCACAGAGAACATTCCAGCACAGGCTTCTTTTCCTGATTCAGATTATTTTTCAAAGATTTCTTCTTTGGGTGGGCAATGGGCCTCACCATGTCTCTCTGATGGCTGTGCAGGATGGTTTCAGCTTAGGTAGTGCCCCCAGGAACTGTTCCAGGCCCCAGTGTGCTGGCCAGCACTGGGACAGTCAAGGGCAGTGGCAGGAGAGATGTGCTTCTAGATATGCATGGGATCCTGAGCAGAGTCCTCAAAGTGGAATGAAGTCAGGAAGAGTAGGTGGCCTGGGCAAAGACAGAAGCTGGGAGAGCTCCATGGATGTTGAGGAGCAGGAGCTGGGGACTCCGGGGTCCAGAGAAAGGAAGGAGAGATCTCTATAAATTCACGCTTTTGAGAGTAAAGATGTGGCAGTGCTAGACCCTGTTCATTCAGCTTCAGAGTACTGGACATGTTGTGGCCATGGACACTGAGTGAGGGCACTGGGTAGTCCTACCTGTTGCATTGTTCCCATAGAAGAGTATGTCCTCACAACAGGTTATAGGCCACCACGTTAAGCTCATGATCAGTGCCACGGCAGCAGAGAACCTAAGGTAGCTCTGAGCTCTTTGAGGGCTTCTATCCTTTGCTATGCCCCAGTTTGGGGCTTGGAGCTAAGAGCCTCTGTAAGTGGGCTTACGCATAACAGGATGGGCTGGAAAGTCGAGCACTAAAGCAAATATACTCAGAATGCACACACTGGGGAAGGACTCTGCACTGCCTCACGGTAGACTTCCTGTCCCCAGCCCCTTTGACCTCAGTTTCTCCATCTCTAAAGGTGGGCCAATTGGATAGGGTCAGTGGTTTTCCATCTCCTTTTCCAAAAGAAACCTTTTCACACAGCCAATGAAAAACAGATGCCATGGCAGCTCCTCCAGCAGATGCAGAAAGGGCCAAGCTCCACCTGCTTAGCTGTACTGTGCCGTGCCAGCTTCTAAGCAGAACCCTGAGAAGCTTAAGACTTCCTGTCTGCCATGTGCCCAGCACTCACTGCCTAGCGCCCTTCTTAGCTCAGTGCCAGGCCTCCTTCCTTGGGTAGTTTTCCCCTCTCCCCATTTTTTTCCCTCCCCTTTCCTTCCTTTCTCCTTCTTCCCTTTCTTCCCTCTGCTTTTCCTATTTGGAAAGTTTGACTTCATGATGACAGGCTCTTGAAGCCAAGAGCTGCCTGGGAGGGGCAAGCCAAAGACTCTGTCACATACATAGGTCTTGGTGGCGCATGTCTTATCCCACCTCTGCTCTCCAGAGGAAAGCCCCCTCCACACTTGGCTCCGTCCCATCCCATAGATGTGTAGCTATGAGCAAGCCAGTTAGTGTTTGCAGACTGTTTCTTCATCTGCAGTGGAGCAAACATTACCTTACTGTTAAGTTAAAGACCACATGAGAACAGAATACTGCTGAGCAATAGTGACCATTGTGTTCAGGGGGCCAGTTGGTGGGGAAGGGACTTGGTGAATAAAGGGACAGGCGTGACAAAGCTCATCGATAGTAGAGAAAGTGGGATAGATCGGGATAGATTGGTAAAGTGCCTTGGAGGAACTGTGTGAGTCTGCTTGATTAAAAATGTGTGTGTGCTTGGGGTATGCACACGTGTGTTTGGGTACATGCCTGCTTGTGTCCATATATGTGCCAAGTGCATGTGCAGGAAGGTCAAGGACAACTTGTGGGCCCCTTCCTCCATGTGGGTCCTGATGCTCAACTCAGGTTGTCAGTCTCAGCCGCAAGTGTCTTGACCAACTGTGCTATCTCACCAATCCAAAAACAAAGTTTGATTGAGCCTGTCATAATGGTACCCGCTTGTTATTTCAGTATTCGAGAGGCTGCATCAAACAGGATCGTGAGTTTGAAGCCAGCCAGCTGAGCTACTTAGCAAAAAAACCCAAAAAACCCTGTTTCAAAAAGCAAAACAAAATGACAACCCGTTTTTAAAGTACTAAGTATGTACCTCTTACCGTAGATCAACAAAGATAAGCCCTTGTTAACCTTTAAGATAGACCCCAGTCCATCAATGGCGGGGCGCAGGTTGTCTGCGTGGCATACCAAGTCATTGGCTCAAGAACTCAGATTGGGGCTCTTGAGGCAACGAGGCAAATGAGGGCCAGCTCTGGGCCCCAAGAGAGACCAGCCACTGGGTCAGCATGGGACTATATTTCTGAAGCAGAATCTCCCTAGCCATAGAGTGTCTTTCACTGCAGGCCATGCTTCAGCTATAACTTTGCATGGATCAACCAGGTAGTACTTGCCTTAGACAAGGGCATCTGGTACAGAGGAGATTGGATACCTTTGGCAGATAAAGCTGGCCTCCTATGGCTGTGGGTGAGGAGTCCCTTTATAGAGGACAGAGGATGATGCCTCTGTGCAGGTACAAGGTAAGGGATTTCTCCCCTCAGCTTGGAGTCCACTGTTATATTTGCTACACTTGAGTTCATGCCCAACCCTGAACCCAGGCACCTCCAGTGTGCTGGTGTAGGTCCTGGAGATGACTGTGCCAGTCTTCAGCAGAGGTGATGAGGAACACTTCTAGAAGTCTGAACTGAACTTGAAATTGGCCTTGTATCGGAAAGAAGGCATTTCATGGGAAAACAAAAACCAAAGGAAGTAGTGTGGCGTGAGTTCCTCATATAGGAGGCTCCAATAAAGAGGGCAGAGCCAGCAGGAAGATCACTGAGGTGGACTGAGAGCAGTATGTTTCAGTAATCAGATGTCAAGTTCAGCTGATTCAAAGTTAGACCTAGGTCATATTTTGTCATCAGTGTCCCTACTCTGAATAGGTGCTCGCTCTCTCTCTCTCTCTCTCTCTCTCTCTCTCTCTCTCTCTCTCTCTCAATAGCCCCTGCTCTCACCCATTCATGGTGGGTGAGAGGCCTTGAGTTGTAGAGACCACCTATCCACCTATGCCTAGGTTAAGCCTTTCTACTTGCATCTGGAATTTTCAACATTTTGGTTTGGGAGTTGACTCTGTATATGTGGAGCTGACCCTGCTCTGTAGGGTGTTTCTTCTGACATTACCCAGGATGCAAAGAGTTTCTATGGTCATCATGAAGCAGGAAGAAACAGTAGGCATAAGCCTTCTTGGCATCTTGAATGCCCACAATGGTGTCAGTTCTGCCTCAGGTCTTTTCTGTATTGTGGATAAGCCTAGCCTTTCCCAGCTACCTGTACTACTCTTTGTTGCTGCCTGACAGAGGCCACGATCTGATCTCAGACTACCCTTCCTCCATGAAGAAATCTTCATGACTCCCTCCCACAAACACTCTCTTAGGCCAGCCAGAATCCTTAAGCCACAGAAGCCATTCTTTAGAGATGAGAAATCAGTATAAATTAGCTTGGTTTTTTTGTTTTTGTTATTGTTTTTGCTTTTCAGTGTGCTTGCCAGAGAAGGCCTTCCTAGGATGTGGGTTCCCCTCCTGAAATGAAAACAGCTTAGCAGTTCTCTGAAGAGTAGGTTATTGCAGTGGGCTCCCCTGTCCAGCCAGAAGTGGGGCCATAGCAGAGCCTGTTGTAAGTGCCTTGTATTCTAATGAAGTACTCAGGGACTCCCAGCAGTCCACACCCTGTTGAGAAGTGTGGAAGTGAGGATCTCTCATAGAGGCAGCACTGGGTAAGGCCCGGATGCCATTATTGCTGTCAGGCCAGATCTGCCCTCAGTAGTGGGCCAAAGACAGGTCCTAGGCAGGGAGCTCATGGTTGAGATTGGTGCCTCACAGCTCATCCAGGATGCCTAAGAGGCTGCTGGCCTCCATGGCCTGATTTATTCCTCTGACCTCTGGCAACCTTTCCCTTTCTGCCACACATAAGCCTGCCATAGTAAGTACACCTGTCCTCCCAGATAGCACCCATCTTCTCTGCCTTGCTGTGAGCTGTCTCTCCTTCTTTTGTTGGTCCCCTATATAGAGAAATCTCCAGTGCTACCCCACCTAGAAGATCACCCTGCCACTTCTCCACAGCAGTCATGTCTCCACTCCATCTTCATCATTCTTTCTGTGGTGTACTGTGCAGCTAGGCGGAAGGTGCCAGTTAAGCTATGCCCCATTACATACCCATTCCAGGGTTCACAAGAGCCCTGGGGACTGGCTGAGATCCTACCTTTTCTGTTCTGAGGAAAGAGACTGTTCTTAAGTGCTGTTGGGAACAGTTGTCCTGTGCATAGAAGGTGCACACATACACCAGAACTCAGCGGATTGGAGTAGCACAGCACAGCTGTCTGCTGACATGCACAGAGTTCCAGTCCTAGGGACAGGAGTCTTTGTGCAGAGCCCTGGCATAACAGCCTGGAGATGTTCCTTGAGGCAGCTTTTTCATGCTTTCTCACCTCTGTCTTCCCTCGGCATCATTGGGTACAGTGTACAGTAGGCACTGCACAGTTGTATAGTGCAGGAGGGTCAGCATCTTGGGACCAAAGTTCTAGCTCAGGAGAATCAAGTAGACTACATGGCTTTCGCAGAACCTAGGGAGAAAGGAGACCTGCCTGTTTAACTTTGTGTCAACCTTAAAGAAGAAAACTGGCTGTCATATAGATAGTAGGAAAGTTGCCAGACCATGTGTTACACAGAGCCACTGTCCTACAGTTCCGAGGCAGGCGAGTGGTGGCAAGGTTGGAAATTAGGACTCTTTAAGGAGCATTCTTGTCATAGCATTCAATCCACCCCAGAAGGAAAACCGGGGTTCTACCTTGGGACTAAAGGAAAAACCTGCAAGAAAGGAACCAAGAAACACTTGAAGGTCCGTAAGGAGTCAGATCTTTATAAAAGGAACAGCTATAAGATACCACTGGGGACACGTGGTCCCTGGGTAGCTCAGGTACAGCCCAGCTTTGTCATTCAGAATGTAGCTTCTCAAGACCAAAGACTCACCCCAACTTGAGCCATATGAGTGTCTTCATATGCCATTGACTAGGTATGCCAAAGGCTATGTCTCCATTCCCAAGGAAACCTATAGCTGCTCAAGAGGGCTCCTGCAGAGAGAGTGATCAAGATGGCCTATTCAGCAGAGCCTCATTGGCTGGTAGAGTCCCCCAACCTCAGGCCTTCAGGATTCCCTGAGGTAGAAGAGTGGCTCTCTCTCCAGAGTACTGGTAGAGGTCCACACCTTTCAACATCCAGGAGCTTTATGAGCAACTAGGACCCACTGGTCTCAACTGTTTAGGCTATTAGCACGTACCAGGAAGCCCAAAGTTCTTCGAAGCCTGCAGAATTCTCAAGGATGTAATGTAGATATAGACCTACTAACTTTTGTCGTGGTGTTGTCACTTGCCACTCCAGCCTGTACTCAAAAACATTCCTCTGGTGAGGGGGACAAGAAGGGTGATTGTCACCCTATGAGGAATATCTCACTGGGCTTTGTTATCACTGGGCAGCAAGAGGTGAGGATGCCTCTGGAGACTGTTAGTTGGCATAAGCCAGGGCTTGGAGCGCAGGACATCATGTGGTGTAGAAACAGGGTTTAAGAGGCCAAGGCAATAGGTAGTGGCTCACTTCTGTAATCTTCAGTCAGAAGCTGAAGCAGGAAAGTCACCATGAAGTTTGAGGCCAGCCTGGACTGCCTGGGATGCTACCCTGAAAAATAAGGTTAGATGGGCATGCCAGTGCCTCCAGAGCCCATCTGGGAGTGGGTGTTCTTCCAGGGATGCCCCTCTTGAATTTTTGTTTGTTCAGGACTTAGCAACACATACCCCCTACCCTCAAAAGTTCTTATGTGCTGTAGGCTTCCCTGTTGCTGTGAGTCAGGTACTGGGCCTTCAGGCCACTCAGCACCCTTCCCCAGAAGCCATGGCGAGTTCATTTGTGCTGACTGGTGAAATGATGCCAGTAAACCTTTTCCCCACAGTGTGTGAGGGCTGTCTGTGGCAGGGCAGACATTCTCTGGAGAGTAGGTATTGCTGGTGGGCTTGGAAGCCTCCTGGAGTCTTCCTTCCAGACAGCTGTGTGCAACACTGATAACACAGCCTCTTCCTGGCCTGGGTGGGGATGATGAGCACACATT
Organism: Meriones unguiculatus; assembly: GCF_030254825.1. Lineage (NCBI taxonomy): Eukaryota > Metazoa > Chordata > Mammalia > Rodentia > Muridae > Meriones > Meriones unguiculatus. The sequence goes on from NC_083363.1 coordinate 10,744,744, forward strand.
CTCAGCTTCCTTTTGTCTGACTTGACCTGCCAGGAAGGAGAAAAGGTATGAAGTGAGGTCATGAGTTACATGGAATACAAGTGACATTTTGGCACCTGGTCACAATGTCTGCTCCAGCAGTTGGGGACAACTGCAAGGAATGAACCAGGCTGGGGCTGGCCAGGTCTGTGTGATGGGTCCCTAGTCTTAACAGCAGAGTAACTGCACCAGCGCCCGGCCTCCCTGAACCTTTTCCCGCTTGTGTTATCTGTCAAAAAACAGCAGCAGTGTGGATGCTGTGAGGGTACAGTGAGTGGGAGACAACCCCATTAAGAGGTTCTTGAGATCCTGTCGTGGGGGCATGCATATGAAGCCCCTGTCCTGGGAGACTGAAGAAGGTTTGTGCTCATGTGTGTGTACCTGCGAGTGAATGTCCTCTAGGAGCCCAGTCCTGCTTCTTCCATGTCCCTAGCAACAAGCCCTTTCCTAAGCAGAAAGTCATCTTCCAAAGGCAGAAAACTGGATTATTTTCTAGGCTGAGCAGAGGGAGGGTTGGACCCAGGCTAGTTTGGATTAAAGTTACCTGGTAATCCTAGGGACAGCTGTGAGCAGAAGCTAGGGTGGGCAGATAGAAACTAGCCAGCTCAAGGAATTAGTGTCGTGTCACGGCAGACCAGGTGGAAGAAGCCCTTTTGAGTGTGGAGAGGGAGTGGACTTAAACATCCCTGGTGTGAGGGGAGATGTGCAGAAGCTGTGTCTTCTGTGCTTTCCCTGCAGTGCTCTTTTCTTCCTGGGCAGGAAGAGCAGCCTGGAATTGGGTAGCTCCTGTACAGCCTGCCTCACCAGGCTGTGGATGCCCTTCGCGTCAGTGCTGTGGGTGCTCCACGGCCATTCTGCACGGTAGAGCACTGTTTCCCGAGCTCCTCCTCTGCAGAGCAGGCTCACTACCTTGCCCTGGACTCTGCAAAGCTGCTCACAGGAGTGGGTACCTGTTCTTGAAATGCGGGGGGGGGGGTCTTCATTTACCTGGCCCCACACCTTTAGTCCCTGTAGGAAAATAGATGGCTTCCCTCTGGAGAGCTCACTTCTTTGTTGTGCTGCCTTCTTGAGAATGTTACTCCAGACGTCTTCATTCTACTCCCAACTGACAGCTCTAGTGTTCCTACAACTTACACTTCTACCCACCACAAGGCACTGTGTGGCACAAAACGGGGATGGGTGCTGTGCACATTGGAGGCCACCGCAGGTGGAAGATTGCCCTCCCATGCTGCCGTTGGCCATTACCATCCTGCCTCCCCAACTCCTCACCTCCCCATCCCACAGCTTCCTGTGCCTAGGGCTGTGAACTAGACACCCCTCAGCCTCTGGGCAGCCCATCGTCACCGAGCCCCTGTTGGCTAGGCCAGGGACCCCGCCAGGATTGGCCGGCAAAAGTCAGTTGTGCTGGCAAGCGACTGCCGGGGGACCGTCCAGGTCTTGCCTGCCCCGCCCCGGCCCGCCACGAGTAAGGAGCGGAGCAAGCCTCCGCGGCCATGGCCTGGCGCCCGAACTAGCTCTCCTGCACAGATGCCACCGGGAAGCCGGCGGGTAGGAACTTGCCCGTGGCCGAGGGCGGGGATTGGGACCAGGGCTGCACGACCACCTCACCTCTGTCTGCCTGACTTTCTGCCTTTCTGCGCTCAGTTCCCCCGGGTGGGCTCGGGCAGTTGCCCCAGCCCCAGGCGCAGCAGGAAGCCCGAGGGCCGTGGTTTCCCCAAGCGCCTCTACAGAGGAAGTCGCCGACCGGTGGGTGCGGTGCTCCTGGTGCCCGGACTGGGCTGGTGTTCTATCGAACGGCAGGTGGGAGGCCAGACTGGCCTAGGTAGTGGCACGCGGGGGCGGCTGGCGCTGGTGGAGTCTGTACTGCGCCCGCCCAGCAAACCCAGGACAGCCCAGCCCGACCAAGCCCGGGGCCGGAGCCCAGGCGTGGGTGTGCGCCTGCGAAAACGAAAGCCACTAGATGCAACAACTTCGCGGTAGAAGGCGCTGACGAAAAGCTGCGCGGTGCCGCTCTCGGGGATGGTGAGCGGGCCGCCGGGCGGGATGGGCAGCGGCGCCCGGGCGCGGTGCTTCCCTAGCTATAAATAGCTGCTGTGCGGGGGTGGGAAGATGGTGCCAGCGTTTTGCTAGTGCGGGCCAGCTCTGAAACCTGGGCCCGGGGTCCTAGCTCCTCAGCACTCAAGAGTAGGAGGAGGGGTAGGGTTGGGGTAGGGGTCGCATGGCTGGGCGAGGGGCCCTGCTAGTTCCGCGCGCACATGGGGGCAGGGCTGGCCGCCAGGCTCTCCCCAGGCTCAGTTGTTTGTCGGTTCTGCTTTTCCCAGGAGGGGGAGGGGAGGGGACCTAGTGCATGATATGTCTCATTTGGCAGAAAAGGCTGGAAACGGCAGACGCCAGCTGCAGGCAAATTGCAGGCTTCCCCAGCCCCTGCCCGAGTCAGTTGAGGACTCATTACCTGTAATGGCATGGGGAATCCCTTGCCCTCAGTAGCCCTGCCTGGACATCCAGGACCTTGTAATGGAGAGTAAGGGTGTCCCTGATGGCCTCTACACAGTCCTGCGACCACAGATTGCCTCCCATATGGTTCTGAGGTGCTCACTGCAGAAACTTCGGTCTACAGTGGTGTTTGGGAGGGAAGGGCTCCCAGCTTCCCCTCCATCTTAGGCATGGAGCAGAAGTGCTGCAGGGTCCCTCTCTCAGAGCATCACGAAGATGAGTAGCTACCTTACCTAGAAAGCAGACCCAGATTCAAACACCAAGACTCCTGAGCAGGAGTACCAGAGGCCATGGGTGCTACCCAGCTGACTGGCAGCATCCTTGATGCTCTCCTTCCTGGGGACAAAGGGGGTGTAATACGCAAAGAGCTGTTAGGAGAGTTGCGCTGTATGTAGCCCCAGCTTCCTGCTGCTTGCTGGCTCACAAAGGAGCTAGCCTCTTCAGAGCGAGAGAAGTGAAATCTGAGGTGGGAGAAGCTGGGCAGCCGCCTGAGAGCTGGAGTCAGCCGCAGGAGCTCAGTGCTATTGAGAGCATCTCTCTAACCAGCCCTCACACCTCTCTCGGTAGTCTTGTGTGAGTGGCTTGTGTGTGTTAGTGAGCGACAGGTATCACCCCAAGACTGAAGGGTGCTGCCTCCCCCCAACTGTGCATATTTCTTGCATGGGACTATCCCTGGCTTCTTCAAATCTAGCTGTTAATTTTGAGACTGTGTTGGAGTCTGCACAGGTTTTCGTGCTTTCCTGAGGTGGGGGTGGGGTTGCTGAGCTGAGCTCTACCCTGCTGAGGCACCATTTCTCCATTGCTTAGCAGCTCTGCTCCTACACTATGTCTCTTCTGCTCTTGGGATAGAATTCTTACTCTCTCACCTGTGTACCATTGTGTCCAGAAGGGCCATAGAAACACCTCCCCAGGGAGAGGACTGGATTCTCTGTCTTTTAGGGATTCGCAGGCGGTGCTGTTTTCTGTGAACAGGGTTGTTAGAGTATGCTATTCTAGAAAGCCTTGCTCACCCATTGTTCCATGGGCCATCCCCCAGCTGTATCAGCTAAGGCGCCAGGCCCCACTCCAGGCATCCAGGCTGCTGCCTCCTGCTTGTTACCTTTTCCAATCCAGTATTCTTCATAATGACCCTGAAAGTTCTAGCTCGGGTGTCAACCTGTAGCCCATCTACTATGGGATGGGCATTCGTGTTTTTGATGACATGGGAAATACTTCCTTGTGTCTTAGGATGCTCCAAGGGAGTTGTTATACTGCCTGCTCCCGTCTCAGCTGCCCATTTCTCATTTCTGTCTGCTCCGCCTCTGTCTTCCGCTTCCTCTGGCTTTGCCCAGACACCCTTCAAAGTCTCTGCTCTCTTGGCCTCTTATTTCACACACCAGCCTCTCTTTTGTGCTTGTACCTGGGTGACTGGAACATAGCCCCGCACCCGTTCTTTAAGAGAGTTGGAGTCAATGTTTTATTATTTTTGGCACAGAACATTCGCTTTCTCCTCAGTTTGCAGGTAGGCTCCATAGGTGATAGTGTGTACCATCCTTGTTTCCTGGACTCTCGTGCTGGTGTGTGCTCTCTTTTCCCCAAGACTTTTACCTCAGATGATGAGCTCATCAAGAGCAAGGCAGATACAGCCCTATCGCCTGTTTGTTCTCCCACCTATAACAACTCCGTTTCAGCCAGGGCAACTATTGTGTCCAAGGCTGAGGCCCTTGGACTGAGGTCAAAAGCTAGAGGCAGTCTGGGTGGGCAGTGCCTCAACTGGTTAGGCAGATCTCATTGAGACTCCAGACAGACTCAGAACCCTTGAACTGGGAGCCTAGATGAAGTGGAGAGGGGAAATTTTACTGCCATCTGCCTAGCAGCCCACCTGTTCCCTGAGGCCAAGTGTCCTGGGTGTCCTCAGGGCTGTCACAATCTGCTATCTTTTCCTCATCAGTGCCTCTGTGTGGTGCCAGGTGGCTCCTTTACAACCTTTCTAGGTGCCCCAAGATGAGATCCTCCCTCCTGCCCTCTTGTCTGGCCTGGTGCCCTACTGGGCGTGACCCTGAGAATTGCAAATCAGAACAAGTATCACATCTCAGTCCTGTGTGTGGCAGCAAGGGACAGCTGGAGAAAGCAGCTAAGCCCTGGGAGGACCGAGGCTGAAGGTAGGCCTGTAGCACTTAAACTCTGTGAGGCACCTATACTGCCAGTGGAGGGACACCAGCCAGCTGCCAGTCACCCTCTGAGCAGGCCTCCCGGGCCAGGCCTTCTCTGTGCTAAGATTACTGGGTTTGAGAAGCATGTGGCTCAAACCCCTGCCAGCTCCTTCCTTTGGGAGTGTTAAAGTTAGGGCATGAGGAGAAGCTTTGAGGTGAGGGAGATAGACCCCTGCTTCCTGGTCCCACTGTCACTGGACATCCTTGAGCAGGTCATCCGAACTCAGCTGCCCTCTCTGGGAAAAAAAAAAAAAAAAAAAAGAACTGGGTTGAAATATCTTGGAGTTATTCCTGCCAGTATGGCAAGAGAAATGAAACTCAAATGCCCACTCTGGCTGAGCCCTTTCCCTCCCCCAACTTCTTTCCTTTCTGGCTTTCCCAAGGGTGCCCTTCTAGGCACGTTCCTGGGGTACTTTGTGCCTTAGAGAAGGAGTTCTAGAAGGATCTGTGACTGAGAGGCAGGAATCTCGGAATGGCCAGCGGCTACACTGTTACTGCAGTGTGCTGGGAGAACCAGATCTAAATGTGAATTCATGGCCTCTGCTTGCTGCTCTAGTTGGCTCTGGGCTGAGTAAAGGCTGTGTTCAGCAGCCCCCAGGTCCAGCAGTGTGTGTAGAAGAGCTCTTCTGCCTACACCAAGGCCCATAGGGGAGCAGGGACTGGCTGCTGAGTCAGTAATGTGGGGAAAGAGGAGCCTGGATGCTGTCGGGAATATGCTCCCCCTAATCACAGAATGCAGGATGTCCTGAGATGGGAGCACAGGCACAGCCTTAGCCGGGAGAGTGCTCCGTGCCTACAGGAGCCACTGCTTTGTGCTTCCTCCATGGTGTACTGCTCACCAAGACTGCCGCTAGTGGAGAGCAGAGCCTCACCAGCTCCTGGCCAGGCCTGTCCTCCCACACTGCTCTCAAGTCCACTGTGAGTAGATAAGCACTCGTGAGTGCTACTGCAGGCTTACCCACCACCTCCACTTTCTCTGCTCTCCTGAGAAAGGCTTCAAAAACCCTTAAAGCAGTGACCATGTCCCACCCCCATGTACCCCAAGACTCACCCTCCTGTAGGGTGTTGCTCCTCAAGGAGGCCCCATTGCCTCCACAGCAGTGAAAGGATACATCAGGCTGTGGGAAGGGTTTGGAAGCTTGTATCCAACCTTTAGCCCACAGTCTGGGACTCCATAAATTATTCAGTTGTTAGTGTGTGTTTCAGTGACTTCATCTGTCATCAAGGAGCCCAGAACCACTCTGAGGAGCGGAGATGGGCTGAGATGCTTGCAAGGAAGTACTTGGCATGCAGGAGAAACTTGAGCACAGTGTGGAGTTTGGAAGTACTCTGGGGCCGCTGGGTAGGCCGTACTACCTACAGCACAGTGCTCCGAGCAAGCATGATCCCCAGCCACACTGACGGCCTGGGGGCCCAGTCTTGGTGACACCGCAACACAGGAATCAAGTGAATCAAGTGATGCTGATTAAAGACTTAGCTGCTTGGACAGGTCATCTGAACTCAGCTGCCCTCTCTGGGGAAAAAAAAGAACTGGGTTGAAATATCTTGGAGTATCTCTACCAGTATGGCAAGAGAAATGAAACTCAAATACCCACTCTGGCTGAGCCATTTCCCGCCCCCAACTTCTTTCCTTTCTGGCTTTTCCAAAGGTGCCCTTCTAGGCACGTTCCTGGGGTACTTTGCGCCATAGAGAAGGCGCAGTCCTACAGAGGGGATCCTTTTAGGGTCCCTGATGCTCTGACACACTTGGAGCTCTCAGATGTGTGTTCCTCCTCTGGTCTGTCCCTCAGAACTGCACATCAGCTCTTCTGCAGGCTCCTTCCATCTGCTCTCTGCCAGGCCTCTTTTCCTACTAGCCACTACTCCTAGCTCAGCTCACACTCTGGCTTCTCCCTAACACCTTCCAGAGATCCATGCCTTTCTCTTCTGGGCTTTGGCCTGGGCGCTGTGTGGCCTCTGCTTAGCCCCATACCTTCTCCCTTGTGTACTGTGAAGGAACAGCTGTCTACCCTCTTCATCCTGAGAGGCCCTCTGATACCTTCTCTGGGAGTGGGTTTGGTGGAGCAGTGACTGAGAGATGAATTCCAGCTTGCCCTCTTTAGAGAGAGCCCTGCCCAGTCCATCCTGGAGCTGTAAACGCAGAAGCCAGGCTCTGCTCAGCTTAGGCAGAAGGCATAGTTGGGTTTATTTCTGCCCTGTTGTCTCTGAAGGCCAGTATGGTGGCCACAGGATCACCCCCCCCACACACCTGCCCAGGCTTGTCTCCATCTGCACACAGCTCCATGCTGAGAGGGCAAAGAAGTATTCACAAGGGCTCCTGCCAGGAGTTCACCTGCTGGCTGTATGCCTATGGAAGAGAAGGGACCTGTTATAGGAAAAAGAGGAGATGGTACCCAGTAGATTCAAGAGTCTTGTGGAACATGTGAATGAACCAGTGGGGAACGAGGGAACCTTGCCCAGCGAGTGTGTCTTACGGCATGGCTGCCTCCAGGAGAAGGCCAGTGTAGCTGCAATTGCTGGACTTCGAGCCTCTAAGGGCTCATTTGGAATATTTGTCGGGGACATCTGCGGTTCCTTTCTGCTTTTCCTGAGACTTGCCGTATTCGCTCTGAAATCAGTACAGCAGTGTTATAAAAGGAAGTGAGATGGAGGTAGGGATCGAAATGTGCTGGACAGTGTGCAGTGAAAACTAGACCCAAGTGCTAAGACAAGAGACCCCTTGCTGACAGACCTTCCCTGCTGGGAAGTGGGTGTCTTTAAGAACTCATGGCTTATGTTTTCTTCTTTTCCCTGGTATTGAATGTGCTTCCACTGCAGTCATCTCCCTTACCTGCCTGACAGGCCTTTTATATCCATCCCCCAGAGGGGTTTGGGTCCTCCTAGTCCTACCCTTGCCTGGGAAGGTAATCTGGGGCGCCACAGCGTTGACCCTCAGCTTGGGGAATGAGAGCTCCTGTGCCCCTTAACGTCCACCAGGTCTCTTCCCAGCCCACCCTGCATGTGGCCAAGCAGTTTATTTCCGGTAGCACCTCCTCAGCTCGCTTTTTCATGGTGTGCTAGCCTCCACCTGGCCAGGCGAGCTGTGCTCAGGGAACACCGGTCAGGACCATAACACTGCTCCCTGGCCCTGGCTGCCTTCTAGGGAAGAGGCCCTTTATCTTCATGCAATTCCCATGACCCCCACGTGTGGGATTCATGTACTTTGAGCTTAGAAGAGCTTGGTTTACAGTGAACCCAGTTGTTTCTCAACCTGCCCCGTATAGTTGAACGTGGAAATTTCCAGGATCAGAGAGGAAAATTTAGGGATTCCCTGGCACAGAGAGCCTGTACCCAATAAAATGGAAAGCAGAAAGCTTTCAAGATGGATGCCCCACCTGCTCTGCCAAGTTTGTGTCAGGGCCCTTAGGACCTAAAGCAGACCAAACCTGGTGGGGACACCCCGTCAGCCTCCGAAGCCATCCGAAAAGCTGGTTTTGCGTTACCTCCACCGTGTCACGGAGCAGCAAGCCAGGGAGCTTCCGAGAGAAGGGACCATTTGGTTTCTCCTGGGAAAATGTTAGGAGGGTGGGCTGGGCAGAGGATGTGGAAGGACATAAACACAGGCTCACGTGCATGGAATCTGTGGCTCGTATCAGTACAAAGGACACACGGAAGTTGGAGAGAGATGAGATAGAACACTAAAGAGGCCAATGAGACTTGGCGTGGTACACACCTAGATAATTAATCAAGGTGGATCAAGAGTTCAAGACCAGCCTGGGTATATGGTGTCAACTGTCTCAGAAAAGGACTAGGGATGTAGCTCAGTGGTGTGACAGTGCTTGTCTAGCACACCCAAAACCCTGGGGCCAGTTGATGCAGCTTCTAGCCCTGGGGTGCAGTGTGCGCCATACTGGAAAGATAACATTCCACTGATGAACCAGAGTTGACACTAACCAGCCACTTCCAGCGTGGATACCTGATATGAGAGTTAGCATGCCCATATGCAGAGTAGATAGGCATTGGAACCTGACCACCTCTAGCTGCCAGCCTTTGAGGACCACCAGGTGGTATATGAGGCCCCCAGGACCCTCTGTCTGTTCTTCCCTCAGCATGCCTGTGTCTGGCTTGGTGGCTGTAATGACTACCAAGAGCAGGGCCACTTCCCCTGCCTCTTCCTGCTCCTAGAGGAAAGTCATCCCCATTCTAATCACCACACCACAAGGCACATTCAGAACAACAAATGCAAATTTGGGGGTGGGGTTGGTTTTGAGACGGGGTTCTCTGATTGGCTTGGAAGTTGCTATCTAGGCTGGCGTCAAACTCCCAGAAATCTGTGTGCCTCTGCATCCTTAGCACTAGAACTAAAGGCGTGAGCCACCATGCCTGGCTGTGACTGCATCTCTGAGAAGTTGGATAGACCCTCTGCCATTCTCAGGTCTGGAGGAAAGTGACCTCTGAGTCATCTAGCTCTTTGCACAGAAAGTGAGGAGATGTGCGTGAAGCCAGGTTGATTCTGGGCCTAGGGGAGGGAAGGGGGTGTGTCACAGATCTGGAAAAGAACATCTGGTCACAGCCAGATCTCAGGGTGGCCCAGCGCAACTCCTTCTACCATCTAGACTGAAGTGCTGCTGCAGCCAGCTGTGGAGGTTGGTACAGGTGTGGAGGATTCCCTGAGAAGACCCACAGGGACCTTTTCCTCAAAGCTGTGGGGTAGTGTGGGCCACCCAGTTCTGGGTAGCCCCTCGAGTCTGTCTCTGAGCTCTGTCTTCTATTGCATGTCTGTGGAAAGCCACGGTGAGAACTCCATGTATGATGTCTGGGATGTGCCTCAAGAACAGAGCACTTCCCTCCCTCGCCTCGCACTGCTGCGCCTGGTAGATACCTTCCTAGCCACTGTAGTCTATCTTAGGCTGTCCTCGGCCCTAGGAGCAGAGGGACTGGGTACTAGGGCCCCTGCACTGACTGTGACAGTCAAGAGTCTCTCTGTCTCACACACATACACACACCATGTGGCTTTTTATGAGCTGTTACAGACAGACATCTGAGGAATATATAATGGTTTTTGCTTTCCTGGATATGGATGTTCTCAGCCCCTTGTCTGCCAGTAGATTCTCCTTGTGGTTCAGTATGGGGAAGTGTGGTCATCAGCTGAGGGCTGAAGATGCCCTGTCCTCCCTCCTCTCCCATCCCCCTGGCCTGTTAGAGCATGATCAGGTATGGATGAAGGGAGCGAGGAGGAGAGGTTCCACCAAGGCAAACTGATACCGCTGAGGTGTTGGGGACTGGGTATCTTCAGAGCTGCAGTTGGGAGCCTGAATACAGCTGGTGACAGGAGGTAGGTAGTTGAGGGAGGTGAGTCTACAGGAGCTTGTCCTCCATCAGCAGCTGTCAAGAGTGTTCCTGGTCCCCTCTGCTTCAGTCTCTCCTCCCCTGGGAGTTATTGGTGTATCTTTGCCAGTACCTGTGCAGAAAAGTGCGTACACAGCATGAAAGCCACCATAGGGCACAGGCCCACTAAACATGTGTGACACGGCTGTATAAAAAGAGGGGGCTGAGGCAGCAGAATCGTAAGTGAGGCCAGACTCCACCCCCCTTGGTGTGACTTTGACTATGAAAAATTTCTACAGAACCTCACATGTACTGGCCTCTCCCGTGAGGAGGGAATAGGTAGAGGCCGACGCACTCCTGTCCGCTGGCTGACAAGCAAGGGCTGAGAAGTCCCCTGCTAGGGCCCCATGCACAGTGGCAGGCTTGGCTTGTGGGGACTTCAAGCAGGGATACTCCCAAGGCTCCAGAGAGGTGGCGGCCTTCCATAACCCGTCCTTGTCCATCCCATAGGGCATCTGGCGGATCCCCGTGGATGAGATTGACCGGCCAGGCAGCTTTGCCTGGCACATGAACCGCTCCATCGTGCTGCTGCTCAAGGTTCTAGCCCAGCTCCGGGATCACAGCACCTTGTTGAAGGTGTCCTCCATGCTGCAGCGCACCCCAGACCAGGGCAAGTGAGTGAGCCACCACACACAGCCTGGCTCGCGCTCTACCCAGGCTTGTCCCCACTGCTCTCATCTGGCTCTGCCTCAAGCACCCTAGGACTGACATACGCAGCTAGGCCTTCGCCCAACCTGGGTCTCTTAGAGGCACTGACTCGTTCATGGTGTAGTGCATAGACATTCTGAAAGCAGCCCCAGCACCCCGGGGAAGTAGGTGGGCAGCAGAGGTCTTGGGCCTCACCAGCTATCATGGCTTCATTGGCCAGAAGGATGGGTCACACAGACAGAGGTCTGCCACAGCTGCCATGTGTAGAGGTTGGGGATGTACGCCTAGAGATAGAACTCACATAGGGCTAGGCTGGCCATGCAGCTTAGGCATCCCATAAACCAACCTGAGGGAGAGGAACTTAGCCTCCAGGCCTTCCTTGAGCTAGCACCTCAGCCCAGCATTCCCCTGACCACTGGCTGACCTGTAGTCTAGAGGGCTCAGGGCAGACACTGGGACCAAGTCGGAGACTTATTGAATAGGAAATATGAGGGCCAAGGGGTGCTTTGGGGGAACAGACTTATATAGGTGGGAACACAGTCACCTGTTCCTGAGGCGGAAGTAAGGTGCTACCTATCCACCTAGCTGCGCTATATGGCTTCTGACACTGTCCCACCCTTTCTGGCCCTCTGTATGACCACAGGAAGTATCTACGAGATGCTGACCGCCAGGTCCTGGCACAGCGAGCCTTCATCCTCACTGTGAAAGTGTTGGAGGACACACTGAGTGAGCTTGCAGAGGTATGTCAACCTATCACAGCTCACCCCAGGTCTTGTGCGTCGGGGACTAGGAAAACAAGTCTGCAGCAGCCATAGTTAATAGGGAGGCCTCTTTCCATGTCAGCTCTCTACAAGGCTCACGTCACAAAGCTCCATCCCAGAAGCAATGTGTGAGAGTCCTGCTGTGCAGCCTGTGCCTACCCCCGCTTACATGTGAGAGGGGGTAGAACTCCCAGAGGAGCAGAGGACATGGGCTCTGGGCTGGTGCCCTCCTCTCATGACTATAGTCTTGTCCAGCTGGCACCTGCACATAACCAGAATGGCACTGGATAGAGGGACCCATGGAGGCTCTGATACAGGCCAGTAACTTGTCTGTTTTCCTTGTAGGGATTAGAACACTCAGGACCCAAGGCTTGTGGCCTTTCTGGAGCCAGGATGACCACCGATGTCTCACACAAAGCCAGTCCCGAGGATGGCCAGGAAAGCCCCCCCCACCCCAAGAAGCTACCTCTAGCTGATGGCTCAGGACCAGGGCCTGAGCCAGGGGCCAAAGTGGGCCCTCTTAACCAATTGCCAGTGACCATAGACACAAGGGACAGCACAGACCAAGGTGGGGAGCAGAAGGACAAAGAGAGTCCCCAAGTGGGAGCCAGTGAACCCATGGATACCAGTGAGGCTGCTGTTCGGCACCCAGACTTGGAACAGACACCACCTCTGCTGCCAGGCCGCCCCCCAAGGGACCGGGGGCCAGAGAGCCGGTCTGCTGAGCTTTCCCTGGAGGAGCTGAGCATCAGCGCCCGACAGCAGCCTGCTCCACCTGCACCATCCCCTGGAACCCCCTCCACCACTGCTGCTCCCACCCCCGGGGGGGCCAGGGGAGGAGGGCACCCTGAGGAGGCACCTCCAAGACCTAATCGCAAAAGGAAACTCCTGGAGGACACAGAGTCTGGCAAGGCGCTCCTGCTGGATGCCTACCGCGTGTGGCAGCAGGGCCAGAAGGGCATGGCCTATGACTTGAGCCGCATTGAGAAGATCATGTCGGAGACGTACATGCTCATCAAGCAGGTGGGCAGCCGTGCACCGGCCCCCGGGCTGCACCTCTCTGCAGACTCCTTTGTGGCCTGGGCCTTCTGTTCTCCAGGAGGCTCCTCTTTGAGGCCACATGTGTCAGGGCCTGCCCCTGAGGTACCTGCTCCCTTCCCACTGTGATCTTTGCTTGATTTCTTTTTTTTCTCCCTTTTTTGGGTGGGGCTGAAGAGGCTATGTTTGTTTTTGAGATTTTTCTCTGATGAGCAGGCAGTAAGTTTAGACACAAAACCAGGAGGTATACATGTAAATTCAGCCTTTAAGGAAGACAAAAACTACAATACATCTCTAACCCAGGAGTATGGAAGCCCCGCCCCCCCTTCTCAATTTGCCACCAGTACAAATGGGGTGACTGTCCCGAGTGGTCAGTTTTTCCCAAATAACACCTTCGAGATTCTCTTCACCTTGCTAGCAATGTGTTTCTCCTGTGAATTCCTAGGAACAGTATGGGTACTGCTGCTTTTCCTGCAGGAGAGGCCAGGTCGTTTCATACTGCTTGCTCCCATCTTCACTTGACAGTATGTGGCCATCTCCTTCAAGCCACGCCTGCTTGTTCAGGGTCACCCCCACATGCCTCCAGCCTCATACTGCCAGGTGAGAGGCTCTTAGTCTGTAGTACACGCTGAGAGTGTCACCATTCTACCTGGGCTTCCAGAAGGCACGGCCCACTGGAATCAACATCCCATTCTCAAGGTGGACCAGAAACCAGCCTGTGACAGCCACTTAAGCAGCTGAGCCTTGGCTGATTTGGTTTTGTCTTGAGACAGGGTCTTGCGATGTGTCCCGGGCTGGCCCAAGATGCTCAGTCTTGCCTCTGAGTACCAAGTGCTGACAAGATGTCCCACAAGGCCCAGCTCTCAGCTGAACTTGCAAGCTTCCTTGAGATCTAAGGCCTCCGTCAGTCTCGGTCCTTTAGGACATAAATAACTGGCCATGGACAGTAACTTGACATGGCCTGAGGGCTGACTGGGACCAGTCCTGACACCAGCAGTTGGTACATGGGCCTTTGGCCTGCATCCCCACCTGATGACAGGTTTGGGTGCTGGGTGTGGTCCTCAGTGAGAGGATAGTCCACACAGGACTAACAGGAGTAGCCCTTGGCTATGCCAACAGTACGTAAGGGAACAAGCTGGGAGCAGGTCAGGCTCTGTGGCCTAGGTTCCCTGATTATAGGCATCTCTTCTGTGCAGGTGGACGAGGAGACTGCACTGGAGCAGGCAGTGAAGTTCTGTCAGGTCCACCTTGGGGCTGCTACCCAGAGACAGGTAAGCTCTGCCCCACACACACACACCTCACCCACTCCCCAGCCGCCCTTCATGCAGAATCTGTCCCACACTAGGGCCTTGGGCTACTGGCCCAGAAGGTAATTCCTGTGGTTGTCATGGGCCCTGGGGGGAAGAGCAAGGCGTGTCTAGGCTTCTGGATGATGAGTCAGTATTCCTTAGTGGCAATGCCTTGACAGGACTCAGGCATACACATGCGACCCAAAGGGGCCCATCCATTGGCTCTCTACATAGGTAGGAAGAAGAGCATCTAACCATTACGCTTTAGCCAGAAAGGGCCTGACTTTGTGACTGGTAGAAAAGTGATACCAGACCCGGAGTAGCTAGGATCAAAGCAGCCAGGAACACTCAGTGGAGGCAGAGCCCATGCAGCTGTTCCTGAGTGGGATAGGACCAGGGCCTCATCCCAGGCCAGGGTATCCAGATGCTAACAGGCAAGGGAAGGTGGCAGTGTCCTCCCCTGCTATCCCCATGTTAATCCCAGTAGGCAGGGCTGTGGGCAGGTTGCTCTTCTGAGTCCCTTCCAAAACCACTCCCCCTACCCTTCCTTCTCCATAGAGCTCCACAGCCTGAACTTTGAGAAGGGCAATTGAGACAATTACACCTGGCCTGGGCCCACCTCTGGCCAACATTAGAAAAGATAGCAGGCATTCAAAAGCCAAAAAAAAAAAAAGCCCCTGCCCGTTTGGGAATTTATATTTTGCTTTCTGGTGTCCCAGTTGCCATGGCAGCCTCGTGCATGCCTGGAAAGTGCTGTGGACCTCATTACAGGCCATTGCTTGCTGCTGAGGTTGCTCCTGGTTGATGACAGGGTAGGGATGACAGTGCAGCCCTCTCTCTCCCTGCATCTGCCACTTAGAACATTGCCAGCATTGCTCTGGCCTCCTGGAGCCAAGATCCAGATCTCTCTGTCCACCTCATCTCCTAGCATTAAACACCCGTCACAGCAGAACTTGCAGACTTGTCCCCATCACATGAGGCAGTTTTAGAGAAACAAACATCAGAAGAGAAAGCAAGCAGCAAAGAGGACTGTATGAAAAGTCAGAGGCCTCTAAGGAAACCAAAGACTTATGACATAAGAGCAGTCTGAGGCTAGGCTTGGGGAATAGATTAGTTCAATTCTTCTCTTGGAACTCACCTACCAGTGACCCTTAGAAAGTCACTGCCGGGTTCACCATTCCTAGAACTCTAAGATAGGGCCCTCACATAAGTGCATAGGTTCCTTTCAGGCTGGCACTGAGGAGGGGCAGGGAGACAAGGCAGAGGTCTTCACTGAGGCCCTGCTAGCATGGGTGGATGTCTCCCGGAGAGGGAGGAGCTGGACTCCCAGCTGTATGCTGGTGTCAGTTGTGTCCTGGTGCAATGTTTATGTTTCTTGTTGGCTGTCCAGGGAGCTCAGAGTGATGCATGCTGTTATGTTGGCATCCAGGGTCCAGATGCAGTGTCCTGTGAGACCGAGCTGGGCTGGCATGGGCCAGAGCAGTGCATACTCAGAGGGCTGCCCCACCGACCTTCCTTGCCTTTGTCCTCACAGGCCTCAGGGGATGCACCCACCACCCCCAAGCACCCCAAGGACAGCCGAGATAATTTCTTCCCTGCAACAGTGGCCCCCACAACACCTGACCCCACAGCCACTGATGCTCTTCAGCGGCCCAGTGACTCCCACCTCAAGCCGGTATTGTCTACTGCCACAGCTGTCATCAGTTCCCCTCTCTCAGCATCAACCTCCACCCCAGACCTATGCACAGATCCTGGAATTCTGCGGCCACACAGGCCAGAGGCTACCCCCAGCATGGCCTCTTTGAGTCCTGGTAAGTGCCCTCTCTGACCACCTGGCAACCTGCGATCCTGGTTCTCAGCTTCCCCAGAGCCAGGTCCCCTCTACCAGCTGCCACGAAGCATGTGGGTACCCTCCCAGCACCCCTAGGGTGACCCTGGGGCTGTCAGCTGCCTGTGCTGCCTGCACGTGGAAGGGTGAGGAGAGGGAACAAGCACCACTACTTTGTTGTTGTCCTAGTTTCTGCCCCACAGAGGCTCACAATAGGTAGGAAGGTTGGCTTTATCAGTAAGACAAAGGGAGCTAGTGCTGCGGAGGAAGGGTCTGACCTTGGCAGTCTTTAAAGGACCCAGTAGTTTCCAGGACCAGGTCATTGGACTGGTGAAGAAAATACAGGATGGGATGGCATAGACTGACCTAATCAGATGGGTGCCCTCATTCCTTCTAAAAAGCAGGAGCTGAAAAGCAGGGTGGGCAGTGTGGCAAGCAGGACATGGTATAGGAAGAGGGCATGAGGTCAGCACATAGGAGGTGTATGGGCAAGCCACTATCCTCTTCCCTGCTGCAGATTCTTCTCTGGCTTTCTGGTCGATTGCACCAGGCTCTGCCCACCCCCAGGCATGACTCCCTATCGACTCCCAGGGCGGCAGTACCGTGGCCAGGCTCCAGAGACTCTGAAATCAAAAGGTGTTGCCTAACTAGCTCACTTCTCCAGCAAAAAAAACAATCTCCGCACCCTTCCTTCTCTCACCTGCTTCAAGACCTGCTCTGCGTCCTCTGTTCCATAGTCACATGGTCACCTGTGCATCTCTGCAGCCATCCCTTAGGGCTTGTCTGTCCTCCTAGTCTCAGACTTGTGGTTGTGGGTCACATTGGGGGCTGGCCCCTTCAGCCATGGGACCCTGACTTTGATCTGCGCAGTAGGACAGTCAGCCCCCAGCCCACGCCGCCTGTCCCCTCCTAGCTCCTTCACGCGCTCAGTGATAGACACTGGGGTTTTCACCGTATGCTCTTCCTGGGTTACGTTGAGGGTTGTGCCAGGGTAGAGACCCAGTCTCTCACAGTTGCCACAGGGCTCAGGCTAGCATGCACAAAGCTCTGGGTGCCACCCAGTGCCACACAACACGGAACAGTCAAAAGAAACTGCACGTAGTCATTTCACCTCCAGCTGTTCTGATCAATTATGTCACGCCGAAAGGCTTGGACTCATGCTTAGTGGTGTGGTGCTGGTTGTAAGTGCACAGTGCAAGGCCTAGGGAAGCCCATGGTGTGCGCAAGTTAGTGGGTCACTCAGCCTACACCTCACATTGTCTTACCCTCCAAGGAACAATGGCTGGCAGCACAGAGCTCCTCAGGGTTCTCCCTCAGCGTTCCCAGCACCACCTCCCCTTTGCAGGGTAGAAAGATGACTTCCCTGGGACCTGACCCAATATCCATGTGCCCCACGACCTTGGAGAGTGTGAGATTGGGCCTCCAGACCCAGTGTTGTGAGTGGAACAAGGGTTACCTGTGCATTTAATTCAAGCAAAATAAGTTAGCTCACCACCTGAGCGAGCCTCTGTCACTGGGCCTCTTCCCTTGTTGGCCCTCTTCGTAGACAGCCTACCGTCGTGTGGAGTAAGAAAGAAGCATCTCGTACAACCTAGTTTCCGAAGAGTTGAGCCCCACGGGGCCACACACTGCCCTTGCTGCTGTTGGGTTCCCTCACCTGTCTGCCTCCAAGCAAGCCAAGTCCCACAATTCACATCTTATTTTTGGAGTTCAGCTCTGGGGAAGAGTGCCTGCCTTTGGGTGTGTATTCCACAGTAGCACTTAGTGAACCTGGCACAGGGACAGCCCTTAGCAAGAACTTGTGCCCACTCCCGTGTCAGCACATGAGCTTTGGGAGGCGGGGGTTGTCGGTTTTGGCTTTTTGAGGTAGTCCAAGCTGGCCTGTAGCTTGTCGCAGACACCCTTGTCTCCACACCCCCAAGTCATGGGCCTCTAACGCCCAACTCAAAGCCAGACGTTTGTTCTTCCTTCGTGTGTGTTCTGGCCCCCACCTCTGCTTAAGGCAGACTTCCACCCACATCAGGAGTGCTGCCCCCATTAGGTATGGCATTGGGTGAGGACCCAGGGAAGCCATCCTTTGTGGGTGTATACTCAAATTTCTACCCTGCAAGTGGGAGGAGGCGCAGGGAATGCTGCAGGAGAGTCCTGAGGTGCTCCACTCTGCTAGCCGATGTTTGTCTATGACCTAGTCAGCCAGGCATTGAACACAAGAGAGGGAGTGGCTCAGGTCAGGTGAGATACGGTCTTCTCCAAGCTGGGTGTGGTGAGATATACCTTCCTCCAGAGCCGAAACTGGATACTGGCAAGAACTCCTCTTTGAATCAGAAAGAGATGGACATGGATCTGTTCTGTGGATACCTGGGTGGGAGAGTTCTGTGATGTTCAGGCCCCTGCCTTTTCCCTGCTGGAGGAAGGAAGTTGCTATTCCTAGCAGAAGCCGGGGGCAGGACAGACAGCTGGACAGCCAGTATACCTGAGTGAGCAGGAAGGAGGGAGCCACCTACAAGGTGACTGTGAACTCCAAGGAGGTAGGAGACAGATCCTAACTGGAAATTCAGGTGCAGCTGTTTCTTAGTTCCATCCAGTCACCACACCTGACCAGGCCCAAGCCTTGTGCAGGAAGACATGGTACCTTCATGTTGGCTTTGGTGGTTTTGACTCTGGTTGTGATTGCCAATTCTACAAGACAGAGGAAGGATTAGGTACCCTCACACATGAGCCCACTTCTGACAGCCATGTGGTGGTGTCTTACCTGGGTCCCTGTGGGGCCTGGTTTTCACAGATTGTCAATCAGGATAGAAGGACATGGAGCGAGCCCATGAAGAACAGCGAGGGCCGATTATGGTCCTGGCTGTGTTAGAGATAGCGACCCAGCTGGCTCTCTTCTCTCCCTCTCTCAGTATCTATTTGAGGAGTGATACGTTTATGTTTCTTGAAATTACCTGCGTGCCTTGCTGACTCCTGTGACATGTCTTAGGCATAGTCTGGGGCTACAAGGCACAGAAACTTGGGTACCTGGGAAGGAGACTTGTCCCAGGGAATGGGAATGTTACCTGTCATTGGCCTGTGTCTCCATAGAGGGAGAAGAGCTCTCAGGAGTGACAGAAGGTGCCAGCTTTCCAGCCCAAGAACCACAGCACAGTCACCAGGTGAAAATGACTGCCCCAGGTCCCCTGGCTGAGCAGCACTGCTGGCCAGTGGAGGTTGTTTGCCATACAGCTACGGAGCCCACCTGCAGCCAAGGTAAGGCCATTCGGGGGCATCCCAGCGCCAGCTCCCACCAGGCTGCACACAGATGCCAGCCACTGGGGAAGTCCACCTACTGAAGGATAAATAGGGAGGACAGAGCACATGTGAGAATGAGGATAAGAGCCCTGCTTGGAGTCTGGCACGGACCTATCAGGGCCCTAAAGCCTCATTTCACCCCAGCTCCACAGAACAGTCCTGGGGCTGGAGTCTCCCAGAGGGGCAGGACTGTATGAGGAGGGGCTTGTGCCCTGTCACTGAGGTGTCCCTCTGGGAGGCTGAGACAGCACAGACATAGCCTCCCTTGGCTTATTCCTACCGGCCACTCTACCAGTTAGACCCCTTGAGACCTCTTGGCCAGGTCTCCCACAGACCACTCAAGATGGAAGGACATGGCGCCAGCCCACGACGACCAGGCAGAGCTCTGGATAAGCTCCCACTCCTTTTAAAGAGATGAGGCTAAAAGAATGTGGAGCTGTGCCAGGACAGCTGGGTTGCTCCCAGTTCATGCAGCTCCCTGGAGGCTGCCAGGTTCCAGATCTGCAGTCTGCCCTGGCCGCCTCCAGGCTCCAGGAGACACAGCTCCTTACTCATCCTGGAGTGAGAGAGAAAAGAACGCACTAGGGCCGACTTGTGACCTGCCCCTCCCCACCCCCCAGAATGAAATAGTTCAGAAGATACAAGTTTGTGTTGTATTGTTGCCGGGGGACCCTTCACAATCCCTGGGAAATATCAGCGGAACCTCTGGAGTACGCTGATGCTCCTGTGAGCCTGAGACATGAGACCTGAGCCAGTTCAACATAGGCAGAAAGCCAGAAAGGCATCCATGGTGTGGGCCCGAGTTCTAAGCAAAGAGACAGGCAGACTGAGGAGGCTGAGTGAACTCAAACTCTGAGGTCTCCCAACAGCCACCAGCACTAAGGTCCCCAGCAGCGGAAGTACCCAGACACCCGAGAGCCATCCAGGCAAAACTGAGTCCAGCAGGGCCAAATCCCGCCTTCTGCCCAACATGCCAAAGCTGGTGATCCCCTCGGCCACCACCAAGTTCCCTCCTGAGATCACCGTCACACCGCCTACCCCGACCCTGCTTTCCCCCAAAGGCAGCATCTCGGAGGAGACCAAGCAGAAGCTGAAGGTGACGGTGGGCACCAGGCAGGGTGCCTGGTGGAGGGGCTCATGATGCTGGGGGTCTGGAAAGGGGCTTGAGTACCGGGAGACCTAGAAGGATTCAGGTTACTAGGGGCCCTGGCTGAGTTTGGGTTAATGTCAAGAGGTTTAGTGTCAGGGCAGTCAGTCCTGACCCTGTCCTGCCCTGTGTGCAGTCAGCCATCCTGTCCGCCCAATCAGCTGCCAATGTGAGGAAGGAGAGCCTGTGCCAGCCAGCCCTGGAAGTTCTGGAGACATCCAGTCAGGAGTCCTCATTGGAAAGTGAGACAGACGAGGATGACGACTATATGGACATATGAGGCCCACTCCAAGGCCATCAGCCATGCCCGAGGCAACAGCAAGGCCTGGAATTCCTTTGGTCCAGACCCTGGGCAAGGCCCAGGCATCGGGGGTGTATCACTTACCATGGTCTCCTAAGCCTGCCCAGCCCCCTCTTTACAGCATCCTGCCCCAGTTCAGGCTGCCCACACACACTGTTTGTTGGTCCAGAGGAAGATAAGGCCTATCTTAGGCACGTGAACTAGTTATGGTCTACACAGCAGGGCTGGCACTTTTTTTTTTTTTTTTTTTTTTTTTTAATGAAATACTGACTTTACTTACAAGCCCATGCCCAGGCCCCACAGTTCAGTGCCAAGACAGGCTAGCTTGGGTTCTGGTGGAGACGTCATCGAGAGCCTAGCTCACCCCATACCCTTTTTTGTCATTGTTGTTTCTTTTCTAATAAAGGTGGGAAAATAGTCTCTGCCTCTTTGCTTATCCTGGGGGATACTCACCTCGTCCAGGGGGTGGAGGGCAGGCTCCACTGGGTAAGGATGGACCTATATGTGAGGGTGTTGGGCTTCCGAGAGCTCCCGTACTGTAAATGGGAGGCTATGAAGAAGGCAGAGCCTAGGTGATGCCAAGGAATTGGCAAAAGGGCACCGTGGAAAAGAGCAGCCCAGGAAGAGGGAGGCTTACCTCATCATAGTGCCTCCCTGACAGGACCAGCTACACAAGTGTGAAGCCCAAGGCAGAACAGGTGTGGGCTGCTGGTTTAAAAGAACATTCAGACAATCCCAGCACACGTGGCACTCCACGTCCGGCTCTAACTCCAGCTCCAGGAGACCCAGTGCTCCCTTCTGGCCTCCACAAGCACTGCACACATGGTGCACAGACATGCAGCAAAACAGGGTAAGAGCTGGGGAAAGACCGGACTGAAACCCTGAGACAAGGTCTTGCTAGCTATCCCTGATTAACCCTGTGGCCCAGACAGGCTCTGCCTCAGAGTCCTGAGTGAGGTTACAGGCACAGGGCAGTCGTGACGCTGGGCCTTTCCCTTTCCTGGGCTCCATGCCATTTATCTTGGAGATTCTCAGATACCTGCCTGCCATGACTGTCACCCGCAGCACTTCAGAGCCTGCTCTGTCTCACCTTGCAAACTCTATGCCAGAATGGAGACGAGGTGCCCTTTCATGCCTTCGTGGACTGGGCACATCCCATCAAGGAAGGAAGAAACTATCGACCAGACCCTAGGTCACTAATCCAGGGCCCTCTGGACTTAGAAACATGATGACCCAGGATGGGCAGCCCAGACCAGCCATCTGGAGAGCCAAAACACTGGGGACAGCACTCATTCAGCTATGCGCCTTTCTGTTTACCGGTCCCCCTTACGGTAGGAAATACCCTCAGACCTGGGCCTGGGACATTAGCACAGGCTTCTCCCTGTCACGGGACCTCAGTGTGCACACAAAGGCACCCACCCAGAGCACCTCACTATGGCTTAATAGCTGTTCTTTCCTCCAGAAGGTGTGAAGGTCTTAGAAGACCCCCTCACCAAATATGCCTATGGGGTTGCAGGGACAAGGCTACCTTAGGAGCAGCCTGGTTCCCACCCCTACACAGCAGATTTCCTCAGACATTGGTGGGAGATAAGCAGGTGACCTCCGGCCCTGACTAGGCCTGAGTTGTCACCGGAAGCTGGAGGGAACTAGGACAATGGAACAGTGGGCTGGCTGAGACCCAGACCCAGAGGATCACCAGATGGCTTCAGCTCACAAGCCAGCCTGCCGAGCTCCTCCCCAGTGAGGCTAGCCAAAGTGTCTGCACTAGAAAAAACGGCAGCTTCCCTGTCCTGATGTCTGGATCAGGACACAAGCCCTGAGTGAGAGCCCCAAGTCTGGGGCCCTTCACGGGCCATGTCGTCAGAGACTCCCAGAAGGCACCAGAGGGTCTTCATCAGGCTCCTTCCTCCTCTGAAGAATCCTAGAGGGAACCCTGAACAGGGCTTGTTAGCTCCCCAAATGACAACACTGGGGCTAGGCTGGCCTTCGCTCTCCGTTCCTCTGCCTGAAGCCTGCTGTGAATCAGAAATGACCGGGTCTCAAGCGGGAGCCACACACTTGCACTCCAAACAGATTAATTCTTGCTCCGCCTCCGCCTGTCAGGCCAGGTGGGTATTAGCAACGCCTCCCCTGAAGGAAGCAGAGGTCTAGGTCTGTCCTGAGGGGAACAGGACTGCGGCACCCACCCCGCAGAAGCCGTGCATACAAGACTGGACTGTGACCCCGGGGTCTGAGCTGCCTTGCATCCGGCTTGTTAAATGCCAAAGGTCTCAGTATCTGGACACTGCAGCTCCTTGTTCTCAGGGTCCTAAGGCTGTGGTGATGGGACAAGAATGTGCTAACTGGGCACATCGGGCTCTGCTGGTCTCTATGGGCACCTGTGGACTTTGAGAGGGGGTGGGGAGGGGAGGGAAGGGGAGGAGTGGTGCTGCAGAACGCTGGGCGGGGCCGGCGGGCGGGGCCAGGCCAGCAGGGAGAAAGCCCGTCCTGCAATCTCTGAGCCACTGTGCTGCCTGCTGGTTGCAGACGCGGGACCCACCATGAAGCTGGCCCTCCTGCCTTGGACTCTGATGCTGCTGGCGACAGTCCCAGGCCCCAGGTGCATAGCAGGTAGGCCCGGCTTTGCCCTTCTGACCCCTCCCTGTTCATCTGCCTGATCAGCCAGGCCCTAGGCAGGCACCCCTCTGGGCCCAGCAGCTGTCCATCTGGCAGTGTATCTGTGGCTGTGCCGGGAGTACCGGGAAGGCATTCTGAGGCTCCTGGATCTAGACACTTCTGATAGAGACAGGAGATCTGAAGCAAGCCCCTCGTGCGCTTACTGGGCGCATGAAGAACCTAACAGCCTGGGAGGGAATCAGAGATCAAAGAGCCTGACTTCCGAGCCCCGGTGACAGGTGTAATCCCACAGGGAACCCCAGCATCCTGTCGGTCCCCATGCTGGGTCCTATCGGCTGAACCAAGAAAATAAAGCAAGAAGCTTGAGCTTAGAGCCATGGCCCCTGCCTGTACTGAGCTGGGACTTAGCAGCCCACAGTCCCCTGCCTCCGCCCCACCTTCCATGGCAGGGAAGCGCCACCACCCTTCTGATAGGTTTATCTCCTGGCATCTTGAAGCATCTTCCCACACCCCTCGTAGTCATTAACTCCTTCGCCAGTAAATAGGTATTGCTGCTCTTGAGTCCAGACACTCCACATAGCAAAGTGCAGTCGGTCGGTGGCTCAGAACTAGGCCTGGCCCCTGGCGGATCTCCTTCACCGAGGGGCCGGGAAGGGGCAGGTGGGAGAAGTGTTCCAGCCTGGGAACTTGCACCCTACCCCGGTCTTGACCTTTCAGCTCTGGGACTGAAAGGCGGCCCTGCCACAGGTCTCCAAAGCCCACAGAGGGAGGCCTGGACAGGATGTCCACAGCTGGTGTGGTGTCCTCCCAGCTACACTGTGCTGGAATCCTCACTGGCATGTCCCCTAAAAGGGAGTGTCCTGGCTGCCTCCTCAGAGGGTGGGGCTCTCTGGGCTTCAACTGTTTTCTGCCCCCCAAAAGAGGTGCAAGGAGCTCAAGCCAGACACCATTCCCCCCTGGGCCTTGAATAGGACTCGTGGTGCCTATGTGGCCCCAGCCTTGGCAAGCAAGAGGACCCATGGTAGCCACTCCATTACCTGTGCTAAGATGGACCCCAGCCTCTAAGGCCAGTGGCGTTCCACTGTGCCACTTGGTAGCCAGGGCAGGTCCGGGTAGGCATCACGGGGTCTTCTAATGGACGCCAGGGGAAGCAGGCCCTGCGCGTAGTGTCGTTGACCCCAGGACACAGGGCTTTCCTCTCCAGGTGCCCAGGCCAGCTGTTCCCTGCGCTGCGGCAAACAGGATGGACTCTGCTCTTGTCATCCCACCTGCTCCGGCCTCGGTACCTGTTGTGAAGACTTTCTGAACTACTGCCTGGAGATTTCGCCCTCCTCAGGCTCCATGATGGGCGGCAAAGACTTCGTGGTGCAGCATTTAAAGTGGCCTCACTCCACCGATGGCGTCATCTGCAGGTGGGGGCAGCCAAGCAGCTGGGCCATTAGGGCTCCCGCACTCTCAACCCCATGAGTAGAGAGGGGGTGGGAGAGCTGGAGGTGTCGCCCTGCGACCCGGGGCAGGCCCAGTCTAACCTAGCCTAAGCTGTTTCTTGAGGAACAGTGCAGGTCTCCAGCGCGGTTAGCTCAGGCTGCCTCTACCATCCGTGTCCCTCAGGTTTAAGGAGAGTATCCAGACCCTTGGGTATGTCGACAGCTTGAACCAAGTGCACTGTATCTCACCCTTGCTCTATGAAAGCGGCCAAGTTCCCTTCACCGTATCGCTGGACAACGGCCGCTCCTTCCTTCGAGCGGGCACTTGGCTGGCCGGTGAGTCCTCTCTCCCTCAAGCTAGTCTAGGCCTCACTTCCCAGGGCCCTGGTTCCTATCGGCAACTGAAGGCCACGGGACTTCCCCAACACTAATCCGTGCACACTGATACTCGACCTAGTCTGCCGGCCCGTCCCTCAGGCTGAACCAGTCCCTAGGGTGAGAGTGGCTGTCACTTGTTACTCCACCCCTGGCATCTAGACCAGAGTCCCAGCCCACAAGGACTTGGAGCCCTGGGGTCCTCATCAAGGTGATTCAGATTCAAGCCCAGACCCTGACAGTCCTGTCAGCAAGGGCCTGGAGAAGAGCCAGATGAGAGGTGTGATCTGGCTCGGGTCCTCAGTTCTGCAGGCCAGGCCCTCATTTCTCCTGGCCGTGGTGCCTCCATGCCAAGAGACCCCGAGGGACGCCTAGAGCTCCTCCGAGCCCTCCAGGTCTCCTGTGCACCATTAAGTCTTTACTCATTCCTTACTCACCCTTCCCAGCTCATCCCTACAAAGTGTCCGAGTCCGAGAAGAGCCAGCTGGAGAATGAGACCTACTGGCAATACTATGGCACCTCAGACACGATGGGAAACCTCAGCCTCACCTGGAACGTCTCCATGCTGCCCGTGCCAGCCGTCACCATTGAGCTTTGGGGCTATGAGGAGACAGGTGGGGCCTGCCAAGGATTGGCAGGGGTGTTGGGAACTTCGGTCCCAGGGGAGGGGAGGGAGGGAGGATGGAAAGCGGTTGGCATGCGGAAAGGAAGGAAGGATTTAAGGCCAGCGTTGTAGGTCAAGGAGGGTTTCACAGCTGGGTGAAAAGGATAGCAGTAACTTCTGGCATGCATGGCGGGCCCCAGAGCCAGGAGGAGAAACCTTTGAGTGGATGGTGTGTAGTGAGGACAGAAGCAGCCACCTTGACCCCCTCTCCTCTGGGCCTGGCTTGGATCAGGGTGTCTGCACTGGTCACACACAAGCCAGGAGGGGCCCTGTGAAAGATCAGAGCATGCCTGTCTTATCTGTCCATTTGCTTTCTTTCCCTCATTCATGCTGTCAGTGCCAGAGACTGGGAGAAGGAAGGAGTCCCCAGAGGGCTGATCACGGTCTTCTCTTCCTTTAGGGAAACCCTATTCTGAGAACTGGACAGCAAAGTGGTCCTATCTATACCCTCTGGCGACAAACATCCCCAATACCGGCTTCTTTACTTTTACCCCCAAACCCGCATCACCTGAGTACCAGAGGTGGAAAGTGGGTGCTCTGAGGATCATCAGCAGCAAGAACTATGCGGGACAACAGTAAGGGCCTCGACAGATGACACTCTGGGATCAGCTGCCTGCAGATGCAGAGCTTATTGAAGAAGCCCAAGGGGTCAGGTCAGCCGGTGAGCAGCCTCGGCTGACGCATTCATCGTCTCCCCTGCAGGGATGTGCAGGCTCTCTGGACCAATGATCACGCACTGGCCTGGCACCTGGGTGATGACTTCCGGGCAGACTCTGTGGCCTGGGCCAGGGCGCAATGCCTGGCCTGGGAGGCACTGGAAGACCAGCTACCCAACTTCCTGGAAGAACTGCCAGACTGCCCTTGCACGCTGGCTCAGGCCAGGGCTGACTCGGGTCGCTTCTTCGTAAGCCCCTGAACCTATTAGGGCCCCAGAGAGCGGGAAGAGGACAGGAGGGGCTGGCCTCCCTGACTGAGGGAGACGAAGGCGGGCAGAGGTAGGGTGGGGTTGGAAGGTCACCTTGGGGAGGGAGGAGCGCAGGGTGACAGCCCCTGGATCCTCTGCAGACTGACTACGGCTGTGACATTGAGCACGGCAGCGTGTGCACCTACCACCCTGGGGCCGTGCACTGCGTGCGCTCCGTGCAGGCCAGGTGAGCGGCCCGGCTGGGAAGGGGGGATGGGCAGGGTTGGGGGGCAGCCGCCAACGGTGGCCCCGACCCCTCTCACCACAGCCCCAGATACGGATCGGGCCAGCAATGCTGCTATACTGCAGCGGGCACGCAGCTGTTGACCTGGGACTCAACAGGTGGCAGCACCCCCGACCGTGGCCACGACTGGGGTGCGCCCCCGTACCGCACACCTCCCCGGGTGCCCGGCATGTCTCACTGGCTCTATGACGTCATCAGCTTCTATTACTGCTGCCTCTGGGCACCTGAGTGTTCCCGCTACATGAGGAGGCGCCCTTCCAGCGACTGCCGCAGCTACAGACCCCCACGCCTGGGTGGGTGCTGGCCTGGGGGGCCTGACCCTGTCCAGACTGGAGGGCCATGCCTGGGTGGGAAAGGCCACATTAATCTACCTGATCCTCCGCTTTCGCTTCAGCCTCTGCCTTTGGGGACCCCCATTTTGTCACCTTCGATGGCACTGGCTTCTCGTTCAGCGGGAAGGGCGAGTACGTGCTGCTGGAGTCCTCGTCGCTAACTGACCTCAGAGTGCAGGGACGGGCCCAGCCTTGGACAATGCCCAATGGTGAGGCGGGGCGCCATGGTCTCTGATTTGGGGGTAGCACTGCTGCGTCTTCCAGGAAGTCAGCAGGAGCCAAAAGAGCCCCGTTCTGAACCCTTGCCCTAGGCACCCAGGCCCGTGGCACAGGGCTGACTGCAGTGGCCGTCCAAGAAGGTAACTCGGACGTGATAGAGGTGCGGCTCCCTGGCGGGTCCCGGGGCCTGGAAGTGTTGCTGAATCACAGAGTACTCAATTTCACTGAACAAAACTGGATGGACCTAAAGGGTGAGAGGCATAGCCAAGCATGGTCAGCAGGTTACCTGTGGTTTCCATGTTGTCCCTAGTCCTGGCCATGGGCTGCGGCGGCGTCTGGGGTTCAAAAACAAAGGCTAAGGTGTCTTGAGCCTTGGAGAAGCCGAGACCTCCGAGGCCAGGTGGGAGAATCTGTGTCCTGTTTGTGCCTGCCTTAGCCTGAGGCCCATCCTCATACCTTCATGTCCATAAGAATGCCTGATAGTCCTCCGCCTAGATCACAAGGAGGGGAGTCACCTCTCCTCTGCGGTCAGTCGGTCAGTCGCGGTTGCCTGTTCCGTCTTCAAGCTCCACTGCAAAGACACCAGCCCTGTAGCTCTAAGAGCACAGAGTGGAAGTGGCAGCCAGGAGCCGCAGCTCCCAACTCCCTTGCCACCAGTCCGTGCCGCCCTGAGTTGAACAGGGAGGCGGCTCCTGGTGGGAATGGGTGATGGCATCCTGTACCAAGACCTTCAGGAAGGGCCACAGCGGGCCAGGCTGCAGTCGCCTCATCATGACCCTGAGATGGAGCCTCCCGCATGGAGGAGGGGGAGTCCCAGAAGGGGGGGGGGATGGCCTTGAGGCCCTCTTACGTCTCTGTGCACGCGGTTTTAAGTTGGGAGTGATGGCATCTCACAGGCAGGCGCATCCTCCTATTACCCTACCTCAGGGCTCTGTCAAGTGCTGGCAGAACACAGGGTCCCAAAGAGCAACCCTAAGCCATCTCTCCTTGTGGCCAGGCATGTTCCTTTCGGTGGCCTCGGAGGATAAGGCATCCATAATGCTGTCTTCGGGGGCTGGCCTCGAGGTCGGGATACAAGGTCCCTTCCTGAGTGTGACCGTCCTGCTGCCTGACAAGTTCCTGACCCACACCCGTGGTCTCCTGGGGACGATGAATGATAACCCCAAGGATGATTTCACCCTACGCGATGGGCAGGTCCTGCCCCCGAATGCCAGTTCTCAGCAGCTGTTCCAGTTTGGAGCCAACTGTGAGTGGCCCAGCCGAACAAACAGGGCAGGGAGGGCGAGGAGGGAGCGGACCGGGTGACGGTGGCTCAAGGAGAGAAACTAGGCTGCGGCTGCCTGCTGCGCCCACACAAGACTGGCACCTGTCTCCCCAGGGGCTGTTCCCAACACCTCTTCCCTGTTCACCTATGACTCCTGGATTCTGGTCACCACATTCTTGGACAAACCCAAACATGACCCCAACTTCAAACCGCTCTTCCCCGATGGGATCACGCTCAGCCCCAGCCAGGCGGAAGGCTTGGCCAGAGTGTGTGAGAACGACCGCTTCTGCATCCTTGATGTGATGAGCACAGGGAGCCTGAGTGTGGCCAACGCCACTCGGAATGCCCACCAGTTGCACCAGGACCGCCTGAAGAGCCTGCAGCCTGGTAGGGGGGGTGGGCAGGGGACGAACCTCTCAGATTGTCTGGCCTCATTCAGTGGTCAGCGGTTTAGGTCTGTCCCCTGTGCTCTGCCCCTATCCCAGTGGTATCCTGTGGCTGGCTCCCTCCACCTTCGAACGGGCACAAAGAGGGCTTGAAGTACCTGGTGGGAGCCGTTGTCCGTTTCGGCTGCAACAGTGGCTACAGCTTAGCAGGGTCGGAGACTAGCACCTGCCGGGCCGACGGCACCTGGTCCACGCCTACCCCAGAGTGTCAGCCAGGTGAGCTGCCCCTCCCAGGAGCTGGCTTGCCTCTGCCAGCACCTGTGTCTCCTTGGCCACTGTCACCACCCTCTTCCCTGCCAGGACGGAGCTACACGGTGCTGCTGAGTATCATCTTCGGGGGCCTGGGCATAGTGGCGCTGATTTCCATCCTCTATATGCTGCTGCGCCACCGCAGGAAGAGCAACAGGTAAGGCCCTCCCCTTGTGAGGGTCTCGCTCCAACCCCCACCTCTCTCTCCCTCTTGAGCTTGCTAAGGACCTAGAAGCAGTTGGCGGGACCCCTGCGCCACTTTAAACCCACCTCCGTTGCCAGGACCATGTGGAGTTCCCAGCCCTGAGACGGGAGCACGCTTGATGGACAGCATCGGGCCACGTGCTCGCCAGGACAACAGCCTGCTGGGAGAAGCGCAAATCGCGTGTGCCGTAGTCCTCCGATTCCGATTCCCGCCATCCACTCTCTGTGCCTTCAACGCTGTGGACCCAGTGCCTGTGCCTGCCCTGTCCTCCTGACTGAGACCTGGTCCAGACGTTCTAACTCCCCCATCTCTCCTACTCCTCCACCAGCACCCCGCCCTCTGTCCTGCTGATCGCGGCTCTAACTCCTCAGACTTGAGGGATGGTCTTTTTGGCCTGTCCTAGAACTGGAGTACCTATGTCCCGAGCCCAGACACTCCTGCACTGCAAACTCACCTTCCAGTCCCTCCTCCCTCCCTCCCCGGAGCCTGACAAACTGAGACCCAGTGCCTGCCCTCCCGTGAGGGCCCCCAGAGCTGAGTGGCCTCCATTCCTGCCCCTTGACCTAACTTGAGAGCCCAGCCTGGCCCAATTCCACAGTGAGGAGTGGCCTCAGGGCCTGAGGCGGGGGGGGGGGGGGGGAGTGCGCCATCCATCAGAGAAGAGACCCCCTTTGCACACGGAGCTTGTACTCCTACCTCTTCCGTAGCATACTCAGGAACACCCTCCCCGCCCATACAAGAAAACAATGTTACATCCCCCCGGTGCTTGTCTGCTTGTGCTTCACTACTGTTCCATGTTTGTCTGTGAGGTCGACGCTAACAGCCTCAGAGTCTGAGCCCCGCCTACTTCCTCCACTTCTGCTTCACTTGGCAGTCTCTCCCAAGCTTTTCCATGCCTAGGATGGGATTAAGAAGAGTGATGGGGCCCAAAGAGAAGGCTGATGGCTGCAAAGGGCTCAACAGGGCCGGCACATTTGGGTAGCTCAGGAGATGGGAAGTGACAGGTGCCCTCTGGCTTGCCCTACCTCCTGGCCATGGTGACGCCCGTTCCTCTATTGTTTACGAGCTGTTTTCTTCGGGAGGGATGGCAACCTCACTCTGTTGTTCCCTGAGAAAAGCATACAGTGCACAAGCCCAGGTACTGTCACTGGGTGGGCCATGTTCTCGTTCTCAGGTGACTAGACCTCGGGTTCCCCAGCCCAGAGAGGTCCAGAAGCGAGGCACAGGACTACGCCTCATTTATTTATTTATTTGACCTGCTCACTTAGGCTGGCTCTCTTGGAGGCACAGATCAGTGGCCGGAAGAAGGCCAAGCAGTCCCCAAAGTTCCCCTTTGTGGAAAGCCCCCTCTCCCCCTAAGGTCTGTGAAGGGCTTACTTAGGCTGAGTGGGGGGGGGGGGGGGGTCGGAGTTGTACCTTCCAGCTCAGAAAATGTGGCACAGCGCCACCTACTGATGGAGACTCGGGTAGGAAAGTTTACCTGGGACTTACTGTGTTCTGCAGTTCCAGGGGCACCCACATGGGGGCAGAAGAGGGCCGGAGCAGTGAATACCGGTGGCCATGGACACCTACCAGACCCTAGGCGGTTGGGAATGACAGCCCCTTGCCTGTTGGGTCACACTCAAGGCTAAGGTTTCTACACATCCCCCAGGCTCAGAAGTTTCAGAAAGGCTGTACCGGTTTGTCCAGCCGAACAGGTGTCCAGCTCCCCCTTATTTAGCTTTACTCTTGGCCCGAAGTCCTGGCAAGAGATGGAGGCTGAGCAGCAACGGGTTTTCAGAAGAAAAAAAAAAAAAAAAAACTCCATGATGGGGCATCTTATGTGTAAACAACAGGGAACTACAAGCTTGAAGGACGGAGCACTCAGAATGCTAGAGGAGGGGGCGCCCCATAGGGTCTCACTTCCCCACCTCCTATAGCCATTTTTCTCTATCTTTGGGTTTGCAGCTCAGGATTGGATGGGACTGAGGCTGTCTGTCTTGGCTGTCCATTGCTACCTTCCTCTCAGAGATGAGGTTGAGCAGGGCTTGGCTCCTACTGCCCGGGTCCCCAGGGGGTCACTGAGCCAAGCTAAGGCAGGCCAGCCCCTTGGCAGTGAGTGGGAGGCTGGCTATTCCGCTTAGACACAGGGTCTGTACGTGTGGGAACAACGCGGGTGCATCAGACTGTCCCAGGAAGTCGACACCAGGACCATGGGAGCTCCAAGTGTGGCAGCCTATAGTCTCAGCTGCCCAGGAGGCTCAGGCAGGAGCCATGGTGAGGCCCTTGTCTCTCCTTTTCAAAAAAAGACAGGTTAGAACCTCAAAACTGGCCAGGGTCATTTCAGGTAAAGGAGCAGCCTGAGAACTTGGAGGCCAGTCTGGGGAGCAGTGGGCAGGGGGTGGGGAACTCAGGTTGGCTTTCTTGCCAGGGCTGAAGCATCCAGACTTCACCGTGAGGGAAAGCATGGCCTAATTTGACCTGCAACCCAAGGTGAGCCCTACCTAGACCTGTTCCCCCACCTCCCACCAAACGAAAATGTGTGCTCTGGCAGCAAGCCTGGCCCCAAACAGTTACTGTTTGTAGTGCCAAGCACAGGCTGAACTGGGAAGTCCCACTGCCTGATGGGGACTTTCCTAGGGGGTCCAGGAAAGCCAGGTGCTGCTCTGCCTGTATGAAGTTTCGAGGTGAAAACCAGAGCAAGGGAAGGCCTTCCAGGACCTCACAGGGCCTTGACCTTACAGAGAGGCATCTCTCTAATGGCGGATTTGCAAGAGGGAAACACTGGCAGTTTGTGGACAGCTCAGACCAGGTTGGAGTGGCAGAATATCCAGATATCTGAAGCCAGTGGGCTGCCCTCCAGCTCTTGTACCCAAGGACAGGGGTTAGACAGTCACGCAGGAGCTAGGGAACAGGTGATGGGAGAGCCAGCTGGCAGGATCCTAGCATCAACTCTAAACACAGAGACAAGAGATGTGTGTTCCTGATAGGGGCCCAGGAACGGCAGAAGCCAGACGGGTGAGGTCATGTGGGTATACCCAGCGAGAGTCACAGAAGCAACACTGCCAGGGCAGACTCTAGCCCCTGAAACAGGAAAGTACCCACTCTTCTTCTGTCTTCTGGACGTGGGACTTGAAGCAGAGCCTCTCACTGGCTAACAGCAATTGGGAGCAAACACAGAGGCAGAGTGTGGGATCCTTCCTCGTCTATCAAAACGGCTGCCTTGGAAAAGCTTTATAAGGGTCAAGAGTCAGTGGGGTGGGGCACAGCAGGCTTCCAGTGGGGCTTTCTCAGGAAGCCCTGTCCTCATTTTCAGTAACATGGGGACAGAGGGGTGGTTCCTGTAGCAGATGTGGAAGTCAGGAGGCAGAAGCAGGACGTGCCTGGCTTCAGCTGAGTTTTTGAGGGTGAGCATCAGCTAAAGAAGGGAGGCTAAACGGATGCCTGCTCCCGTCTCAGCAGCCTGTACCCACTGACCCACCCTCCAGCCATGCACTGGACTGCATTTCTCAGGCTCCCTTGGAGCTAAGGCAGTCATAAAATCTAGCCAGGGCACTTCCAATCCAAGCCCATGAAGTCCCTTAGCACCCTTCAAGGCTCTTTCTTCCTGCTCTTGTCACCCCCAAGAAAATCTTTGGAAGCCTTGCCAATCCGTGTCCCAGTTAGGTCCCAGCATGGACACTCTCGTTCCAACCTGTTCAGCCATCCTCTAGATCTCCAAAATCAACTTCTTTTGTGATGCAGCCATGATGCATTTGATGCAGATATGGGTTGCAACAAAGGGTTCCTCTGAAGACAAATTAGAACATGATTATCCCTGCCTCTACTCCCAACATGTGGGAGGCCGAGTTTCACTGAACTACAAAGTGAAACTCTGCTGCATCAATAAAATAAATAAATAGAAATTTCCTAGGCGGTCTCACTACGTAGCCTTGGCTAGCCTAAAGCTTGCTATACCAACCACGCTGGCCTTCGAGATCCACCTACCTCTGCTCCCTGAGTGCTAGGGTTGAAGTTGTTCACCGCAATCCCTGGCTTTAAAAACTTACTAAACACCAGAAAGAGAGCTAGGAAAACGTGGCCTTGCATTTCCCATTAGCTTTGAAACTAAACGTCAAGGTTAAAGGAGCCTCCAGCTGGAAAGCGTTTCACTGAACACAGAGCAGCTGGGCGCCCTGGCTGAGGTCCCTCTGCTGTTCCATACGCTGCAGCGTTATGCAGTCAGGACTGGTGTACTTGGAGAAGCAGTCTTCACAGGCTGGCTGGTGAATGTGGACAACCCCTCCCCAACACACACACACACACACACACACACCAGACACCACCAATCCCATCCTAGTACAAGGACATGGCTCCGATTTTGCTCTTTGTCCAATGAAGAAAACCCAGAGTCTTTGCCAGTTTATGTAGGCTATCTTCTGTTTCCTGTTTTCCCTCCTCTGCTTTTGATTAGGAGGAGCACCAGAGACCCTCTTGCAATAGTGGACAGGAAGAAATGTCATTTGGGGTTCCCACTCCCTGCTGCTAATCTGTGGGATCAGCTTATTGGAACCTAGGCCTGCTAGTGTCCCACATTCTTCTGCTTCTCCCTTCAGCTGTGTAGAAACCTGGGCCTTGTGTTTGATGAAGGGTCCCAGCTCCAGAAGGAAGCCTTCATCACCGTGGCAACAGGAGCAGATGTCAGATTCAGGGCATCTTTCTGGGATCCAGGCTGCACAGGGTGTTCCAGCCAGCTCTGGAGTTCCTGCCCTGTGTCACATTCTTTCTGTCCCCACTTCCTGCCACATGGATCTCAAGCACCAACAAGAGAACAGTGGACAGATTTATAAGCTCCCCTCTAAATCTGGAGCTCCCCTCCCACGCAGCTGTAGGAGCTGCTTCTCCGATACTGTAAGCATGGATGGAGTTCTGGGAATGAAACCCTACACTTCATACACGCTGACTGAGACCACCAGTGAACTACCTGCCCCAGCACCCCAGCTTTCCTTTCTTTCCCCTCTCCTCTCTCTTCCTTTCCCTCTCTCTTCTTTCTTTGCCTTTGGTTTAGTTTTTAGACTCTATATAGCCCAGGCTGGCCTTGAACTCTCTTTCTAGCCATACTAGCTTCAAGCTCAGTCAGTTACCTTCTGCCTCAGCCTGCCAAGGGCTGGGGTTATAGGAATGGACCACCATGCCCAGCTTATGGGGATTTTCTGTTTAGCGGTACGTTTATTTCCGAAACAAGGTCTCTGTAGCCAAGACTGGCTTTCAACTCCAGCTCCTCCTGTATCAGCCTCGCTAGTCTTGGGATGGCTAGTGTGCGCTCTCAAGCCAGGCTTTCTACCTCCCTTTACTTCTGTTCCTTCTTCCTTTCTGTCTCTCTCTTTAGCTATGCCAGAGATCACATTCAGGGCCTTCGCTATGTCAGGGAAGCACTCAAAGATTCCCCAGCCCTTTGTTTTATTGATTTATTTATTTTTGAGATCAGGACCTGTCACGTTGCCAAGGAGGGCCTAGAACTCCTGAGGTCACATTTTTCTCCTGCTTCAGCTTCTGTAGTAGTTGGGACAATAGGGAGCTTGGAGCTACACTTGTACTAACTTGTCTTGACAAATATGAATTAAAGGCCAGAAGTTCAGTGGGTGAAGGAGCTTGAAGGTTAAAAACCTGAGTTTGGGGAGGGAGGGAGGGACTGGGAGGGAATGAGGGATCGGGACACGGCTGGGATACAGAGTTAATAAAATGTAACTGATAAAAATAAAATAAAATAAAAAATAAAATAAAATAAAAAACCTGAGTTTGATTTCCAAGACCAACATGACAAAGGAGAGAACCAATTCCTGTAAGTTATCCTCTGACCTAAATGTACATATATGTTCACACACACACACACACACACACACACACACACACACACACGTCTTCCTAGCTGGTCTGGAACGCCCTAAAAAAACCAGACTGGCTTCAAACTCAGAGATCCCTCTGCCTCAACCTCCCAAGTGCTGGGATTAAAGGTGTATGCCAGCACTGCCCAGCTAAAAAAATATAATTTTAAGTTAAAAACAAGATACATCATTCTGCTGCATGCAAAAAAACACACCTCAGCAACAAAGATAGGCATTACCTCAAAGTAAAGGCCTGGAAAAAAGACTTTCCAAGCAAGTGGACCTAAGAAGCAAGCTGGAGTCCCCATTCTAATAGCTAACAAAATAGACTTTCAACCAAAATTAATCAAAAGAGATGGGGAAGGACACTTCATACTTATCAAAGGAAAACCCCACCAAGATGACTTATCGATTCAAATATAGATGCCCCAAAAGTGAGGGCACCCACCCCAAATTTGTAAAAGAAACATTGCTAAAGCTTAAATCACACATCAAACCATACATGTTAATAGTCAAAGACTTCAGCACCTCACTGTCACCAATAGACAGATCATCCAGACAGAAGCTAAATGAAGAATGAAACTAACAGATGTTATGAATCAAATGGACCTAACAGATATTTACAGAATATTTCACCCAAACACAAAAGATTATAACATCTCCAAAATTAACCATATACTCAGACACAAAGCCTCAGCAGACACAAAAAAAATTTGAAATAACCCCCTGTATCTTAACAGACCACCATGGATTAAAACTGAACTTTAACAACAGAAACAACAGAAAGCCTACAAACTCATGGAGACTTAATAACTCTCAACTCAATGACCAATGGGTCAAAAAAGAAATAAAAAAAAAAGACTTTCTAAAATTCAATGAAAATGAATGGACAACATACTCAAACATATGGGATATAATGAAAGCAGTGCTAAGAGGAAAGTTCATAGTGTTAAGCACCTTCATAACGAAATTGGAGAGATCTCATACTAGCAATTTAAAATCACACCTAAAAGCTCTAGAATGAAAAGAAGCAAACACACCC
This sequence comes from Meriones unguiculatus, assembly GCF_030254825.1. Taxonomy (NCBI): domain Eukaryota; kingdom Metazoa; phylum Chordata; class Mammalia; order Rodentia; family Muridae; genus Meriones; species Meriones unguiculatus. Next base: position 10,781,001 of record NC_083363.1, read on the forward strand.
AAGAGAATTGGGTGGCAGGGAATCATCAAGCTCAGGCTGAAATGAATAAATTAGAAACAAAGAGAATGATATAAAGAATCAACAAAGCCAAGAGCTGGTTCTTTGAGAAAATCATTAAGATAGACAAACCCTTAGCCAAAACTAACTAAGAGGCAGAGAGACAGTATCCAATTAAAAAAAATCAGAAATGAAAAGGGGGACATAGCAACAGATACTGAGGAAATCCAAAGAATCATTAGATCTTACTTTAAAAAAAAATGGGGAAATCTAAATGAAATGGATGATTTTATTGATATATACCACTTACTAAAGTTAAATCAAGATCAGGTAAACAATTTAAATAGACCTATAGCCCCTAAGGGAATAAAAGTAGTCATTAAAAGTCTTCCAAGCAAAAAAATCCCAGGTCCAGATGGTTTCAGTAAAGAAATCTACCAGACTTTCAAAGAAGAGCTAATACCAATAATCTTCAAATGATTCCACAAAATAGAAACAGAAGGAACATTGTCAAACTCATTCTATGAGGCCACAGTCACCCTGACACCTAAACCACACAAACACTTAACAAGGAAAGAGAAAGAGAATTTCAGACCAATTTCCCTTATGAACATTGATGTAAAAAAAAAAAAAAAAAAACAAAGCAAAAAAAAAAAAAAACACTCAATAAAATACTTGTTAACTGAATCCAAGAACCCACCAAAAATATCCTCCACCATGAACAAGTAGGCTTCATCCCAGGGATACAGAGATGGGTCAATATACAAAAATACATCAATGTAATCCACCATATAAACAAACTGAAAGAAAAAAGAAAAAGACACATGGTCATCTCATTAGATGCTGAAAAAGCCTTTGACAAAATCCAACACCCTTTTGTGTTAAAAGTCTTTAAGAGATCAGGGATACAAGGCACATAATGAAACACAATAAAGGCAATATACAGCCACTCTATTGCCAACATCAAATTAAATGGATAGAAACTTAAAGCAATTCCACTAAAATCATGGACAAGAGAAGGCTGCCCACTTTCTCCGTATCTCTTCAATATAGTACTTGAAGTCCTAGCTAGAGCAATAAGAGAACCAAAGGAAATCAAGGGGATACAACTTGGAAAGAAAGAAGCCAAAGTATCATTATTTGCAAATGATATTATAGTATACATAAGTGACCCCAAAAATTCTACCAGGGAACTCCTCCAGCTGATAAACACCTTCAGCAATGTGACTGGATACAAAATTAGGTTTTAGCCCTCCTTTACACAAGCAATAAGTGAGCTAAGAAAGAAATTATGGAAACAACACCCTTCACAGTAACAACAAATAATAAAAAATATATATATATCCTGGTGTGACTCTAACCAAACAAGTAAAAGACCTGTATGACAAGAACTTCAAGTCTCTGAAGAAAAAAATTGAAGAAGATATCAGATGAAAAGATCTCCAATGCTCATGGATTAGCAGGATTAACATAGTGAAAATGGCCATTTTACCAAAAGCAATCTACAGATTCAGTGCAATTCCCATTAAATTACCAACACAATTCTTTACAGACCTTGAAAGAGAAATGCTCAGCTTCATATGGAAAATTTTTTTAAAAAATCCAGAATAGCGAATCCTGTATAATTAAAGAAACTTCTGGAGGTAACTCCATCCCTGATTTTAACAAGCTACAGAGCAATTGCAATTGTACTACAGAGCAATAGTACATGGTATTTGGCATAAAAACAGACAGGTTGATCAATGGAATCAAATAAAAGACCCAGATATAAACCCACACAGCTATGGACACTTGATTTTTGACAGAGAAGCCGAAACCATACCATGGAAAGAAGAAGGCATCTTCAACAAATGGTGTTGGTCTAACTGGAGATCTGCGTACAGAAGAACATAAATATATCCATATTTATCATCCTGCACAAAACTCAAGTCCAATTGGATCAGAAACCTCAACATAAAGCTGGATACACTAAATCTAATAGAAGAAAATGTGGGGAACAGCTTTGATTGTCTTAGCACAGGAGACAACTTCCTTAGCAGAACACCAACAGCTCAGGCACTAAGATCAACAATTAATAAATGAGACCTCTTGAAACTGAAAAGCTTCTGTAAGGCAAAGGACATCATCATTAGGACAAAATGACAGCCTACAGAATGAGAAAAGATCTTCATGAACCCTACATCTGACAGAGGGCTAATATCCAATGTATATAATAGATAAGAAGCTAAATAATAAACCAAATAACCCAATTAAAAAATGGTGTACAGAACTAAACCAAGAATGCTCAACAGAGGAGTCTCTAATGGCCAAGAAGCACTTAAAGAAATGTTCAACGTCCCTAGTCATAAGGGAAATGCAAATCAAAATTACTCTGAGATTCCGTCTCATCAGAATGGCTAAGATCAAAAACTCAAATGACAGCACATGCTATCAAGAATGTGGAGAAAGGGGAACCCTCCTCCATTGCTGGTGGGAGAGTAAACTTGTACAACCACTTTGGAAATCAATCTAGTGCTTTCTCAGAAATTGGGAATAGCTCGACCTCAAGACCCAGTTATACCACTCCTAGGCATACATCCAAAAGATGTTCCACCATACCACAAGGACACTTGCTCAGCTATGTTCATAGCAGCTTTATTCTTAATAGCCAGAAACTGGAAACAACCTAGATGTCCCTCAACTGAAGGATGGATACAGAAAAAAAAAAAAAAAGTGGTTCATTTACACAATGGAGTACTACTCAGCTATTAAAAACAGGGACATCATGAAACTTGCAGGCAAATGGATGGAACTAGAAAAGATCATCCTGAGTGAGGTATCTCAGACTCAGAAAGACACGCATGATATCTACTGAGTTATAAGTAGCCATAAAGTACAGGATAAACATACTACAGTCCACGGACTCCAAGAAGCTAATAAGGAGGGCCCAAGGGAGCATGCTTGAATTGCACTCAGAAGGGGAAATAAAATAGACATCTGAAGTAGATGGAGGGAGGGAACTGAAGTAGAAGAGGGACAGAGTGATGGGAGTGGTGATCAGGCATGAGGAAGGCAGGGGAGGGCTTGGAGAGAGGACTGAAATTAGTGGGGGAGGGTCTCTGGGACAGGGAGCCTCCCTGGCGTCCATGGTGGTGACCCTAGCTGAGAGTCCTGGTAGCAGGGAGGACGGGACACAACTTCCAGTGGATAAAGAGGGACACCAACCCCCACACAAACCTTCAGTCCAGCCCACCAACGACTGGACCAACTTGAGTAGCATGTCATGAGAGAGAACCCACTAATGACAAGATGCTCTGCTCTTCTTGCAGACAGAGACCTAGCGTAATTGTTTTCTGAGAGTCCTCACCCAGCAGCTGATGGAAACAGATGCGAGACTCACAGCCGAACACTAGAACCCTAGGCAGAGCTCAGGGAATCTTACGGGAGAGGGGGAGAAAAGATTGCAAGAGCCAGAAAGGTCAAGGTCACCACAAGAAAATCTACAAAATCAGCTCCAACCAGAAAGCATCCACGGCACATATTTCATTTCCCTGCCCACATATATGTAACAGATGTTCAGCTTGGTCCTCACGTGGGACATCTAACAGCAGGAGCATGGGTTACCTCTGACTCTGTTGCCTGCCTTTGGGTCCCTTTCCCCTAACGGGACTGGAGAGCCTTGCCATGCCCTCAGATGGGGTGTTAAAACTTAGTCTCTGTTTTCTTCTGCCGAAGCCTTGAGAAGAATGGACTTCCCCAAGTACTTTCACCATGATGGCCACCACAGCCCCAAAGCATCATGAACTGAAACCTTCAAAGTCAGTCTTGGTTTTTGAGATGGTCTCACAGTGCTGTGTAGCTGAAGATGACCTTGAATTGATCCTGTTGGCTCTATTCCCAAGGCTGGGATTACAGGCCTGCACTGTCACTCCCCAATTCAAAGCAAACCTTCCCTTTCTCCCTTCCTCCTCCCTTTCCACTTCCTGATACAATTTCGCTCTGAACCCCAGGCTGACATTTAATTCCCGATTCTTCCTCCGGCTGTCATGGTTAATGTAGTCTGATTTATGGATTGTTGTGGTTTTTTTTTTTTTTTTTCCTCTCATAAAGTTGGTATGACTGCAGCCCATTTCTGAAACATTTCACTATTTGAAAGTCATGGGGTGGTTTCTGTTTTCCTGTAACTGTTTTGCTGTTTAACCGTTCGTAATTAGATTTGCAAGCCATCTGGAATAGATGTTTGTTCAGGTGTGTGTGTGACCCGGGTTGGGGTGGGGCGGGGGGGGGTGTTGTCAAATTGCAATTGTTCCTGTCCCCTCTGTCAGAGGTCTGTCCATGCTTTGTTCCATTGGTCCATCTGTTTACTTTGTACCAACAGGACACAGATTTGATGGCCACGCCTTCCTTGTTCGGGTATCCAGAGACCACTGTCCCCACCCCTTTTCGGTTTTCTTTGCTTTTCCCCAGTACTAGGGTACGGAATCCAGGAACTCTAACATGCTGGGCAAACATTCTACCACTGGGTACACACCATAGATCCACGTCTCTCCCTTTTCATCTTTATGTCTCTCTGAGAGAGAGACAGAGACAGAGAGAGAGAGCATGACTTCCCTTACACTACTACTGAAAGGAAGAGATAAAAGTGACTTTTATCTTGACCCTAATGTCAAGATAAAAGTTTTGTTTTATTTTGCTCTCAAGTATGATGCTTGCTATAGATTTTTAGATAAGCACTGATGCGTTCATTTTCATTACGAAATGTTTACTAGTCACTGGTGTATCCCACAACTTCTCTATGCTGTAGAGTATTTTTAAAGTCACGTCCTACGACACTGACAAAGTTTCCTATTTCCAAATTTTTATTGTGAGTGAATGCTGCCAAATTTTAATCAAATGCGTTTCCACACCCACTGGGGCGGTCTGTTTTCTTTCTCTCTTTATCCTGAGAGTGTGCTAAACCAAAGCTGCTTGTTTTTCTAACCCTTAACCCTTCTTGTGTTCTTGGTGATGGGGGAGGGGGGGCCTGCTCTGTGTCCTTGGGTTTGGCTCATTCACGTCCGGCTTTACATGTTTGTTCTGAAATCACCCTCAGCTGCCTGCTAAGGGCTTGTCAGGTGGTGTTCCCAAAGTTGTTCTGGCCTGAGGAAAGAGGCTGGGAAAGACCCTGTGAGAGGCTGCTGCTGTCTCCCTCACTCTTTGCAAGGACTCACTGAGGAAGCCTTTTCCATTAAATTGTTTACTTTGAGGTTCCAGTTCTCAGCATTGATTTAATTGGTGGTGATTATTAATGAGCCCAGTTGGGTGACTCTTTGAAATGGCCATTTTAAGTGTTCTTACTGTGGACCAGTGAGTCATGTCCCAGTGAGAATTTCTAGTGGTTCTTAGCCTTTAGTTATAAATATTTAACTATTAAAGAAATTGGCCTCATATCACCTTATGTATTGAATTTTTTTTTCCTCTGAGTTTCCCACTGGTCATTTAAGATATTTTCCCATATTATATTTTAAAATTAAACTTAAATATTTTTTTTTTCCAGACAGAGTCTCAGTATGTCGTTCTGGCTGCTCCGGAACTTCCTATATAAACCAGACTGGCCTTAAACTCACAGAAATCCCCCTGCCTCTGCTGCCCGAGTGCTGGGATTAAAGGTGCCTGGGGCCACCTGAATTTCAATTAAAATGTTAACTTTGTTTAACTTGATCAGTTTTCTTACTAAATGCATAGTTATATTCAAGGTATAAAAAGGGATGCTTTTTTATTTTTATTCTTATTTTTATTTTTTGAGATGAGATCCTACTCTATAGCACTGGCCTACCCTAGACCCTGAGTGCTGATAATTCGAGATGTGTGCCACCACGGTCAGTGATGATTTCACTCCTCTATTTGTTTTATCCTTCCTCTGTGTGGCCTCACTTTTTAAACTACGTCTTCCTTTTTGTTAGCGCATATTAATTACATAAAATAGAGGGTTTAATTGTGATGTTTCGTTTATTAAGCTTTTTGTTGCATTTTATTTTCGGGGACTAGAGGCACTTGTGTGGAATGGTTCCCATCTGGGAGTCAGAGGACAATGTGGAGGACTCCATTCTCTCCTTCTGCCCTATGACTCCTGAAGACTGAAGTCAGTTTGTCAGGCTTCGGTTACTGTCTGAGCCATCTCACTGACCCTAATTTTTTAATTATTTTTTTCTCTGTACTAGGGACAACCCAAATCTTCCTACACAAGGCAAGCACTGCATCCCCGGCCTTCATATTTTATTCCTTTTTTTTTATTTCCTGGCTTTTTGAGAAAGGGTCTTCTTATATAGCCCTAGCTAACCTGGTACTTTTTATGTAGCCCCCAGGCTGGCCTGGAATTTGTAGCAACGCCTCTGGCCTCAACCTCCTAAGATTACAGAGGTATGATACCACGGGCAGGGTTTGTCTTTGTTTCTTGTTTTTGTTTTGTTTTGTTGTTGTTGTTACAATTGGGGACAGAAAAGATTGTGGCGTATAGCATTTTCCTTCGATATTGAAACTCTCCACCCTGCAGAAAGCTCCTTAAGACAAAGAAAACAACGCACAAGAGCTTCAGGAAGTCCTTGAAACTGACCAGATTGGCTAGGCCCCTCCCCCTTCCTGCCCCCAGAGTATATAACCAGAAAAGACTGCCAAGCTGCAAGACTCTCAGACTTAGAAGGGTTTCGCACCAAGCTTGCTCTGTGGAAATAAACAAAAAGTCAAGCAGCCTGGAAGAAACCCAAACCACCACACTGCCTAGAAGAGACTCCGATCAGCTGAGCCACCAGGAAAGGACACTCTGCAGCTTGAGGAGGTGCCTGCAGGCTGTGTAGTGTGCTCTGGGTTTCCAGCCTTTGTCAGCTGTCACCCATGTTCGGGTGGGCTTTGGTGATGCAGCTGTTTTCAGAATCCTTTCTGCTCCTGTCAGTGACCCCAATAAAACACGCCAGTTCAGCAAGTTCTACTTTGGTGGTAGTATTCGTGCTCTGGTCTGTCCTCAGCTCCCTATGTAGGGGTAATTGGCTACTTAGCCGCTTCTCTCCAGGAATAGTGTCTCAACAGATGGCTCCTTGGTGAGCCAGTGAGTTTACTGGGGCTACTTGCAAGTCCATCTGCTCTGCCCTAGTGTTTATTCTGGGTCACCCTTGGGTTACTGACACCCCAGTAACTTCACCTGCCAGGCTGAGCTCATTCCCACACCTTTCATTAAAGTTCTGTGAATTAAGGTCAGGTGTTGGATTATACAGTTTTAATCCCAGCACTCAAGTGGCAGAAGCAAGCACATCTCTGTGAGTTCAGGACCACCCTAGTCTACATAACAGTTCTAGGCCAGTGAGATCCCGACTTTAAAAAAAATAATAATCTATAAACTGACTAGGTAAGGCAATAAACCTAGCCCACGGTCAGTGCCCGACACAAATTGTTACTGTTTTAAGATACGTATTAACGGGGCAGGAGAGAACACTAGCCAGTCTTTCAGAGTGCCTGAGTTCAGTTCCCAGTGTACACGCTAGGAAGCCCACAACAGCTGTAACTCCAGCTTCAAGGGATTTGGTGCTCTGTTCTGAACTCCCTGGAAATACACACACACACACACACACAATTTAAAAACAAATCTAAAAGATTGTGTGTGTGTGTGTGTGTGTGTGTGTGTCCGTGTGTGAAGGGAGCCTCCATCCACTCCTTTCCAGTTTTATTTAGTGTTTTAAATTATCATTACTTTGTGACATGGTTATTTTTCTCTAGCCAGATGTCCTAGCACATGCTGTGTAGCCCAGGCTTGCTCCAAACTCTGCATCAGCATGTCTCCGCCTCCCAAGTGATGGCACTTTTTTCCCTCCAGGAATCGACGGTTGGGTGGGGGTGGGGGGCTGAAGAGATGGATCGATGTTGAAGAGCACTGGCTGCTCCTGCAGGACACTGGGATTTGATTCCCAGAACACATATGGTCGCTCACAACGGTCTGTGACTTCAGTCCCAGGGGATCCAATGTCCTCTTCTGGTTCCCCAGGGCATCGCATGCACGTGGTTTGTATACGCAAAACACCCAGACACATAAAATAAACGGAAAGATGTGCCGTGGGGCTGCTGGAGAGATGTCTCGGTGGCTGAAAGCACTTACTGGCCTTGAAGAGGATTGGGGCCTGGTTCCCAGGACATTCAAAGCAGCTCACAACTGCCGATACTTCAGTTCCAGACTCTGGGCTCCTACATGGGTGTGGTGTCTACACACTCAGGTAGCCTCACACACATAGGCATAATTTTTTTAATCTTAAAAAAAAAAAAAAAAAACAACTAATGTGAGATGGCCCTATTGGAAGATACACTTGTCACATTACCCCCACCCCCAACACACACACACAAATGAATGCCAAATGCTGTCAAATGCTATATGCTTCTTCATGCTCTCCGGGGAAAACCCTGTGGTTTCCCTTTTCTAGTGAAAGCTCAGAGGGAAAAGTCCTGTTTATAGAAGTACTAAGAAAATCTCTCTTGAAGTACAAGAGCTGCCAAAACAGGTGAAACCTGCTGTTGTTCTGAACACATACGTGGATTGTCTTGGCCAGCATCTTATTTTGCATTGTCCAAGAAGCACATTTGGCTCTGTGCTTTTCTTTGTAAGGTTTGGGGTGGACATTGGCTCAATAAAGTAAATGAACATTTTTCTCCTTGCCTTCCACTGGGGAACTTAAGCGTTGTAAGAGAAGCCGCTAGTCCTAACGGCTGTACATACTTTATCCACAGAACTTTACAGAGGGGTTCTCTAGGGTAGGTTTAGTTCAAGCAAAGTTCTCCATCTCTTTGTCACTGTCTTAGTTAGGGTTTCCACTGCTGCACTGAGGCTCCCTCCTCTCAGAAGACGTTAACTGCGTCAACTTGACATAAAACCACGAAGGACAGGCCAGACGTAATGTCACACACCTTTAATCCCAGCACTCAGGAGGTAGGGGCAGTCAGGCATCTCTGAGTTTGAGGCCAGCCTGGTCTACAAAGTGAGTTCCAGGCCAGTCGGGGCTACACAGAGAAACCCTGTCTCAAACAAACAACAAAACTAGCCAGGACAATTAACCCCTTGGCAACTTGACACTCGAAAACATTACTGTTAAGCCAAAACTTTTTCTTGTTTGTCTCCAAGATCACACACTAACATCAAAACATCTAGAATCTTTCAAAGCCCAACAGTATTCAAACACTTTAAAAATTCAATCTCTTTAAAAATCCAAATCTCTTTTAAAATTCATTGTCTTTCAACTGCAGACTCCTGTAGAATCAAAAAGAAGTCAAATGCTTTCTTAGTTCAGTGCATAGAAATAATCTGAACAAACCAAACCAAACTCCAAAAGTGTAAATAACTCAACTTCCAATATGAGACACACTCACAGTTTTCTGTGCTCCTCCAAAGGGCTTGGATCACCTTTCTGGCTCTGCCTTTTGCAGCACACACAGCCTGTCTTCTAGGCTCTGGCTGGCTCCACTCCACTGCTGCTGTTCCTGTCTTTTCATGATACTGGCATCTCCAAAATGCTAGGCTCCCTTGCTTGACTGGGCTGCACTTTCACCCAAAGGCTCTCTTCAGAGACTCCAGCTCGGCCACACAGCACCAAGCCTCAGCTGTTCTCTATCACCCATTTATACCATCAAAATAGTCACCTGGGTGACTACCAAGTTCAGCTGCCAACGGGAGGTACAGCTTGGCCGTTTCCGGAACATAGCTTCTATATGCCGACCCTGAGTAAACACTTCCCTGAAAATTTCACCTTAGTGATGCTGGTCTCTTCTCAATCACGGCTGAGTCTTCAGTCCCCACTACCAGCTACCAGTATCCATTGTCCCAGCCAAGCAAAGGTTTCTTTTTAGTGGCTCTAGTATCTTGTTAATCACAGTAGTTTCTTCAGCCTCAGGTAATGAGAACCACAGAATCTTAGGTCAGATGGCCCTGCAGAGCCTCCGCTTTTCTCTGAAACTTCCCAAGCCAGGCCTCCAACGTCTGCACTGCTCTCAGTCTTATTTTCTAAGCTCCTACAGAACAGCTCACTGAGCTCTCAACACTCAATGACTTTTCTAGCCCAGAGTTCCAAGGAGTTTCTAAAATCCTCCCCAAAACAAAATGGTCAGGTCTGTTACAGCAATATCCCACTACTCTGGTCCCAACCTGTCTTGGTTAGGGTTTCCGTTGCGGCAGTGAAACACCATGACCAAAGAGCAGGATTCATTTGGCTTCTACTTTCACATCGCAGCCCATCACAGAAGGAAGCCAGGGCAGGAACTTGGAGGCAAGAGCTGATGCAGAGGCCATGGAGAAGTGTTGCTTCCTGGCTTGCTTCCCCGAGCTTGCTCAGCCTGCGTTCTCATAGAACCCAGGACCACCAGCCCAGGAATGGCCCCACCCACAATGGGCTGAGCCCTCCCCCATCGCTAACTAAGAAAATGTCCTACAGCTGGATCTTTTTTTTAAATTAAATTTAATTTTAATTACTCTTTATTTACTTTGTATCCCTCCTCTAGTTCTTTCCCTCCTCCCCTCCCAATCTCTCCCCTCCTCTTCCTTCTCCACGCATGCCCCTCCCCAAGTCCACTGGTAGGGGAGGGTTTCTTTTTCTTCCTTCTGATCCTAGTCTGTTAGGTCTCATCAGGAGTGGCTGCATTGTCTTCCTCTGTGGCCTGGTAAGGCTGCTTCCCACACAGGGGGAGGTGATCAAAGAGCAGGCCAATCAGTTCATGTCAGAAGCAGTCCCTGTTCCCATTACTATGGAACCCACTTGGACACTGAACTGCCATGGGCTACATCTGTGCAGGGGTTCTAGGTTATCTCCATGCATGGTATTTGGTTGGAGTATGAGTCTCAAGAAAGACCCCTGTGCTCAGATTTTTGGTTCTGTTCTACAGCTGGATCTTATGGAGGCATTTTCTCAGTTGAGGCGCCCTCCTTCCAGATGACTCTAGCTTGTGTAAATTTGACATAAAACTAGCCAGAACAGTCACTGATAGGTTGAGATATTTGCTATTAATGTCACATTCGTTACTCATATTTGACAGAGCAGTAAATAAAAACAGAAGATGCCAAATAATCCTGAATTTCAGATAATTAGTATTTAGTTTAAATATGTCCCAGATATTGAGACCTTATTTTTGCTATCCTAGAAAGTAATTTTTGATCCAGGCATGGTGGCACACACCTGTGATCCCAGCACTCAGGGAAGCAGAGGCAGGCAGATCTCCGTGAGTTTAAGACCAGCCCTATCTACAAAATGAGTCCAGGACAGCCAAGGCTACACAAAGAAACCCTGTCGTGGAAAAAAAAGAAAAAGAGAAAATTTTGTCAACATTTTTATCTTTTAAAAATAGGAATGGATAATATTTTATAATCGTTAAACCTCTTCTATATCTATATTTGTAGCTAGTTCTCCAGTCTAATGTCTTATTTTATGTATTTACACTTCCTTCAACTTATTCAATAACTAAGTTTATCTATTACATATAAATACATTAAGTTATATTCTATATTATATATGTGTATGTTTTCCAAAGCCCTAGATGTTTGATGTTTATTCTTATTTTTATTTTATTTGTGTGTACATTTGCCCCCTTGGTGGAGGCTGTTCTAGCGGTAGCCGGGCCTCTGACTGCTCAGGATTCAGGTAACTCCTGGAGAAAACTATGCTGTGGTACACAGGGCGCGTATTCAGAGCAGGGTCTACACTCCAGGTCCTGAGGCAGGTGAAACAAGCCATTTACCGACACTGTTATAGACAGGCTACTTCATGCTGTGGTTGGTGGCCCTAGCCAGTGGCTACCCCTCTTGTAAAGCTTGATGTACTGCTCAAAACTGCTGCTGTCCTAAGGAGAAGGCCTGGGTTTGCCTCTTCAGAGCTAGACGCAAAAGCACAGAGCTGCTTTTTGTATTTGGTTCTTGCCAGAGAGCATAGGTCCTGCCAATTGTCACGCAGGCGATGCAATATGGTAGCAGGTACCTGCAGTCTGAGATGATCTGTCAAATCTCTGATGTTCACAGATGCTTGCAGTTGGGGAATAGGCCAGTCCCATGTGACTCCCTTTTGTTCTCAAATGTGTGTTGGTTCACTGTGGTTCCAGAGAACACAAGGCCTCAAACATGTCAGGCAAGCAAACACTCTACCACTGAGCCACAGCCCCAAATCCACGTGACTTCCTCCCTCTCTTCCTAATGAGCAGGCACAGTGGGCACAGACATTGAGCTAGAGGAAGAGTGAAAGCCACCAACTGCCCAGGAATCCCGCAAAAGCCTTCACCATATGGAGTGGTGGAGACAATCTGTGCTTTCTTTCACAGCATGTCTGCACCTGAACAGGTTTCACTGACCGGACTATACCTGGGGACACAAGGTGCAGCGCTTTGCTGTCCCTCGTGTGCAGAGGCATGCAACCATTCTCTTGTGTCCTTCTTCCCAAGTCGGGGTGAACTGTCTCGCGGGTCCAGTTTCAAAGAAATGCTGCACCAACATTAGTACAGAACTGCACGTGTGGAGCTGAGAGTGGCCATGATCCCCTCAGTACCAGTAAAGAGGTTCTGTTAGGTACATCCTAGGTAAGAAGCAGCACCTTATTTGGTGATATATCTAGTGATATAACTTAGGTTCATTTTCCAGGTTCTTCCATCTGGCTTTTTCTTACTGACCAAATAGAGCCATAGACATTTCAATAAGCAGGTTGGAAAAAAAAAAAAAAAAGCAAAACAAAACACCACCACGCTCTCTGAATCTGTTTCCTCATACTCAGCATGCCCGCCTGGCAGCTCGATCTGCCCAAGTATTTACCACCTGACACTCTTCTGTTGACATGCCTCTCCTGTGCTCAGGATGAGCCAATCTGTGAAGGGACAATTTCCCTGGGCTTGGCAGACGCTGTGTAGGCAAATGGGTGGCTTTGAAGGGCCACATGGATGACACTAAGGTTTATTTCATCAACCACAAAAATGACCCCTCCCTCTCTCTCATGGTCTACTTCTCCAGGCAATCTGGTGCTCAGCAGTTTTAAGTTTTTTTCGGATACAATCCCACACTGCTGTAGTCTTTCACAGTTCCCTCTGGCCTGCTTGAACATCCTGTGCCTTCACTTTGCACATTGTAAGAACGTGTCTTTGTTTTAATCCCAGGTGTGGGGATATGGGGCTGCAGGCTATCTGAAGCAGCTGACTATGATTTGCCTCGTGCTCTGGCAGAGGTGTGATTTCGCCGGCTGCAGAGAGTTTCTGTGAGTAACATTAGGAATTTGGGGAACTTTTCGGAGGATGTATCTACGGTCCTGAGAGGCAGGGTTGGTGGTTGTTGGTCATTCAGGGGGGTGTGTTGTGATTTGTAAGTAGTCGTGCTCAAAGAAGAAACAAGAAGAAAGAGATTAGATTCAGAGATCTTTCTCTTTCCCCTCTATCCCTTTTTCTCTGCTATCTAGTGAGACAGGGTAAAACTAGGGGGATAAAGGGTAGGAAAAAGAAGAACCCACAAAGTAGCTAAGACCGGGTACAGGCTTGCAGCTGTTTCTTGTCTTTCTCTCTCTCTAGCTATACAAAGTGCTAAGCTAAAAGTTTTCACTTAGCACCTCCATTGTTTACTTTCTAACAACCCCAGGTTAGAGCCTAAGAGGAAGGAAGACACATGAGTTGAACTCATCTACCGTGAGCTAGGCACTGATGCCCAGCTAAACCATCTGTCATGGTGCAATCTACAGGTGGTGTGTGTGTGTGTGATTTATTGACAGGCTTGTTTTCCCGGGCATCAGGATAGGATGAAAATGACTCCATCCTGGCTAGAACAAACTTGCTTTACCTCAAGAAGATCAAATAGTCAAATGCATCCCTGGAGCCAGGGTCCTGTTGTAAAGCTCCAAATGCGGTTCTAATGTTTTTGTCTACTTGTGGCTTCCTGAGAAACTATATAGAATAGTTACACAGGCAGAGATGAACACTTTCCCCGTTATTGGGTGTTAAGTTAATCCAGTAGAAAAGTGACTAATACAGACTATTAGAACCAGAAGTGGGGTCATGGCCGTGACAGACTTGTTGATGTGATTTCTAGGTCTTCGGAAATGGTTTACAGGAGGAATGTGAAAGAGTTTGGAACTGTGGGTGAGATAAAGAGCCCAGAATGCTGTAAGCATTCCGTAAGCACAGTTTTGATGGTCTATTCTGGTGGGAGCACTGAAGATCAGAATATCCACAGAATAAAAAAATAAAAAATAAATAAAAAAAGGAATATCCACAGAAATGGAAACTGTAAAGATTGCACCTGTAGAGTTTGAGGAGAACAAAGACTCTGTTGGGAATTCGACCAGAGGATCTTCACCTCACAGCCAGGAACAGGACCAACTTCTGCCTCTATCCTAAAAACTTAAGTGAATCTGAATTCAAAAGTAACAGAGTTTGGTGGAAGAAATTTCAAGGCAATATAATGTTTAGGCTGCGGTACAGTTATTACTCATCGCTCTTGGCCAGGGAATGAGCAGACAATGGAACTCACAAAGGTAAAGAATGTGTAGTTTGGCAAGGAAAGGGGAATGGACGTGGTTGAGGGTGAGGCTGGTGAAGACAGCAGCTGCACTTATTAAAAAAAAACCTTGCACTGGGGTAATGTGGAGGTAATTTGACCCACGGAAGGTTCCAGCTTGCAAAAGTGCAAACCCACTTTGAAAAGAGAGCCATAACAACATCCTGCTTGAAAACAGAAGTTTTCCCCAGGTTTAGTCATGAAGGTACTCGGAGGCCAGCATAATTTTAACAAATGGGAGGCCACACTATGAGGACTTTGTAGTGGCATCCATGTGGTATGAATTTTCACAGGCAAGCAAAATGTGTTAAAGTGCTGTTGAGGCTTTCACCACGGTTTCAGAAGGCCAGGGACAAAGGCCAGGCAGGATGGCACTTGATTCCCTGTGAGGAGACCTTGAGAAGCTATTACACAAAGCCGTAAAGCTGAAAACTTAACTCACCGCGGAGAGACCCAGGATGTTGGAGATGCCAGGACTGAGGAGGCTCTGCTGAAGAAAGCCGAAAGCATGGCACGGAAGAGGCCCAGGAGGGAGGCCAAGTATGTTGCAGGTGGAGCGGCAGGGCTTACCCAAGTCCCTTAGTGCCTACATGACACCATTATGGACCCAAGTGCTGGAAACGCTACTGTAGGGTTTGGTGTTTGCTCTGGTGATCTTTCCTTGCCATCTTCTCCACTCTTCCTTTTGGAATAGGAATTTGGTGGAAGGGCAGTGAGCTTTGCCACTGTATTAGTATTTTTCTCATCTGTATGTGTGTATGGTATGCAAGCATGTGTGTGTGTGAGGGCATGGATGTGCGGGTGAGCTCACCCGTGTGCATGTGGGAGATCAAGGTTAATGTCAAGGGTCTAGTTCCATTGTCCTTCCACCTTGTTCATTTAAGGCAGGGCCTCTCAGGGGAATGCAGAGCTTGCTGGTATGGGCTATCTGGCCAGCTTGCTCCGGGGATTCCCTATCTCTGCCTCCTAAGCGCTGGGCCACCACCCCAACTCAGCATTTACATAGGTCTGGGAGATCCAAACCCCAGTCATCACACTTGAGTGACAAGAGCTTTGACCACTGAGCCATCTCATCAGCCTGGGAATGTGTTGTCATCCATAAAGAGTAGCTTATGAGTCAGCTCAGAAGTTAACCAAGCTGGACGACTTGAGTTCAACCTCTGGAACCCACATAGTGAAAGGAATGAACCCACTGCTATGACATGTCCTTTGCCCTCCACAAGCACTAGATGGTGTGTGTGTGTGTGTGTGTGTGTGTGTGTGTGTCCGTGTCGTGTCCTTTATGAGTTGTGTTATCAACTGGGTTGAGTCAGGGTCTTGCTGACCCTGTGGCTTTCCTTGGAAGCACTGAGGACATTTCTTTCTGTATTAACCCTCCTCTTGCTGAATGCTCACTAATTAAAAGCCAACCTTTGTGTCTTCATGGTCTCTCTAGTCAAGAGGATAGAAGAGGTGACCTGTCTGTCTGTCTGTCTGTCTATCTACCTACCTATCTATGTGTATTGGTGTTTGGTCTGCATGTAAGTCTCTGTGAGGGAGTCGGATCCACTAGAACTTGAGTTACAGACAGCTGTAAGCTGCCATGTGGGTGTTCTGGGAAATGTTGATTTTATATATATATATATATATATATATATATATATATATATATATAGAGAGAGAGAGAGAGAGAGAGAGAGAGAGAGACTGGGTTTCTCTGTGAAGCCTTGAATGACCTGAAATTCACTCTATAGACCAGACTGGCCTCGAACTCACAGAGGCCCCCTACCTCTACCACCTAAGTGCTGGACTTAAAGGTGTGTGCCACCATCACCCTGCTAGGAAAGGTGACTCACCAGAGCTGTGGAACACCTTGAGGGGTGTCCTCTCATGCCCCTGACCTTGGGTCAAGGGCCAAAGTATTGGCTGTCCTCTCAGCCAATATGGCTGTCCTCTATGTATTTATCAGCATTGGCCTCCATATTTGGTTGCTGAACACTCAGAAAGTCAGTCACACCAGTCTTAAAGAAAAGCTTGGGCCCTGGACACATATCATTGCTTTTCGATTTCGCTGTGGGTTGATACTGGAAGGGAAAGTGCTTCTCACGGGTTATTCTTTCTAACATTTAACTAAGTTGCCTGGTGACATTATACAGAGCCAGGTTGACCTCTTTCTTTTTAAAGCCTGGGGATCAAATTTCATCCACTGCATATCAAGAGATGATTTAGTAGGAACAAGGTATGATTTCCTCTCTCAGATATGGCATCAACTTCTTTTCTATAAGAATCAGGAGAAAACCAAAATTGTCTCCCCCCCCCCATCACAATGTGTCAGGCACATGGTTATAGCAGAATCTCTCATTAGTGCACTAGAAAAAAAAATCATCCCTCAAGAACAGAACTCGTTGTAGAAGTCCGACATTACCTCTTCAGCCTGGTATAGAAAAGGCACAGACATTCTCACATGGTGACAGAGATACACAGAAAACATTGCCACCCAGTCCTCTTTGATCAAAAGCACCCAAGCAAGCACAGGGGTACTGGGAGCTGGAAGAGGGCATGTGGAGCAGGGTTAAGTAGCCTGAAGCAGTCATAAAATCGGGACAGATCCTGGAGCTAGACACAGGTACTCATGCACAGAATAGAGAATATTACGGTTTCAACTCAAGGGACTGGGGAGTCCACACCTTACCACAATGCCACAATGAAGATGAAGAAAATCCGACTGTAACGAGGAACACCAAAAGACAGTGCCTGGACCTAGACCTCACTTAACCTTCCAGCCCTTGGTTTTGCAAGCAGCCGACGCAGATACAATTCCATTTTCTATAAAGGACATGAGCATCCACAGAAGACAGAAGTCTTCTTTGGGGAGATCCTGGAACCAATCTTCTGCAGATAGTGAGGGGGTGACCCTAACATCTTTTCAGAGACCCAGCGGGTTACCTAGCTCCTTCCACCATGGAACGGACTGTCTGAAAGGAAACGAACCCTCATCAAACAGGGACTCCGCTGGCACATTTACCTTTATTTTCAGAGTTAGAAGTCATCAATTTTATTTTTTCATTTTTGAAGTTGGATTTAGTCATCTAATTTTATGTGCAAGTCTTTTGCCTGCATGTAGGTATGTGTACTACTTGTATCCTTGGTGCCTCTGGAGGTGAGAGAGGGCCATCAGGTACCCGGAAACTGGCGCTATAGATGGTTACTAACAATCATGTGGTTGCTGGGAATCAAAACCTAGGTCCTAGCAAAAAGAGATCTTATTTATTGAACTAGAGTGACGAACCAGAGTGATGAATAAGCCATGCAGCTTGTTCTTGCATCCTGCATTTAGTGAAGCGATGCCTTCAGACATTTGGGGTGGCGTATAAGTACCTGATGCTCCCAGAAGTCAGCGTGGTACAAGGTGCTCAGGTCCCGAGAGGGAGCTGTCCGTGATGGGCACTGATGGGCACCTTACTGGGTGGCCCGCAACGCCAACTATGGCAGTTTCCCACCCACCTGGTGCAGCAGTTCTCAGCCAGGGATGAGAAGGCCTGAAGGAGTCTGGGCACTATCTGACGGTTCCTTACTTGCTTGGAACCACTAAATCAATCCACGCCGTGATCCTCTTTAATCTTGGATGGGTGGGTACACCATTTAGAGAGTGAACATGAGGCCAGGGGAAGGCTAGAAGAGCCAGGGCGGGACCGTAGGACCGAAGGTGTTGGGCTGGGTTCTGGGACAAATCACCCTTCCGTCTTCAGTCATTCATCTGCCAAGCTGATCCCCGCCCTTTTCAGTTCCGGGTGATCTCACGGCAAAAGGGATCTAGGTCCTGAGCTACCCAGACCTACAGCATGTGGGACACGGGACGCACAGTGGGCCAGACCCCAGCTCTGGGCAAAGCTGTCTTAGTATCCCGATGCCCTTCCAGCCTTCCTCAGATCAGATGCTGCATAGACACAGGGCCCTTCCTGAAGCACAGCCTGGACCGCATTCAGGAAAAACAACCGCTTGCTCTCGTTCTGGCCCCGGGCCTGCAGCCCCTTCTGCACCTCCTGAAGAAGAGAGAAGGAACAGCCATGGAGAGGGAGACAGGGGTCGGAGGACCCTGGCTAGGGGTAGACTGTGGACAGGCGCTGGTCTCAGAGCATAGAATTTATGACCTGAAAATATCAGAGGGCACAGACTACGGGGACTATGCAACTCAGAACAAAACTCCCTCAAGCACCAAGTCCATTCTGTTCTTGGGTCCAATTCACTAGGGCCCCAGGGGACAAATCCGAGGTGATCTAGGGGCTGCCGCTGAGAAGCTTTAGAAGACTGGGGCTAAGAGGCACAATTTTGGGTCTCTTGAAAGCAGCCCTAGCTAGGAATCCAGGGATGCCTTGGGACACTGAGGAGGACAAACCTCTAGAAGCCAGACATCCAGACCCATCAACTCGAGTACTGCCAAAACACACAAGACAACAGCAACACAGAGACAAAACTCAAGACCTAAGACACCCAGACACGCAGCAGTCAAATTCCCGGTGGCCTCTGACTTTAGGGCTTATAAGGGGGTGTCTAGGAGGACCCAGAGCTCCAGAATATCCACGAGCTGTTCTCACACGTCAGCACACGCACCAAAACCGGAACAACACAGAAAGAGTAACGTGGTCTTCGCTCAAGAATGACTTGTAAATTCATGAAGCATTCCATATGCATGCCTGTACATGTCTGAGCGTATTTATGAGCGTGTGTATATATGAATGTATACATAAAGGAATGCTTATATATCAATCCAGGTATGGTGGTACATGCCTGCAATTCAGCACTCAGTCGGGCAGAGGCTTGTAAATTTGACTGAGGCTAGTCTGAACCAAACACTGTCTCAAAAGTAAATGAACTTGTGCGTATCCAAGAAAACTAGAACCCTGAGGGAATTGGCGGGAGACCCTCAGGGCACGGGGCCCTATTGGCTCAGGTATGACACTAACACCTGTGAACCCCGAGGTAGAAACCAAAGTTCTGGTCTCTCTCTCTGCTTCCTTCCTTCCTTTTTTTTTTTTTTTCCTGCTTTTTTGAGACAGGGTCTCTCTGTGTAAAAAGCCCCCTAGCTGTCCTGGACTCCTCGCTTTGTAGACCAGACTGGCCTCAAACTCAGAGAGCCACCTGCCTCTGCCTCCAGAGTGCCCGGATCAAAGGCGTGCGCCACCTCACTGGGCAAACTATGCTTTCTAAAACGTTAAGCACTTTATGTTCCTGGGCTATGAACCCCCTCAACCCGCCTTTTATCGTGTCAAAGGGAGGCAAAAAAAAAAAAAAAAAAAAAAAATCTTAAGAACTGCGTTTCTTCAGCCATACACTGTTTCAAATTAATGGGCCGAGAATATTGCCCACTATGCCCTACATTTCACAGACATCCAGGTACGTCCATAATCTCTGCAGTCTTTGTAATCAGTCGCCTCCTAGCCGACTCCTCCAGGTGATATTATGGGACTGGAGACCCCGGCAAGGTGAGATTTGGAGACATGCCCTTAGGGCTTTGAGGTTTTTCTTTTTTCTTTTATTTACTGTACGAACTGCCCAGTGTCTTTAGCAGAAAAGGCTGAGGCGTTCAGGGCCGAAGCCAAAACTAACCTTTCAATCCTCAGAGGATTGAATTTAGTCTCAGAATTTAGTGGCCAGACTCCAAGACCTCCCTTGCCTTGGTGGTAGCTTTTGTTTATGAAGGTCCTTGGAGATTTAAGGTCTCCACACCAGAGTTTATGATGTTCTCCTCGGGAAAGTCCTGGGTCTGTATAACTGACATTCTGACACCCCAAGGGAGCTGAGGATCTTGGCCTTATGGGGCACTGGGTTTCATTAACCTCATTTCCCAGACTGTGTGTCATCTTCTAAATTCTCAGAGTCCAAGATTCTCAGAGTGCTGAGGCTTGAGAACCGATAATTGCTGAGAAAGGATCTTCGGTTAAGAGTCAAGAGCCAAGCCTCAGGGAGTAAGGGCTTAAAAGAACACGCCTTGGATCTTGCATCCTCTAAACATCAGTTCCTTGGGCCCAGTGTTCTGACAGAGCATCTCGGGTCCCCAGAAGAACTCTGCACCGACGCCAAAATGCCAAGAATCTGAGTCCAAGGGGCTGAGCACGGACCCTCAGACAGGAACAACAAGGTTCTCAACACTACGTATGTTGTTCAAATCCATCATGACCGGAAAATATCATAGGTCAAACTGCATTTGTATGTCTAATGTATCTAAGCTGAAGAGATGACTCAGCACTCAAAAGCACTTGTTGCCTTGGCAGAGGACCCAGGTTCGGTCCTCAGCACCCACACGGTGGCTCACAACGGGGGTCCCATGTCCTCTTCTGACATCCACGAGCACCAGTCATACATGGGACACACATACAGACATGCAGGCAGTATACTCATACACAAAACAAATAAATCTTTTTTAAAAAATTTTAAGCCTAACCTCATAGCTTGACCCAAATGTGCAGAACACTAACCTCAGCCTACGCTAAATGTGGTCTAAGACGAAGATCATTTTATCGTAAAGTGTTGAGCACCTCACCTGTAATTTTTTTCTGAGGACTGTCCTGAAGTTATAACATAGAATAGTTACAGGAGCAACCACCATTAATGTATAATGAGCATTAAAGGGTTTCCACTAGGTGCATGTAATTTTCTTTTCTTTTTCTTTTTTCCTTTTTTTTTTTAGCACTGGGAACTTACATATACTCTTTCACCAATCTACATCCCCAGCCCTGCATATATGGCTTTTATAACACTGGAAAGTTAAAAAATTCATGAGCCAAACTATTTTGGAGGTGAGGGCTGTCTGTAGGCGCCCTTTTTGCTAAAGGTCTCTTACTCTAAGGGATTTTGGAATTCTAAGGGACCTTCCCTGAAGGAGGCCTTGGGAACCCAAACATAGAACTTTGAGAGCCTTAAACCACAGATGTTTGGAATGGCCACAAACCCAAGGCTTGACATTTATCTAGTTCTGTGTGTGTTTGTGCGCATGCACGAGTGCGTGTGTGTGTGTGTGTGTGTGTGTGTGTGTGTGTGTGTGTGTGTGTGCATGCACTCCTGAGTGTATACCACACTCATGTAGGAGCCTGTGGAGATCAGAAGATGTTGGTCTCTTGTGAGTGGTTGTGAACTGATCCACTGGGCCCTCTCTCTCTCCAGCCCCAAAGCTGGCTCAGCTTTACATGGGCTCCACCACAGTGCATCCGGTTAGCTTCAGAAACCTCCCAGGAAGCTACGGGTCTGTCTGGAGAGGAAGGTGGTCAGTAGCTAGTCAAGAGACTTCAGCCCCTGGTCCTGCTCCGACCCCCGGGGGCTTTAGTGGGAGAATCACATGTTTAGAACAAACAATAACAAAATGCCACAGGAAAAGCAAGCTCTTTCAAGAATAAACTCTCAGTCATGAGCTTCAAACCACATGAGGGAACAAACCACCAGCCTCACTCACCTGGTTGAACTTGGGTTCATACTCCACACGGCCCTTGCTGTTGACATGCAGGATGGGGGCTGCAATGGCTTCTGTCAGGTCAAAGCCAAGCCACAGCTTGTTCATGATGGTCTGGAAGAAAAGGATGTGGGGAAGGAGGAGGCATTCACGGGGAGGTGGCCATCCCACTACAACACCCCCACCCCCACCCCAGGGAGTTTCCAGAGAGGGAACACTCTAGCCCGGAACTGTCAGACTCACCTGGGCCACAGCAGAGGTAATGAGCTCTCCACCAGCCCCACCGATCACCAGCTTTGATCCCTCCGCTTTGTTGATCAAGATGGAAGGCACCATGGAAGATGGCGGTCGCTCACCTGGAACTGGGGCCAGCCAGCAGCACACCCACCCAGCAAATAGTGCCCAGTGATGGGGGTGACCCAGCCAGGGGCTGGCTGCCCACCCACCCTCCTTCCTCTTGAAGGAGTGCCTGCGGGGCAGGAGGCCTTGCCCTCACCAGGTGGAGGAGTGGCCGTGGAACCGGGCTCATGTCTCCAGCATAAGTCCAGGAGCTCGTTGTTGAGGAGAATCCCTGTCCGTGGTGAGTACACCATCGCTCCAAAGCTTCAGAGGGGAAAGGTGGAGCCTGAGCTTGGGGCCCTGGCTCCCAACCTCAGGGGGCAGCAAACTCCCAGCACGCTTTACACCAGAGCCTGGCATCACCCACAGCCCCCAAAGATCCCCTTTGGCCCCCATCAGGACACCCCATCAGGTCCATGCCAGACAGGACCTAGCTCAGGGCCACCTAGCAATAGCTTTTCTCAGGGAGTGATGTCCCTGGTGCCAGACAAATAGCGGGGGAAGCAAAAGCGAGAGGCCGCCTGCCTAGAGACCAGCAAAGACAGGTCAGTGGGAGTAGACCAAAGGAGACCTCGGCATCAGGAGCAGAAGAGCGGGGTCCCGCCCACAGGCCCGCCCCACCACCCACCCACCCCCACTGCCGTCTGCCCCTGCCCCCCCTCCAGTTCCCACGCACGCACGGAGTGTTGATGGTGCTGGTGGCTGCCACAGCACTGCCGTCTTCTCCCAGCACTGACACGTGAGAGGTGCCCATCCTGTTGGCCCTGACCCCGGACAGGTTGTAGTGGCTGGGCTGGTGGTCACCGCGGCCATCAATCTGCTGACGGATGTGATGGGCTAGAGCCTCCCCGAGAAGGTCCTGGGAGTTGTTCTGGGTTGAGCAGTCAGAGAGCAAGGTAGTGAGGACCCACGGGTCGGGGCGTGGTCCTCAGAGCAGAGGCAGGATGAGCTCATCTCCCATGCGAGATAAACCTGGACACTCCCTGCTGTATCTACCACTCTCGAGTCTCTTCCAGCCCTTGGGACCACTGCCAGGATATCCTTGTCTGGAGCTCCAAGGAAATTCCTCCACCTTCTCTGCACCAGCCCTGACCCTCCTCCCTTCATGCTACATACATGCGGAGGAAGGAGGGAGGGCACCATCAGTCCCAGGGAGCCTTACTTGTATCCCTGGGTGGCTGTGAGGGTCCCAAAGCCTCCACCTCTGCCCTACTGCGAACTTGAGTGTCTCGACAAGGTGATGGTATATGGTCACTTTCTCTTCAGGCCGGGCCACCATCTCTGCAGTGAAGTTGAACCCTGGGGAGGTAGTGGGGTACAAGGGGGTTACTTTGTATAGTGGGGTAGATATTGGACCCACACCCCTAGAAAAGATTGATTCATTTTTTTATCCTCAGAATCCATAAAAATTGATTTATATTGCACAAGAATTCATATTACATTTTATAGCAAAATACATAAAGGATTTTAAGAGGAGGCATTTATCCTGCATTGTGTAGATTGTGTAGCTTAGCCCTAAATATGATCACATGCATCTTTTCCCCCTGGAGACAGGGTTTCTCTGCGTAGCCCTGACTATCTCAGCTCATTCTGTTGACCAGTCTAGCCTGAAACTCAGAGATCTAAACTCACCATTCCGACTACCTCTGCCTCCTGAGTACCCAGATCAAAGGCTTGTACCACCACGCCAGGTCACATGAGTATCTATGAGTCAGACACCCAAAGAAGAGATGCCCTCTCTTGTCTGTGGTCTTGACTCTCCGCAAATTCCCTGCAGTTACCTACAGTCAACTGCGGTCTGAAAACATTAAGTGGAACGTTCCAGAATAAACAGTCTGTAAGCTTTAAGTGTCGTTCTGAATGGAAAGTTCTAAAATAAACAATCCGTGATTTTTAAGGGTCGTTCTGAGTAGCGTGATGAAATCTTGTGCCGCCGTGCGCCATCACACCAAGGATGTAAATCCTTCCAGCATTCAAACTGTATATGCCGCCTGCTCGCTAATCACTTATTAACAATACCACCCCCCCAGCACTGAGACTGGTACCCACAACATCATTCTCAGACCAACTCTGAAACACGCAGTCCTGACCACTCTCCTAGACAGTCCGTTAGCCTAGTGTGTAAAAAAAAAAAGACAGCGGCCATATGCTATGATTAGGCTATGTCTTGAGTGTGCCCAAGGGTTTATTGTGATTGGAGCCTTGATCCTCCTAGTATCAGCATTGGGAGGTAAGGCTTAATAGGAAGTCTATAGGTCGCTGAACGTTTGCGGTTGGAATGGGCGTCACATGTGACTCTGGTTGTTCTTACAGGCAGTTAAGTGCCCAGACTGCTGAGCTGCATTCCCAGAGCTAAACAATTCTTGATAAGTAGCCGTGCCCCGTCTAATGTTACAGTGACAGAAAGCTCATTGTTCCCCAAAGTCAGGGACGAGCTGAGAGCTCATGCTCCCCCGCAGGGCTGAGCTGGAGGGGAGAGAGGAGGCCTGAGATGGTCTTGCCTTTCAGCACGTTGAGAATGAAGCTGAGAACAGCACCCCCTGCAGGCGGCGGTGGGGAGTACAGGGTGTAGTTTCCCAGGGGCAGCTCCAGAGGCTCCACCACTTCCGGCTGGAAGGCAGCCAAGTCCTGAACCGTCAGCTGGCTTCCTGGAGGGAGACATCCAGAGCTCCAGGCTCCGATGGGGATTGCCGAAAGAAAGGCTCGCTCCTCATCTCAGGATATGCAAGGCCAGCTAGTGCTAGGATACTCATGCCTGCTAGTGCTGTAGCCCCCAAGGCTGATGGTGAGTATACGTGCAGTGAGGGGTGATGGTGAGTGTGGACATAGAGTGGGTGATGGACAGTGATGGGCAGTGTGGGTGGACAGAGAGTTGAGGAAAGCAAGTGGGAACTAGGAGGAGAAAGGTGGTCAGCTCAGCCACCCAGGTGTGCCATTGACTCTTTTTTTTCTTCCTTTTCTTTCAAGACAGGGTTTCTGTGTGTAGCCTTGGCTGTCCTGGACTCGCCTTGTAGACCAGGCTGGCCAAGAACTCACAGAGATCCTCCTGCTTCTGCTTCCCAGGGCGCCGGGATGAAAGGCGTATGCCACTGCGCCTGGCTGCAGGCAGAAGCTCCGTCACTCCGAGTTCTCCACCACTGAGACCCCTAAGGCTAGCAATGGCTGGGCCGGACTAGATGAGCAACTGTCCTCCCCTGAATCCCTGGACCCTGGCAGTCCTGAAGGGCCTGGGAAAGTTGTGGCTTTAACCCCTGAAGCCCAGAACTTGGCTCTTTCTCTAGCTGTGCTGGGTGTTGGGAGTATCGGTTTAGCTAACCTTCCTTGGCAATGTCCTCCACCAGCATGCGGCCTAGCCTCCCCGTGTACAGGGCCTCCGGACCCTCCGTGGCCACGGTCTCCAGGGTGTTGGCCAGCGCAGGCCACGGGAATGGATCCTGAGATCTCAGGGTTTCTGTCCCATTGAAGAAGAGCTGTCTAGGGCAGGTAGGAGGCAACCTCAGACTCCAGATGCCAGATCCCCGAGGCAGTCACATTTCCTGCTGAAGTCTAGAAAAATCTTCAGGATCTGCTTGGGGGAACAGCCGTGGTCCCAGCACTGAGGTGCTGGGAAACTGGTTCTCTAGAAGGAAGTGGGACTGGGGCCACCATCCTCACTCCTGGCCCCGGAACCTTTCTGGTGTGTTCGTGTCTCCCAGGGTCACTTCATCCCCTACCTGGACTATGCAGCACTGAGCTAGCAGAGCAAGAAAGGGGTCAGCCAAAGACCATCTACCACCCCCAAAGAGAAGCAGAAGGAAGCCAGAGCTGGAGACGTAAGCTGTCCTCAGCCTCAGTTAGTTTTTGACCGGAATCGGGTAAGCATGGACTAGCCTGGCTGTAAAGGCTTTGGTGCGGGCCACTGGATTGGGGCGCAGCCAGGCTGTGGCTGAGCTCGGGTGGGATACGGATTTGAGGGGCACCCTGCGGTGCTCACCTCAGTGTTGATGAGTACAGGAAGGGCCTCAGGAAGCTGTTGAGGAACTGGCTTAAGACAGAGGGCACGCGGAAACCATCTCGGAGCAGCGCGATGGTGGGCTGGAAAAGCTGAGCCCAGGGCAGGCGGCCATGTCGGCGGTGGGCCTCGGCATAGCCACGGAGCTCCCCAGGAACTCCAATCCACTGGGCCCCTGCGTGATTTGCACCTTTCCTCAGCCCAGCACAACCCCTCTCACCCCAACTTCTGGAAGAACATGCTTGACTATATTGCTCCCTGCACAGACCTCCTGTGGCTCCCTACAGCCTTCCGAAGTCCACGCAGAAAGACCACCAGCAGCCACTGGATCATTGCAATAAACAGAACCAGCTCTAGGCTACCCCACCCCCACCCCCAGAGCCTGCTCTGCCCTCAAACAAACTGGCCCCAGGATCCCTGTCCCACCAACACATACCCATCGAGCTCCCCAAGACTGGTCTTCTGCTTGGGACACACCCCCAACTCAGAGGTTCCCCCCTCCCAAAAGAAGCTTTCCAATCCCCCCCAGGGGGTCAGGGGTCCACAGTTTCTCCATGCCCAGGGTGTCACAGCTTGTTCATGTCTGACCCTTTTGGGGGCGGGTCCTAGACAGGGCCATAAAGAACCCTTCCCAAGATCTTACCTTTGCCCAGTGGCAGGGCGTCTTTGCACTGGTCCAGCAGGCCCTGGACATGGCTGGCTGGCACAGTCTCCCGAGCATTGATGACCTCCACCTTCCCTGGAATTGAGACAGGGTGAGAGATGGCCCCAACCTGCTCAAGGTCTTGGTTTCCATCTCCGTGCTAACCCTTGGAACACTACCCACCGGCAGGGCTTTGCACAGTAAGAGGCAAAGGCAGCACAAACCATCCCAGGGGTGCCCAGGAGGAAGCATGCAAGAAGGTCAGAGGAGAGAGTGCCCCGTGACTGAGACGCTCATCTCCCCAGGGGACATCACACGAGGGCACACCTGTTGATGCATTGTAGATGGTGAAGATGACCCCTCCACCCAGGCCCATGCTCTGGGGGTTGGCAACGCCAGTACAGATCAGGGCAGCGATGGTGGCGTCCACGGGTGAGCCCTGTTGCTGGAGAATGGCTCTAGGGGACACGACACGGAATCAGAGCTCTGGTTTCTGGACCCCGGCTCTTCCTGGGCTCGCTTGACTGGGAAACAGTGACAGATTGCTGGTCTGTTTGCTGGCACCAACCCCCAAGGTTGGGGAGGAAGCGCACTGAGCTGTCCCCTCAATCCAGCTACTCCCCGATCTTTCATCACACCCAGTAGACTGCAAAGAACGGGGGCATTTACACATTCCTGTGGCACAAATGTGGTGGTTCTCCATTTGCAAAAGATTCTGCTGCCACCATCCCCTGGAAACGCTTGCTCATTGCAACAGGAAGGACCTGGCCCCCTGCAACTCTAGGTGTTCTTTCTGAGACTCCACTGTCTAAGCTGCCCTTTGGCAGGTGACCCCAGGATCCTGCCACTAGGGTCCAGTACTTGGACTGATGAGCCACTCCATCTTTTTCTTTGTCTTCAAGCCTATAACGATACTCTTGGGC
Organism: Meriones unguiculatus; assembly: GCF_030254825.1. NCBI lineage: Eukaryota > Metazoa > Chordata > Mammalia > Rodentia > Muridae > Meriones > Meriones unguiculatus. The sequence continues at coordinate 10,808,814 of NC_083363.1, forward strand.
TTCAGATGCCCAAGGGGCGTCCGAGGGGCAGGTCCTTCAACTTCAGAGTGTTAGTGAGACTGGCCTGTGTCTCAGTGGATACCATGCCAGGAAGTTCAACCTGCACAGCTCTCCCAAGGACCGCCCCTTCCTTCACAGCCAGAGGCCCTCCCAGCCCTCCAGGATTACCACTTAACCCCCAGGTACCACGGGGAACTCAAGGCCCACAAGAGCCAACCTAGGGCTCCTCCCGCAACTCCAAGGGACCTCTGACCCCACATCCTCCTTTGACTCAGTTACCTGTGACCCAGCCAGTCCACCCTGGACTCTGCCTCACTGTGGCTCCTCAGCTTAAATGTTAGTATTCATGGGAACCCCGTTATCACACATGTACTCTTGAAGTGGAAGGGAGCCAGAAGCATCAACAAAACAAGACTAAGATAGTCATGCATAAGTACAATTTTTTAAAGATTGGTGTGTGTGTGAGTGTTCTGTGTAAAGGCCAGAAGAGGGTGTTGGCTACCCTGAAGCTGGAGTTACAAGTTAATGTGAGCCCGGTATGGGTGCTGGAAACAGAACTTGGGTCCTCTGCAAGTGCTGTTACCCACTGACCCATCTCTCCAGCCCCATAGGCACAAATTCTTAACAACAGAACATCATCGGCAAAGTCGGGTGAAATCGGTTGAAGAAATGGCATATTCCCATCAGAGACAAGGTCACGGCTCTGCTTGAGGCCCCTCAGCAACAGCCGGACCAGTCAATTGCTACTTCCCACTGAAACCCCTTTCCACACTCAGCCTCTTTGACTCCCATCATGGGCTTTTCTTTGACCTCCCTGACCTCCCAATGTTGAGTCCTTGGTCCATAGCTAAGCTCACCCTTGAAATGCAAACTCTTTGTACTTTTAACTTCTGAATTTAGTTTCTAGGCAGTCCTCTTCCCTAAAGTTGAGAAACTTTTGTGCAGCCATCTACAGATGGCTTGCCGGGAGCTAAGAAGTACCGCACGCCCACCCTGACTCAAACTGCGTCTTTTCTGTCCCTCCCGCCTCTACCCCCACCACCTGCTATTCTTGTTTTCCTGGGCTTAGAAAATGTCGTAAATATTTGCCATTTAACTCTGTCCCTCACCCTTGGAGTCATCCTGGGTGGCCAGTCTCTTCCACTCCACATGGGAGATACACCACGTCCACCACCCTGGTCCAAGCTACCGGTCCCTGAGGAGTTCCTGGGTTTCTGCAGGGGCCTGTTGTGTCTGGTCGCCTGTGTCTGCCTGGTTTCTACACATTTTGGTAAAGTAACCGGCCGATGGCTACCCAGCATCCCAGTCGTGGATAACTAAACACTTTAGTCCAGATTCCCACAGAGAACTAGGAAAGCCAGACAAATCAGAATCATGTGCTGTGGAGGCCTTGGCGGCAGTAGGGTCCCTGGCCAGGGAGGCAGGCCCGGCATCTACAGCTGCTTTTCCCTGGAGGAGGTTGCCATTTCCACACAGGTAGCAGAGCGGTGGAACAGTGCCGTTGACACCCTCTGGCAGCTAAGGGGAGGGCGATGGGCATGAGCCATGCTCCAGGAGGGGTCCTTTCCTAGGTGTAACATCTGGAGTTAGGCTAGGCCTCTCTGCAGGGGGCCCACCAGCAAACCGTCAAGTTACTGGAGCTATAAAGGAGATCCCAGAATTCTAGAATCCTAAGGCCTTGAGAAAATTCAAAACTTACTTTTATTAACCTATTATCTGAGGTTATTTTGGCATTCATTTGTTTGATTTTTTTTTTTTTAACAGAGTCCTAGACTGTAGCTCAGGCTGGCTCCATACTTATGGTGATCCTCCTGCCTCAGTCTCCAAGTATTAGAATTACAGGAGGAAGCTGCTATGTTTAGTCCAAAAATTATTTTTGACAGCCCTGGGTGGTGGTGGCACACACCTTTAATCCCAGCACTTGGGATGTGAAGGCAGGTGGATCTCTGTGAGTTTGAGGCCAGCCTGGTCTACGTATCCAGGACAGCCAGGGCTACACAGAGAAAACCGGGTCTTGTCACCCTCAAATTTTATTTTTAGCAATTGTTATACATGTTCTCCAATTCTAGGTGGAACACGAACAAGACAGCAAGGAAACCTAACAGAATCTCTCTCTCTCTCTAGCTCAAACTGGCCTCACATTCGTGATTCTCCTGCCTCAGTCCCCTAAATGCCAAGACTTCTCAATATAAGCCAACAGACCAAACTACAAATATCCAAATGACTATATCTCAACATATAGAAGCCAGGATTAAAAATTCCAAGCCTGCGGACGGCTCAGTGGGTGCCATGAGAACCCGGTGACTTGAGAGCATGCGTGCCACATGTGACGGCCCGTACCTCCACGCCCAGCACTCCTACGTCTAGATGCATGGGAAGCTCCAGGAAGCTCACAAGCTAAGCTAGCCTGGAGTATTTGGTGGGGTAGAAACAAGAGACCCTTTCTCAAAAACAAGGTGGAAGATGAGAAGCAACTTTCAAAATTCTCCTCTGACCCCCACATGTTAGAGTGACCCACACTCACATACAAAATAAGTTAATTAATTTCATTTGTTTGCTTTGTTTGAGATGGTGTCTTACTATGCAGCTAGCTCTGGCTAGCCTGAAATTCGCTACGGAGACCAGGCTGACCTCAGACTCACAGAAATTCACCCGCCTCTGCCTCCCAAACACTGGGGTTAAAGATATGCACCTCTATGCCCTTCTTAATTAATTTTTTTAAAAAGAACTTTATCAGTTCTCTGGCAACTGGAAATGAAAAGCTGGAATTAGGGACTCAATGCTAATAGTAGGTTAGACACAAACATGAAAAAAATCAGTGAACTGTAAACTCAGGAGACCAAAGCAGGAAGATCACTTGGGCCCTGGAACTTGAAGCCAGCCTAGCAACATAGTAAGACATCTCCCCCCAAAAATAAACATGGAGGAAACAAAGAAACAAACAAGAGGGCTGGCAAGTTGGCAGGTGGAGGGGCTTATGTGCAGGTCTATCTGAGCTGGATCTCACAGGTGTCAGGAGAGAACTAGCTCCTAAGGGTCATTCTCTGACCTCCCCGGGTTAACTATGGCACATGAACCTGTATACGCCACCCCATACACATATACAACCTATACACATATGTACCCACTTAAACACACAGATACATACATACGTATACACATACATACATATACACTCACACACTTAAACACACACACATTTACTGTGGTGATTTGACTAAGAATGGTTCCCCACAGGCTTATGTATTTGAGTGTTTAGCCACCAGAAAGTGGAAATATTCGGAAGGATTAGGTGTGGCCTTGTTGGAGGAAGTGTGTCACTCAGGCTGGGCTTTGAGGTTTCAAAAGCCCTTGCCAGGCCCAGGTGTTCTCTCTCTCTCTCTCTCTCTCTCTCTCTCTCTCTCTCTCTCTCTCTGTCTCTCTCTGTCTCTCTTCCTACCTACAGATCAGGATGTGGCTCTCAGTTACTGCTCCGGCATCATGCCTACTTTCATGCTCACTGCCATGATGACATTGGACTAACTCTCTGAAACTGTAAGCAAGGCCCCAATTAAATGTTTCTTTTGTAAGAGTTGGCTTGGTCACAGGGTCTCTTCACAGTAATAGAACAGTGACTAGGGCATACCCTTACACACACACACACACCAGGGAAGAGAAAAGTAAATCAATTAGAAAATAAGTAAAGAGACATAAAAGATACAAGAATAAGGTAGAAATCACAGAACACAGGAGCTCTGTAAAGACAGGTGAGAATGGAGAGTAACCAACACTGAAGAGACAGAGCTGAGGCCAGGTGTGGTGATGCAAACTTTAATTCCAGCATTTGGGAAGCAGAGGCAGGCATAGCTCTGAGTTCCATATAAATCTGATCTCTGTGGTAAGGTCAGGACAACCAAGGATACACAGTGAGAGCCCTCTCAAAGAAAGAGAGAGGGGTGAGGGAAAGAAGGAAGAAGGAAGGAAGGAAGGAAGGAAAGAAGGAAGGAAGGAAGGAAAAAAGAAGGAAAGAAGGAAGGAAGAAGCTGGGTGGTAGTAGCATACACCTTTAACTCCAGCATTTAGGAGGCAGAGGCAGAGGCAGGTCAGTCTGGTCTACAGAGAGAGTTTCAGGGCAGTCTGGTCTACACAGAGAGAGTTACACAGAGGAACCTTGTCTCAGGAAACCAACCAACCAAACAAACAAACAAAAACAACCCACTAAACACAGAAGCTGAGTGTAATGACACAAGCTTATAAACCCAGCATCAGTGGGCTGAGGCAGGAGGATCACAAATTAAAGACCAATCTGAGTCACATAGCAAATTAAAGGCTACATAATAAGACCTCATGTCAAAAACAAACAAGCAGAATGCAAAGAGTAAAACAGACACACATTTGCACACACGTATTTAGAATCCCATAAATGATAGTAGTTAGTTATTTTCCAGGTCCTTGCTTTGGGAAAAGAATACTAATGAATGTTCAGCTTTAATTATGATGCCTGCTGTAATCTTTAAAAAACAAAAAAGCCATGTTGTCTTGAATGTCTGTACAGGCCTGTAAATGAAAGCTTTAATCCCCAGTGCTGAACTATTGAGAGATTGTAGAACCTTTAACAGGTGGGTTCTGGTGGGAATATTTAGGTCAAGGGAGAAAATGCCTTTACAGGAGGCTGTGGGACCTTTATCTCACTCTTCTCACACTGTCTTTTCTGCTTCCTGGCCATGAGGTGGGCAGCTACGCTGTCTCTCACCCTCTGCCATAATGCACTGTTTCCTCACAGGCCAGCAGGCCAACCAGTCATGGGCCGAAACTGACCACACTGTGAGCCAGAGTAAACATTTCTTCTTTATAAGAGTATTCTCTCTAACTGTGATAGTATTGGAAAGCTGATTATCACCATAATTGTCTACTCTAACTGGAGGAAGGGGACTCCTGGGTAGTGCACACAGAATAAACAAGTTATAGTGGGGGAAATCAGAGGCACGCATAATGGATTTCCTTTAACGTGGTGACTGAGGGCTGGAGAGATGGCTCAGCCAGTTGAAGTGTTCGCCGGGCGCAGTTCAGGACTTGAGTTTGGATCACCAGCACACACATAAGAAGCTGGAATCCCAATACCAAAGAGACAGAGACTGGTGGCTGCACGGAGCTCTCTGGGCAGCCAGCCTAGCTGACCTGTGAGCTCCGGGTCTGAGGGACTCTGTCTCAAAGCACAGACTACTAAGGAGATACACCATGTCTCCATGTGCAGAATTACTAAGGAAGATACTCCGTGTCAACATCTGGCCTCCATGCATGTGCATATATGCACAGACAAACACACGAACACATACATGTAGCACACACACACTCACAAACACACACACAGGGCAGTGACTTGGCACACAGAGTAAAAAATACGAAGAAGACTTTTGAGTGTACCTTTTACATACCTTTGACTTCTTATTCCAAAATAAAAACAAAAAGGGACAAAAGAAGTAAAACCCTGAAATTGAATGCACATTGAGGGAAATGACGCTAGTAATATATTAAACTAACAACATAACCATATCAGAAAAATAATTGTATATTTAGATTTTTTTCATTGTGTATGATGCTCTGTTACATAAGGGGGTTTTCGTGTTTAGGTATAAGGAATTTGTGAGATATTGGCCAAAACAACACCACCACACCTACGTGGTAGTTGGGATGAGAATGGCCTCCATAGGTTCACACATTTGAATTCCTGATCCCCAATTGGTGGGAATATTTGGGAAGGATTAGGAAGTGTGGCCTTGTTGGAGTAGGTGTGTCACTGGGGGCCAAGCTCTGAACTTCTCCCAAAAATAGTCATTCTCACTTCTCTCTCTCTCTTTCTGCTTATGGATCTAGATGTGAGCTCTCAGCTGCTGCTCCATGGCTGCCTGCTTGCTGCCACGGCCTCTGCCTGATGGTGATGTACCCCGATCCCTCTGGAGCTGTAAGCTCCAAAGAAACCCTTCCTTTTGTAAGTTGCGTTGGCCTTGGTGTCTTATAACAGCAAAGAAAAACAGTTAAGATATCTAGTATGTTTGTTTAACATCAAATTAATTAATTATTAGCATTAATGCTGATGGAGCAATTTTGAAACTTAGGAAAGCAAATACTGAGATTGTTGTAGATTTCTATAACCATGGCGATGAGTGTATGTGTGTGTGTGAGAGAGAGAGAGACAGACAGACAGAGGACAAGGGTAGGAAGAACTAGAATTACCAGGAAGAGCGAGATATGTCCCAGACAAGCCTTTTCTAGTCTCTGAGTAGAAGAACCAGTCAACAAGAAGCACAGCAGCGCCCAGCTCTTACTTTCCAGGGCACCATCCTCCAGCCAGGCATGGCGGCTCATGTTGCCATCCCAGCACTCAGGAGGCAGAGCCTGGTGGATAATGGCACATCCGAGTCTGTCTGGTCTACATAGTGAGTCCTAAGCCAACCAGGGATACAAAATAACAGAAAACACATATACATACATACATACATGCGTGTATACCATCCTTGGGTAGGCCTTGACTTCAGGTCTGGTTAAAGGAATATGCAAATCGATCCTAAGACATCGGGGCTAGTAGACAGGCATGTTCTCCAAGACTGATGAGTGCGTCAGGGGAGGTCCCCATAGATGAAAGGCTTAATCCCCCAACTTGGGTGACGGTGGAATAGTTAAGATGTGTCTTAATTACTGTTCAGTTGATATGAGGGAACACCATGAGCAAGGCAGCTCTCATTTTTAAAAAAGACATCTAACTGGGGGCTTGCTTAAAGTTTTAGGGGATTAGTCCATGATCATCAAGGCAGAGAGCAGACGGACATAATGCTGGAATTATAGCTGAGAGCTTTACATCCTGATCCACGGGCAGGAGAGAGAGAGAGAGAGGGAGGGAGGGAGGGAGGGAGAGAGAACAGGCCTGGCATGGGCATTTTGAAACCTCAAAGCCCAACCCCATTGACACACCTCTGCCAATAAAGCCACATCTCCTAGTCCTTCCCAAACAGTTCCACCAACTGGTGACTAAGCATTCAAATACATGAGTCTATGGGAGCCATTCTCATTCAAACCACCACAAGATATATAGCCTCATGGGAGGTCTTCTGGAGACTGAAGACATGCCTTGATGCCCCTCACTCTCCATTTTTGTCTCAGCCATGAGGTAGGCAGCTTTGCCATGAGCTTCTCTAAAGCAATGGGACAAACAGATCATGAGCAAAACCTCCTAAACAGTAGGCCAAATTCCTTTTTGTAAGTGATTATCTGAGGTATTTGTTATAATAATGGAAATCTGACTAACACAATATGTGTGAAAAAAAAAACAACCTTAGTTTTGGGCTAGAGAGATGGCTCTGCAGTTAAGAACATTAGTGCAGTTAAGACCAAGATTTGACTCTCAGTACCCATACGGTAGCTCACAGCCATCTGTGGCTTCAGTTTCAGGATATCCAGTGTCTCTGTTTGACCTCTAAAGGCACCAGGCATGCATGTGGTACAATACATACATGCAACAAAATACTCATATGCATAAAAATAAAATAAACTAATCTAAGAACATATATAGTTTCTGACTCCTACTGGTCATAGTAAGATAAATTGAGCACTGAAAAAAGAAAGAAGGGGCTGGAGAGAGGGCTCAGTGGTTACGAGCACTGGCTGCTCTTCTAGAGGACCACGGTTCGGTTACCAGCACACACATGGCGGCTCACAACCATCCATAACTCCAGGGCACCCGGGGCTCTCTTCTGACCTCCTTGGGACTCAGGCACACAGGCATACATACTTACATGCTTGGAAACTTTCATACCCATAAAATATATCTTTAAAGAAAAAGCAAAAAAAAAAAAAATGGGATTACAGCTTAATAAAGCAAAGCGGTCACCCATGAGTCAACAGTAACACTCAAGAATGTTAGGGTCAGGGAGAGGAGATCATGGTTAGCGAGCATTGTTAATGAATAATGGAGAAACAGTGAGTTTGGCAATTCACTTTTGTTTTGTCCTTCCCTTTGGTCACACGGCACTCTGCATCACGTCTGTAGTCTTCCAGCAAGTGCCATCACCAGGTACTGATGCTCAGTCCTGGATCAGTGCCCTGAATCAAGATTGCTTAGCCAGAAACAAACTGTAGCTTGTTATCATTTGTTTCTTAAGCTGTAGCCCCGTAAATTCAACATGATACCTTTTATTTAAAGAAATACACTGTTTTGTTTGTTTGTTTTTAATGCTTAGAACTGCCTTAGGGTCTTGGCACGTGCTAGGCAAATGCTTTAGCACCAAGCTACATAAGCTACTATAAGTCAAAGGAAACGGAAGAAAAGAATCAAGATAGAAGCAGAAAGTAATACAAGGAGACACAAATGCACAGGCAATAAAATCTGCAGCCAAGGGTGTGGCTCAGAAATTTCACGTCTGCCTACCTTGCTCAAGGCCCTGGGTTCAGCTGCCAACACTGTAAAAGGAAATTAGCAAAGCCAAACATTGGTTCTTCGTAAGGGCCCTGGATTCAGTCCGATCAAGGCTGATCAGGAACAAAGACTCATTAAAGGTCCCTGTAAACATTCAAAAGATGCTGACAGGGTCTTGCTATGTAGACCAGGCTGGTTTCAAACTCAGAGTCCTTCCAAGTACTGGGCTTGAAGGTGTCTGGCACCATGTGTAGAAAGAAGATTTTTATTTAATAAACAAAAGTGTGTCGATACATGTGACAATTGTGCATTAAACTGGACATGTTTCTTAAAAAGGATTTATTAACTTTTTGTAATTCACTCAATGAAATAGAAACTTGGGTTGATGAGATGGTTCAGTGGGTAAAAGTGTTTGCTGCCTGATGACTTAAATGCCAGTTCCAGAATCCACAGGACAAAAGAAGAAAACCAATTCCAACAGGAGTTGTCCTCTGACATACATAACACACACACACACACACACACACACACACACACACGCACACACGCACGCACGCACGCACATGCACGCGCATACACACAGAGTAAATAAATAAATACATAGAAAATAATTAAAGCATAGAAACTTGGTAGTTGTTTAAGAAACAGAAACCACAGTTTGAACATTTCACATTCACGTACACAAATCACTCAAGCATGAGGGAATGTTAACTTTCTGTTGCTATAACAAATACTGAAGTAATCGGCTTTTAAAAAAGAAAAGTTTGTTTTGAGTCACAGCCCAGAAGTTGTAGTCCGTGGGCCAGCTGCTTCTGTGACTCTGTGGCTGTGGTGACACGTGGTAGAGGTGTCTGGCAGCACAAAACCTCCCAGACAGTGAAAAAGAAAATGGAGAAGACAGAGGGCCCACAGTCCTCTTCCCAGGCATGCCCCAGGACCCACAAGGTCTCCCACTCTGCCTGCCTCTTATAGCCCCACCACTTCCCAGGAGCACCGAGTAGAGAGCAAACCCTCAACACGAGTAAGATCCAAACTGGTGCAGAAGGCCGAGCCTGCAAATTTATGTGTCAGCATGTAAAGATAAAACAAACCCATTTTAAAACAACCCAAGATAAGCCTCTTCCTTCCAGAGGACAGAGAAACAGAGAATGCCCCTGTGACGGTTAGCATCACCTGGGAGCCATTGAGAGCCACCGGGGGGGGGGGGGGGCATCTTGATTAGGTTAGTTGAGATGAGATGAGTTTCCTAGGAGAGATCCTGGGACCTTATGGAAAGGGGAAAATAAACTGAGCAGAAGCATTTCTTGGTTTCTCTTTCTTTCTTCTCCTTCTTCCTCCTCCTCTTCTTCTTCTTCTTTGATGTGGGGGGTGGTTTTTTGAGACAGGGTTTCTCTGTGTAGCCCTGGCTGTCCTGGAGCTCACTCTCTAGACCAGGCTGGCCTCGACCTCAGAGATCCGCCTGCCTCTGCCTACCGAGCGCTGGTATCAAAGGTGTGTGCCACCATCGCCCGGCTTGTTTCTGTCTCAACTGTGGATGTGATGTGTTCAGCTTCTTCAAGCTCCCATCGCCTTAACTTCTCCACTGTGATGAACGGTATCTTGAATTGTGAATCAGATAAGCCCTTTCTCATTCGGTTTTTGTCATCGGGGTACTTTAAGACAGACATGGGGAAAAGAAAACAGCTTCCCAGTTCTTTACGAGATTGGCGCGAACCTGATACCAAATACAATAAAGTGTGGCTCAGTGGGCACCGTGTGCCTGGCATGCACGGGGCCCTGGATTAGACGCAGGCACTGAAACAAAACTAAATTGATGAGACCATTTTAACAAAGGGGAAATTACAGACCATCAAAATTTACTATTGTCTATAACATAAAAATCATATTGAATCACTATTAAGCAGAGTTCATGCTAGGAATGCAAAGGTGGCTTAAGACTCACTGCATTTTAAAAGGAGAAAAATAATAAGACAGAAAATACATCTAATGTACAACCTAATAAAAAAAATGGAAGAGCCGGGCATGATAGGGCACACCTGTAATCCCAGGACTCAGGAAGGCAAAGGCAAGTGGATCTCTGTGAGTTCGAGGCCAGGCCGATCTACAAACTGAGTCCAGGACAGCCAAGACTGCACAGAGAAATACTGTCTTGACAAGAAACAAAAATAAAATAAAAGTGGCAGAAAGAGGGTAGAGAAGTGCCCCACACTGGCAGGCATGATGGCTCACAACTGTAATCCTGGGGGTGATTAAACCTGGGGGGTCATTCTGCTCAACACAGAAAGATGAGAGCAGAAAGAGAGAGAGAGAGAGATTTTCATAGAACAGAAACTTCAGATCATTCCCAACCACCCAGCATGGTCATACACCTGTTCATATCTTCTCCCACAAAGGCGGGGCTGTCTGTCTGCTGTGACAGAGTACAGTTGTCCCTCGTACATTATTTTACTGTGACAGAAGTGGAACCCAGGACCTCAGGCAGCCTAGGCTGTGCCACTGGGCCTGCTCCCACCCCTCACCTACTTGATGTGTGACAAACAAAACTGTTAGATGTCGCAGGTAAGACAAGGGCTCATGGCTTACCCACATGTATCCCTGACCCTACAACCGCAGGCATAAGCCCAGTGTCAGTCCAGACACTGGACCACAGCAACCCTGCAGAAACCTGCTCCCTAGAACACCAAGGGAGCCCTACCTTCTGCCACTTAGGTAAATAAAGCTGTGGCCATTAATGTGCCTAGGGCTGGCCAGCTTGGGGTCTAAGGACTTTAGTAAGACTGACCCTCCCAGAGTCCTTCCACCCTGGCAGGAGCAAGAGGGAGGAAAAAGGGGGAGGTGCCAGGCCCACAGAGATGTCCTGCTGTGACACTGGCCAGGTTCTTCCCCTGGGCGGACATCCCAAGCTCTTGGCCAGAGGACACCCCAGCGGGGGCACCTTCCTGAGGCCCAGCCTGGCTGTGGTCACTGACTCTCCTTCGCAGTACACAGCTGGGGCTGGAGCCTTCCTCCCACTCCCAGCTTCTTAAAACAAGAACAGGAAGCAGGGAGAGTTGTTGGATGAAATGCTTGGGGTGGAGGCAGCCCACATCCGCTTTTTACCAGGGGAAAGGAAAGCTTGAGAGAGAGAGTTTAGAGTGCAACGGAGTACAGGCTCCAGGCACTAAGCACAGCCTGATTCTCATGGGCCAAATGCTGTTCAGAGATCTTCCTCGGAGATAAGTGGAAGTTCAGGAGGGCTGCTCATCTGGCCGGTTCTCTGTGGAGCCTGAGCAAATGCATATACCCTTCCTCACTCACACCTTTGCATTCTGGGAGGATTAAATGGATGCTGCATCTCATAGCAGAGTTGGTGGTAACTCTTGCGTCCCTTGGGAGCACTATGTGGAGTAGGGAGGACTGCCCCATGGATCCGGATGCAAGCTGCCGGATCCCAGCTACTGGATCTCAACTACTGCCAAGTTGTACGTAGATGTGAATGAGGAGAGAGAATGTCTGGGAACTCAGAGGACCAGGTCAGCAAGGTTGGGGGCGACTATGAGCAAGGGAGGTGGGAGAGAATGGGTAGGCAGGTGGATTAAAGAAGGGAGGAAGGGAGGGAGGGAGGAAGGAAGAAGGGCGAATTCAAGAACAGCAAAAGAAAGCATGCTAGAGTTGTATTTTAGGCGGGAACACCACCCTCCCTGCTGCAGGACTCAGCCCTGGGTGTACAAAGCACTGAACCCCCACAGTGGGCTACCAAGCTGATACTCTGGGAAGGAAGGAGAGGCTCGCCCAGGTTTCTGGGGGCCCAATGGGAGACAGGGGGCCAGGAGTGGCTTCCTGCAACAGCCCAGTCCTGTGGCGGCATGGTGGGTAACGGAGGCTTCCTGTGGGCTGGGTTTCCTAGAAGACAGTCAGGAAACACCCACTGTGGCGCCTGTCACTCTCTTCCTCCCAGCCTGCCATTCATCAGTGACTCCAGTCACCAAAACCAGACCCTGTCAGAGAGAGGGAGGTCCTAATAGATGTGGATCTGGTGCACGTCTCCTAGGAAGCCCCGAGTATGGGTGGTAGGTGGGACAGACCAACACATGGAATCCTGAAGCCCATCGCCTATGTCCCTGAAAAAAAATCCCAGCCTCGATCAGGACAGGTAGGGACAAGGCAGCGTTGTACAGGTGGCCTCCTCGAGCAATAGAGTCACAGTATGTCTGCAACTCGGTCCTGGGTCCCCATCTCCCCTACGGCACACCTACAGTGTTCTACAAAAGGGCCCTAGGCCTGGTGTAGGAAGACAAACACACATGGCCAGACTTGTCCTCTTCACACCCCTACCCCAGTCATACAGTCTCTAGAAGCAGCTGCTGAGGGCCACGGAGCTCACAACCCCCTCTTACTCACCGTCCAATGTCAGAGCAGATCTGTGAGTCGGCGGCCACGGCCGCATGTGCGAAGGCCTCGGGACCACAGGAGGCATGATGATGAGAGAGGCCCACAGCCAGCACAATGGTGGCCAGGCCCAGACCCAGGCCCAGCAGGACCAGGCAGACTGTGGCTCTGTGGCCCCATGCCATGGCACAGGGGTCCGGGAAGAGAGAGGGGAGGTGGGTGGGCACACGGGGCAGTGGACAGACGAAGGGACAGATCGACTGCCAGGGGAATGGAGAAGAAACTACACAGGTGAACTCAGGTGACTGGATGGATGGAAGAGAGGAGTGGGTCCAGAGAGAGAAAGAGACAGTCACACAGGACAGACAGCTGGGTAGAAAGGAAAACAGACAGGCTTACGGACAGGTGGGCAGGCAGGTTACAGAGGAGCAACAGGAAGCCAGCCAGCCAGCCAGCCAGCCGATGGGTTTATGGATAGACAGAGGGACAGACACAGTGGCCAGGCTGCTCCCCTCCTCCACTGCCTGCTACCAAGGCAGATCCGCAGCTCCAGCCACAGGTCTGAACTTCCAGTTTTTAGCTTCCACAGCTTGGCCCTGGAGGCAGGCCAGGCATGTACAGGGAGTTTTTCTCCAAGGGAAGAGCCAGCTCCTGCTGTTAACTCTTTCACTGCCAGTTGATCCCATGCCCAACGGCACCCAGAGGCTCCTCATCCCAGTGCCGTTGGGAATATGAGGCTTGCTGCCCCCCAGGAGGAATGAGGCACAGGACTCACGGAAGCTCTCTCACCACTTTCGGTGACAGAGTAGCTCCCAATAGCTCAGGGTCATGGTGTCTCCCCGCATGGTGGGACTCCATTCCCCAGCCCCACTCGGCCAGTTGGCTCCACTGTAGGCAGCAAGCAAGTCAACCTAGCTACCCACACACAGTACAGCGATGGGACCGAAAGTGGTCCAAAGCAGCCACTCTGGACCATTTTACCACCTCCTGGCACAGCCTTGTCTACACATATGGCCGTGCGGCGAGAAGGGGATGAGGGGACCACATGTCTAGCCCCTGGCATCCGGCATCGCTGCATCGTGCACGCTGGGACATGATGACCCAGAAACACAACCTTAGGCCTCTGGAGGGTGAGGCTGTCCTGCCCGGGTACCCTCACTTCTGCAGCTCGGAGCCCTGACGGCTGCTACTCTGTCTCCTTGGGTCTAGTGGTACCCAAGACTATTTCCATGCTGGGGAGCCTCCTCCTCTTGGGTCTGGCTTGGATCCTCTCCCTGGACTCAGGATGTCCAAGCAGGAGGTAGCCAGAGGGATGAGGACCCACTGATATACTCTTTTGGTCAGACTTAAAGGTCTCACAGGGCAGTAGAGCACAGGGCTGGGCTTCCTCTCAGTTTCAGCATCTTCACAGCAGCCCTCACTCTCTTTCCACTGAGCATGGCCCCCGCTCTCATCTCCATACCCAAATGAGGCCCAGAGAAGGAATGCCTGCACTGGGCCACCCGGCCTGCTAAGTGTCCCATCCAGAGCTCCTGCTGTTTCCACATAAGCCTGTCCCCACATCTGCCTAGAGGGAAAGGGTAATGTCCGTGGGAGCCTCCCCATCCCCACTGTCTCCCACACTGCTCAGTCAGTAACCAAAGCACATTCCTGAGAGGAGGCCAGCCCACCGACTGGACACAGTCCCCAAAGCTCTAAGGACAAAGCAACGGGGGACAAGCAGACTCAAGGGTAGGTCATCTCCCCTCCCGCTCCCACACAGGGACATTCTGGTCAGGCAGAGGCCAGGGTGCAGAGAGCCCTGCAAACTCTCAACACTGGACTTGGCTGGGGAGGCCAGTTCTGGTAATCTTGAAGGCCTTTACCCAGAAAGTAACAGGGAAACGACAGCGGTCACTCAAGTCTCCAAGTCCCTGAAGAAACTCTGGGCTAAACCTCATGGTCTGGGAGAGTGAAGTACGTTGCCAGCACTCCGGGCCCATGGAACTATGGGAATGCCAATTCCCATAGAGCCTCAAACATTGTCACATACCACACCCCAACACATTGGCCTAGGGATAGCCCACACCTGCCTTTTCCCCTACAAATATGGATTGAGGAATGACTGTCACCCCCAACCCCCAAAACAGCTCAGTCTCTGTCTTCACCCAGAGACAGAATCTCAGAGACACAGACATGGAGCATACAGGGAATCCTGCTTTCCCGTGGGCAGGTTGGAAGCACCAGGATTTCTAGCCTCCAGGCCCTTCCACCAGCCACCGGGCCCCTCCCCTCAGGGACCCCAGCTTGTGCTCACTGCTAGGGGCAATATTTAGCTCTCAGGCTGTGACGGCCCAGCGGCCCACATCATGTCTCCAAGCGTCTCCTTACCTCACGGTCACAGCTGTGAGTTCTACAGACCTCGACACAGCAGGAAAGGCTGCTCTTTGGGACTGTGATGACTAGCTTTATAGCAACACCGGCTAGAGTCATCACATGGGGAGCCTCAAATGAGAAAAGGCCTCCTTAAGACCAGGCTATAGGCAAGCCTATAAGGACATTTTCTTAATCACAATGGGAGGGCCTAGCCCATTGTGGGTGGGGCCGTCCCTGGGCTGTTGGTCCTTCAGCTTTACCTCTCTTTACCGCCCACACCTGCTCTAGACATGAAGCCTTTGTGAGTCCCACCTCACCTCCCTGTGGCACCCCCGGTTGTTGCAGCGTTGCTTGGGCCCAGTTAGTGGCAAGATCGGGGCTCCCTCTAGTGGCTGATTACGCAAGGATTCCTGCCTAGGACAATTTAGATGCTTGGAGTTGGGAGTTGGGCCCCTAACTCCCAAGCACGTTGGGCTCCCCAACCCGCGCCCCCACTTCAAGGTTGAGACCAGCTTCATGACCAACAGTGCTAAGTCTCAGGATCCTGCCTCATCATTCTCCCAGCCAGATGGCTCCATTTCATACACAAGACACTAAAGCCCAAGATACGGGAAGTCCAGCCAGCAAGGCTTCCTGGAGCTTGGCGTGGCCATTTATTACGCTGCTCTGTCTCCCTCAGGGTTAGCATGTTCTCCAGAGTCCCACTCTCGTTCATAGTAACTATCTCATCCCCGGACTGCAGGTCAGTCTTGCCCCTTCGGAGCACTCAGTAGCCGGCTGGTTCCCCGCCTTTCCTGGAGTCTGAGGCAGCGGCCCAACCACCTGACGTTCGCACAACAGCCTGAACCACAGCAATGTAGGTGGGTGTGACCTCTGTGTAGTGGTGGCGAGTCTTCAGGCCTGCTGTCACCGCCTGGGGGTGAGAGGGCAGAGAAAGAGCCTCAGCAAGGCCACGGATGTGGCTGGAACCAGTTTTGTAAGGTCACGGGCCTCGCGAACACGGTGAGGGCTACCTCCGGTCAAGCAAGCAGGAAGAATTAGAGGCACCTGAGCTTCTAAGGTCTCCTAGGAATGGGCTGCCTGGCTCTCACTGAGCAAGGGCTCAGGATGACCTGTGCTGAAGGCCTGGGGACCATGGGCAGGGGACGCTAGCCACTGTTTACTCTGTTAGTGACTTGGAGGATGCCAGTCCCTAGTCTGGGATACCCTCTAACCCGAAACCCATGATTCTGCCCCCTCCCCCAGCTCCCAGCCTACCTGATCAATGTTCTTCTCTATTGTCGTGGTATTGGGCAAAAGCTGGTTATGAAGCCGGGGCTCCTCTACCGCTCTCTTCACATCATAGCCAAACCACAGGTGGTTAATGATGGCCTGGAGGGAGAGGACAGCAAGATGTCAGCATAGCCCGGGAGCAAGGACAGGGAGAAAGGGGCAGGAAAGGGCAGGTCAAAGGCATGTACCAGCGCAGTGGACGTGGTGATCTGTGTGCCTCCTGAAGCCCCCACCACCATCCGCACCTTGCCGTCCTTATCCACAATGATTGAGGGACACATGGATGAAAGTGGCTGCTTACCTATGGTCCGTAGGAGGTGACAGAGATGCAGGTCAGCCGCCCGGCTAAGGTACCAGCCCCTCCTGACTCAGATCCTGTATCCCAAGGATTCCCACCCTGCACCTGGCTTGATGAAGTTGGCCGGTGAGGGGGCTACCCCAAACTGGTTCATGAAGTTGGGTGAGCTGAAGTCATCCATCTCATCATTAAACAGGATGCCACTGACTCGTGATAGGACCCTGGAGCCAAAGCTGAAGATAGGCGGGCTCAGAGAACACTTCACAACCCAGCCATTCCCCAACCTGGTTCCCACCCACCCCAGGCCGAGAGTACTCGCTAGGAGGCACCCCGCCCCCACTGTGCACACTACCAAGGTGGGGCCTCTGTTTCCCAACGTGAAAGAGGGAGGCCCTTACAGGAAATGACGATAGCCCCCCGACCCCATTGATCATGTGCCCACAGCCGCACAGCCCCTACTAGAGGTTGATGGTGCTGGTGGCGGACACAGCACTGCCATCCTCCGAAACCAGAGACAGGTGAGCAGTGCCGCCGCCATCGGGGACGTAGAATTCAGGCTCGTAGTAGGCCACTGGGTGAGTGGTTCCGTCTGAGATGCGGGTCCGTAGCTGAGCAGCGAAGAACTCAGAGGTCATGTTTCGGATCACCTGCCGAGACCCCAGAGCTGGCCTGAGGAGGTTAGGAGGGAGGAGGGGGGCGGGGAAGGGAAGGGAATACAACAGGGCTGTCCCAGCTGGTCTCAGGAAGCCCCAGCCACGGATCCGACCACCACTTACCTCTACGCTAAACCCTGACCTCCCCAGGCCCAGGGACGGCACCTCGTAAATCCTGCCTGACACCCTCTCTAACCTCCGGCGGCACGTCCCTCAAGCCTCTAGGCTCACTTGTGTAATTATTTATGGAGCCCTGGTACCACGTGCTCAGAGATGAGAAATGAGCAGTGAAGAGACGCGCAGGTAACAGGGAGAGGCCAGCCGCTGGGAATGGAAAGAGGGAAGCAGAAGGCACTTTGGTGGAGGTGCTACCTAAAGAGAGCCCAGGATGGAACCTGAGAGGTGCCTGCAGAGGCCCTGGGTAACAAAGACTGGGATGACGGGAGAGAATGCTGACTAGCACGCGTCTGTCCTCTGAGGTCTCATTGGCCTGTAGAGTGACCCTGGCTTTTGCTGTGAGCCTCACAGGCTCGGGGTAGAGGGGGTAAGCCGGATGGAAGACATTTTCACAAGGTCCCGCTGTGGACAACCACATCGAAGATGAAGATGGTGGGTGGCCTTGGGTTCTTTGGCCTGGAGTTGCCATTGACTGGGAAAGTAAATGCTGGAGAAGGAGCCGCCATAGGGACAGGTAAGGACTTGCTTGCTTTGGAACATACTGAAGAGCATGGCTTGGGCAGATGGGCCCGTGAACACAGGTTCACGTGTGAAACTTACAGACAATCACAGCATGGGCACATGATGGCTGCTGAAAGCTATTGGCCAGAAAAGATGGGTAGGAAGAGGAAATGAAGGGGGGAGCCAGGAAGAAAGGAAGCCTGGGACCTGTCAGATTTAGGCTAAAGGCCAATCAGGTCGCTCACCTGTAGCAACTCTTCCCTGTCTTCCTACTCAGAGACTGTAGAAAGAACATTTATTTCTCTTTCTTCTCCCAGTTGTTGTCTGGGAGGCTTATTTGCTCTGTCTGCTAACCTGGACCTAGTCCTAGAAGCTTCTGGCCTCCATACAATCTAACCTAGGCCTAGAATGTTTTCAGCCTCTGAGACTTCCTGCTTGATTAGCCCTAGTCTTATTCTTACTGAGCTCATAGCTGGCTGGTTTGACTCGGCTGTTCCAGCTCAAACTCCTTTCCCGGCTAATTTATTTAATCTGGCTTTTCTCTCTGCCTCTATATTGCTCTACCTGTCCTCTAACTCAAAACAGTCTGCTCTAATCTCCTTGCTCCTTATTCTCTGGTTCATTCTGTCTTCACCTGAGTGCTCTCTCTCTCTCTCTCTCTCTCTCTCTCTCTCTCTCTCTCAAACCCATCTATTACTGTCCTGGTAAAACTGCCTTCTCACTCTCATTGTCCCTTAAGTAGCTTCCCTTTCCTCCCTCTTCTCATGAGAGTTGGGCATATCTTATTCTGTCCAGGTCTTTCTATGTGATTCATCAGTTTTTCTGCCGCTCAGTTAAACACCACTTTCAAGCATGGGTACTTCCTTCTACAAACTAACTTAACCTCTGTTGTTTGGGGTTAAAGGCGTGTACCACCAGATCTGGACCTAAGCTTTCCTTGACCTGAAACTTACTCTGTACCAGGCTGGCCTTGAACTCAGATATGTTTGCCTCTGTCTCCCAGAGTAAAGGTATGTTTATGTAGTCCTAGCACATCACACGGACCTAGAAGGTCTTTGAATGTGATCTCTTGCCAGGGCAGCCATGTTCTGAATTAAAATTCCTCTGCAAGGAATCTGTGAATCTGTAACAGGCTCCCCAGATATCCAGGCTCTGGGCACACTTGCAGTTAAGGTGGCCCTGCAGCTCTTCTACCCACTGGCCAATTCTGGGACCCCCTGCTGCTACAGGGCCAGGCAGATACTGCCTGTAGGTGTGTCTCTGACTCCAAGGTACTCCCCAGGTTCCCAGGTTCCTACCATTCTGGAACCTGGGAACTCATTCCTCCAGTAAAAATTTATGGACCCTAGGCTGCCGCACTCTGGAACATCTGGGCTGCTGGCATAATGGGTCTATCTTAACTAACTGCCCCCCCTTCTCATGTCCTCTACAGCATCTAAGTCTTACATTAACAAGATTCCTTTCTCTCTTCCTGAAAGTGCAAGCCTGCTTTCTGAGCAGTCTCAACCCTTCTCCTTTCTCTTCAGACATCACCACACTCTCTCTAGCATCAAATTAATCATATGGCCTCACCGGGAGTGGAGGGGCCAGGGCATGATGGCACCTGCTTTTAATTCTAGCACGCAGAAGGCAGGGGCAGGAAGGTCTCTGTGAATTCTTGGACCAGCCTGGTCTAAGACGTGAACTCCAGGTTAGCTCCAGCTACCTAGTGAGACCTTGTCTCATAAAACAAAACAAAACAAAACAAACAAACAAACAAACAAAAGAAAAAAGAAAAAAGAAATGATGGCCTCAAGGAACCATCTGGCTCAGTGCCCTCTATCATACTGGAGCCTAGCAAAGACAGACAGTGCATCAGCACCTGGTGCATGAACTTCCTGATCCAAGCTCAAACAGAAGCAGAAGAAGGCTGTAGGCCACACTGCAAGAGAACCGGCTTTAGAGACCGCTAGAACGGCAGAGGGTCTTCTGTAGGTCAGGGGGTCGGAGAAGTGTGGTGGTTGGTTTTGACTGTCAGCTTGGATCGAAAGACACCCAGGCGATTCTTAAAGTTCACCCATGTCTGTGTCCATGTTTCCAGAGAAGTTTGGAGCTGATGGCTTAATCAATGATATGGTCCGTTTATTTATTTATTTATTTGTTTGTTTGTTTGTTTGTTTATTATTTTGTAGCTAGGATGAAAGGGTGGCCTTGACTCCTGCCTCAGACTCTTGAGTGACATGTGGGGTGACTTGTGTGCCTCTGATTAGAACAGCGAATGTACTACTGGGAAGTGGTGGTGGAGGTCTGGAAGGCGGGCCCAGTTAGGGATCAGAAGTCAGTCGCTGGGATGTACTTTTGAAGACTGATCTTGGCCCTGGCCCCTTCCCGTTTCCTCTGCCTCCTGGCCACCATGGAGTCAGTTCAGCCCATACCTTCCTGCCATGATGGTCTGTCTGTTTTACTGCAGGCCCAGAAAACTGTTTCTCTTGGGTTTTGTCATAGTAGCAAACGGCCTACCATGAGAGGCATCATGGCAAAGGGTAAGGTGTGAACTGGTAAATACTGAAACCAAAAGGTACTGAGACCCTGGGGGTGGCGGTTCTACCAATGCCAGACATGACCATGTAACCTTAATGTTGGGCTTCCTGCTCACTGTGTGAAGCCCTTGGTCTTAGGATATACACCCTGGGCTGTGGCACTGGGGACCTACTCAGGGAAACAAAGATGGTAAGGATGGTGGGTGACAAAGAGAAAGAAAAGACTGTAGCAAAATGTTCGCAATCAAGTAGGGGCTCCAGGAAAAGCACACAGTGTGCATTGATGTTTTGGGTTGGTTTTTCTGTGGGTACAGTTTTGCAAAATGAAAGAAAGAGAGGGTAAGTTTGGTGGCTCATGCCTATAACCCCAGAATTGAGGAGGCTGAGGTACCAGGGTCATCTTGAACTTGGAGCCATTTTGGACTACAGAGAGAGGCTGTCTCCGCCCACCTGGTCTTAATCCCTCTCATACCGCTCATCATTCCTGAGGAATGCAACCCCTCTGTCTATGCCTCCCTTCTGCACTGAGCACTCCAGAATCTTCCAGGCCAAGAGCCTAACGGTGTATGAAGGATCTGAGATAGGAGCCTGGGTTGCAGAGGAAAAGGGATCGGAGGTGGGATAACAGCACACCAATTATCCACTGTCAAGACTCCTTCCTCAGTTTCCCCCACACTGTGAGCTCCACAAAACAGAGGTCAGAGGTCAGGGTAACAAGTCTACCCTGAAATCAAACTTAGTTCAGAAAGCATGCATGAAGCTGGGGGTGGGGGACAGGGTTGACCTGGCAGAGCTCACCTAGCACCGCTCTGGCAGGTCTCCCGAACACTGTGGGGTACCCCCTTACCTGAGACACATTAACAAACTTTGGGTCACCGAGCATGGTCCTCTTGGCATAGGCAAAGCGAAAGGCCTCCACAATACGGTGGTACGTTAGCGCCTTCTCTTCGGGGGTTGCCACGCTCTTCGGAGAAAAGTTGTACCCTGAGTGGTAGCCAAGCACACATTGGCAGGCAATCGGGGCCTGGAGGGGCTCAAGGGGTTAACATATCTCTGAGCCGTGTTTCCTACCCTCTGCTATGGGAAAAGAAATACGTAATAACCAACACCAGTGGCCACTGAAAAAGATGTTGTTAAGACGGGGGCACGCCAGCCCAGCCTTTAATCTGAGCCGTTGGGAAGCAGAGGCAGGTGGATCTCTGTGAGTTTGAGGTCAGCCTGGTCTACAGAGTGGGTTTCAGGACAGCCAGGGCTACCCAGGGAAAGCCTGTCTCAAAAAAAACAAATAAATAAACAAAAAAAAACTCAAAACAAAACAAAAAACCGCCCCCAAAAGATGAGGGTATACCAACACGAATATGACAGGTGCAGCTTGAGGGTCCCAAGGTCTATGGGTTTCCGGAAGATCACTTAGACTAGCCGGAAACACACTGTGAACAAGGCCCCTCCCCTGCACTTCCACACTCGTCCTAAACGTTTTTCCTCTTCCAGCTACTACACGTCACCACCTGCCCCCACCTCCTGCCTGGGAAGCCATGGCGGACACCCCACCAGTCCACTGATGGGCAGATACGGGGTAAAGAGGCCCGGCAAAGATGGAGTCCCGGGAAGGAGTGTCTGTGTCCCCGCGCCTCGGCAGGGCTAGAGAGGGTCGGCTCACCTTTGAGGATGTTCAAGATGAGAACCAGCACGGGCCCGCTGAGCGGGGCGCTTGGCACATACAGCTTTGAGTCGCCGAGGCTGATGCTCATGGGATGCTCAATCAGCTCGGCACGGTAGTCATTCAGGTCCTGGACTGTCATGATGCCCCCTGCCATGCGACAGCAGTTCAGGGGCTGTATGGTGGGATCGTATCATGGTTGGGGGCAGGGCTGCGTCACATGGGACTGGGTTTACCATTGGGCACAATACAGGGTGAAACAGAGGTGTACGGCCAAGTCCCGTGGGTCAGGGCCTGGCTGCCACTGAGTAGGACAGGCTTGTACCATGATGAGGAGATGGTCTGTCTATGCCATCAGAAGGGGCCACGGGACCATCAGACTAGTAGCTCCGACTGTCACTGGGAGCTTGCCACCTATACCAGGCTCAAACAACAGCCTCCTGGCCAGCCTTCCTCACCTCTGCAGTCAGGGGTTCTTTCCCATGTGTAGACTACTTGCTTTCATTTTTCTTTTAGCAGCCCCCTCCCTCATTGATGACCCACTGGGTGGAAGAAGAAGACTCCTAATCCTCTGAGGAACCATTCTAAGTAGGACTTGCCGCAGGCTAGTCAGTATGCTAATTTTCCCGCTTCATGAAACAGGACAAGCAAAAAAACGAGAGCCAGGCTGCCGCCCACAGCCCCTCTAATAACCCTCCCACTGAGTCAAAGCTTCCTTCTCCCCCTTAGGCCACACTCTCTCCCCTCTGCCTGTCGGTCACTGCAGCTCACGTCTCTCGCAGGTCATCCTCCCATATCTGCAGCCTCTAGCTCTTCCTCAGCCCCCAGGGCTGCCTATATCCCTTGGAGTATGCCTATTCATACTCCAAGGGACTTCCTGTGCTGCTCAGCCTCTGTGGATGCAAGTGGTCCATGCTGACCCTTCCCGGCCCAGTGCTCCCTGAGGCCCCAGAGGCCAGCCTGGGCAGGGAGCACCTCAGAGCCTGGGCCCCACTCCATGTTCCCACTGTGGAGCTCCTCCCTCAAGCCCACTCACCAGCCTCCCGGATGTCCTTTACAATCTGGGCTGTGAGGCTCCCATTGTAGAAGGCCTTGGCACCTTCCTGGGCCAGTGTCTGCAGTGTCCGGGCCAGCCTTGGCATAATCACCGTCTCTCCCTCCTGAAGCACCTTTCCTTGCCGGCAGAACACCTCGCTGGGGAAGAAGGGGACTCAGGTAAGGCAGCAGATGTGGAAAACCGGACCAATTCTACCTCACACCCACACCTCACCCTTTTGTCCTCAGGATGCAGAGTGCAAATACAGGTAGGGCCTGTCCATAGGTGGGTTGCCCTCTCACTTGGGCAACAGTGTTCACTGGGGGGCCCTAACCCAGGCTCTGGATGTGTCTACACACTCAGTGAGAAGGGTTTGACAACAGCTTAACCCCACCGAGAGTCAGGCTCCTGAAGGCAGAGCACAGCTCCGCTAGCCCTTCCCAGGATAGGCTACTTGAAGGTGAGGCCACCTACCACAAGGCAGGCGTCTGTTCAATGATATCCCGTTTTTGGTTCAGGGCCATGGCCAAGCTCTTGCCCACAGGGAAACCATGGCGAGCCAGTTGGATGCTGGGCTGGAACAGGCGAGCCCAGGGTAGCCGCCCGTGGCGTTGGTGTGCCAGCTCATAGCCACGGATTTCGCCGGGAACTGCCACCGAAAGGCCACCTAGGAAGCAGGGATGAGCAGAGTTTGGAAGACAGACAGACAGACAGACTCTTACTCTATGGTACAGGCTTGCCTGCTTTGTTCCCAGCACCAAGCTCCATCCCCATCTCAGGCAAAGAGATGCCTAAGATCACAGCTGCGCCCCCTGGGCGGGAAGTGGTGACCACGCACAACAGGGAAGCAGGTGCCTGTGTGCCTGGGTTTGCGGCCCCAGATGACGGGGTGTGTCCTCAGAGGACCGCCATATAAGAAATCCAGTGCTGGGACTACCGCTGTCCACAAGCCCGACCCCCTCACGCCTCCCAGCTCTCAGTCTGAGCTATCTCAGTCATCATTCCTGTTCCATAAAATTCCTGGGCTCCCCTAGACGATACCAAAGCATGGTCAGGTCGGCGATGAGATGAGCCAGCTCTGTGGCTGTCAACTTGCCACAAGCTAGAAAGTCATCAGGAAGAAGGGAGACTCAGCTTTTTAAAAACCTCTTGTTTGTTTGTTTTGAAATAGGGTTTCTCTGTGTAGCCTTGGCTGTCCTAGACTCACTTTGTAGACCAGGCTGTCCTTGAACTCACAGAGATCCACCTGCCTCTGCCTCCTCTAGTGCTGGGATTACAGTCAGGCAATTGTAGCCTTTGCTGTCCTGGTTGTCATCAGAACAGCACAGGAAAGGGCAGTCTAAGGCAGTCTTGTGAGGCTAAGGTTTTGGAAACTTGAGCAAAGGCACTGTGGTTCCCAGCCACAAAGCTGTCACTGGCCCGAAGAACTCAAGAATGCTGGCAGGCCGGGCGTGGTGGCCCATGCCTGTAGTCCCAGCACTCTGGGAGGCAGAGGCAGGCAGATCTCTGTGAGTTTGACAGCAGCCTGGTCTACAAAGTGAGGCCAGGACAGCCAAGGCTACACAGAGAAACCCTGTCTTAGAAAAAAAAAAAAAAAGAGGTTTATTTATTTATTTTTATGTGTATAAGTCCTCAAGCCTGCATGCGTGTGTATGTGCCATTTGCATGCAGTGCCTAGGAGGTCAGAAAGGGACATAAGATTCCCCTGGACAGAAGTTACAGGTGCTGGGAAGTGAACCAAACGTCCACGGACATTCTTCTCTCTCCATGACGTGGCTCAGGGCATCACTGAGAAGGAATGAAAGAAGCTATCCGTAAGCTCCCAATGGTGATTTAACCATTCTTTATAGGAGGGTGTCATGGACACCAGAGCTGCCCCCAGGCCTCAGACTGGTACGCGTTCCCTGTGAGAGTCGATCCACACCCGTGGCCTACAGGGCGTCTCACCTTCCTGAGAGTCCTTGGAGTTATTGAACATGCTGGTATTGGCCAGCCTGGGGGCCACCTCTCGGGCATTGATAACCTCAACTTTCCCTGTGAAAAGAAACGTGTCGGCAGGCTGGGTCAGCCCTAAGCCCTCCTGTCAAGCGGGCCCAGAAGACGCCCAGCCATGCTGCTCTAGACCAACTCACTCAGATGTGAGAGGGACGGCCTGAGCCGCTCGCCCTCCCCACCCCGGGCACTCACGTGTGGTGCTGTTGTAGATGGTGAAGAACAGGCCGCCCCCGATGCCCATGCTGTGGGCATTCATGAGCCCCATGCACAGCAGGCTCGCGATGGCTGCATCCACCATGGAGCCGCCTTCCCGCAGCATGTCCCTACAGGCAGCACATAGGAAGGTGAGACCGAAGACACTCTGGACCACCCTGCCACATGCTTTGGCCACCCTGCCCAAAGAATGACACCCTCCCGTAAAGAAGAAGAGAGCCTGCGCCCAGCCTTCATGCTGCACCAGACTTATCACGTAGCCCAAGCTGGCCTCAAATGCTCACCTGAGGCAGATGTTTTTGTTTGTTTGTTTGTTTGTTTGTTTGTTTCCTTGCTTGTTCACCTGTTTTAGTTTATTGAGACAGAGTTTTATCCCAAGGGCTGAGATTACAGGTGATTTTTTTTTTAAGTAAAGTGTGTGAGTGTGTGTGTAGGTGACCCTTGGAGGTCAGAGGAGGCCATCAGATTCCTTGAGCTGCAGTTCCAGACAGTTCTGTGGGGGTGGGGGACTGGACTCAGGTTCTTTGAACGAGCGGTGGACAGCCTGAATCACTGAACCATCTCTCTAGCTCCAAAGGTTTTTGGTTTTGTTTTTGAGACACGCTCTCACTATGTGTCACTGGAAATCACTGTAGACCGGGCTGAGCTCAAACCTTGCAGAGATCCACTCTGCCTCTGCCTCCTGAGTGTTGGGATTAAAGACGTGTGCCACCCT
Source organism: Meriones unguiculatus (assembly GCF_030254825.1). Taxonomy (NCBI): domain Eukaryota; kingdom Metazoa; phylum Chordata; class Mammalia; order Rodentia; family Muridae; genus Meriones; species Meriones unguiculatus. Next base: position 10,834,965 of record NC_083363.1, read on the forward strand.
GCCTAGAAAAGTTTTTTTTTTTTAACTTTTTTTTTTCTTTTCCAAGCAAACAAATATACAAGATTTAACTGCGGAAAAAAAAAAAAGAAGGCTATTTTTTATCAATACATTTTCCTGCTTATGTCTCTAAATGGGAGCTGACTTGTACATATAATGAGATAAGATTCTAAAATGGGCAGAGGCTGGAGAGATGGTTCAGTGGCTAAGAGTACTGGCTGCTCTTCCAGAGGACCTGGGTTCAATTCCCGGTACCTACACCTTGGCTGTTAAGAGATAACAATTGTCTGTGATCTCTTCTGGCCTCCACATGCACCAGGCATACAAGTGGTACATAAACAAACACTCACACACATAAATTTTTTTAAAATTAAAAAACAAAACAAAACCAAAAAACACCTCACAATCTAAAATGGAGTTGGAACAGCAGCACTTTCTGAGACAACACTGAAAACAGGGGCCCAAACTGGCTAGGGGAAAATTAATCCCCTGTTCTGAATCACTGTTCCTTATCCCTGCACAGAAGAGAAGTCAGGAAAGGAGGAGCAGCCCCCTGTCCGCAGGACACTCTTTATGTCTGGTTTACAGAGGGGGAACCCGATCCTCGCCCAAGCTCACTAGCTGGCTGTCTTCCACAGTGTCTTGCCCTAGGGCTAGCAGACCCACTCACCGTCCAATCTCTGAGCAGCGCTTGGCATCCGTGGCCACAGCTACCCTGGAGTACACGTGGTCCTGCTTCCCAGAGGTGTAGGGCAGCCAGATGCAGAGGCCGATGATGATGAATACCAGGACCACGGCCACCAGGCCCAGCATCAGAAACCGATTCTTCATGGCTCTGTTGCCCAGTGAGACGGAGTAGTATCAGAACCAGCCTTGGGAATTCCCAGACCATCCCTGTCATGGGGCCCTGAGCTTCCTGTTAGCATCCTTGAACATGCGGGGGCTGTCTGGCCCCCAGACCTTCTGCCAGAAGCTCCGGATCCCACCTCGGCTATTACAAACCCTCTGTTCATCTTCAGGGCTCATTCCTGTATGGACTCCGTTCCCAGCAGAGACCCTCCCAAGGAGACCCTTCAAACTCCATGCACCCTGGGTACGTGCTTACGGAAGCCAAGCTGCTACCACCCTGAGATAAACTCCAGACATAATAGGTTTCAAACATCCCTTCTGTGTCCCCTACCTAGCTGAGAGCCTGGCCCTGCCCATGGACCCCTAGGGTGGCTTGGGGTTGGACATCTATCATACTTTCTGAGGAGGCACCCAAAAGTAGATGAGCTGCATGGGTCAAGACTTACCGTCCAGTGGGGGTACCACACCTTCCCTGGGGAGGTGGCTCCTAAAAGAACAGCTGTCTGGATGAGCAGGAACTCCCCGACACTCCAAGGAAACTTACAACCAGTCCTCTCTGAAATCGCCAGAGCAGGCCGCCTCCTCGTACTCCTGAAAATCCCAAAGTTGAACCTGAAGCAGGCCCAGCGCCCTCTGGGGTCGCCCATGCGATGCTCTCCCTCTGCCTCTAGCTGATTCTTTGCCTCCCATTGAACTCTGGAGCCAAAGAGGCTGCCAGACGCTTGCATGTATGCATGACTTCTCCCAAGAGCTGCCCAGGGAAGGGGTCACAGAACAGGGCAGGGAGGGGCCCAGGCATTCATGTGTAAGCCCCGGATTTGGTAGTAAGAACAGAGTGTGAACTGAACAAAGGGGTTCAAGGGTCCAGGCCCTTCCTGAGACTGGACCTGGTAGCCACCTATTGTGGGAGGGACTCTTTTGCGCATCACTGAACTCACTTGCAGGGGTGTTTTTTAATAGCTTGGGTGAGAACATGTAAAATGTTAAAACTGGGCCTGATGGCTACGCCTGTGCCCCTAGCGCTCAGAAAGCTCAGGCTGAAAACTGCCATGGATTTGAGCCCAGCATAGGCCACCTGGTGAGCCCTAGGCTAGCCTGTGCTACAGTGTGAGATCCTATCTCAAAACAAAACAAACAAACAAAAAACAAACAAACAGGTGGCGGGCTGGACAGATGGCTCAGTGGTTGAGCGCTGGCTGCTCTTGCAGAGGACCTGGGTTCCATTCCCAGAACCCACGTGGCAGCTCAAAGCATCAGATCTCCAGTTCCAAGAAATGCCCTCTTTTGGTTTCTGTGGGCATCAGGCAAGCAGATAGCACACATGCAAACCTGCAAGGAGAACACTGATACACAAAAAAAATAAACACATCTTTGAAAAAATAGGTGTCCCTCCTAGCTGATTATTTCCCCCTGAAGATGTCTGTCCAGGCAGAGAAGGAAAGCTTCAGCCTTACTCTGAGGCTGGTGGCTGTGTGTGTGTATGTGTGCATGCTGACAAAGGTGTGTGGGCTGCCTCCCACTCTGGTTCTTGCTTGTCTTTGTCCAGAACACCTGAGATCAGAACTAGTCAGGCTATCCCATGGTCTGGAAATACAATTCTTGTCCCCTCCCCCGGGGACACCTGAGGAGAAAATTACCGACTCCATAACGAAAGTGCTCCCCTCCCCTGGACTGGAAGGTGGGGTTGGTGGGTGCTATAACAGGATTCGGTGCCTCATCTCATGGGAAAGAACATTTGCAACTCTTGAGGCAGAGGAGAAAACTAAACCCCAAGGCAGAGGGGACTCCACCCTGTGTCCCCAGTAGCTCTGTGTCCCTAGTAGCTCTCCCTGCCTGAACCCAGATATGACTCCACTCTGAGTGACATACTCTCCCTCCTGTAATCCCTCTGGCCAGCTTGGTCCTCCAGAAGGCAGCTAGTGGGTTCCTCCTACCCACAGTGGCAACCAGACCCTGTCCTTGTTGTCCAAGGGACAGTCCACAGCCTTCTCTAGACCTTGATACAGGTACCCCCGTCCCTGGAGTGGGGCTAGGTCAGGGTCTGAGACTCCTGGTGAGAAAAATCACACTGGGGCCTCAAGCCTTAGAGGCCAGGTCTGGAACATGTGGGCATCATTCATTGCTGACACAGACCACTCCTGCCTATGTATGCAGTAGGGTAGGGAATTCGCATGGTCATTGCTCCCCTCCATGGCCTCCTGCAGCCATGCTCCATCTGGGGCACCTCGGGCTCCGTTTCTCCCAGTTTTGGGGGGTGTAAACTAGGCCCTGAGGGGAGCCGTCTGTAACTTCCACAGTAGACCCTTCCTTGTCCACCCATCCATCTACCTAACAGCCCCGAAGGGCACCCAGCAGGGTGTCCTCTTCCAAAGAGCCTGGGAAGTGGGCAGCCTTGACCCCTGACCCCTGTCCCTTCCTCCTGGGACAGTGTGACAGGGAGGGCGGGCCAAGCCTCCCGCAGGCAGATGTTCCAGTCCAAGCGGAAGCCACCCTGCGGGAAGCCCGGGCTTCCATTTCCCACCCCTCCACCCCAAGTTTTCTCAAAGATCTACTAGAACAACGTGCAAGCCCGGCTCCACCCAGATCAGTGTTGGGAGGGAAACTGAGGCACTGGTCCTCAAACCCAGACCCCTCCCTCTCTGTAACTCTGGTGGGTTTTCCAGATGCCTTGGAGGCAGTGGGGACCCAGGAGAGAACGCCACAACCTCTTCAGAGAACAGTTATGGGATGGAGAGGAGGCCTATGGCTCCTCCAAGGAAGTCCTGGCCACAAAACTGATTGTCCCTGGGAAGCAGCCAGATCCTTGCAGAATGGCTCAGGGCCCCCAACCCTTGGCATCAGGATCTGCGGTTGGGCATCTCTTCAGGGTAGAGGTAGGAAGGGGGGAGCAGTAGCATAGGATCCACGGGCTTACCTAATCCCAGAGTGCCAAGAGGTCAGCTAAAGGGCACCCAGCATCCCAGAAGGGCAGCTGGAGGCTTCTGAGTGGGGTGCGGAATAGGGAGTCCTCAGCAAGAGGTCCAGCCAGGCTGGGAGGATGGTCAATACTGACGTCACAGCAGCAAGGAGGCGCGGCGGTTAGGCTTGTCACCAGGTGACTAAAGTTCATGCAGTCCCAGGAGGGCCCTGGGCGGGAGAGGTGGGAGGTGCCAAGAGCCCGGGAAAGGGGCTCCCCCTTTTTCAGAATTGGTTCCCTCCAAAGGGCAGAGGCCACTGGTGAGCCCTTCCAGAGAGCCCCCCGCTAAGGCCCTCTGCGGATTTAGAGACAGACACATTGTCCTCACAGTGTTCCTGAGGCAATGAAGTAGGGGTACCCCCAGGCACTAGACCATAGCCCAGATCTAAGAGGCCTCGCTGTACCCGACTGGTCAGTGACAGAGGTGTGTTCCTGGAACAGGGCCTGGAGCCCCAGCATCCAGACCGGTTCAACCACCAACCAAGGAACATTAGCCCACAGGCCCAGACATCGACAAGAACAGTTTAGAAAGGTAAGCCCCAGAGCAGGCCAGACCTGGCCCAGCCTCACACAGTCCAGGAGGGCTATCCTGCCACCTGGTCCCTGCCCCAAATTGCTGCTGTCCCTGATTAGCACACCAATGACCTTCCAAGTAGACATGGCTGTGGGTCTACCTTCAGGGGCATCCGCCAGAGAGAACTGCCGGTTAAGGCTAGGGGTGGTGGTGTAAGCCTTTAACCTTAGCACTAGGGGTCAGAGGCAGGCTGTTCTCTGTGAGTTCGAAGACAGCCAGAGCTGCATAGTAAACTGTTGTGAAAGAAAGAGAGAAAGAAAGAGAGAAAGAAAGAGAGAAAGAAAGAGAGAAAGAAAGAGAGAAAGAAAGAGAGAAAGAAAGAAAGAAAGAAAGAAAGAAAGAAAGAAAGAAAGAAAGAAAGAAAGAAAGAAAGAAAGAAAAGAAACCGAAGTTTACATAAAAGCATTTTGTCCAAGCTCAGCTGTCCCTGGAGAGGTAGGCAGCCCACACACAGGCCAGGACACCCCACTCCATCTGCTTGTAAGGACAGCTGGCTAAGGGAACGCAGATTTCTTCAACCTCCCAGTCCTGTCTGTATCCTGATAGGACACATACCTCTCCAAGACCTGAAGCTGGAATGAATCTGCCTTGTTGGCTGCCCAAGTGATATGGATGGCAGAGGATCAGAAAACACACCTATAATCGCCATAGAAACACACGTATGCACCTCACACACACACCAATACCCCCTTTCACACACACCCGAAATCCTCAAGTACACCTATACCCTTTACACACACACACACACACACACACACACACACACACACACACACACACATCCCTATACCCTTCCTTCCAATGACTTGCAAAACACTGCTTGCTGGAAACCTGATGAAAGGAATAGCTTAAAGTGCCTAGGCCTGGACCTGGAGGTAACAGCCCCCTGGAGCTGCGGAATGACTCACTGCACAATGGTCGCCTCCCCACCCCACCCCCCAAGCCCAGAGAGAGGCAGGCACGTCTGGATTGCTGGCCATCCTGCTGCCGGGCCTGTCAGCTCCTCCTGAGTCTCTTCATCCCAAATCCTCTTCCTGAGAACCAGGACCCACAGGCTTTGTCTGAGGAGTCTACTCTGAGCCCCTGACACCCGCCCCACACGTGCAGCAGAGGGAGAGGGAAGCTGGGGCAGGCTCCCTCAAGCCCAGCTGTCTGATAAGAAGCCAGGTTCTGCCTACCTGTGTGGACCCAGGGGGACCAGGGCACCTCGGCCAGAAGTGCGGTGCCCTCCTGCTTGCGCAGGTGGCTAGGTGGAGGCTCGGAGGAGATCACTGGAGCCTCTGGAAGGGCATGGCACAGAGCTGAGGGACAGGACCAGGTCTCCACACATTCTTGGGGCCCCCCAAGCCTATCTGCCCCACCTACGGTGTTGAGCACCTCAGAGAGGGTGAGGAGGGCTCTGGGGTCACACAGCAGCCGGGCCACAGGCAGACACGTGCTGCGTTCACTCCCAGTTCCACACCAGCGGGAAGACTAAGTCCCCATCCCCAGCTGTGACCCAGCTCCTCCCTTCCCTCCCCCAGCTGGCCTGGGATGGGAGGAGGCTTTAAAGGTACAGAAACTACTCCAGGTAGAGAGAGGGTTGGCTCTGAAGCCAATCCCCGGGGCCAGGTGACCTGGAAGAGCAGGGAATGGCTCCGAGCCTGGGAAGTTTCCTAGGAGAAACCTGAGCCCTGAGGGCACAAGTGAAGCTTAAAGGAGTTGGTTCCCCCAAAAGAAGAGTGCTGACTGAGGCTCCTGTGTTCAAATGGGGGGTCACACAGAGCCGGGGTGCAGTCAGATGTCCTGTCCTAGTACATGTTATGGCTGAAAGCCTCGGGGGCCCATACAGGGTCCAAGAAGTCTGCTCCCCTCCGAGACTGCCAGATCGAGGCTGGCCCTCTACACTATCTGGGCCATGGCGTGGGGGAGGGGCTGCCGCTCCACGCAGTCTGGTTTACCAGACTGAAGGAAATCTCACCACCTCAGGGTCTTTCTGATTTCCTCAATTTTTTAATTAAGGGCCGATGTTGTCTGGCCGAAGGTGGACAAAGCACTTGGCCAGGGAAGTGGAAACCCATCTGTTTACGCCCTCACAACTTCTCAGAATAAGATGGTTTCCAACCAAGGGGGCTATTCCAAGCCTCTAGGCCCCAGAATCAAGGTCCTCAGGGTTTGTTGCTTGTCAGAATCACTCCATTATCATGATCCTCAGCTTACTCCCACCCATTCCCACGCACATATACACACGCAAGCACGGACACACATGTAGACAAACCCGGACTTGTGCAAGTCCACTCTGAACTCTTCAATAATCCTCCAGCTGGGGGTGGTGGCACGCACCCAGCATTCTGGAGGCAGAGGCAGGGGGAGCTCTGTGAGTTCGAGGCCAGCCTGGTCTACAAATAGAGTCCAAGATAGCCAGGGCCACACAGAGAAACCCTGTCTCAAAACAAAACAAACCAAACAAACAAACAAAAAAAGAAGAAAGGAAGGAAGAAGAGGACAAAGAGGAAGAAGAGGAAGACAAAGAAGAAGAGGACAAGGACAAAGAGGATGGGGAAGAAGAAGAAAAAGAAGAAGAAGGAAAAGAAGAGGAAGAAGAAGAGGAAGACTCCAACCCGAGTGGAAATCACATAATCCTCTCTGGGCTTACGCAAAGGCTCATGGGTAAGAGCTTTGCGCTGAACAGTAGGAGTTTGAGTAACCAAACCCACCTGGTAGAAGAGAGACCTGAAAGCTATCCTCTGATCAACACATGCACTGTGTAGCACATGTAAACACACACACACACACACACACACACACACACACACACACACACACACGTGAAATAAATGTTGGGGCTGAAGAGATGGCTCAGTAGTGAAGAGCATTGACTACCCTTTACCCTTTCTTCTGACGACCCAGGTTCGAGTCCCAGCACCAACACCTGCTATTCTAGGTGGCTCACAGACATCTCTAACTCCAGTTCCAGGGGAATCTGTTACACTCTCTGACGTCCTTGGGCCCCTGCACATAGCTGGTGCATAGACATAGACAGACATGCGGGCAAACTGCATACACACATACAATAATAAAGTGCAACTTAAAATACTTTCACTATTACTTGTGTGTACATGTATATGTCTGTGTGTGAGAAGGTCAGTGGGGTGTCAGGTACCCTGAAGCTGGGGTCACTGAAGGTCAGCGGGGTGTCAGGTACTGTGAGCTGCCTGTTGTAGGTGCTGGGGACCGACTGACAGGTTTAAAACAAACAAAGAAACAGACAAACAAACAAAAAATCCACCGAGAGGTGGTTCCAGGTTAAGACACTCACTGCTCACTGCTCTTCCAGGGGACCCAGGTTCGATTCCCGTCACCCACAAGGCTGCCCACAACTGTCTGTAACTCCAGTTCCAGGTCATCTGGTGCTCTACCAGGCATACATGCAAGCAATACACATAACAAGAAAAAGACAAACAGTGCCTCTAGCCAGGTGGGGAGGCCAGGGCCTAGAGAAAGGAATAGAGACTACAGTGAGAGTAGTGCTGAGACCTGAGAGAGGTGAGAGGGAGCCCACGCCCGGAAGCTGGAGCTGGTGAGGCTTCCTGCAGAGGTGGTTCCACCGAGGGTGTGGAGGGCCATTGACCTCCTTTGCCCTTCTCCCTCCCCTCCTTGAACTCTAAGGTATCAGGGCTGGAAAAGCCTAGGAGCCTAGACCTTGAAAGCTAGGCCAGACTGGACTTTGAGAACCCTAGGAGGCTGGTCAATGTATCACCATGCTGGGTAACCCATTAACCCTGGCTTGCTCATTAAGACCCTTGCGTGTGCCTCTTCTTTGCTCCTTGGTTTGCTCTGGGGAACTGGGCAGAGGGCAGTCATGAGGAGGGAGTGCTGGTGGGGGTACTGGTGAGGGCTGGCTGAGCTGGGCTCTCTGTGTGCTTCTCCCTGCAGGAGCTTTCGCATGCCAGGGTGGCCTGGGGGTGCCACACCACCATTTCAGCACCTTTCATCTTAAAAGTACTCCTGTGCTGGGACCATCAGTCCGTGCCTCAGGGGCCTTGGCCCAACAGGAAGGAGACTTAAGAACACACTGAAGGGAAGGCTCAGGAATTACTGTAGCTCCCCTGCAGAGAAGTTGGTTCACAGTGGCCCCCAAGGCACTTCCTGTTTCAAAGGGCTTATCTTCCCCCATCCCATCTTAGAAGACATAGTTCTGGTACAGCAAGACTAGCACTGTTACTACAGGAAACTAAACCCTGAGGGTTTCAGCAGTTCAAAGGGTCGGGGAGGGGTTCAGCAGGACAGGAATGAAGATGAGGAGAGGCTGTGCCAACCACTTCCTGAAACTGCCATCTCTCCTCAGCCTCCAACCCCACCCCATGTCACTGTCAGGTCCAGAAGGCTGACGTTGTCTGAATCTGAGCAGGTCTTGAGCCTGCAGTGGGTAAGGGTCACAGCTGAGGTCCGGTAGGCTAAACAGTACAGTCACAGTGAGTAATCAAAGTGGGTGGGTCCAGACGTGAGCAGCACCTCCCCCATACAACAGGATCGCCCTCCCCACCCTGAAAGCCAGGAACACTGGATACCAACGGGGGACATTTTATACCCCCGCTTTGTAAACCGGTGGAATGAAACCGGCTTCGAATCCAAACCTAACGACCTAATTAACTTTAGGATCACAGAATCTACACGTTTGTTCTGACTTCCCAGCACCCTAGGGACATCGGCTCCCACATCTGCCACCGCTGGAGAGCTCAACATCTCGAAAAGCAGTTGGCAAGTTCTCCCTAGAGTCCAGCCCCAGCTTGCCTCTTGCGGTGCCTTCTGCAGGCTGGAAGAGTCAGTTCGTTTCTGAAGGGTCTGTTCTCAGACTCTTGTAATCATCCAGTCATCGGAGGCCACAGATCAGGTGGCCTACCTGGTTATAGCCCCCCGCAACCACAAGGACCACACTGACGAGATGGAGCCGTCTGTAAGTTATGGGCTAGTGTCACCCAGTTGGTGTGGAGGAGGTATGCTTGGATTCACCACAGCAAGGGCAGAGTTCCTGTGCTACACACACACAGGCACACACATATACATGCAAGCTACAAGCCTCCATTTTTGGCACTGTCCCCCCCGTTCCAGCACTCACCTTTGGTGTGAGTGAAACCTGCATTTAGCCAAGTGTGTGATCCTCCAGGATCGTCAGCTTGCTAGTGCCTCGGAACACTCAGCCACAGGGCCAGCCTGGCACCTGGTGGCTCAAGTCCAACTCCAAAATTCAAAGGTGGAGTCACAGAGACGTGGGCCCTGTTGTCCCCAGTTTCACACCTGACCTCGCTGAGAGCTGGTATGGGGACCTGGGAGGCCTTTCCCTTTCTGGCCTCGGTTTCCTCTCTAGAGAGGATCAGGGAGCTAGAAGAGCCGATGAGACAGACTTCAGGAGGCCCAGGAGCTCTTCAAAGCCTCAGCCTGGCTCTGACACTCAGCTTTGAAGTCACTTCTGTTCTGTCTGATGAACAATTCTGAGACTCAAAGTGGCCCCTCCTGGCTTCCCTGCTCAGGCGGCATTTATTGTATCACCTTGTAATTATCTGTGGTGTCTGGAATCCCCAGGGGGCTGGGACAGAAGCCCTGTCTTATCCATGTCCTGCCCACCCCCCACACCCCACCTCCATCACATGCCATAGTCTTCAGGAGAGCCAACTAAATTCTCTCTCACAGCCTCCTGGACCTCAAGGCACTCCTGTTCACCCACAACCTCTCTGGGATTTTGTTGGTACCCAACCTGCCCAGCCCTTCCCTCTGCTCCGTGCTCACGTGCTCAGCTTACCCTTCCTCTTTGTGGCCGTTCCTCTGCTCCTCTACCTCTTGGATGCTGAACTCTTATATTATGCCCACCGAGCTGTGTCAGATGTTTGAGGTCAACGTGCCCAAACCTGAGCTAAGCAACTCAGACCTCTCCCAGCCACAGAAGCCAGAGTCCAGCCCCTCAGAGGGCCATCCCTGCATCTTCACTGGTCCCTTCCAACTGGTGCTATTTGTGACTTCCTCCAGGCCACACCTAACACCTTCCCCCCCCCCCCAGCCCCCAAGGGCCACTCCTATTACCTGGTGACGCCCAGTCATAGGTTGCAAAGCTGCTGTTTCCCTAATGGAACTCCAATGTTCAACATGTAAATTGTAACACTTTCCTCTCCCACTGGAAAACCCTTCAAAGGCCCCCTTTGCCCTGCAGAGAAATTCTTGCCCTGCTGGTGCCTGCCCTGCACTCTGTCTGCACTCAGTGCTCCTGCCAGGACATTTTACAGGCTACTACCTTGGCCTAAAGCATTCTTCCTTCAGACTCCCTACCTTGACGCCTCGACTTCCTAAACCTTCCTTTGCTCCCAATTCTGAGGGCAAAGCTGTCACTCCTACTCCTCCTGCCAAAGTCTGGAGAGCATCCACAGCACCCAGTCACCGTTCCTGAAGGGATTGATGCTGGCGAGGGTTGGATGGGTAGGCAGGCTCATTATAAAGGCACCAATAGGGGCAAGGTATGGCTCAAAGGTAGAATGATTGCCAAGCATGCAAAAAGACCCCAAGCTCAAATATCAGCACCGCAAGAAGGAGAAAAAACTGCCACAGATGATTAATTATGCAAAATAAATAAATAAATAAAGGCATACTTATGCAACACCATGCTATGCCAAAATCCTTTTACTCAGGTCTCTAATCCTATAATGCCTTTGCCATTTTACAGACAAGGAAACTGAGGTTTGCCTAGGTTTCTGTGGTGTGTTGTTTTCCCCACCACCAAGATCATGCTCACTAGGGAGCTCAGAGTGTGACCTTATTTAGAAATAGAGGCTTCTGGAGATAATTAGTTAAGATGAGCTCACGCCCGAGTAGGGTAGGCCTTTAATGCAGTAATTAGTGGGCTTACAAGGTGGCCGTCTGAGCAGTTGCACAGCCACGTGAAGACAGAAGCTGAGGTCAGTGTGACACAAGTACAAGCCAAACAGCCTCAAGCGTTGCCCAAAGAGCTCAGAAGGAAAGGAGGTGAAAGAGGATCAGGCCCCACAGTCTTGGGGGACGGGGAGAGGGCATGGCTCTCTGCTAACATTTGGATTCCAGGCCCCCAATAACCAGAACGTACTGTTTTAAGCCACTGGACTTGAGGCAGTTGGCTGTCAGCAACCACAGGAAAGTGATCTTTCTCCCTACTTTGTCTATGCCCACACACTCAGCAAAGAACAGCAGTCCTCATCTGTTGTCTCCCTTTCCTCTGTGGCAACTGTGCCGAGGGCAGAAGACCTGACAGGGTAAGCTCAGAGAAGCCGTCTCTACAGAGGATCTCTCTGCCTCCTTTCTCTCTAGTGAAAGTTTCAAGACCATCCTCTGGCCGGATGTGGTGGTTCAGCTACACAATCTCAGCACTCTGGAGGTGAATAGAGGAAGGTCAGGAGTTCAAGGCCAGGCTCAGCCACATAACTGAGACCAGCCTAGGCCACGTGAGACTCTATCTCAAACAAACAAACAGCAGAGATTGTATCTTTTGTCACCCTTACCAGGAATTTCGGGATCACCTGGTTACTTGCTGAGATAACAGCCTCGAGGTGGCTTTCCGGTTTGGGTGTTCTCTTTGGGTGAGTGAAAGAGCCCAATGACAGAGCTGGTTCAGTTCATACCCTCCTGTAGCCCTCTACCCTACTTGCTGGTCACTCACATCTTGGTGAGTGGCTTACCATGTGGGTAAGAACAACCAGGGTGCAACTGCTGCCAATTACCTCCAGGCAGTGCCCACTCAGGGCCTCGTATGACCCCATCAAGGCCCGGAGTCTGATGGCATCCTCCCTCTCCTACTCTTTGCCTCCCATCTTTATACCCCTGTGGGCTAAGGATGACAAGTCCTCCCTGAAGGACCCAGGACAACCCTCTATGCCCCACACCATTCCTGGAGATGGCAGCATCAGTCTCTACCTCTCCACGGGACTGTCACAAACCCTGCTGCCCAGCACAGCTCTGGGGAGAAGGGCCAGCAGCCTTGAGCTTGGTATACGGGTAGAGACTGTTGAGATAGAATGATATCCCTACTCCAGAGGAGACAGCTCTATGGGGCGGGGGGACTCTTGTCCAAGTCAGGTTAAGCCAAAAACAGTGCCTAAGAGCCAACTCACCTAGACACCCAGACAGCAAGCTAAAGAAAGCTTGTCTGGGGATCTGGGTCCAGATATCACACTCCCTCTTTTCCTGGAAAAAGTCTTCTAGGAATCTCTTGGCCAGGGAGGGTCATAGGGGAAGAGTTGGGGCCAGTTCTCTATCTGCTGCAGGTCTCAGTCCTAGGCACTGCCCGCTTGTGCCCAGCTCACTCTGTTCTAGTGTGGTGCCCAGCCCTCCCTCTTTCTCTTCCCCCTTGGCTCCCACCTTCGTCTTCTCATACTCCATGGTATGATGCTTAACTCTGGCTGAGCCTCCGGAAACAACATGGTCAGAATCTGGAAGGCTCCCACATCTGTCTCACGGTCCCGAGGGTGTAAGGGAGGACGAGGGGAAGAGGACTCACCTGGCCTCCAGCTCTGGGTAAGGGGTCTTAGAAGGGCCCTTGGGTACTTGGACTGCTGCTCAAAAGCTCTGGCTTTCACACACTGTCAATTCAGCAAACAGCCTTGGCCCTGGGGGAGGGCAGGCTGGGTAGTCATGCAGGTTTGCCAGGGAGGAAACCTGTCGTGCCAAGGTGGCACTAGGACAATACTGCTGCAGAGACGGGCACGGGAGGCTGTTGGGGAAAAAGAAGGCCCAGGAGTCAGCTTAAAAGTGGTTAGGGGGTACCAGTGAGTGGTCAAGCGATTACACCTTCTGCTGACTTCTGCCGTTCCGAGGGGATCTCAAAGCCTGGCATCCACTCTGCCACCTCCACCTCGTTTGTGGTCAAGCGCTGCTTGACCCAAAGGAAGGATCCTGGCAGGCATCCCTCGCTCAACGCTCTGGGATAGGTCTACCCCTCACATGCTTCCGCTAGGCTTGCACACTTGCCCGGCCAGGCATCCCAGACTCAGGCTGGACACGTGTTCCCTGATCAGGGGTCCGGGTCGGGGAGGCTAGAGTGCAGAGCCACAATGCCCCCCTCCCCCCCACGCACTGGGACCAGGTGGAGCTGCAGCGGGCAGAGCAGGCTTCCCACAGGGACTGCTGGGGAAACCCCGTAAGACCTAGAGTCCCGAACTCAAATTTGATCTTCAGAGGAGCCAAGGACCCCTTTTGTTAGGCAGGAAAAGCAGAGCCGGGAACGGACGCAGGGCTTGGTGCCAGGCTGCCCAGAGCTGGGCTTCGGCTGTGAACCTCTCGGGCATGGGGGTCAGAGGAAGCCGGCTCTGCTCAGCCTGCCCAGGCCTGCCTCTGTTCCCCTCCAAGCCGGGCAGGAAGTGTCATTCGAGCTTTGCCAAGGCTGGTAACACCCACACAGAACGGACAAGACAGATACACTTGCTCGCAGGGGCAATTCCTGCAAGTGGGTGCTGGCATTGCCTAAAGCACCCTCTCCTGCCTGAAGCACTTTTTTTTTTTTTTTTTTTTTTTTTTTGGTACAGTCAGACGGCGATTCCCCCCAGTCAGCACTGACTGGGGCCACAAGATTGAGAGGTGCCAAATGCCACCTTGTCCTCCTCAGCTTCTCAATCCTGGAGGCTCCCGGAAAGAGCTCTAACGCCAGGTCCTAAGCGGGCGGGGCCCTCGACAGAGAAACCTCTGCCAGAGAGGAGTGACCCTGGACTCCACGCTGGCGACCAGTGCCTGGGCGCGCAGCCGTAGACCCGCCGCTGCCCATCCCGCGCATCCCGGGCGGGGCGCGGCGCAGCTAGCCCGCCTCCCTTCCACCCTCCCGGCGGCCGCCCGCGGCGGCCATGGGGGCGCGGCTGGGGCGGCGGGCAAGGCCAGATGCCCCCGAGGCGGCGGGCGCTGGGCCCGCGCCCTACGAGCGCCGGGTGCGCTGGCTGCGAGAGATCCAGTCCACGCTCCGCGAGCGGCGGCCGGAGCGCGCTAGGCAGCTGCTGCGACTCCTGCGCCAGGCGAGAGAAAAGAGCGGGGCGGGCCGGGACTGGGGGGCGTCGGGGAGGAGCGGGGGTGGGTGGCGGGCTTCGGGGATGGGTGGGTTCCGTTCGGCGTGCACGGTGGGTTTTGCAGAACTGAAGGTTCTTGCCTGGAGGGAGGGCCAGGTGGGGCTGTTGGACCGTGTGCCAAAGGTGGGGCTGGCAATGTTGGGGCACTGGGATTTGAAGTGTGGTGTGGTGTGTGTGTTGAGGGACCACCAGGCTGGAGCTAAGAGCCCGCGTTTGGACTCTCTCAAGAGTTGGGGTGGGTGAGGGTTAGGGGCAGCTCATGCTGAAGGACAATGGAAAGAGCTCTGCTCCTCATCCTGCAGGAAGAAAGGAAGCAGCGGATGGGAGGCTGGGGGACGAGAAAGGGTCCTGGGAGGCACAGCCCAAATGGTCTGCGGGTGCGCCAGGAGACAGACACCATGACGGCCCAGACAAAGCCACAGCGCACGCACCACCCACTCTAACAGGCAGCTTGAACCCATTGGGCCCATTGCAGTGCCCCGTCTGGGCCCTTGGGAGACACATTTGGTACACAAGTCAGCGATCCCGAGCCCTGAGTTGCCCTAGGAGACAGCGATGCCTGTCCCAGCGCGACCCCTTGCCCTAGCAGACAGGGATGCCTGTCCCAGCAGGACCCCTGGGCAAATCACTTCCTAATTCAGCCTCCTCGTCTCCCCTGCGGTAGCTGCTGCTCCCACCATGAAGGTAGATGCTCAGAGTTAGAGGCACTAGAAGTGATGAGACAGGACCCAAACAGAAAACTGAGAGAGGGGTCTAGGGGTGTAGCTTGCTGTTAGAGCATTTGAGAGGACTCCTCTGTCCCCGGCACTGTAAAAAAAGGAAAAAAGAAAAAGAAACAGGATAAGCCAGGCATTTGGAGAGAGAGAGAGAGAGAGAGAGAGAGAGAGAGAGATCTTCCCAATCCTGCTCTTCCTCCACCACTGGGTGTCCTCTCTGTAGACTCAGCATTCTGGAAAAAGTGGAGCTGTGACTTTAAGAGGCACTGACCAGGCCAGGGGAAGGTAGGCTGCTGTCTGGGGCTCTGTCTGTGGCTGCCTAGACTCACAAGCCTCCTTCTTTCTGGATCCTCCCCCACTAGCTGGCATCTGTGGCTTGAACCATATTGGAAATACAAACAGGAGAGCAATGGCCAAGCATCCCCCAGCCAGGCATGCTGCCTAGAAATACAGATCACTATCTGGGATGACGGAGCCCAGGGCACTTGGCTTGCATTCTCCCTGAAAGCATCATGGAGGGAACAAACCTCAGGGAAGCAGCTAATTCCCCCCCCCCCCACCCTTGTACTGCAGAAGTTGAGATCTGAGGCATCTCCAGAACCTGACCAGCCTCATAACCTGCAGGAACTCTGTGACCACAGCCTAGTGTATGTCTTTGCCTGGCTTGGCTTCCTGTGAGTTCAGGATAGCATAGGGCAGACCCTTCTCTGGCTAAAGGGGTAGGGGACAGCACATAGAGGCTGCATGCTTGTAGGTTGCCTGCGTGAACTCTGAAAGCACCCTTTGTGTGCTTTAATCCCCGTACAGGAGGCAGAGGCAGGTGGATCTCTGAGTTCCAGGCCAGCCTGGTGTATACAGCAAATTCCAGGCCAGTCAGATCTACAAAGTGAGATCCTAGCTTGAAAAACAAAGAGAAACAAAAACAAAACCCAAAAAGCCTAAATCAAAGATATTCAGCCTCACATCATACCCATAGGTGTCAATGGGAGAAGGCCAAGGGATGAAGGCAACAGTACCAGGCTAGGGCCTGACCCTAGGCTCTGGTTGAAGAGGTTCTAGTAGGCTGGGAAGGGTGTGACGGCCAAGTCTAGGAAGTCATGGCTTCGCACGCTTTGTAAGTCTCTGATGGCACAACTTCTAGTGTTTGGGCTCCACCAGTGGAATGAAGGCTAAAGGTCAGATGTGTTTCATAGAGTGGTTCTGGCATCCCAGGGATGACTGTGGAAGGCTAGGAGCCCTGAGCAAAGGGATGAGGTCTGAACCTTGGCAACAGTGCTGGGAGAAGAGAGACTCCTTTGGAGAACTGGGGACAGAGGGAAAGGATGCTAGGTGATTCCTACAGAGGTGGACGGGGCGGGGACCCCTACTGTGCTCTGGCAAGGGACATAAGGCCAGCAAATGAGCAGGCTGAGTTTGATCTGCCTATGGGAATGTGATCTGGAAAAGGCTTGCTCCCAGAGGCAAAAAGATGGCGGCCCAGGTCAGGCAACCTCAGGGAAAGGAGGGTGACAAAGGACCCAAAGGGAGTACTAGGGACATCAGCATTCAAGGTTATCAGAGGAGTAAGATGTCACACCCAACAACCAGTCTGAGTAACCTGATTATCACCCCTGAGGCCACCTTTCCACCCCCACCCTCCCACTTGGCTGTCACCATATGTTGAGAGGGCCCAGCACACCCTGGGAAGAGCACCAGACACATGGGGACCAGTGAGAGCCACCTCCTCTCTGGCCTGGAGAAGGAGAGCCCCCACTATCAGGCTTACTCAGTTGTTGCTTCACCATCCATAGGACCTGGGCCTTGAAGGGAACCTCCTCACTGACATCCTCTACAGGAATGTGACTTTCCTTAACCTGGTGGACCCCATCTCCCATGACCTGCTGGTGAACCTGGCCCGGGACCTGCAGTGCCCCAAGAAGGTGAGGTCAGAAGGCACAGGCCCCGGAACCTGGGTTCTTATGCTTGCTGTGCGGCCTTAGGCAAGTCACTATCCCTCTTCAAGAACAGCTTCAGGAGTGTGTGTGAACTGTTTTGCTGAGCCCCAAAACCATGCTCTTAGGTTTCCCCACTGACAGTGATGTGTACCCCATATTCTGTGCAGAAGACCTATAGGGACACAGAACACAGCCTGCCTTTTTTGTTTTGTTTTGGTTTGGTTTGTTTTTGAGACAGGGTTTCTCTGTGTAGCCTTGGCTGTCCTGGACTCGCTTTGTAGACCAGGTTGGCCTTGAACTCACAGAGATCTGCCTGCCTCTGCCTTCCTGAGTACTGGGATTACAGGCATGTGCCACCATGGCCAGTTCCACAGTCTGTCTTCACACATCCACTATCAGAACCATATACTCTTGTTCCTGGGTCAGAACAGAGCCACCCTAGGCTGAGGGTCCTGGTCACTGAATCGCTTCCACTGCTGCTTGAGTCACAAATAAAACCTACGTCATGCTAAGTTGGAGCCTGTGACCCCTGTTCTGACAACACTTGCAGATGCCCCACTGTGAACATGGACACAGCACTGGCCTGTATTTCTGTGGTGAGCCACGAGTCCCCAAGAATCTTGAACACAATGGCCTCCCCGCCACCACCACAAACACATGAAATAAGGGGGCCCACTGTAGGATCTGTCAGCTCTGAAGCCCACATCTGTATTCAACTGGCTAGTCTGCAGTCACCCCCATGGCCACCTAATCTGCTGTCACTGTGCTGTGTTGCATGCTCTGAGGGCTGCTAACAGTATGGAAGAATGTTCTGGGTAGTGGAGCATGTTCAGTGGCAGCTGTGTGGAAAGCACACCTTGTGTTTCGCCCCAGGCTGGGCCTCTTTAGAGAATCATGTGGTGCAGTAAACATCAAGCCCCGGCCCTAACAGCCCAGACCCAGGCCCCACAGGCGCAGCACGGCACAGCTTGAACAATGAGAGGAAGAGCATGCTGACCTTGTTCCTATTCTCTGGGACTGGCGTCTCTGGAGTAGGGCTCCCTCAAGGGGCCTGGTCTGGCCTCCTCCTTGTGGCAAGTCCCCTGGGGGTGTTGAGGGTGGCAAGCTGCCGGCTGATAGCTTGAGCTACTGGCCTTAGGCCTGAGGACAGGGAACAAGGGCTCATTGTCTGGGCTTCCTCCCACCGGGCACTGCGGGCCTCAGACTGGCCTGTCTAGCTCCCAGCAGGCAGCCTCTCATGGCCGTATGCCAGGCTACAGCCGGAACAGAATGGAAGGGGCTCAGGCTTATCCTGACCATGGCGCCCCCGCACTACCACCTCCTCCCTCCCCCCCCCCCTGCCGTAGGACCATGAGCTCTGGAAGTCCACGGATAAGATCTGCCGGCAGCTCATCTACCACCTCACTCCTCACTCCAAGCGAAAGCCCCACAGGAAAACCCAGAGCAGGTAAGGAGCGCCCAGCCACAGCCCTTGCACTCCATCTCTCAGGATCCCTTCTCTGAGACCTAAGTGTGCAAGGATCTCGCTTTGCTGTCCCTTCGCCTTCATCTACATTAAGGCTCCAGCCCTGGCAGCCACCCTGGAAAAGAGCAGCAGATGCCCCTAAGCCAAGCTGCATGTTCCGTGTGGTGTGAGTTGCATCCCATTTCTTCCAGGACAGTGACACCTGTCATTCACTGGTCCCTCCATCCCTGCCCCTTTCTAGGGCCTACACCTCACTAGGCTCTAGGTATATTAGGTAAAATCTTCATAAGGATGCAGATTCTGAACCTCCCATTTCACAGGGAAAAATACCAACCTAGGAGGTGGGAAGCAGCTTACCTAAGGTCATCCCTTCCCTGATTCTCCTGCAGCCTTTTAGGAGTTCATCAAGTCCAGACTTCCTGACGCACAGACTTCCATAGCCTCTCCATAGCTTACTCTGCTGACAGTCTCCTGCTTTGGTCACTGTATGCCTCATGACACAGCCCAGAATCAGTTCTGGTACCCAAAGGCCTAGAACCATACCTGGGAGCTGACTCAAGCTCTGTTTATCACTCACCCACCCTGAAACCCACAAGGTTTCAGTCTTGTATCTTGGGGCCCAAGGTGAGCCCAAGACCCATGAGATTGCTTCCTCCTGTAGCAGATGGAGCCCTAGCAATGTTCTCACTGCTCTTCACAACCCACCACCAAAGCAGTCCTATGTTCCCTATCAGGTTGTGGATAAAGAACAGGAGAGAAGGCAAGAGTGTGTCAGGGGCCCCGCAAGACCCTTTCTTAGCCTCTAAAAGCCTCTTCCAGCTTAACACAGGGAGGCCTCCTGTAGAAAGAGCCCACAGTATCTACTTCCTTCCTCCCCTTTCACTGCTGCCTGTCTCACCTCTAGCCCCAAACACTGAAAGGACCAGAATGACACCATATCTGATCATGGCAAAGTTTTTCATTATCTAAAAGGATGCAACTTCCTTTTAGGAAGCACAGGAGGAAGGGTGTAGGTTCAGGGATCAGAGTACTGTGATTTAGAGCCCTGGTCCCCACTCAGTGACGTACAGCCAAGAGACCCTTCACGTTTCTTTCAGTTCCTTTATAGAGTGGACCATCCCATACACCCTCGGGTTGTCACGAAAATGAGTAATATTAACAGATGCGGAAAGCCACAATAATGAGTCCACATATGGAGCCTTAATGCATACATGTAACCTATTTCACCAGAGGGGAAACTGAGCTCAGAGAGATTTCCAGCATTGCCTTTGGCCACCAACTTTAAAAATGGCTTAACATCTTATTTATTTTTATTTCTTAAGTGTATGAGTACTTTCCTTGCATGCATGTGTGTGCACTGTGTATGTCCTTGGTGCTGGAGAGGGCTAGAGGGTGTTAATTCCTTGGGACTGCAGTTACAGTTCTTAAGCCATCATGTGGGTGCTAGGAGCTGACCTTGGGTCCTCTGCCAAAGCAGCAAGTGCTCTCAACTGCTGAGCCATCTCTCCAGTCCCAGAAGTGGCATTTTAAATTAGGCCTAGCCAGGCCAGAGGACCTAGTTTGCCTTTGGTGGGTGAACTGTGCAGCAGCTGGGGTCCTCCCTGGTTCAGTGTTCCCACCCACATCCCTCCGTAGCCTCAAGAGCAGCCTCCAGAAGACCCTGCTGGCAGGGGAGACTGTGGACCTCTCTGGCATCCCGCTCTCAGCCCGAGATGTGCAGCACATGAAGCGCTACCTGGGCAGCCACGGCGTTGAGCTGGTGGTTCTGGACCTGAGCTTCACGGAGTTGAGCGATGAGCTGTTGCACCTGCTGCTGCCCAGCCTCTGGGCTCTGCCCCGCCTCACCCAGCTGCTGCTCAATGGCAACCGACTGACCAGGGCTGCTGCCCGTGAACTCACCGAGGCCATCAAGGACACCTCTAAATTCCCCGTGCTGGCCTGGGTAGATCTGGGTAACAATGTGGATGTGTCCTCCCTTCCCCAGCCCCTGCTAGTTGGCCTGCGACGGCGACTGAGTCAGCACACCTCTCTCCCTACCATCTACGAGGGCCCAGACCTCGAGCCCGGGGGTGGCATGGCCGAGACTGCTGCTGCTGTCTCCACCTGGGGCTCTGCGGCCACTGAGCCAGGACCAGAGCCTCAGGGTTGTTGTGCCAGGTGACATACTGCTGCTCTGGCTCATTGCTACTGACTGAGGTCTTTTGAGAGCCAGGTAATTGGAGGCCCACGATGTCCTACAGAGAGACAGCAAAAATGCTCAACTTGGGGTGATGCAGGTGGAAGGAGAAGGGTTTGTGGGAGGCAGGCCGGCCAGCCCAGGCTAGGGGCTCCACCTCACCCGGTAAGAGGGGCCCCTGTGCCCATAGCCCAGACCTTCCAGGAAAGGATGGTATCCCTCACCTCAGG
The DNA here is from genome assembly GCF_030254825.1 of Meriones unguiculatus. NCBI lineage: Eukaryota > Metazoa > Chordata > Mammalia > Rodentia > Muridae > Meriones > Meriones unguiculatus. The sequence goes on from NC_083363.1 coordinate 10,855,908, forward strand.
TTTTAGGTTCCACAGACTTCAAACTCAACTGAGCTCCAGGCCTGTTGCAAAGGTAGGAAAAACCCCACCTGCCCAGAGTGGGTGGACCACAGCCATGCTGGTGTCCCTTAGTGCTCACTCAGCTCCACAGAGACCAAGATGTAGGGGTCATGGGTTCAAAGGTGTGGGCTCAGGAGTTAGAGTAGACCTGGCCTCAGAGCAGGGATTGAGCTCTATACATTTGGGAGTTTTGGGAGTCACAGCCAGGCAGAGTTCTGCATGGAGCCCCCCAATCAGGGCCCTTCAGTGTGCACTGGGCTGGGACAAAGCTTCGCTCACTAAAGGCAAAGCCACAGTGGATCTGAGGGACACAGCATTGCCCATCTTCCCTAGCTCTAGTCTCCAGGCTTCTGGGATAAGGGGAGTAAATATCTCCTCGCAGGGCGAGGAGATGCATCTGGCTGGAGATGAAGAGCTGCAGTGTTTCCTCTAGTTCAGGGGTTACACACAGCATATAAGGGGGCAAGGTGGGCCCAGACAGCATCAGGAATTCTCAGGGCAGAACTGACCTAACGGTATCTCTATAGGGAGTTACTATCTTCCTTTCCAAAATCCCTCAAGATGGCCTTCCAACTAGAAGCCTAATGTCTGCTCACCCTTACTACCCCATTTAGCCCAACTAGTAGACAGGCAGGGCAAGTGAGGAAGAGACTCTGAGAAGCACAAGATAGGGAAGCCCGTGGCCTAAGGCCTCTGGGTAGAGTCAAGACATAAGGCCCGGTGACAGTGGAGAGACCCAGTGACAGAGAAAAGCCTCGGAGCCAAGGTAAAGCCGGTGTCACCCTGGACCCGTGTGCCCATGGCCCACCAGCTCTGACCCCCCAACCTCCCTGTCTGGTTCCAAATGGGCTAGGCACAGCACATCCAGACCCCACGAAACTCCAAGTCCAGCACATCCCTAGTCCAGGGTGGCCAAGAAGGGAGAGGGCTGGATTACCTCAGGTCCCAGGCCTGGGAAAGAGGGCAGGTGAGGAAAAGGAATTCACCTTACTCTCCATCGCCTTAGAGAACTGCTTATCAAGAGCTCAGGGCCTCTGGCTCGGCTCTCCGCTTCCTGGGGGACCTGGTCGGGTCCTCTATCTCTTTGGGTCTGGGACCCAGCTCCTCCTACTTGTTAAACAGAACTCGCTGTCTTGGCTCCTGACACCCAGTGCTTCATCTTGAATTACTACCTGGCCCCCTCCCCCTTGTTTTAGAGACTTGGCTTGGAAGTTGTGGGACTTTCTCTTTGCCTTAACCACTCATGACAAGGGTTGGGGCTTTCTGGAACGAGGCAAATCAGGCTGGAGCATGGGTCAGCAGAGGGAAAGAGGGGAGGACCAGCTTTGGGCCCAGCAGACTGATAACCCCATCACATGCTCAGGCGGCTGAGTTCTCCCTGTAACTCCTTGCCGTAAAAGCAGAGCTCTGAGCCTCTCCTGCCCTCCTTCCTCTGCCCACAGCTGGCCTGAAGCTAGCCCACAAACCTTTAGATATCACTGCGCAGCAGGGCTCCTCCTGGGATGGTGTGTGAGAACCAGACCCATGTGTCTCCCCGAAGCTTCCAGGCAAATCCAGATGGCAGCAGATGGCTTCGATTTCTCCACCTTTAGGAGGCAAGTGACGCAACAGCCGAGCTAGATCCTGAGACGGCTTTAGGAGATGTGGGCAAAGTTGGCTTTGCTGCTATGCAAGTGGTCCTGGCCCTTCACAGAATTCTTATGACCTCCAGGAGGGAGATTCCACGAGCAGGGACAGAGATTTCCAGAAGTGAAGGCTGTGCCTTGTCTGTGTGCTACTGTACCAGAACACCACATCCTGGTCAGTTATAAACAACACAAGTTCACTTAGCTCATGGTTCCGAAGGCTGGAAAGTCAGACAGAAGAGGTGCATCTGGCGAGGGCTTTCTTGCTGTGTCATTGTCTTCATCACGTGGCTAGAGAGCATGAAAGGGGCAACAAGGATTTCCATGCAAGAGGGAAGAGCCCCGCTAACCTAATCACTCTTTAAATCATTCGTCTGGCCTGCTGGGTTTTCAGTGCGTGCATTCTGAGGGAGCTATTCAAGCCTGCAGTGCTTCACTCAGCTCGGTGGCTAAGAGAGCACTGACCAGGAGAGAAAGAAGCATGTAGGACCTTGCTCACGTGCCAACCTAGAGGCATACAACCTGGGTCCAGACCCCTCACTTCCTAGCAGCATGGTCCATTAGGGAATTAGGTACAAAAATCCCCCTTGTTCTCATGAGATGAGAAGGAAATGAGGTTTGAAAAGGACCTGTCACATGAGGCCAGCATGCCAGTGTCAGTGAGACCTTCACCCAGGCTCTCTGTGTGGTGAAGTCTGGCAAGAGGTAGGCTGAAATGCCTATCTATCTATCTATCTATCTATCTATCTATCTATCTATCTATCTATCTATCATCTATCTTAGCACTAAGAATTGGACACTGGGCCTGAAGCATACTAGGCAAGTATTTTATTCACAGCACTGCATCCCAGCTCTCCATGTTCTATTCATTCATTCATTCATTCACTCATTCATTCATTCATTTTATTACTTATTTAGCTACATTCTTAGATGGAGCCTGCCCTGGGCTTGACTTTTCAATCACCCTGCTTCTGCCTTCTGAGTGCTGGAATGACAGGCCTGTGTCACTGTGTCCAGCACAATCTTGCTGAGAATCCAGAATCATGGGCAACTGGTTCCTGAAGCATCACAGCTTCTTCTGGGTGGAAAGGAAAGCACACCTGTCCTGGGAGATTGTTGCCAGCTGTCACCACTCCCGTCATCTCCACTAACAAAAACCTTCAGTATTTTCTTCCCAACTGCATACTTTTTGTTTTTTAAAACAGTAAATTATTAAAAAACAAAACAAAACAAAAACAAAAACAAAACAAAACCGAGTTGTTCTGAGCTGGGTGTGGTGGCACATGCCCGTAGGCCAGCTGTCACGACGTAGTAAGCGTCTATAAAAATTGCAACATAATAAAGCAAACACACTGTGACAAACTTTAAGTGTGCAGCATAGTTTTATCAGATTTACACATTCATAAAAACCACAGTAGTAAATGTGTCTGTCAGCCCCAAGCTTGCTGTGTTCTCTGCTGACCCCTCCCCTCCACCCCCAGAAACCACGGGTCTGTGTTCTGCTCCCATAGATCAATTTACATTTGCTAGATTTAGACCAGTCCGTGGGATCATACAAATGTACCATTTTATATAGTTTTTAAAAAATAAAAAGACAGCATAATTATTTTGAGACATCTATATTATTGCATGTATCAAGACTTGCTTTTAGAATAATATTTCATGGGTGTACCAGTTTATGCATGAACCTGTTGATGGATATCCAGTTTCTAGGTTCTGGCTATGACAGACAAAGCTGCTATGAAAATTCATGCACTAGTTGTGGCATGAACATTTCGTTTCTCTTGAGTAAGCGCCTGGGTATGAGTCTGTTAATTAGCCTTTCATTGCTGAGGAAATACCTATGAGAAACAGCTTAGGAGAGAAAGAATTTACTTTGGTTCATTAATTATTCCAGGGGTGTCCATCCACATTTACTTGGTCATTCAGCCCTATACTCTTGGGCCTAAAAAAAGGCTAAAAGTGTTCAAGCAAAGCCATTCACCTTGTGGCTACTAGGAGAGAGAGAGAAGTTGCGGGGGGATAGACTTTGGGTGACCTTCTTCTTCCAATAACCCATCCAGCTCTAACCTCATCAGTGGATTAAAACACGGGTGATCTAGTTACCTCTGTAGAGCACCACTGGCTATGAATCAAGCCACTAATATATCAACCTTTAAAGGCTACAGTTCATATCCCAACCTAGGTCACACGGTAGATGTCTCTAACACTTTAAGAAAGTGTTGCACTGATTTTCAAGGTCTTTATATAATTTTATAGTCTTGGTATTAATGTACAGGATTTCGGGTCTTCCTGTTTATAGTTGCTGATTGAAAACATTAATAGTCATTGATTGAAAACATTAATAATTAATATCATGGTGTGCACAGGAGGGTGGGAACACATGGGAAGGTCAAAAGACAACTTTAATGACTTAGTTTTCTCCTTCCATATTTACATGGGCTCCAGGATCTGGACTCAGAATGCCAGGGTGGCACAGCAAGAGCCCTTACCTGCTGAGCCATGTCGACTGCCTTCTGGTTTTTAATTTGATTTCGCTATTGTCTGAGATTGCAGTGTGGGTCTGAACTGTCTGAATGTGTTGGCTAGTTTCTCAGCTCATCATATGGCCAATAACTGGTAAAAGTCTGTGCTTGTAAAGAATGTGAATCCCACAGCAGTTGGGTAATCAATAAGCATTGATCAAAGTCAGAGTGGTTGAGGATATTGTTTCAGTCTACACTATGCTTGCTGATTTTCTGCCTATGTGTTCTGTTTCTGCTGAGAGGGAACACTGAAGTCTCTGACTATAATGGTGGATTTGTCTCTCACTGATGTTCTACCATTTTTTGCTTTGTGTTTTCTGAAGATTTATTACTGGGAACATAAATGTTCAAGACTGCTATGAACCCTCAATTAACTCTCCTGCTATCATCATGAAAAGGACCCTTACATCCTGGTGATATTCCTTCTTCTGAAATGTGCTTAACTCAGATTAATTAGTCACATGATGCTTAATAATCATAGCTATATTATTACTAATAGAGAGGTTTTATGTCAGGCTGATGCAAGCTAGAGTAATTTGGGAAGAATTAGTTGAGATAATATACCCACCAGATTTGCCTATACACAAGCCTGTGGTATATTATTGTTAATTAGTGATTGGTATGGGAGGGCCCAGGGCACTGTGGATAGTGCCATCCCTGGGCTGGTGGTCCTGGGTTCTATAAGAAAGCAGGCTGAGCAAGCCAGGAGCAGCAAGCCAGTAAACAGCACTCCTCCATGGCCTCTGCATCAGCTTCTGACTCCAGATTCCTGTTCTAAGTGGGTGCTTGCCCTGACTTCCCTCAGTGATGGACTGCATTAACTGTAAGCTGAAATAAACCCTTTCCTCCCCAAGTTTCTTTAGTCATGGTGTTTCACTGCAGCAAGAGAAAACCTAAGACACAGACTATATGTGCTTTTTTTATCCTTTTATTTTAAATATTTATTATTATTTTTAAGTGTGTGTGTTACTGGATCTGCTTGGAGATTTAGTTACAGATGATTGTAACCCACCAGAGATGGGTTCTGGGGAACTGAACTCAGGTTCTCTGGAAGAGCGCTCTTAAACACTAAGGCATCTCCCCCAAGCCCCTTTTCATCAATATTTATTTTGTTCTTTTTTTCATACAATATATTTTGGTCATATCCTTCCCTTCCTCAGCTCCTCCCAGATATTCTCTGCTTCTCTACACATTCAACCTTCTATTCTGCCTCTCTAAAAACAAACAAAAACCCAGCAAGATAAACACCAAAATGAAACAAAAGGTACCCCAACACACATAGAAAATGGAGTCCGTTTTGTGGTAGCCAACTACTCCTGAGCATGCAATCTGTCGTGGAGTGGCTGACAGACTCAGTGATACGCTAAAATCAGTGGAGAAACCCTATTTTTCCTTTCCCCAGAAGGCATCAGCTGCAAGTAACTTCTTGGTCAGGGGTGGGACTTTATAATCTACCTCCCTTCTCAGGGCTAGGAATTTGAATCTGCGCTGGTCTTATGTATGCTATCATAGTCTCTATGAGTTAATGTGTTTATCAGTAGTCAGGAAGACACTGTTTTCTCGGAGGCATTGACCACGTCTGGCACCTGCAATTTCCTGCCTCTTTTTCTGTACAGAACCCTGAGCCCTAAGAGGAGGGTGTTGGCAAAAGGTTTGTAGCTGGGTGATAGTGATTACTTTTCTCCTCTGGTAGCATGAAGAATACCTTCCAATACCATCAATGCTAATCTTTAAGGCTGAAGTTTCTAGTTAGGCACCATCTTGATTTTATCATGCTCAATGGCATAAGTGGTATTTTCAACAACACAGCCTTGCTGTCAGGTTGTGAAGATTAACCAAGAGCCTTGGCAATAGCCTATAAATCCTCCAACCCCCCAGGGCTATGGGACCCCTTTGGCCAGTGGCTCAACAAGATGTAATCCATTCCTTGCCCTGGAGGTTTTATTTGTAGCATAAGATGTCTAGTTGGGGGATTCTCTCCCCCATTACATGGTGACTTCATTTAAATACCTTTCATAGATGTAAATATATTTAGGAAGCTTCTACAATAATGGGTTTCCATAAAACTTTTTAAAAGGTCTTTCATGTTAGCTGTCCCTCCTATTTTCTCTTTTAGCCTGTCCTCTCATTCCTATTCCCATTTAATCCTCCTATAACAGTTTCCTCCTTATTTCTTTATAACAATGTACACTGTTTCCCCTTCTTTAGAAGATGCCCTCTTCCCCCTGGTCCATTACTAGATACCGAATCTCTGTGATTATTCAGAGTTAAGCACACATATTGAAAGCTTAAAGAGTAAAAATCCATTAGTAAGAGAAAACATGCAAGATTTGCTTTTTAGGTGAGTTATCTCACTTAAAAGGATTTTTTTTGGTAGTTTCATCCATCTACCTGCAAATTTCACAATTTCATTTTTCCTAACAGCTGACTAATATTCCACAGTGTAATCATAGCAATTTTCACTATTTATTCATCAATTAATGGTCGTCTAGGCTGTTTCCAGTTTCTGGTAATTATGAGTAGAGGAGCAATAAGCATGGATGAGCAAGCATCTCTGTAGAAAGATATAGGATCCTTTGGATATACACCCAAGAGTAGTATAGCTGGATCACACAGTAGATCAATTCCCAGCTTCCCAAAGAACCACCACACAGATTTCCATAGTGGCTGTATAAGTTTGCAGTCCTGCCATCAATGAATCAATATTCCCTTTTCCAAAATCCTTGCCAGCATGTACTGTCATTTTTGTTTTTTAATTGATCTTGGCCATTCTAATCAGCCAAGGTAAAATCTCAAGGAAATTTTAATTTGCATTTCCCTGAAAGCTAAGGATGTTGAACATTTTTAAAAAATTCCCACCTGTATGTATTTCATCTTTTTAGAACTTTGTTTAGTTATATACACCATTTTAAAATTTGTTTGCTCTCTTGATGTTTAAGGTTTTTGTTGTTTTTCTTTATATATTCTAGATACTAACACTCTATCAAATGTATGATTGGTAAATATTTTCTCTCCACTCTACAGGCTGGCACTTTGCTTCAATTATGGTATATATATATATTTTTTCTATACAGAAGCTTCTTAGCTTCATGAGGTCTCATTTATTAATTGTTGGTCTTAATGTCTATGCCATCAGTGTCCTATTCAGAAAGCCTTCCTTGTGCCAGTGAGTTCAAAACTATTCCCTTTCTCTTTTATCAGATTCATGGTATCTGTCTTATGTTGTGGTCAGTTGTAACTGAGTTTTGTTCAGGATGATAGATATGGATCCATTTTCATTCTTTTTTATGCAGCTACCCAGCTTGACCAGCACTATTTGCTGAAGATGCTTTCTCCAGTGTGTGTGTGTGTGTGTGTGTGTGTGTGTGTGTGTGTGTTTTGGCTTGTAAAAAATCATGTCTGTTGGTATATGGAATTATGTGCATGTCTTCAACTCTCTTCCACTGATCAACACATCTGTTTTTATGCCAATATCATAGTTTTTATTACTATAGCTCTGTAGTACAACTTGAAACCTGGGATGGTGATATCTCCAGCAATTCTTTATTGTTCATGTTTGTTTGTTTGTTTTTCTATCCTGTTTTTTGTGTGTGTGCTCTAGGTAGCTGGAGCCTGGTTTTGTCAATTTCTGTGAAGAACTGCGTTAGAATTTTGATGAAGTGGTAGGATGGACATTTTCACAATGTTAATCCTACCAATTGATAAGCATGGAAGGTCTTTCCAACTTCTGATGTCAATTTTTTTCTTTTTATATTTAATTTTACATGCATTAGTGTGAAAGTGTCAGATTCTTTGGAACTTGTGTTACAGACAGCTGTGAGCTGCCATGTAGGTGCTGGGGATTAAGCCTGGATCCTTTGGAAGAGCAGACAGTGCTCTTAACCACTGAGGCATCTTTCCAGCCCCCTCAATTTCATCCTTCAGCAGTGTCTTAAAGTTTTATTATACAAATCTTTCATTTGCTTGGTTAGAGTTAACCCAAGGTAGCCTTTCCTTCCATCTTTTTTTTTTTTCAAAGCTACTGTGAAAAGTGTTTCAGTTCTGTTTGTCATTTGTATATGGGGAGACTACTGCTTTTTGCATGTTAATTTTAAAATTTGCTACTTAGCTGAAAGTATTTATGGATTTTAGAGGATTCCTGGTTGAGTTGTTAGGGTCTTATATGTATAAAATCCTATCATCTGCATACAAAGATAAGAATTCTTTCCTATTTGTATCCCTATCGATTTCCTTCAGTTGTCTTCTGGCTCTAGCTAAGATTTCAAGGATTATACTGAGTATATTTGGAAAGAGTGGACAATTTAGTTCCTGATTTTAGTAGATATCCTTTGGGTTTCTCTTCATTTAGAATGTTTGCTGTGGGCTTGCTGTAGAATGCTTTTATTATGTTGAGTTATATCTCTTGTAATTTCTACTCTCCAATGACTTTTATCATGAAGGGTGCTGGATTTTGTCAAAGGTCTTTTCTGCATCTCATAAAATGGTTATGTGTTTTTTGTCTTTCAGTCTTTTTATGTGGTAGATTATGTTTTATTGGTTTACATATCTACATCTCTGGGACGAAGCCAATTTGATCATGGTGGATAATGTTTTTGAATTTTTTTTTTTTATACAGCATTTTGCCCGCCATGTATGTCTACTCACCAGAAGGCACCAGATCTTGTTATTTGGTCATGAGACACATGTGGTTGCTGGGAATTGAACTCAGGACATTTGGAAGAACAGCCAGTGTTCTTAACTTATGATCCATCTCTCCAGCCCTTTTATATGTTCTTAATCCTATTTGCAAGTATTTTATTGAGGGTTTTTGAATGTATTTTCATAAGGGATATTGGTCTATAACTTTTTTTAAAAAAGGTGTGTGCCGCCACCTTCCAGCTAGGATGCAGGATCTTTTAATTTTCCTCTCTGTTGAGACTTGCTTTGTGTTCTAGTATGTGGACAATTTTGAAGAAAGTTTCATACGCCACTGAGAAGAAAGTATATTCTGTAGTGTTTGAATAGAATGTTCTGTAGATGTCTGCTAGGTCCATTTGAGTTATGATGTTATCTCCAGCATTCCTCTGATTAGTTTTTTGTCTGGTTGACCTGCCTACTGTTTGAGTGGAACACTGAAGTCACCCACTGTCACTGTGTTAATAATATGTGATTTTAGCTGTATTAGTGTTTTATTAACTTGGGTACCCTTATGTTTATGCATACACATTTAGAATTGCAATATCCTCTCGGTGGATTTTTCCTTTATTGAGAATATAGTGTTCTTTTTTTTATCTCTTCTGATACATTTTGGATTGTAGTCTAATTTTTCCAGATATTAAAATTGCTACACTTGCTTCTTAGGTCCATTTGCTTTTCCATCCTGATTTGGTGTCTAGTTTTGATTTGAGGTATGTTTCTTGGTTGCAACAGAAAGATGGATCCCATTTTGTAATCAAATATCATCTTTTTGTTTGTGCCTTTTTCTTGGGGAACTGACACCATTAATATTGCGTTACTAATGAGCAGTGTTTATCAATTCCTGTTACTTTTGCTGGGATTATTTATTCATTGTGTCTTTGTGTAGTTATCCTTCTGTTCAGATGAAGTGTTCTTCTAGTGCCTTCACTAGACCTGGATTGGTGGACATGACTGATAGTTTTGATGGTTATAGTACTCTGGGTTGGTATCTATGGTTTCTCAGAGCCTTTAAAACATCTGAAAGATTTCCTTCAGAGTCTCCATTGCAAAATCAGGTGTTATTCTAAGGGTGTGCCTTTATATTTGACTTGTTTATGCTTTTGCCCCCCCCCAGCCTTTTAATACCCTTTGTTCTGTGCATTTAGTGTTTTGACTACTTTGTCATGTGGAATTTCTCTTTTGGTCATGTCTATTTGGTGTCTGTTTCTTGTATCTTACGTAGATTGGGAAACTTTTCTTCTATTATTTTGTTTAAAATATTTTTTCTGTGCGTTCATCCTGGACTTCTCCTTCATTTATTTCCATCATTCATAGACTTGGTCTTTTCATAGTGTCTCACATTTCCTGGCTGTTTTGTGCCTGGGTTTGTTTAGAATTAACACTTTTCTTTTTAGACTGGGGTATTCATTTCTTCTATCACATCTTTAACACTTGAGATTCTTTCATGTCTTAATCTGAGGTTTTCATTTGACATCCTGAGTATTCCATTTCCAGTTTCGCTTCAATTTGGGTTTTCTTTAGTGATTATATTTCATTAAATTTTACTTTCATGTTTTGAATTGTTTTCATTATTTCATTCAATTATTTGTTTTATAATCTTCACTAAGGCATTTAGTCATACCCTCTTTGAGGTCCTTGAACATATCCATAATTGATGTTTTGAAGTCCTTGTCTTATGCTTCAGGTAAATTGTTTTCAGTTCCTATTTCAAAAGAAGTTGTTGGCTTCTGGAAGAGGCATTGTTTTGGTTGTTCATGCCTGTGTTTTTGCACTGGAATATAAGCATTTCGATTAATGGTTTTGAAGTGTTTCTTGGTTAGATATCTTCTTCTGGGTGGGTATTTTATTCTTTTGGTTGCTGTTACCCACTCTGGATCCTTAGCAAGTAAGTATACAGCTGTGGGATTCCCAATACAGAGTGGTCCTGCTGGCCAGTGGAGGTTGTAAAGGGATGGAGATCGGCTAGACAGAAGGGAAGGCAACAAGAAAAAATTGTGGGGACCCAGGCCTGCATGAATGGGCCATGTCATTAGGAGATGGAGGTAGGCTAGAGGTGCTTACTTTTTAATTTTCTTATTTCTACTATTTATATTTTTACATGTAGAGTATTTCTGAGCTGAGGAGAGCATGGTGGCATGACTGTAATCCTAGCACTTGGGAGGGTAAGGCAGAAAAACTACAACTTAAATACAAGTCTAAATTTCACCAAAAGTTCAAGGCCAAGTCTGGGATACAGAGTAAGATCACATCCAAAAACAAAAACCCAAACAAATGGTAAACACACTTTTAAAAAATTATGTACACGGAAATGCTCTATCTAAAAAAAAAAAAAAAAAAAAAAAAAAAATGATGATGATACAATGTCTATGTTTACCTGTGAGGGTGTGTGTGCATATATATCATACGTTTCCAGGGATCAAACAAACTTCAGGTGTACATGGCAAACACTTTTGCTCATCTTTCTTGACAATCTTCTTGCATAGTTCAGGCTGGGCCTGGAACTCACCACAATCTTTCTGCATCAGCTTTCCTAGTGAGTGCATATGTGGAGATCAGAGTACATCATTGTAGAGTTGGTTCTCTTTTCACTGTGTGTTCTGGGGATTGAACTTAGATCATGAGCTTGGCAGAAATCATCTTTACACAGAGCCCCCTTGTTTGCCATACTTTTTTCCTTTAATTATTAAGAATACCGCACCCCACCAGTCAGGCACAGTTGTGCATGTCTGTAACCCCAGAACTCTGAGGCAGAGGCAGGCAGATAGCTGGGAGTCTGGTCTACAAATTCAGTCCAGGACAGCCAAGGCTACATAGAGAAAACCTGTCTTTACTCGTACTGGATTGAACCTAGGGCTCCACGCATGTTAGGCAAGCCTCTACCATTGAGTTGTATCCCCAGACCTTTGTTCCATCCATTTTTAAGATTTTTTTTTGGGGGGGGGGGAGTTATGTAACCTAGATTGGTCTTAAACTCACTGTATATTGGAGGATGACCTTGAATTCCTGTTCTTTTAGCTTCTATTTCCCAATTTCTGGGATTACAGGCATGACCCACTACTCTTACTTTCTAGAGACAGGAAGGATGCTGTCAGTCAGTCTTAGAACTTTTGATCTTCTTGCTTCTGCCTCCTGAGTAGTTGGGATTACAGGCCTGGGCTAGCAGGTCCAGCTTTTACTGAACTTTCCTTGTGAATTGAGTAACCTGATGTTAATTCCCACAGAGATTCAATCTGGACTCTTCTTCCTCCTCTCTCCAATAACTTTCAAGTTTCTACTTAATATTTATTTGAATTTATGTGTATGAAACTTGTGTACCATGTGCATGGTGTCTCTGGAGACCAGAAGAGGGTGTTGGATAGCCTGGAACTGGAGTTACAAATGGTTATGAGCCACCACATGCTGGGAACTAAACCTGGGTCCTCTTTGCACTCTTAACTGTTAAGCCATCTATCCAGCTCCTGTATTTAACTATTTGAATATACAGGATGAAGTTGTAACAATTCCTTTAATGCCAATGTAACATCTGTATTGGCTTTGGACTTCTTTTGGCTTTTCTCATTAATAACTGTGCTTTCCATCTTTTGCATGCCACCAATTTTTGAATGGATGCCAGACATTATTTTTACCTGGATGCTGAATATTTTTATATTCTTATAACATCTTTTTGAGTCTTATTCTGCTATACACATTTTAAAATGGTTTAGTTTTGAGGCTGAGTCTCATTCTACCCCAAGCAGACCTGGCAATTGTTCTGTACCCTAGTCTGGCCTAGAACTCATCTTGATGCTGCAGGCATGAGTCACCACACCCAGTTTAGACTGGGATCTTTGTAACTGGCCTAGGAAAACAATTTGACTTTTTTACGTCTTGTTTTTATGACTTGCTAGGCAGGTGCACAGTGATGCTTGTCTAGGCTAATTGCTCCTGATTTATGAGGCAAGACCTTCCCAGGTACCGGCTATTAGTCTGTTTTTGTTTTTCAAATGCAACACCCTCTTCATTTTCACAGCAGTTATTGAAGTCAGTCAAGTATTAAATAATTTAATTTCAAGGTGTTACTTATGTACATAAACTACATGTAATAGTGTAATCTTATACTTGAAAAATAAGAGATAAAATATATTTACTTCCTTGCATATTGTCTTCAACACCAATAGACTCTGCATGTACGTATTTGCAGTATGGACAGTGTGTGTAGGTGTGCTATGCTTATGGCTCTCTGCCTTATATTGTCTTGATACAAGGACTCTCACTGAACCTGGTGCTAGGCTGGCAGCCAGCAAGCCTGTCTGCTCCCTGCATGTGGTGTTAGACTCACCCGGCCATGCCTAGCTTTTTATGCTGGATATTTGAATTCAGGTCCTCTTTTCTCTGAAGTGTTTTTACTCAGTCATCTTCCCAACTCTGACATGGCTCAGCTGTTATTAGCACTTGCGGCTCTTAAAAGAATACAGGTTTGGTTCCCAAAACCCAAATGGTGATTCACAACCATCTCTAACTCCAGTTTTAGACTGGATGCCCTCTTTTACCTCCATAGGCATGAGGCATTCACACAGTACACCTACACACATGGAAGAAAAACACTCATACACACAAAACATTTAACCTTTAAAAATTTTGAGCAAACTTTCTATATTAAACAACAAAAAACAAAATTTAGCTATATAAATATGATAAATTGTGATTTCATAAGCATCTTTTAAAAATGGAAAGCAGTAAACAGTACTTTAAAAAAACTTTTACCAACATGTTGTGGGTTATTAATTATTGACTTTTTAGTTAAGCAGCAGTTATTCCTAAACCAGCTGTATACCCAAATCACCACACAGAGACTAGGATTTATTTAATTAACCTAGAGCATAATGTTGGGCAATAGTTACGCCATACTAAACCTCCAAGACCGCACAGTTTCCTACCATTCAGATTTCACCCATTATACTTGCTTTTAGTCATATCTTAGGTCCAGTTCATCTGGTCCCAAGACCTCCTGCTGACCTCTGCTCTCCTACTCCTTCCTTCCCTTTCCTACCCTCTGGACCAGTATGTCCCACTCTATTCTATCCATTGCACAGCACTGGCCGGTTGTTTAATTGACAATTATGGAGAACAAACGGTGGCATGTTTACACAAATTTGAGACAGGTGATGCTTAGAATAAGCATCCCAATGCAATTTCCGGATTGAAACCAGATAGCGGGGTAGAGAAATCAGCATTTGAATGAACAAGGGTAAATTGTATATTCCAGAAGAACATTATACCAACACCAACAACATAAAATAACAAATGTCAATTTTGGTGAATTTAAGAGATAGCTCAAGAGGTAAAAGAACTTGCTCCACAAGCTTAGTTTCGGGAGTTTGATCCCTGGACCCCTTAGTGGTAGTCCTGAAAGTTGTCCTCTGTCCTCCATATGCACCCTATGGCACCCCGCCTTCACACTCACAGATATAACACAAAATTAAAATTAGTAAGACTGGTTTTTTTTTTAACATTTCCTTGTCTGTAGACATGGTTTTCGTCCTAAACAACGAAAGTTTGCTACAAAGGTCCTTGATTGTGTTTTAGCATTCTTTGTGAGCAATATGCATGTATTTTTTTAACTTTATGAATGTATGCTTTGGTATTTTGGTTTCTTGGTAATTCCGGAGAGTGCATTCCCCAGGACCAGCTACTTCCTAATGACTGTCAACACCATGCCTGCCAGTGTGCTTTTCATAGACAAACCAATCAATCCTAGACTGATCACCCCGTACCCCAACCAAGGGCCAATAACTTGACAATTGAAAACCCCTCCTGTTACCCCAAGACCTACTGAAATCAAACTTGTCTCATACAGAAAGCACCATCAAGGCTCTGAGCCAGCCTCCCCTTGTCTGCTTTGCTTCCTGACTCAACCTTGGTACTTCTCCAGGTGAACTGGGTTGAGTTTTCCAGGAAATCCCATACCTATTTAAAGATTCAAGACTGATCGACTGTGGAGATTTGGAATTTGTCAGATCCAGAGCCAAATTATCTCCACGTATCTTTGGTCTGCTTAATAGCCACCTATCAACCACCTCTGTGTCTGGCCTATGTTATCATATACAACCTCACAGAATGCACGGCTGAACTATGAGCCTTCAACAACTCCAGAGCTAAGCATGTCATCAGATAACATCTGAGAACTATAGCAAGAGATTTTTCTTGCTTACTGGAGCCTTTGTTTTCTCACAATCAGGTGCTTACCCATATTTTGCTGAATACTCAAGATCACCCTACAGATATCCTGGGTTCTTCCGGCTTCTATTCCTTACCTTTGATTCTTCATTAAGGCAGGCTGCAATAAGGCTCATCCCTTGCTTTCTGGTCCACGGGGTGGAATCTTTTTGTAAAGTATAAGCTGGACAATGGCTAAATTCCCTATTTATTAAAAATTAATTTTCTTCAGTATCTGAAGCCTGGGATTTTGAAAAGTAATCTCATGTATTCTGTCTGCTTTCTTTTTTCCAATTACTTTCTTTTGCATTAGCCAATAGCAGAAAACAAAATCCCACACTTAATTTAAATATGAAATACTCAGTAAGAAACTTTTCATAGGAGAGTTGGTTCCATAGATCCAAATGGAGTCTAAACTTCCCTGAATATAGGAAAACAGTAGTTGTGGTAGTCAGAACCAATGCTACATGCTGGCCTTTTGGAGAGACTAGTCACTGTTCCATGGTGTCACCGTTCACTCTTTAAAAAATTACTCATTTTATTTTTTGAGACAGGTCTATTTATTTCTGGTTGGCCTAAAACTCCTTATAAAGAACAGGCTGACCTCAAGCTCACAGAGATCTGCCTGCCTCTGCCTTGCAAGTGCAATTAAAGACATAGACTACCACATCTGGCCTAAAGCTGGCCATATTCCCCAGATAATTTGTCTAATCCAAGAGCTCCAAGGCAGTGTATTAATAATGTATTCCTTAGCATGTGTAAGGCTCTGGATTCAATTCCTTAGCACAAAGTTTAACCACAGTACCCTACAAAGATATTCCTTTTCATATTCCAGATATAGATTAGTAATATATTCACATATTAGCAATGTATTGTAATCCCACAGATTACTGTCAGTCAAGTTAAAATCTGTAACAAGAAATGCCAAAACCCAAAAAGGGTAGAAAAACTTATGTAAGGAGATAAAAGCATCAAACACAGTGTTTCCAAAGAGAAGACACTACCATCAAGGAACATTACCATCAAAACAAAACTTCAGAACATTCAGAAAATCAACTTGGGGAGTATTTCCTGGAGTGAAGATTGAAAAATGGGCTTGGTAGATGATTCACTGGGTAAACGTACTTGCTGCTGAGCCTGATGACTTGAGTTTGACACTCAAGAGTCCAAAAGTTGCTGCCAGACAGCCACAGGCAGGCCACGGAAGGAAATAATTAACACATAGGGCAAGAAAATTTTCCTAGAAAAGGGCAGGATCCACTCTGAGAGGGTTCATCAAGGACTTGAACAACACATGGTAAGGACCAGGTCTCAAGGTATGTTTATAGCGACATTTCATAACTTAGAAAAATTACAAAGTATCAATGCCTTCAAAGCTGAAGTGTTGTACAGTAATGTCCTTGGAGAATAAGCATTCTATTTCCATGGAAGCCAAGACAAAGGCCATTCCAAGGGGAAACAGAACCCTCTATCCTGCGAAGGTCCTTAAAGTCACGAATTAAACAACTCAAAAAGCTTCAAAAGTCCCCAAAACTCATCAGATTCACCAAGTTTCTACTTTCCTAAACATAGATAAACAGTTAAGGACCACTGACACCCTTAAGACAGGCTGAGCTGCCTAGAAAGGGCACAGCCCAGCTTTGGTGAGCTGCCTGGAAAGGACACTCTCCTACCTGTTGAGCTGCCTGCAGATCATGTAGTACACCCCAGGTTTCTAAAGTCACCCATGGTGGGGTTTCCAAAGCCATCACCTATGGTGAGGTGAGTTTTGGTGGTATAACTGTCATTTTCTGTTCCTGTAAGTAACCCTTCACCCATATTATTATAAATTACCATAGCAAAATCCATTGGCTCACCAAGCTAGATTCTGGTAATATCTGTACTTTGGTCTGTTGTTGGTTCCCTAACTGGGATGAGTTGATATTTGTTCACAATGGAAAACCGGTTCCAACTTAGGCACTCTGGGGGAAAAAAATCACTTTTCACGTACCACGAGAAAGAACCTACACACAGAAAACAGGAGCTAAGCTGATGAAGGGCACAGCAAGAAATTGGGATGACAGCAATGATGCAAACTAGCTCAGACTGGACAGATAAAGTCACCTGATAGCAGATGATAGCACAAGGTCTTTATCTGAGTTAGGGACACACAGAAACTAAAGGCAAGAGCATCTTCACTCCTACGGAAAGTTCTTCAGCAATCTATGCTCACCAATAATAATTTAACCAGTCATATTGTAACAAGAAATATGGATGGCAGTACCAGAATTATAGTCAGAATGACAGTTGACAGGGAATACAAACAGCAGCCAGGGGAAGGGATCCAAAATAGTGCATAAACTGAGGCAGCAAGGAATAAGCACACAGACACATTTGAGAGGAAAAAGCAAGCAGCTGAAAGCAGAAGGGGGGAAAAAAAGAGAGAGGAGGGCAGAATCACCATTTTAAAAGTAAATCCTGACAACCTAAGGTTGATTCCCAAGAGGCTGGAAGAACTAACTCCCAAAGTTGTCTTCTGACTCCCACTGTGTGTTGGCATGCATCCCAACACTAGCTGCACAGCTGGGCATGGTGGTGCACGCACGCCTTCAGTCACAGCTCTCAGGAAGCCGGTGCAAGTGCATTACTGGGTCTGAGGCCACCTGGTCTACACAGCAAGTAGGACTACAGAGAGAACCTGTCTCGCTGCCTCTCACTCCCACCTTGGCGACCCACAGCCACGGCTCACGATAGAAAGCACTGCTGTTGGAGGGTAAAGATGCTAACATTTCACCGAACAGGCAGCTAGTGACTATGAGCATCCGTGATGGCTTACTGGGTGGAGCCTGACTGCTAATGCTGCAGGCTCAAGCTTGCATCCAAACCCGAGGAGAGACAATACATGTCAAGTCAGTGGAGGCAACAAATCAAACTATTAAAGTTGACATGAAACTGACCGAAAAGTCTGTAAAGTGCTTGATTACAGGTGTTTAGTAAAAGAGTATGGCCACCCTTGACCCCAACAATAAACCCCTTAGGCCAAGGATATCATCAAAGAATACTGCAAATACAAGAAAAAAACAAAGAGGGCTGGAAAGATGGCTCAGAGGTTAAAAGCTCTGGCTCCAGAGGTCCTAATTTCAATTCCCAGCAACCATATGGTAGCTCACAACCATCTATAATGGAATCTGATGTGCTCTTCTGGCATGCATTATGTACATAACAGAGCACTCACAGATTAAAAAAAACAAACAAAAGAAATTATTAACTGACCTCTTTTTTGAGGGCTTCTGTTAGCTCATCTCAGAATGAACCTTTGACAACACTTTCTTTCCAACAGTTGAATGATTCAAGCTGTTTTCCTAATCTCTGTTTATGCTAAGCACTCATTTTGCATATCTTATCCTTCCCTTCTTAATAATCAGTGTGCTAATCAATGCCAAGATGCCCACAGCCCTGTGTGGAGATAGCAGAGTAGTTGCAGACACGGGTCCCCTGGGAATCTCTGGACTACTTTCCAGGACTAGCGTTCAAAGACTGTCTTCAAATGCTGAGACACTAGGGTCACTAGACTACTAGATTAGGTACGAGACAGCTTCACAAGTTGGGTTACCCGGGTTACCCAGTGTTATCTGAGCTGAGCTGACTGATGTGCCACAAAGGTTACCTGAGCACAGTGCCATATTATGTGCACATGTAAAGATAACACAGTTCCTAGAGCTTCTCTAAGCTAAGTTTTTTTTTTTTTTGGCTCAACTGGAAACTGGCCTGAACAGCACTCAAACTCTTTATCAATAACTGCTATTTAAAAAGTACTGGCATTCACCCAGTACAAGTCAAATTCTAACGTGTTAGATTCTAACCTGCTGCCAAAGCAAACTACAAAATGAACACACAGTTCTTACTTCCTTGAAAACAAAACAAAAAACCCCTCACATACACAAACCACAAAACAGCCATATTTTATTTAGCTTAAGTTTCTCTGATACAAAGAGAAATATCAAAAGAAAACCTAGGACATACGCACATGTAGCCCCCCCCCCCCCCCAAAGAAACCCCTGCCATAACCTAAGAGCAAAAAGAACAAAGTTCCCTTCAACAGAGAAAATTATCTCCGCTTCTGGAAGATGTTTCCACGCCCCATTCCACGTCCTCTTCCTCTTGCAGCCACTGAAAGGAAGAAGGAGAGAGGTCAATGTGGTCAGGGATGCTCTCAGTAAGCACTACCTGGAGCCTGGGTATCAGCTCTGAATGGGACCTGGAAGGCCACCTGGACCAACACCTGATCCACTACTTGTACATGCTGATGGGGGAGGAAGAGGAGTGGAAGGTGGCACTGATAACCTGGTGTCAGGGTGGGAGGTTATGTTGACAGCAGTCTGAGTACACAGAAAAGACAAATTCTCAGGCCTGGGCTATGGAGACTAATAGGCCATTACAGATGCATTCAATTCACTTTGTATGGGGGAAGGGTCAGGTACCTGTGCATACATGAACATATACAGGACACAGGAAAGCCTCAAATGTTGCTCCTCATGTACCATCCACTACTTCGTTTCTTGATACAAGGTCTGTCACTGGCCTAGAGCTTGCCAAGTAGGCTAGGCTCGCTGGCTAGGAACCCCAGTGATCTATCTTGATCTTGTCAGTCCTGAGATTACAAACAGGTACTACCACACATGGACTAAACTCAGGTACGCATACTGTGTGGTAAAGCTCTTTACCCACTGAGCTACACCACTCTGGCCCTCAGCTTACTTTTAACTCCTGAAATACATATACTTAAGTGTTAGCATCTGTTAATTCTGGATAAGGAACTTTATTATTCTTTGAGTCTTTCTGCATGACAGAAATGCTTAATAGCAAACACTACCCATAAAAAGGCACGTGACTACCACTCTGATGCAATGTACCTAGGAGGCTAGAGGCTCGAAAGGACACATGGAGGATTCTGTGGACTGACAAAACAGTCTCATTCTTCTCTGTCCTTCAGAGCCTGGAGCAGTCCTGAGGGAGGAGTCTGATGGGAACCTAAGCATTTGCTGATAGGGCCTAGAGCCAGGGGCTGGGAAAGGCACAGGTGGCTCAGGCAGCAATCAGTGGGTCTGGGCAAAGTCACTGCCTGAAGTGCACAGCAAGTTGACTGGTGAAGGTGGGTCAGCAAGTGCAGCCCTCTTAGAGGCAAAGGGAAAATTTTTTTTTCTCTCTCTAATAGCATGTGTATTGTGTGCATATAGAAGTTAGAGGACAACTTCTCTAAGGCTTGTGCAACAATCACCTTTAGCACCACGCCATCGATGGCCCCAAGATTTTATCAGCCTTTTTAGAAGTCTTAACAAAACAAAAGAACAAAAACTACAAACTATTCTATCTTTAAACACAGAAGCTACCTCACACATTAAATATAATGATGGAGGACTCAGGGCCTTTTACACCATCAAATCTTTTTCCAAACAACAACGTAGTTGCTTAGGCCTATGCTTCTGTACCTAATAATGAGGCAGAACTTTTCAGGGCCGCAGATACAGACCACAATCGGGCTAGCTTCCAAGAACAGCTAAGTAGTCACTGGGGGCCATCATGGTTACACTTGCTGTATGTGTCAAAGCAGGATTCAATGTCAAGCTTAAGAAAATGTAAAACAGCCAGGCAATGGTGGCGCACACCTTTGACCCAGCGTTTGGGAGGCAGTGGCAGGCAGATCTCTGTGAGTTCAAGGCTAGCCTGGTCTAAGGAGTGAATTCCAGGACAGCCAAGGCTACACAGAGAAACTGTGTCTCAAAAAAAACCAAAAATAAAACAACAAAACAAAACAGAAAGAAAAGGTAAAACAAGGGTTGGCAATATGGTTCAGCAAGTAAATGTTGTTGCTGCCAATCCTGCCGACCTATGTGCAATCCCGAGGACCCCCATGGTGGAAGGAGAGAACTGGTCTGACAAGTTGGCCTTTGATCTCCACTTGTGTCCCCCACCCTACAAATAAGCTAATTCACACAATTTTAAAAAATTAAAATTAAAAGAACAAAAAAACCTGTACAACCAAAACCAACCAACCAACCAACCGAAAAGATGGCTCTAACTAGAGGGCTGGGATGGTAGAGTGCTTGCCTGATGATACTTTTGTGAGTTCGTTCATAAACTGGGCATGTGGACACTAGCCCTTGGGAGCTAGAAGGCAAGAGCACCAGAAGTTCAAGGTCGTTGTCAGGTACACAGAGCCTGAGGCCAGCCTAGGCACACGAGGCTCTAGTTTATCTGGACACATGGGGCACCAGAAGCGCCACTTAGACTCTGCACTACTGCTGTGGAACATCACTTCCCAGACAGGACATGGCTGCTGACACCGTGAATCAGAGCAGCTGTGATAAGCCATACGAGACCTTCGCCTCAGATCATAGCCACTCACTCATTCCTCCTGACACACCCTCCTACCCTCCCGATCCAGCCCCAGCTGTGAGTACAGAGAAAGTGGATGGTTAACTGATGGGGAAGTCCAGTGAAGCAGCTTCATGAACTAGCACCCGACAGTCACCTATGAATCTGCAAGAGGCACCCATGCTCCTGGGCAACCCTAATAAGCTCATTTGCTTATCAAGACAATGCGAGTGCAGTGGCTTCCTTGGTTCGTTGTTACCCTTTCTATCTTGAGAGAACAGGAAAAAAGGAATCTTGGGTGTGGGGTGGGAAATCACACACAGTTCTGGAAACGCTATCACACTGTTTCAGGTTATCAATCCATATCCTCACTAGACCAGAGCAAGTTTGCCCAGCCCTCTTGGATAGAATTTCTGAAAAGGAAGGACCTTCACTACAGACTGCATCACTACAGACTGGGCCTCTGCTTGTCTCTCCAGGGTCTTGCTATGTAGCTCAGGCTGGCTCTAGCTCACTGTATTCCTTCTACCTCAGCTCTTGAGTGCTAAGATGTGAGGTGTGAGCCACCACACCTTTCCTAAGAAATCTGCACCCCTACAACCTCCGCCAAGAACAAATTTGGGATTTTACACTACATTCTGTGACTGGATCAAGTAAGGCAAGAAAGAAAACAGGGAAAGGCCCCCATTACCAAGGACCTAAAGCCTTCGGGACAGATCAGGACAGGGTAGCAAGGAGATGCAGTCAGGTTCACCCCTGTCCCCAAGCAACAATAGTGCCTTCCCTAAAAGAAACAAGGTAAGTAGAATTCTAAGGCCATTCCCAGAGGGGCACCTACCTTGGGCCTTCAGGATAGCAGCTTTTCCTCGGCCGGCTCCTGAGCCTTGGTTTTTATTTTTCATGCTCTTTAACATGGGTGCATTTTTCAACATGTCAGGCAATATCAGAAATCGGATCTTGCTGCCACGAATGTACACCTGTTCCAGCTGTGCCACTCGGCCATCTCTGTAGGTGACTGTGATGTTGGACATCTGGAAGAAAATCAGTAACTTATTTGTAAGGTCAAAGCACTGGAGCACACAAAGCCAAGGAGCCTAACGAGACTAAATTCAGAAATACAAAAGCCTAACACCAGCATAAAAAAGAACCAGACAGAGATGGTGAACTATCACAGCAACAGCTGGCACTTCCTGTGTGCACCAGCCGACGTACACTTCACAGAAATGTCAGACATAAGTATGCCGCTCTCCCAAACATCTGCTAGGCTGCAGCACCGATAAGCACTGAGCTCAGATGCAGAGCTCCAGGATGCACTGGCTCCTGGGCCAGCCTATGAGGGACGGGGATAAAGCCTTTCTTACTTCATGTCCAAACTGCAGCCTCATGGGCCTGCTTGTACTCCAGCTGGAAAGGCACCTTCAAGGTCATATGTATGCAGCAGACACAGTTCTGACTCTTAGTATACGTTAGGAAGGCAGACAAGTAGGGACTGAGAAGTGGCTCTGACAGCACCGGCTTCCAGAGCCTGCACAAGGAGAGGACTTGAGCAGCCCCTCAGGACACATGGACTGGCGCAGTGCATCGGGCAGCACTGAGGACACTTCAGAGGGTAGGCGAATCACTCATGTTTATGGATGGGGAACTGGCTAACAGGGCTACGGCAGCATTTTGGGAGGACAAACGTGCTAACACGAGTAGGTGTAGGATGAAAGGAAGGAGGAGTCTTTATGAATCCAGTCAAGAGACCCACAGGGAACAGGAAAGTGACACAAACCTGTAGCACCAAATTCAGTAGGTGCTACCTTTACCGTAATGGCTTAATTACTGTCCTCTGGGCAGAAGAGGACTACACTTTATCTAGAATGGGGAAGCCTACACTGCAGACGTGCCAGCCTCCAGATTTCTTTCTTTTTAAAAATTTGTCCTTGTATATACTTTACATTGTACATGTCCCACTACTCATTTGCCCTTTCTTGCCTCTTCTCCCTGCTGTTAGTCCCTGTATTTCCAAACAACTTCACTTCTACTTTCATTTTCTATATTCATACACGATTTTATGTGACTATAAAATCTAGGAACCACAAATGAGAGAAAACACCTTTCTAAGACTGGGTTAATTTGCTTAAAGATCATTCGGCTACATAGTCACCCAGGACTCTGTCTTCTGTGTTGCTGCCTTACACTCCTTTGCTTTCTCAATGGCCATGTCATCTCTGCTTGAACACCAACAGTGAAAAATAAAGCCAAAACCTATCAATGCTCTGATGCTGTACCCGTTTACCTAAGCAACAAGAATGATTTCTAGGATTTCTAGAACTGTTCCTGTTCTACATTCAAGGGCAAGAGGGGCCTAGTTTCCCACCAACCAGCTGAAGGCTTCCCACTGCCATGTCCTTAAATTCTCCCAGTTCCTAAGTCCTTGTGACAGCTCCCCCGGACAAATGCCAGCACCTCTGCTACCACAAATAAGTAGCTACAGTTGGTTTACCTAATTGAAAAACCTGGATTCCACCCACCCCCTCAACTCCAGGCATACTTATGACTGTAGAGGATACAGAAGTGGTTTGAGGACTGCCAGTGAGATCTGGCTTTACCACCTTCCAGGTGTAACCCTGGGTACATCTTTAAAATTTTCTGAGCCCCAGTTCCCTTCCCTACTAGAGGAAATAGAATGTAACAAAAGCCAACATTTCCTGAGCACAAATCTGTGGCACTACCACAGATGACTGATTTTAGACGATGAAGATCTACAGGAGACAGCACAACCTGTCAGAGGCAGATCTATTCCTGAAGGTCCAAGCCTATCCTCCTACCCAAGGTCACATTGCCTTCATGTTTTGTTTGAGGTTCAAACCCAGATGTGACTCTGAACTACTCCCTACCTGAAAGTTTAACAGACCACTTTCCTGACCTGTTTAACAACAACAACAAAAATAATAAATAAATAAATAAAACAAGACACAGCATGTCTAAATGTTGTCTCAACTACCTGAGATATAACAAACTCAGTAATGTCTAATCTGAGCTATGATGTCTATTTTGGGGATAGATGATTATTAAGCCTCATCTCCCTCCCTATTCAGCATCTTCCCCCTGTGCCTAGATAATTTCCTGAGGCTGTCATATAGATCCAACAAGACTTAAACCAGGTGCTTCTACCAGTCCTATGTTGGGTTCTCAATGTCACCCAACAAATACTCTAGCACACTGGTAACTGTAACTGTCTCCAATCCTTTTTTTTCTTTCAATATTTTTGTAATTGAACAAATGTTAACACAGCCCTAAAGAGGGCCCTGTGTTTACAACATAAAGCTAAAGGCATTCTTTTTAGAAATATGTTTGTCTTAATTACATTTAAAAATATTTAAAGATTTATTTAAGTGTTTATTTAAGTGGATGACTGTAGAATCCGGGGACAGTGGGATTAAGATCCCCTGAGTGCTAGGAACCCAACACTGGTCCTCTGGAAAAGCAGGGAGTGCTCTTAATACTGACCATCTCTAGCCACAAGCACTTAGGTTTCTCTGAAAGTCAGGCAGAAACCTAAGTTTATGGTTTTCCTAAACATCCACAATAAATAACACAGACTAGCACCTGTGGGCCAAGGTGGAAAAAGCATGATGCAGTAATGTAGGAGTAATGCAGGAGTGTGTAATACTGGTATTTTGTCCATGGTTCTGGCCTCATAATTCTGTTTTAAAACAGTCTAGAATTTCTCTTCCCTTGGGTTGGTCAAAGAAACTAATTCTGATCTACCTTTCTGGAGTTGTCTATAAGAAAATTCCCACAACCTTCATTTCGGAAAGAGTAATGCCTGGCAGGGGATATACTTCAGTGGTAGATTACTTACTTACCTACCATGTGCAAGGCCCTGGGTTCCATTCCTAGTACTAAGGGAAACAGATGTCCTATCTACCCACTTTGAAATCCACTTACCACTAGGATTTAAAACTATTATTCCTATTCTATATTCAAAGGGAAGAG
Organism: Meriones unguiculatus; assembly: GCF_030254825.1. NCBI lineage: Eukaryota > Metazoa > Chordata > Mammalia > Rodentia > Muridae > Meriones > Meriones unguiculatus. The sequence continues at coordinate 10,881,307 of NC_083363.1, forward strand.
GGCCCCAGTTTCCCACCAACCAGCTGGGTTCCCCCATCCTTTCCTTTGTATATGTGTGTGTTCAAATCACTTTTCTACATGATTATTCATATTTCAGTCCTGTCTATTCAATTAAGTTCCCATAAAACATACACTGGAACTTCCAGATAGCTGAATAAGCAGAATTTCTGGGATGGTGATGTGTCATGAGGAAGCGTGGAAACTGAGCCCATAGGCCTTGCCTGACACATCTGTATTCTTAGTTCTACCCTCTACTATAAACCTGAAACTGTATTTCCCTGAATTCTATGAGTTGGTTAAACAAAGGTTGATCAAATCTAAGGAGGAGACAGTAGGAACACTGACTTATACCTGGTCAGTCAGCGCACAGGTTAAAACAAACCGGGGAGACAGTATTTGAGGACCAAGACCTCAACCAGTGATAGGTGATGCTTGCTCCTTGTAGCATTAGAACTGAGCTAAACGAGGAATACCCAAACAGTCAACAATGCACAAATGATTTCTTTCCTAGTATGTGGGGAACTTTCTCATATACAGTGTCAGGAGACACTGAGCCTCAGAGGTGTTTTTTCCTTCTGTATGGCCAGAACTGCCAACATCTAAAAATGTACACATACTTGAGGATAATTTTATACATACAGACTGGATATTCTGATGATGTTACTACATTACCAAATAATTTGACCTATCTTTGTTCTTAAGAAACACACACATAAAAAATGTTACAGGAGTACAAAGAACATCACTTACTTGAAAATAGTACATACAGCCTAAATACTGATTTGTTTTTCTTAAGCTCAGCAGCTTACATTATCTACAGAAATTTAATCACATAGTGGGGCAAGGTGGTGTTTGTCTGCAATCCCAGTGACTGGAGGCTGCGGCAGGATGACCCCAAGTTTCAGGTAGCGATGCCAATAGTCCTGAAGGTGCTGTTTGACAAAGCTCCAGCTCTTAGACGATCTGGACTGACCCTTCATTGCCCTTAGTGGACACCAACTTTTGCTGGTATTTATATTCCTTACTGTTAAAGGCTTCTCACCGAAAGCTAGACCTGGGATAATGTAACAAAAGCTGGTGTCAATAAAAATACAACCAATGGTAGTTCTCTGGGAAAAACAGTTTTGCAGAAAATTGACTCTTCCATAGAACCTATTACTTAGACACATACATTTAGATCATTAATAAGTGATGCCAGTAAGCATGAAACAGAATCTGAGAAAAACCATTAAAGAAGAAAAACTTAGGGAAGTTCTAGAAGTTGACAAATTATAACTGAATCATTAGGTTTTCATGTCCAGTTTTAGAAACATGGAACTAGTATGGACAGGAAAATATTTTGACTGTGACAAACCTTGGTACCTTCCTGGAGGCAGCAAAACAAGCAGTCTAGAAATCTTGATGTTCTTTTATCCTATACAGGACTGTAATAAAGATAGGGATCACATGGAACCAAGGGTTTACGACAAAGACACAGAGAGGGACATTTTGGCTCAGTGAACTGCCTGCCTTCCTGAGCAGCCTTGTCAGATCAGGACTTTTCTGATATTGTAGAAAAACAAAGAATAGGCTGCTTTTGCTTAAGTAATGTTTGTGTGCTGCTAGAAAGACTGCACAGTATTTAAGAATAGAAGGAAAGGATGGTGGTCCTATGTCAAATATAAAAGAAAAACAGAAGAGGAAAAGGAAGAATTAAATGAGGGACTGAGAGGCTGGGCTTCTGTAGAAAGAGAAGCTTGATATAACAAGAAGTAGGAAATAACATCTGATCTATTAACTTTGTGTCAAACTTAAACAAAATCAAACTCAAGAGTCATCCTGTCTAGCATTTCTGTAACCAATAGGCTTTATGATCCTGATCTTAAGGAAAAAGACAAGTTAAAAGAAAACTGATTTTATCATGTTAAAATTTAGTTCTCATGAAATTTGCTGTTTGCTTGATTTCTTTATGCTTATGCAATCAAGATTTTAGAAAAAAAAAGTATTTTAAAAGGCTATGTAATCAATGATTAAAGACTGAGGAAAACGGTTTTGTGTATAAATAAAGCCTGTGAGACACAGGTTGTCGGAGCAGATCAAGCTCTACCGAGATGGCTTCCTCTCTGTCTCTTGTAAAAAACTAAAAGGTGCCCTGCATCTGCTCTTGCACCCACCCGCTTCAGGCCTTATCCTCACTGGGCTGGACCACGGCAGAGAGGGCTGCAAAGAAAAACTCTCGCCTTAAAAACCGCATTGCAAGCCAGGTGTGGCGGTGCACACCTTTAATCTCAGTACTCAAGGAGACAGAGGCAGGCAGATCACTGTGACTTCGAGGCCATCATGGTCTATAAAGCCAAGACAGGGGTCCAAGACAGCCAAGGATACACAGAAACCCTGTTTTGGGGAAAAACAAACAAACAACAAAACAAACCACACAAACAACAATAACAACAAAAACAAAACAAACTGAAACAACCAACCAAACAAATTGAAAAACAAACCAGGGCTGGTGAGATGGCTCAGAGGTTAAGAACACTGGCTGTTCTATCAAAGGTCCTGGGTTCAATTCCCAGCAACCACAGGTGGCTCATAACCATCTATAGTAAGATCTGATGCCCTCTTCTGGCCTGCAAGTACACACACAGCCAGGATACTGTATAAATAATAAATACATAAAAAACCAAAAAACAAACAAACAAAAAACCCCACGAAACCACAAAACATTGCATTGAGAAATTTTAAGCTTTCCTGGTATTAGCTACCTCAACGTTTTGCTTTTTCTAAGCCACCCAATCCTAGATAAGTCTCTTGTGGACTATAATTTTGTAAAATAACATTCAACTCCACACAGATCATTTATTTACAGAGAGGTTTGTCACAGCCAAGTAGACAGATCAAACAGTGCTGCTTTTGGTTCCCAAAGATGGCTATGAGCCACCATGTGGTTGCCAGAAACTGAACTCAGGACATTAGGAAGAATAGCCAGTGCTCTTAACCTATGAGCCATCTCTCTAGCCCAAATTTTATCTCTTGATGTATAATGAAATAGACCTACCTATTACTCTCTTCTTAAATTATATTTACTGGCATTGTGGTAATAAACCAAACACATGCTCATCATTTTCTTTTTTAAAAGTTATTGTTTTTACAATAATGATGCCTCAGGTGGCCTCAAACTCCTGCCTCAGTCTCCTGAGCAGCTAGGAATAGTATGCTTACTCAACCAAGGACTGATAGAGAACTTGCCAGGCGTGAGTGAAGGCCTAGGTGTGACGCCTAGTACCTCATGAAGTCAGCCATGATGAGGTCAGACACTACAGGACTTAGAAAATATGTTGCTGTAATAACATGCTGATATTTATTAATAAATATAAATAAAATTTTATTTTTAGAACTTTAGCTGCTCTGTCAACTTTGGAAAAGCATCCCAGTTTCATGTGCTAAGTTGGCACTGAAAAAAAAAATTAACAGCCACAGGGTCTAGCAATGTTTGTTTTTGTTTTGGTTTCTGTTTTAGCCCTGGGTGGCCTTGAACTCCCAGAGATCTGCCTGCCTCTACCTCCCCAGCTCTGGGATAACAGGTGTGTGCCACCACAGCCAGGCTTGGGTCTAGAAATGGTCACACAACAACACAGCTGTGTCTACCATTCTGAACTGAATGTAGAAGGACTGTATCAGAGGACTTACTGACAGACTAAAGTCACTTCCAGAAAGAACATACTAATTGGCAGCACAGCACAGCCAAGACCCTTCAGCAGCATTGCTAACTTTGTTCCCAAAATTGAATTAATGTGATCTGTAAGTAATAATCTATCACATAACTATCAACCAGGGCATACTGATGTGTAAAAACTATATGGATGATACACTAACCTTCCCTCATAAAAGATTGTACAATGTCCCCAGTATTAGCATCCTGGAATATGGTCTAGAATGCAACATACAGTAAAAATTATAAATCTAGTCATGATAGTACACACCTGTAATCACAAAACCTCTGGGAGGTAGAGATAGGAGTCAATGCATTTTCATCTCAAAATAGGTTTGTGCAGAGGAATTTTAATTCAGAACATCACTACTCTGGCAAGAGATTATAACCAAAGACATTCTAGGTCTGTGTGATCTGGCTAGAATACAAACACACCTTTAACCCAGGAGACAGAAGCAAGCAGAGTTCAAGGACAGTCTGGTATAGAGCAAGTTTCAAGTAAAGAAAAGCTTAGGTTCAGGCATGGTAGTATAAGCTTTAATCCCAAACAATGAAGGTGAAGTTATTTTGTGGAAGGAAGCACCCATGTTTGAAAGTAATGTCTAACTGAGTGGGGAAAAAGTGACAAATGAGAGAAAGATTTGACAGAATAAGGTTACACCCAACTCTCACAAGGAGAGGAAAGGGAAGCTTACTTAAGGGGCAATGTAGAGAGAAGAGGCAGCAGTTTTACCAGTTTTACAGAGAGCAGTTGAACGAGAGAACAAACTAGACACAGATGAATACAGAATGAGCCAGAGAATGAGAAGGAGCCAGAAGATTAGAAAAGATGGTTGGAGTTAGTTTGAGCCAAACAGAGCAATTCAGGGGCCGAGAGAGAAGCCAGGTTGAATAAGTCAGCTGGGAAAAGAGTCAGAACAGCTGGGTTAAACAGCCAGCTATGAGCTCAGAAAGAATCAGAAAGAGTGAGCTTGTTAACCAGTAAGTCTCAGAGGCTGAAAACATTCCAGGCCTAGGTTAGATTGTACAGAGGCTAGAAGCTTCCAGGATTAGGTCTACGTTAGAAGAGGGAGGCAGTAGGTCCAGGCAACAGGCAAATAAAAGTTACTTCAGCAGGTTCGAGAGATGAGGGAAAAAAAAAAAACACAAAACCAAAACCCTCTCGCCTGTCTCCAAAAGATGGGGGGGGGGATGGGAGAGATGACTCAGCAACTATGAATGTGTCAGGCTCTTTCAGTGGACCAGAAATCAAGAAGTTCAAAATGTCCTTTTAAAGCTTTAAAAAGTTTTAATTTTTTCCTTTTTAAAAATTGCTTATATGTGTACACAAACGCACCAGGTATGGATGTGGTGGTGAGAATCAGTTCTCTCCCTCCCCAGTGTGGGCTCAGGGGATGGACTTGTTAAGCTTGTTGGCAAGCGCCTTTACCCACTGAGCCACCTCACCAACCCAGCTTTAAAAACCTTTTGTGTGTGTGGTGCTATGAACTGAATCTGAGGCCTTAGGTATGCTAAGAAAGCAGTTATCACTGGCTATGTTCCCAACCTGCTATAGCTTTTAATATTCATTAAATATCTAACTAAAGGTTTCCTAAGAAATCTTTTCTTCTGATTTTGAAGAACACCTTAGTTTTCCCTTTGATATCTACAGATGCTTCAGGCCATGGTAACTGACACAGAGCTAAAGCCAAAAACTGTTCCATGTGAGGAGCCTCTAATTCTAAGTCACCTGCTCCCAAGATGGGAAGAGACTGGGAGTGTCGACCTCTAGTACAAAAATCAGCTAAAATGTGGAAAACTCCATCGTCACAGAATATGGTCCATCATCCACTAATGCCACAGCCTGTAGCTCTGGCCAGCACGCTCACCTTAGGGGTATAGGCAGCAGATCAAAGATCTCTTCTTATCCAAACATAAGATGCCCAAATGTGTGTCTGATCCACTAAGTTCCATTTCCAGGAATTCATCAGACTTCATGCTCACACATGCTATACTTTCAAATGATACAAATATGCGACAACAAGCAATGTTAAAACAACCAAGATCTAGGTATCTGGCTCAGTGGTCTAATACTTTCTTAGCAAGTGCCAAGGCTCTTGGGACCCTGAAAGGCAGCGGACATTACAGAGTGATTAAAAAAGAAAGACATATTTACACACTCATTTAATACAAGTGCATATGTATGTTCACCACCAGTGTGCAGGTGGCCTCAGGAGACAGAAGAGAACATCAGATCCCCTGGAGTCATAGGCGGCCATGAGCTGCCATGTGGGCATTGACAATTGCACCTAGGGCTTCTTAAAGAGCAGTCAGTGCCCCCAACCTCTAAGCCATCTCTCCAGCACCTAAGAACATCATTTAATAGGATCTCCTGTATCTGAGTGCCAGAGAAATCGGATTCTCATGTACCTCAAATAATTTCCTTCTGCCTGGCCTCACACCTGAATGCACCTTTAATAGAGGCATGGGAATTCAGGTTAATAGTCTACTAGTTACCTGACTTTCTAATCAAGTTTAGTGGCACCATGACCGTTTCCTACTTTGAAGCTACCACAAAATAAAATAAGGGCAGAGCCGAGTAGAGTACTTGGAAATTCTATTACTGGCACTTCAAAAAGAATATCCTACTGCATAAATTTTCTAAGCCATCTCTAATTAAAACACACAGGTAACACAGGTAAAGTCTATGTCAACACAAACAGGGAAAGCAATGGTTGTAACAGAATCCTCCCATGCTCCCAAATCTTTGCCATGTGTTAATATCACAAAGTCCAGGCTTGCCTTCAATTTGTAGTGATGATTCTTCTGCCTTAGTTTCCTCGAGTGCTCAGACTATACCCATGTATTACCATGCCTCGCTCTGCCCCAAGTTTACAAAGAAAATGTTCCACAGGGAAGGTGTTTGGGAGGGTGCCCTCATTTCTAAAGGACTAGGTAGGGCCAGGAAGGAGACAGCCTGCAGGAGCCATCCCAGTCCCAGAAACACATGAGCGCTCGCTCACGTGTTGATGGACTGTGCTCTATACAGCCTATTGATCTTTGTGCAATGTGCTTAGGTCTGGTCAACCTAATAAAGCCTCACTATCTTGATATGGGCAGTATTATGGGCTACATTGTGTCCCTGCAGAAATTAGCAAATAATGAAGTCCTAATTCCCAATACTTCAGAGTGTGATCATGTTTACAGACTCTGTAAGTAAATCAAAATGAACACTGACGTGTTAGTTTATTGCTGATTTTAGGGGGAACAGAGGGCAAAGGAGACACAAAGTTCAAACACAAGACATACTACTTTCCAAGTTGCAACATGGTAACACCAAGATCTGTGTGCTTCGTAGCATGTGGGCTGCACTTCTGAGAAGACCACAATCATCTAGCCAGATAAAATCACATACAATTGGGCTGTCGGAAGCCCTTAAACCTCAGCAAGTTGTTTAAATAAAGCAGCACAATAACACTAACAGTCACTATCTGAAACCTTTCATTCTACTCACTAAATGCCCCAAAATAAAGATGCTGCAAGAGGACTGGACATGTGAACATGTCACTTCACAAAGGCATACTGAAGATCAGATCTTCACAGCAGCAATCCGCTACATCTCCCACAAGCTTCCTTCAGAAGCAAACTAAGCAGTACACAACTTCAGAAAGCCCGACAGCTGGATGGGGTAGCACCTGCCTGAAACTGATGACAAGGCAGGTGGATCAAGTGTTAAAGACCAGCGGGACTCTTCAGAGATCTTGTCTCAAAAGCAACCCCAAATCAGCCAATGGCACAGTTTAACCTATTATGCCTGAGGTACTGGGTTCTATCCCCAGCAGAGGAGAAAGAAAGCACATGCATACACCATCCAGCAGAAAACTAAATCTTGTTTTAGTTTGCTTTCTATTGCTGTAATAACATCCCAGCCAAAAGTAACATGGGGAGGGGGGGGGATTTGACATACACATCCCTATCACAGGCCACACCAGGGCCTCAAGTTGGCAGGAACTGAAGTAGAGATCATAGAGGAATGCTGCTTACTTACTGACTTGCCCTCCCGGCTCATGCTCAGCTACATTTCACTTAACTCATACACATGCATGCACGCGCACGCGTGCACGCACACTTTTTTTTTTTTTTTTTTGGTTTTGATTTTTTGAGACAGGGTTTCTCTATCTAACAGCCCTGGCTGTCCTGGAACTTCCTTTTGTGGACCAGGCTCACCCCAAACTTAACACCTTAAAACCTCTTGCCTTTGCCTCCCAAGTGTCGGGATTAAAGGCATGTGCCACCAGACCTGGTTTGGTTGAGGTAAGTGTCTCTATGTAGGCCTGGTCATCCTGTCTTTGCCTCCCCGGTGCTGGGATTAAAGACACTGCACCAACATGCTCAGCCTTTAACTACCTTTCTTATACCTTCCAGAAACAACTGTCTAGGAGTGGCACAGCTGGGCCCTTCCATATCAATCACTAATCAGAAAAATGTTCCAGTCTTGCCTATAGGATAATCTGATGGAGGCATTTTCAAAACTGAGATTCCCTTTTCCAAGACAACTCTAGCTTGTGTCAAACTGACAACAACAACAACAAAAACTAACCAGCACAACTGTAACAGTTTAAATGAAAAGTAGCCTCCTTCACTGCAGGCATTTGAACACTTGGCCCCCAGTTGGTGGTGATTTGTTTGTTTGGTGGGTGGAGTTAGGCGGATACAGCCTTGCTGAAGGAAGACTGTCACTTGGAGTAGGCTTTGAGATGAACACCCTCCAACACTTCCAGTTTACTTTCTTTGCTTCATGCTTTCTATTGAAAATGTAAACTCTTAGCGGAACTGCTTGTTACCATGCCTCGTTGCCATGATGCACTGATCCCTCTGGAACTGTAAGCCAAAATAAACTCTTTCTAATAGTAATTATCGAAGCCACAAAAAAGTTACCAACACAAACCCTTTGCAACAGTCAAGGCACCCTACCCACAGGTGTGACCCTAAATACGGCCCTTTACCTTTCCAATCTTTAGTTTTCTCACTTGGAATATAGCAACAAACACCATATATTCTGACAGTTAAAACTTCTAACAGTAAAGCACTGAGCTGGTCGCGGCTTGTGTAAGTCATCTCTGTGACAACTCCAAAATATGAGTAACAGTCTTGGGATGTTACATTCACCCTTTCAGGAGACAACAGGCCAGGAGGAGTGTATAGAGCTGACAGCCTCCAGCTGCCACTTTGTGGCACTCACGCTGTGGCAGTCCTCCCCACAGGCTGCCAGTGACTGATCACAGCAGAAACATTCCTGCCTCCTGTTACTCCTCTTACTTGGATGAAACTTCCTCAGTATTAAGGTGTAGTCTGAAGGCTCTTTTTGCTCAACTTGCCTTCCTTTCCCTGGACTGAAAACTCTCCTGCCGTGAGAGTTAATATTATCAACTTGGTGCATTTAAAATTACTGAAAGGACAAGCATGCCTGTGTGGTATTATCTAATTAGGTTGAGGTGAGGAGACCCAACTTGATATACTTGTTTGTCCCAGGCACTCATCTCTGCTTCTCAACTGCAGATTCAATGTGATTAGCAGCCTCCCCAAGTTCTCCGCACCATGACTTCCTTTGACAGACTGTATCCTCACACTGTGAACCACAACAACCCCCTCCTTTCTTAAGATGTTTGTCAGGAATTGGATCACAGCAACAAGAAAAGTAACTAATTATATATGTACTCCTGCTCTCTGTTACCCTTCACCGCTATTTCCCCAATCTGTGTATTTAACTCTGTCTTAGCATTTACAGCACAGACCATCCAAAACAACTCCATCTTCATTCACAGAGAAGAGAACAAAATGATTAAGACACCCAATGTCATATAATTAAGATTCAACTCAATTTAGAATCAGATTCCAAATCTGTCTGATTTGACCCCAAAGCTCAAGCTCTTAATTAATGGAAAAACAAAACAAAAAACAAAACAAAACCACAAAACAAAAACCATATGCTAAAACTTTGTTAGTTTATCAGATAAGACTTCCTCCAAGACAAAAAGCAAGCATACACAATTCGGGAGCTGAAGATTAGAAAACGGACACTGGTTCTAACCTAACTGTACAGCACCACTACTTTCAAACAGACAGACCTCTAAGAGAGAAAGCAAAGTTCAATATAACTGTTTTACAGACAGGGTCTTGCTATAAAGCCCACACTGGCCTTGAACTCTTAGCTTCCCAAGTGCTGGGATATACACATGCTATGACATCAGGCTGTCAAATGACTTTCCTGCCTCAGGGCTAAGTCTACATGGGATACAATCTCAGAGCCTGTGACAGTGCCTGACACATGTCAAACATTCAGTTAGTAACTGCTGGATGAGAGTAACTTCATCACGACCTTCAAGTAGACCTTTTTATCCCCCAGGATAGAAGCCACAGCCCCTTTACAGCCTCAGGTGCAAAGCAGGGTACCTGGCAGTTCATGTTGTCCTCTGCTTCAATGAGCTTCCCTCTGTACACCTCACCAGTGTTGGTCTCACATGTTACTATGTGGCCCTCAGCCTCGTGCAAGACTTTAATCGGCACACCAATAGACATCTTGGCAGGACTCTTCTTGTGCTATAGTAAAAGAGAGACAACAGTTATCTTTCAGAGCTTAAAAAGGACTGACATTCCACAGGTTTTCCAAATATGTCAGAGCTGCACTTTCTGTGGAAGGAGTCAGGCTCTTGGCTTGAAGGAACCACCATGGCAAATTGGTACAACATGTAAGGTGGGGAAGGATGGTAAGCTGGACAAAGAAAACTAACAGAATGCCCCCTTTCTCATCCCAACCATATGTCGCTTTATAGTCATCAAAACAACTATGAAGCAGACCTGGAATATAAACTAATCGATGTTTACATGCAGTTATTTAAACAAAACGTAAATTAAAACCATCGGTCCCTCAGTCACACTAGCAATATTCCAAGTCCTCAGCAACCAAATTTGGCAAAAGGCTACAGTACTTGATAGTACACATAGACCCAAACCCAGAGACCTCTAGGAAGAGAAGCTGTGTTTTCATTTTGGCATTTTAACTCCCCACCAAAGGTGAAAAAAAAGTTACCAAGGATCTCACAAAGCGATACATGCTACACACAGAAAATGCTCTGTATACAGGAAAACAATCAGGGTAAACGCTCGATTTTGTCTCATTAAAAGACAAAGACTATGTACAGAGCTTTTTAAATTCTGAGATGGGCAACGACTTACGTCACCTATTTTCATGAAAAGACTATAAGGATGCTTAAACGTACTCTCGGTGAGGAACCACAGCATCCAACTTTAATAAGAGTATGGATTTTTATGCTGTGAACGGTGGGAAACACTGCAGGATTATAGCCAAAGACAATAAATAAAGGAATAAATAAATAAATTAGCAGCACCTACAACGTGGATCGAACATACAGCTTCTGCAGCAGCATGGAAAGCATGAGGACCAGGGTCGAAATGGGAATGGAAGCAGAGGTGCAAAGGACGTTGAAAATGATGGTCAAGGGAGAAAGGAGGTAATTAGTAGGAAATGACTGCTTGCAAGCTTCGAAAATCGGTGACCCGGAAAGGCACAGAACGTGCAGACTAGGCGTAACTGTTCCAAGCGCTAGGGAGACGATGTTTGGATCGGCCCCGGCTTCCCGCCCTCCACTAGCTGAGTTCCGCCTCAGCGTCCCTTTCCAGCCCCCAACCCTCTAGGAGAGCCTCGGCCTCCTCTCACCTATTCGCCGCTTTTCCTCGCCAACTAACTGCAGGCTGCCTTCCGGTTCTCGCACAAACGTTAGAAGGCGAAGGCGTGAAGCGAAGGAATGGCGGGCCCCGAATACCCACAACACCACGCGCTCCCAGAATGCCGTGCGCGGGGCTCCTCCTTTTCCTTTCCCCAGCGGAGAGAGCGCAATCTTAGTTACGCTTCCTCCTTACTACGCCGGCTGGGAAACGAGATCTCCAGCACTATAGTTCCGGCACTGAAGAGGGCCCGAGGACCTCCGGAAACATCAATCCTCGAGCCCGAAAAGGAAAACCCCACCTTTACAAAGTACTCCAGGGACGAATTAGGCGGGATTTAGGCTTGAGCCCAACGCTCTGGGGCGACAGGAGGTGAGGCTCGGACTAGGAATTTAAGCATTCAATCCGGTCGCCTTCAGGGAAGGGGCGCACTGAGCACGGGAGACATCACTAATCACCTAACGGGAGTCGGAAAAGGATTCCCTAGAGTCTCGGTGGATGAGGCATTGCGAGGGACCAGAGCTAACACCTGAGGCGGCAAAGGGGCAGATCTAGCGGAGGGAAAGTGCAAGAGTTTGCGGGGACCAAACGTCGCTAAGGGAAGGGCTTTGGGGGCGGGACTCAGGAAGGAGGCGGGGCTTCCGGAGAACGTTTTGGGGCTCGACCCGGGGGTAGCGCTTTATGGAGGAGAGGTGGGTGGACGGGAAGAGGCGTGGCTTATAGAATGGGCGGGTTTCCACGTCCCAGACCTGGAAGGGACCGGGCGTGGCTTGAGGCGGCCTAGCCTCCGCCTACCCGTCTCTGAAGCGCGGAGGCGGCGGCGGAGGGACTCTACGCGCGCTGGCCGCGCTCGCTGCCCAGCAGAAGTCGCAGCTGCAATCAGCTCCAGGCCGGGGCCATGGGAGCCCTGCGCCACCCGGGTCATGAGGACGGAGGCAGAGGCAGCGGGGCAGCCGCTCGAGCCCGGTCAGTGCCTCTCGAAGGGCCTTGCCCTCGCTGGGGGAACCGAGGGGACTCCGCCCTAGAGCCGGGCAGGGTCTGGCCGCGCGACCTTGGGCAGTCTGCGGCATCAGCCCAGCCTGGAGCTTCTAGTGGATCTTAGCTAGGTGGCTATTTCTTCGCACCTTTCTTCCTCCACTTCTGACTGCTCCTGAGTCTCCCGGGGCTTGAAGCCCAGGGAGTTCTGAGAGCAGTCAAGGGGAAAAGTCCAAGGGGCAAAGGCACCACCTTCCCCAGAAACGAATAGTCCTGCTTGAACCACGTTGGGTGATCCTGTTCCCCGGGGAACTGTGGAAAGCCTGGAGCCAGGAGAATGGGCAGAGAATGGCCTGAGAACACTCAGCAAAAGGGGTGGTTGTTTTTTCTGGCATCCCAAAGTCGGCGCTTTTGTCTTGCTCCTGTTCTCTGGTTCCCTCTGCCCCTAGAAACCTCGAGCCCCTTTGGTTCCCCATTAGTGGGGAAAGCGGGAAGCCATAGTGGAGCTCTGCTTAAGGCACAAGAGTTAGTTGATATTAACAAACTATTATAGCAAGGTGCTGTCTCGGGGGAGGGGGGGTCCAGGGGTTTGGAGATCCAAACCACTTAGTTATAGAGTGGCATCACTTTCAGGGAGTGGTTCCTTCTGGTTGTAGGCTGGAACAGGGCTTGGACCTAAGCTGGAATTCCCTCCTCTCTTAACTCCAGTTACCTAACACTGTGAACTTTGACAAGATCGTTGCCCTTTCTTATCCTCTGCAGATAATGGCTCACTTGTGTAGGGCGCTGAGAGGCACAGGCAGTGTTAAAGTGTTTATAGACTGTAAAATTAGTTTTCATAAATCCCAGTAAAGTAGGCTACTGCTTTTTTTTTGTACTTTTTGAGGTGAGCAGACAGTCTGAGAGGGTTAAAGTGTCCAGGAAGAGTTCACTGCCTTCTCTCTCTTGTGACAACCAAACACCTGAAGCCAGGCCCGGGCTTTCTCCAGAGCGGACTCTAGTTCTCAGATGGAGTACTGGCTTGGCTTAAGGCATCAATATCTGCAGCACTTTTGGGCTCTGAATGCTAAAGCTGTTATCAGGACAAATACCAGGACCTCTTCCACCCTTATCATCTACCCCCAGAAAACATCGTCTCTGTGCTAAGGATCAGGATAGTCAAGCAGGCATGTTTGGCTTGTGAGGCCTCAGGATCTAGGAGTTCTAAGCCGAGGAAAGAGGAGAGACAGCTGAATCTCTTAGGGGCCTGAGGAGCAACTGTCCTGTACCACATTTTACAACAGTCTAAGAGAAGGCATAACCCAACAAATTAGAACCAGAGCTCAGGCCACAGGTTAAGGAGGAAGCCTTCAGGAGAAGGTTGGGATCTGGAAGCCTAGAATGAATGGGCACTTTGTAGTGACAAGTAGGTATTTCAAAGGACGGGAGCTTTAAAACAAACCAACCAAGAAATCAGAAACCTGTTCAACAGCAGAAATAAGTGTCATCTGTGGTTGAGGGCTGGGAAAAGGCAAATGCAGTCTTGGCCCTGCATGCCCATCATAGGATTCTCAGGCTGACCATCAGGAGAAAGTAGATGCCCCCTCTGTGAGCATATTAAAGGGCACAGAGAGATGGAGAGAGAGACAGAGAGAGTAGAGGGAACAGAGCATTTGCATGCCAGAGATGAGAAAGCAACATTCCAGACCAATGGTTGAATAAAAAGAAAACCTGGATAGTGGTCAGCCTGAGTAGATCAGAGCAGAAAGGCTGGTTACAGACTTAACGAGGGTTCTGAAAAGGGAAGACACCATCTTGATAGAGCTATACCCGCACTAGCATATTGTGGGAGAACTGTTTTAGAATGTAAGTCCCTGGAGACCAAGGTTTACGTCACCTTGGTGTGCCCAGAGGCTATCACATCAGTAAGTGTGACTTTGTGTTTTTTTTTTTTTGTTTTGTTTTGTTTTAATTTGTAGCACTGGGGATTGAACCTAGGTCCTGGACAGTGCCAGCCAAGTGCTACATCCCCAACCTCAAGCATAACAACAGGTTACTACTAAACCTCAGGCAAGGAAACAGCAAACAAGACATTCCCTGGTGTCTTAGTCCATTGGAATAATTCATAAACAAGAGAAATCTTATTTTCTCAGTTCTGGAGACTGGCAATTCTAAGATGAAGATGCTGGCAAGTTCAGGACAAGATCCATCCATTCCTTCTAGAAACTCTCTCCAGATATGCCCACATGGCAGGAAGAGAGGAAAGGGAGAAATACTGTGTCCTTGTACAGAAGAGTATGAGAAAGATAAAAAGAAAAAGGCCCATGACTGTTAGCATTCTTTCTTTCTAAGATTTCCTTTCTAAAATTTCAGGTGTCTTGAGGGTTTTGTCTGCATGCAGGTACCCTCAGAGGCTAGAAGAGGATGTTGGAACCCCTTGAAGTAGAGTTACAGACAGTAGAGTTACAGAGTTATAAGCCACCCTAGGTGCTTAGAAACTGATCTGTGCCTGGGTCCTTTGCAAAAGCATCAAGCACTTTTTAACTGCCGAGCAGTCTCCAGCCATTTAGTTTTAATTGTCAACCTGATACAATCTATAATCGTGTGGGAAAGAAATTTAATAAGAAATTGTCTAGCTCTGCTCTGAGGGATTCTCTTAATGCGTTAATTGATCTGGGTAGACTCACCCTAAATGTGGGTAGCTCGATTTCCTGGGCCACGCCCCAAACTGATAAAAAGTAGGAAGGACAGACATGCATTTATTTTTGGCTACCTGTTCTTGATTTTGGCAACGATATGACTGGCTCTCTCCTACCACTATGACTTCCCAGAAATGATGGATATAATCTGGAATTGTGGGCCGAGATAAACCCTTTTCCCCCTAAATTAATTTTGTTGGGTGTTGCGTCACAGCGACTGGAAAGGAAACCAAGACAGGCCTAGGTTAGTGTCTCCTCACCTTTTACAAGGCCAGAATTCAGAGACCCCATGATTGGGCAATTACTTTCCTAAAGACCCAGCTTCTCTTGTTAAAGGTTTTATTTTATGTGTATGAGTGTTTTGCTTGTGGGTCTGTCTGTATATCATGAGTGTGCTCTTGGGGCAGAAGAGCATTTGGAGATCTCCTTGAACTAGAGTTCTATCTGGTTGTGAGCTACCATGTAGGTGCTGGGAACTGAACCTGGGTCCTCTGGAAGAGCAGCCAGTATGCATAATCACTAAGCCATCTCTTCAGCCCCCAAGACCCAACAACTGCTTACCACCACCACTGTGGGGTTTATGTTTCAACATGAATTTTGGTTTTTGGTGAGGGGATGCAGACTCACACCATCACTGTTGTTCAGGAAGCTCAAGGTCTAGGGGGGTGACAGTAGCTTCTTTTGTTACGTTTGCCAAGCACTGAATGAAATAAACAGGATGTCATGAAGGCATGCCCTTCCTACCCATCAAATTCAGAGTCAGATAGAAACTTCTGAGGCGATTTTTGAACTAAGGCTGAAATGGCAAGAACAGTAGAGAATCAGACTAAGGGGGCCATGTGGGTAAAGGCACTCCTGCACAATTAGGACAGCTGGGTTTATAGCACAACCAGAGCAGATGAAGTGAGTCTGGCAGACCCAGGTTAGGCAGGGACCTGCAGGCCGTTGTAGGTGGTTAGGGATGAGAGGTAGCTCAGTTGGTATAGTGATCACCCAGCAGGAAGCCCCTAGTGCCATCTCCGGAGCCACTAAAAGCCAGGCAAGGTGGCCTGTGCCTGTAATCCCTCAGGAGGTGGGGTATAGGATCAGAAGTGTTCAGCGTCACCTTTGACTATTGATCGACTTTGAGGACAGCCCAGTTTTTTAAAAAGTATGTAGTGGGGTAGTCAGAACTTCATTTATTTTTATTATTTAGATTTTACCTTTTTTGTGTGTGTGTTGTGTATATGTGTGTTCTCATATATGTGGGTGCATGTGTGTGCATGCACGTGAGGCCCGAGGCTGACATCAGGTGTCTTCTCTTACTCAACCTTGAGTTTGCCGTTTCTGTTAGTGTGACTAGCCAGCTTGCTCTAGAGGTTTCCTCTCCATCTGCTTGCTGGGAGTACAGGCAGGGGTGGGTTCTGGGGATCTGAACTTTGGTCGTTACCCTTGAGCTCTTTATCTACTGAGCCATCTGCCCATCCCAAGGACTCTAAGGATTAGAAACTGTAGATAAAATTCCTCAGGCTGCTGTGTGTAGGGACAGGTGATGGGACAGGATGTGGGAAGGGGTCAGACAAGACCGAATCTACAAAATGTTAAAAGGCCAAGGGCCTTGGAAAGACTTAGGTTGAGAGGTGTTTGGGGCAAAGGGAATGATGGGCATAAAGCCTCAGCTTGGCCTAGGCCTTGCACAGCAGGTTCACATAAAACATTTCTCATATAAAACATTATGCATATAGTCGCTCCACTTACTTATTGCATTCGGTGTGGTCGCTTGGTGGTGGTCCATTTCCTGGAAGAGGAGGCAGACACAGAAAGGTCAGGTGGCCTATTTGCCATTACGTCCTGCCTCCCACAGGCACACCTGGAGGTGAAGGGCCAGGGACAGTCACGAGTCCCTGTCCGGCAGGCTACAGATCAGATCTGTGTAAGGGCTGCATTCTGTAACCCTAAGTGTGAACTTGGGCTGAAAGGATTACAATGGAAGGATCAAGGAATAGGCAATGACCAGCCTGGGGTTATGGAAAGCTGTAGAAATAGTGGCCTTTCAGCCAGTGTCTGAAGATAGGGGAGAGCAGGAGGAGAGGGGATGGCTGGTAGGTGGACTCCTGCATGACTCTGTATAGAGGTAGTCACCGGCCGGGAGATCCCAGAAATCCTCAAGGGGACTCCAAATAGACCTGCTTTCCGTGTGTCTAGTAAACGAAGTGGTGACCAATCTAAAGAAGTCCCTTCTGGTTTTGTTCTTTTTTTAACTTAAAAATTTTTGTTTTATGTGTATTAAGCATGTGTGTCTGTGGGAAGATGTCAGATTACCTGAAACTGGAGTTACAGACAATGGTGAGCTTTCTTGTGGGTGCTGAGAACTGAACCTGGGTCTTCTGTAAGAGCAGCCAGTGCTTTTAACCGCTGAGCCATCTCTCCAGCCCCTTCCTCCTGTTGTTTTTTTTTTTTTTTTTAGTCTGGATTGCCCTTTCCCCTTTCCTTCCTCCGTCTCTGTGTGTGTGTGTGTGTGTGTGTGTGTGTGTGTGTGTGTGTGTGATTTCCGCCTATCTCAGTGTCCTGAGTCTTGTGATTATAAATTTGTGTCACCTTACCCAGCTAGACTGAACTTTGTGCGTATTCACAGGCTAAGGTCCTGCAGGTCACCGGCCAGCTTGTCCTCCCCTCAGGGCCTCAGCACATGCTGTTTGCCATCCCTGCTGTGTTCTCTGAGGCACACCCCATTGTTTTCCTAACCTGCTGGCTATCTGCTAAATCTGTTTGCTCTTGCTTACACACTGGAACTGGACTTTGCTGTGTCACTTGTCACTATGCTGCAGCACATGTGCCAGGATCTTGGAACATGAGGAATAGCAAAACTCATTCCAGTGAGAGGAGGGTAAAGAGTTGCCTGCCCTGAGTCAGCCAGTGCCAGAATGCCTAGGTGTGCCCCTTTCTGCTCATGTCACAGCCTGGAATGGACAGGCTGAGAGGTTTTCCCAGGAACCATACTAGCTGGAGTTTGGAGGAACATTCTGCTTAACTAGCCTATGTGACATTTCTTTCCTCCTAGCCATGGTCTTATCTGAAACACTGAGGAGAGGGGCAACACTTTAGAAGAGTGAGTTCCAAGGTTAGCTCATGGGAGAAGCCAAAACGTGTGTGGGAAATTGCGTGTAGTGACACCACCCCCCCACACGCCAAGTGTGAGGGGTCATGGCAGATGCTGATGCTGCCTAGAGTGGGCCCTGATGATGCAAAACTGAACATGCTGAGTCAGCAGCTAACACTGCTTTGTCTTAAAGTGGGGACCAACACACTGGAGGATTTTGAGTAGGGCTAGCTGGCTTTAGTGCTGGTGGTGTAAGAGCAGGGGCTGTGGGCCAGGCCCTGAGAGCCTGTGGAGGTTCAGCAGCAGTTGTGGTGGTGTCTCCAGTGGGGAGGCCACTGGCGGGCACCGTGGGGAGACCCTGACTCCTCGCCCTTGCTTCTTTGCAGGGGACTTTGTGCAGCTGCCTGTGCCCATCATCCAGCAGCTGTACCACTGGGACTGCGGCCTGGCCTGCTCCAGGATGGTGCTTCGGTGAGTGTCTACCCCTGCTGTGGCCCAGGGACGAAATGGGAAGCAGCCTGGAGGAGATCCAGCATCTGTATGGGTTGGCTTTGTTTGAACCGTGTCAGGGCCCAGCTTCCATTTAGGCCCTGTCGTATCTTAAACATGAACCAAGGGTGGATCAGGCTGCTCAAGTGTTGGCTCAGGTGATGCTTGGGATGATCAGGGAAGTCCCAGGTGTTGAGGTGGTGGCTGGTTCACCTTTCAGCTCTCTGATAGCAGAATGCTACATAAACATAAGAATCTGGTAGTCTGAGGCGGAAAGGACTGTTACCATCACCAAGGGCAACAGGAGGCCCAGATCAGTTTTCCTTTATCTACCTTACAGACAAGAATTCTGGGAAAGATAGAGTTTGACAAAATGTTTAGTGCCTGCAATTTTGAAAACTACTGTGATCCAAGTACTTCATCTTAGATATGCAGTCACTGAGGCCAGAGAGCAGCAACTTCATGTGAACTTCCAAGTTCACGTAGTCCATAAGAGATGCAAGAACTAAAATCCAGGCCCTTCACTCTGGGGCTCAGTGTGCCAGGCACCTGAGCCCTGAAAGCCTCAGGTTGTACTCAGGTACCAGGTGGGCATGCCACGGAGGTTTCATGATACAGGATCAAAAGTGCCAGCAGTGGCTGTGGCACTCAGATTGGAGGGTCTGGTCTAGCTTTGCTCTAAGAACAAGCTAATTTCTTTGCCCTCTTGCCCTCAGGTACCTGGGCCAGCTAGACGACGGGGAGTTTGAAAATGCCCTGCAGGAGCTGCAGCTGACCAGGAGCATCTGGACCATCGACCTGGCCTACCTGATGCGCCACTTTGGTGTGAGACACCGCTTCTGTACCCAGACTCTGGGTGTTGACAAGGGTTACAAGAACCAGGTGGGCAGCTCCCACTGGGAGGGCCTTCTGCACACAGAAAACCAGAGGCCTAGGCCACCCACTTCTCATACTCACCCAACTATCACTCACCCAGTTTTCACACTCCACAAGAGAGGATGGTCAAAGCCTGGACACTTGAGTAAATGCACGGGTGTACAGCGACCGGTGGTAGTGGCAGGGACACTACAGATACACGTCCTCGAGGTCTTGCCTGTATGGAGCTTCTCCACATTGAGTCCTGGACTGTCTGCCTTTCTGTATCTGTCTCCACTGTAACACAGGACAGGTTAGAGGCTGCAGAGTACACTGATCTCACATGACTATCATTGGCTTGTTTTCTTCCTTCTCGCCAGGTAATTGGTACCCTGGAAGAAAGCATATATTGGCTGTCTTGTCTGCTTGTCTGTCCTTCTCTCTTTTCCCCCTCTCTTGAAAAAATCAAGCCATTGTAGGTGGTTGTACCAACACACCAGTGAATTCCATCCCCTTGCAAAGCCAGAGCCGGTCTTACCTGCCCTTGAGGCGATCTTGGCCCAGGCGCCAAGACTTGGCAGAGTAGTCTCTGCTGGCCTCCTTGGCAGAGGGACTGTCACATGGTGACCAGTGGCAGTCAGCCTAATTCTTCTGTGAACCTTCCATGCCAGGTAAAGAAGGCTACTAAATCTTAAGACAGAAAAGGGGACCTGAGAACAGGATGTCTTTGGCCTGCCTCCTGGGGCTCTGGTCACATGAGCACCAAGCAGAGTATGTTCTGTGACTCACACTTGACTACACTGGGCTGTGACTGAGCCGTCCTGGCAGGGGTTAGGAGGGCAGCCTTGTCCTCCGTGCTCCCCTGCTTTAGGCTACTACTCACATCTACCAGAGAATGGCCTGACCCATCCTCCTCAGGAAGCTGCTCCAAGACTTCTACTTTCTCATCTCTTGAGCATCCTCTCCATGCCCCTGTGTGGTCCTGTCCACTCTCCAGCTAGGGCCAGACAAAGCTTTCATCCTGGGCATGCTGATAAAGCTGCTTGCCCGAAGTAGGGCTCTCGCAGCCTGTTACCCCTACTTCTGTAACAGTCTCTTTGTTTTATTTGAATGGAGTGTGTGCATGCAGGATGGGTGACTCCAGTCTGCCCTTCTCTGTCAGTCCTTCTACAGGAAGCACTTTGACACAGAGGAGACCCGGGTGAACAAGCTGTTTGCACAAGCCAAGGCCTGCAAGGTGCGAGTGGAGAAATGGTAAGCCTTCCCACCCCTCTATCCTGGGTCACAGTGACAAGCCAGGATGTTGCCACTTGCAGGGAGCTCAGGGCAGAGGGCAGACAAGCCAAGTCCTTATGTATTGTAACACTGAGGAGGGGGTGTGAACTGGGGGACCTCAGTCTGGGAGGTGGAGACAAGAGCCCACTGGCACTGGTTGACCTCCCTGCTGCCCACAGCACAGTGAGCGTGCAGGACATCCAGGCACACCTGGCGCAGGGCCACGTGGCTATCGTGTTGGTGAACTCAGGGGTGCTGCACTGTGACCTGTGCTCCAGCCCTGTCAAGTACTGCTGCTTCACCCCCAGTGGCCACCGCTGTTTCTGCCGCAGCCCCGACTACCAGGGCCACTTCATCGTTCTGCGTGGCTACAACAGGGCTACTGGGTGCATCTTCTACAACAACCCAGCCTATGCTGACCGTGAGTGCTGGGTGCCAGAGGGCCAGGGTGGGCTGTGTTTGCTGTCCCCTGTGCCTTGACCTCACAACTTCCTCCCTTTCAAGCTGGTATGGCTGATGTCTGTCTCCAGAGCCCCTTCTCCTGGGATTCTGTCATTAGGCCTTGCCTATTGGGTCACAAACAAGCCTGCTGCTATCCTGGCCACCAGCCACCTCTCCCACACTACCAGCTTCACCCCACTGCTCAGGTCCCCAATAAGTTCTCTTCCACAGGCTATAGTCCCCATTCTTGGACTTCATGGGATAGCCAGAACACGAGCTAGCAAGTCTGGCCAGACTGTTCACCATCTTTACATCATGGTGTGGAGAAGGGCTTCTTTCTCTGATCTGTGTGGCCTGAACATATGTAACATTCTTTTCTTCCCATTTGGACTCCCTTTCTCTATCTGCTAAACTGGAAAGGAATCAAAAGAAAGAATAACTCATAAAGGCCAGAGTGCACAGGAAAGGTTTCCTAGGGGCGGAAGTCTTATGCTGAGAGGTAGTGAGACAGGTAGAACACAGAGCCCATCCAGTCAACCTGGGTACCGGCAGGGTGGGTATCTAACCCACCCATTGACCTGACTCCGGTCTTCCCCACACCCGGCAGGAATGTGCAGCACCAGCATCAGCAACTTCGAGGAGGCCAGAACCAGCTATGGCACAGATGAGGACATCCTCTTTGTCTACCTGGACAGCTGACGGCAGGAGCTGGGCATGGCTGGTCCTCAGACCCTGTGTCCTTTCCCAGTCAGGCCCACTCAGGATGCCCACACCCAGGGCTGCTGGGGCTGAGCTTCAGAACTGTAGTCTCAGCCTGTTTGACGAAGACTTTGGGAACTCTGACTGCTTTGTCCACCACTGTCATCATGCCGCTTACCCTTAACACCCTGTAGTTGCTGGAGACAACCCAAGAGCATCGAGGGGGAGTGTGTCCCAAGACCCTGAGTCCGACTCCAGCTGTGCACAGAGGAAGACCTCAGGTCTGACTCCCAAGGCAAGGGGAGAGAAGCATGTGTGGGATGAGCACATCCAAAGCCAGGCCTGTGGCTCTGGGCCACTCCAAGCCCTATAGTAGGTGGTGTCATTGCCCTCTCCTGCCTCCCGTGGACTCTGGTCTCTGGGACTGGTTACGAGGCCTTTTTATCATGCAGTGTATGCACACCTCAGCCATTCTGAGGCTCTCTGACCCCTGGGATGCTGACGCCTTCTTAGCTTCGAGGTACCCTCCTGTAGAGTGGAGAGCCTTTAGGACTGTGCAGGGCCGAATGGGTGACAGCAGAAGAGGATGTGCTAGGAACAAGGAGTTGACAAGAGACTCCAGAGAGCCCCTGCACCCACAAGGCCTCTTGACACCAGCTTGTCTTCCCACAGCAGTATCTGCCCTCTAAATCTGGGAGCCTTTTGAGGATGGGTGCTAAAGGGTCTGTGCTCCTGAGACTGCAGGCAGCTTCCCATCCATCCTTGCGTTCACACCAGGAGCATTTGCACAGAACACTGGGTCTCTTCAGTCTGGAAGAAAGGCAGTGTCAGTATCACACAGCACAGCAGATAGCATCAAATAGAGCTAGTTAACTTGTCTTTTTGGTCTTGATAGCAAGGGTGTTGTTTTATTGAGACTTCAGTTTCCACTGTGTGGGGAGTAAGACAATAATAGATACAGGTACTTTGAAACCACTAACCCTTCTTTACACAGGGCAGATAGGCCAGAGCAAGTCCTTTCTTAATAAGATGGCTGGCCTGGCCTCGCCAGCTGTCTGCATGGTGAAGCTGCACCAAAGACAAGTGAATGGGCTCTTCCTATAGGGACTAGGGAGCCCACTCCTCATGGGCTCTCTCTGATGAAGAACAAAGGGTACCCCAACAGCCTCCCACCATCACTGTACTCCAAAGGCCTTGGTCTTTCAGTGTTCAAGGCATGGCGTGGCAGTAGCTGCTCCCCCTACCACTAGCTGCCCCCGTGGTAGTTTGACGGACAGAGGCGGTCCGTGTTTACAAGGGCAGTCAGACCACTCTCCCATAATATTCTTCAATATTAGATGAATCCTTGGGCTGAAGGAGGTGCTGTCAGCTAGGCAGCCACTCTGGGTTTCAGAGACTAGTATTGGTTTCAGTATGGTCTCATTTCCATTGCCTTAATGCTGGGTGGCCCAGGGCCCCAAGGAACTGGCTCCAAGCTCAGAAGTCCCACAAAGCAGCTATGGGTAGGGGTGTCCTCAGAGGAGCTTCAGGTAGGACTGACTGTAGGAGGAGATGAAGCCTTCACAACAGATGGATGGGTGAGGTATGGCACACATGCCCATAGGTGCTCATGGGAGGTGGCCTCCGTAGGAGGACGTCATCTTCACCCTGAGGACATCTCAAAAATACGTAGTCCCTGGACCCGGGTAATGACTTCTCAGGGCAAGTCACGAATTATCAAGTCCTTTATCTGTAAGAAGAGCAAGAAAGCTGCTGTCTTCAAGATCTGCTTGTCCAAGGAGGGTCACAGGCAGGGCGCACGACACACTGTGTTACATTGCACTAATCATGAGAATGGGCTAGAGAAAGCCTCGTCATCATAAAGTCCCACAGTGTGTGACACCCATCACTTTTCAGCTTCACTTTTCAGCAGCCCAGTGTGGGCTCTGAGGCCTCCTGGGGACTGGAGATGGTTTTGTTCACTCGAGCCACAGGAAGATGAAAGGGATCTTTTGCATAGCAGAGGATTTTATACATATATATATTTTGTTTGAAATGAGCCATTCTCAATAAATATTCTCACTGTACAGTGCTAACCCTCTTTGTCTGGCCTTTGGGAAGCTGTGTTGGTTTGCAGAATTCCTGTCTCCCTAAATCGTTTTGTGACTGCTGGGAACCAGCTTCTTGGAATGCTATATCTAGTTTTTCTGGGACTAGAATTTCATTTTCTGCCTTCAAGGCCTCAACCCAGTCCTTGACATTGGACAAGGCTAGGATAGACAGCACCTATGTGTTTCAGAACTCAAGACAGGCTCTTGAAGAAGATAGGACATTTGACTGAATTGAAAGAGATGGCCCATCTATAGGAAGGGTGCTGGGGCTCAGTGGGAGGACTCCAGCCTTTCTGTTTCCTGTGCCCCCACCTGCAGCCAGATGACAGGGTCCAGAAGGCTTTTATTTGACATGACACCTCCACCAGGACATGACTGATATCCTCTGATGCGATTCAGTTTTTCCAGGCTGAGTATGAGATTCGCCATTCTAGTTCCTTCCAGCAGACAAAGAAGCTGTAGTCTCTATCCTCGCCCTCCACTGCCAGCAGCTAAAGTAGACCCATTACCCTTCTGAGCTCCAGTGCCTCACTGTCTGTCCTGTTGGATCCCATCTATGGGATTCTCTACAAATCAGCACCCTTTGAGCAATGTTCAGACAGCAGAATGTACTGAAAGTGTCCAGCAGTCTGTGGGTCACTACCCGAGGTTCCAGCAACCCTAACCTTCCCTGTAGAAAGCTGTTAGGTTGATAACTTCGCTGATTGGAGCTTCTGACAGGGGAGCTAGAAGTTCCTCAGCATTTGGGGATCACTGCCCCTGACGCAGCGACCAGCTGTTCATCCTTCAAATCTGACTCACTTTATGTCTCTTAAAAAAAAAAGGATTTATTTTAATTTTATGTATGTAGGGATTCTGCCTGTATGTGTGTCTGCATCATGTGCATGCCATGCCTAGAGAGAGCAAAAGTGGGCTTTGGACCCTCTGGAACTGGAGTTACAGCTGGTTGTGAGCCACCATGTGGACATAGGGAGCAGAACCCCAGTCCTCTGCATATGGTGGCACATGCCATTAATCCCAGCACTGGGGCTGAGGAGAGAGGGTTGTGAGTTCAAAGGCCAGCCTTAAGAGGCATGGTAGTAAATGGAGTCCGTCTATTCAAGCATATAGCTACCCTGGCCCGGGTGGTAGCTCAGCTTTACATGAAGAAAATTGGCAGCTAGCCTTTTGAGGAGAACACAGCCATACTTGAAGCCACGAGCTCCATGGGGGCCCTTAATGCAGTTTCTGCTGGTTTACGGGTTTATGGAACTGAAATTGGGGCGGTGTCTGCCAGCAATGGCTGTTTACGCAGAAGCAGCCACACCAAACAGAAAGTGGATGAGTCACTGCCCTGTAAGCAGAACCTGTTGAATAGCCCTGGACATAGCATTCCACTTCGTTGACCTCATCTACCCCTTGGGCTAAATCTTGGGCTGTTGCCCATGGCCCAGTTTGGTCTGCCACTTAGAAAACCTCCCCTGGTATATAAACATATTTTTACTTTTTACAATTATTTTATTTATTACAATTTTTTCTTTTCGATTTTACATACATGGGTGTTCTGCCTGAATGGGTGTCTGTGCACCGCTTGTGTGCTTGCTGACTGGAGGCTAGAAGAGAGTGGCAAGTTTCCTGGAACTGGAGTTAGAGACCATTGTGAGCTGCCGTGTGAGTGCTGGGAAGCAAATGGGTCCTGTGGAAGTGCTCTTTAACCACTGAGCCATCTCTAGCCCCTCGACTGATGTTGAAAGGCTCCTCTCTTTGGGCCTGTGAGTTGGGTAAACTGGCCGTGATCTGCTTGTCTGAGACACATAAATTCATAATGTCCATCCTAAGAACATGTTTTTCTTTGAGCCCGCTGGAAACAGCCTTATGACCTGGATTTTCCTTATCATTGTGTTGGGCATGGCAACACATCCACTGGTGTGAGCCGGACATTCTGGGAAAGATTGCTGCCAATCAGAGGCTACCAGAGTTCACTTTGTACAGAGCATGACCCTAAATGCCTCCAAAGTGGTCAGTTATTCTTGGCTCCCACTCAGATGGTTCTGTTTTGTGGGATACAGGGCAGAGAGCATCAAGTAGATTGTCCACCTGAGGCATGTGACATCTCCAATATGCCAAGTCCATAAAAGGACTGGCCCTCCTTTTTTTTTTTTTCGGTGATTATGGATAGAAATTAAAGAGGAAACAGGCCAAGGGTATGGTCACGGCTTCTTTGACCACCTTTGATACTTTAACGTATTAGTATATTCCAGTTTGCTCAGCCAGCTGTGATGGTACCACGAGGGCTACTGAGCAGATTGGTGATCTAGTTTTGGCATCCTGAGCCTGTTGTTGTCTGCCAGGGGTGCCCTTGTATCACAAAGGTCACTCAACAGTGGCTGGCAATCAAGGCATCCACCCTTCCTGCAATCTGCAAGCATCAGGCTCTGCTGAGTACTGGAATGGCTTCCTGAAAAACACTCAACTGAAAAACGTGTTTGTGTGACTTTCTCAACCAGGAATGATTTACTAGACTCAAGTGACCCTGTGATGTTGACAGTCCAGTTTGGGAGAGAAATGTCAGACCTGGGTCTTCCATTCATGCCTGAGGATTCTGGTTTCACAGGCACATGCTTGACCTTCCACACAGAACTTAATAACCTCAGGTGTACACAGATTAACTTGCAAGAAAGGCAAAAATGCTTAGCTCCGGGGTTCTCGAATGTCTATTTCCTGAAATCTGTCCTAAAGACAGACTCTGAAGAACAGAATGACCAGGGTTAGACTTGAAAATGTTCAGACCTTCATCTTTGGTCATAACAATACAAACAGGTGAATAAGTGGGTGAATCACAATTTCGATATAGAATGATTAAATGAGGAAGTAGTCACATGTGAAATATGCAGATTGTAGAAACAGTTTTGAAACCAACTTTTTTAATGCTGTAGGAAAATGCTCATATCATGAAACAACAGAATGACGGCATTATAGACATATGGACCCAAAGACATTAAAATAGGTATTAAAAAGTATGAAGAGAGTCATGCCAAAATATTAGTCATGGGTTATTTATGAGGGATAACATGAATTTTCCCTTCTTAATTTTTCTCACTTTCCAAATCTATAAAATGCTGACTTCTGAAGGGAGATGCCACAGTCAAAGAAAAACATGATCTTAGGATGGGCATTATGTATTTATGTGTCTCAGACAAGCAGATCACAGCCACAACTTAACGCAATTCACAGATCTCTCCCCGCCAGCACGCTCTCAACCACAGTCCCCAGTGGTGACTTCATTTATCCCCTAGCTGTTCCCTTGTGTTCCCTTGGGCTAATTGTTTACCAGGCACTGGAAGAGAAAGAATCCACAAGAGCCAGAGCAGAGGCCCAACTCACAGCTTACAGACACCATATCCCAGGACCCCTGGCTCATCCCGGGCCAGTGGGTGACCCAGAAGGCCTTCCCCAGCAGTTACCGCCCAAGTGGGCAGCTGCTAGTGCTTGGATGTTGGGAGAGAGCCTGGACCACGGATGCTCTGTGACGTGGATAAAGGAGGGATGACAATCCTGGACCAGCTTCCCCTCCACACTGGGCTAGTTCTACAGCTCTGGTTCTGGTTTTTGGAGGGAAGAAAAGTCAAAAACTTTGTGTTTCCCTCTTTATATGGGGAAGCAGAATCAGTCTTTGAAAAACCTGTCTCCTCTGTCTTAAGTGATTTCAGGGTTGGGGCCCTCAGAACGAGAAAAGAACTGTGAAGTGGCTTTGCTTGACAACTCCCTTCCCAGAGGAATTGTGCTCTGCTGGTATGCTGAGTCCCGGCTGTCGGGAGGCAGAGTCGGGAATATCTAACTTAGAGCCTAGCCTGGTCTACGAGGCCAATTCTAGACCTGCCAGGACTACATACTGAGACTCTGTTTTTAAATTTAAAAAAGAAAAAAAAAAAAAAAACTGTGGTAAAATATATTGTCAAACAGGTAAGTTCGGTCTAATATTGTCTACAGAATTGATTTAGCTTTGGCCCAAAGCAGGCTCCAGTCACAGGGAACCGAACCCTAGCTTGATCTGTAAACAACTACAATCTGATCTAAGAGGAAATACTCTGGTAAACAAGCAGCCGGGGATCTGCCAGCCACAGTAGCCAAGCTGCAGCCGATCGTGAGTTGCGGACTCATTAGACCATGCTGGTAAAGGGCAAATGCCTCATCGTACTATGTCCGAAGATGGCAAGAGCTGGCTGCAGCCAGTCAGGCTATTTCTTGGGAAATAATAGGGTCTTTGCCCCACTTCCCAACCTGTCTGGAGACACACAGGCAGGCAGGCAGGCAGGCAGGCACACGCACGTTCATACTCGCACACGCGCATGCGCACGCATACACCCCGTGTGTGTATATATAGCATGATTATGAGGTAGGGACTTCAGAGCCAGCTGACACCTGCTATGTAGCCAGGCTGGCCTTGAACTGAAAGAGATCCACCTGCCTCAGCCTCCTGAGTGATGGAATTAGAGGGTGCCACCACTCGTAGCCATCTTTCTTTTGTTTTGTTTTAATCTTTATTTTATGTGTGTGAATGTCTTGTCTGTGAACCACGTACAAGCAGGGCCTGTAAGAGTCAGAGAGAGCATTGGATCCCTGGGAACTGGAGTCACCAATGGTTGTTAGCCGCTGTGTGCGTACTGGCAACCCGACCCTTGTCCTCTTCCGGAGCAGCCAGCCAGTGCTGTTAGCTGCTGCACCATCCCTCTAGCTCAAATCCGTCTGAACTTTTGAGACAACATCTCTTGCTGAAGTTCCTGTTCGTCAGTCAGCTAGACAGTATGGCCTCCTGTCTGCTGGCCTATCTTAGAGATCAGGCATGTCACACAGGTGCCAGAGGATCTTACTCAAGCCCTCGTGCCTGTGTAGTAAGCTTTGCTGATGACTGGCTTTGTTGATCTTTTTGAAGAACAAACGATTGGCTTTATTGATTACCTCTGCTGAGGGTGTATGTGCCTGTGGAGGCTAGAGGTCAACTGTGGGAGCCCATACTCCAGGGTGCCTTCCACCCCATCCCCCACCCCATGCTTTTTTGAGACAAAGTCTTTCACTGGCCTAGGAGTCACTGAATAGGTTAGGCTAAGCTGGCTGGCCAGAATGACCTGGGGTTCTTCCAACTTCCCAGTAGATAGGGACAGACCGAACACACACTGAGGTCCCAGGGCACCGAGGTTCCTGCAGCACGGAAGGGTTACAGATGACAGAGTAAACAGGTCAGGCAGTTCCTCTGGACTTTGTCAGCCAAGGTGCTACCTGTCGCTGACATGGGCTTAGCTGCCTTCTCTTGTGAGGAAAAGGAAGGGTGGAAATACAGAGCACACCTCCCACCCCTGACCCTCTTGGTCAACTACAGTTTGAGGCTCAGCCCTCTGTCTGTGTGGTTGGTACAAGGGACACAGCTCACGAAGACACTGCACTGACAGCTGCCTAAAGGGCTTCATAGGACATCTCTGCCACCACCATCATGAAAGCTAATGCAGGATGGCCACGTGGCTCCACTATACAAAGATAGGCAGAGAACGAAGTGACCGAATGGATAGATCAGGGATCAACCACTGAAGGGGGAACCATGAGAAAATGGACAGAAATAAAAGACACCAAGAAGTTTAGTACCTGACGGGATGATGAGAAGAAGCCTGAGGCCCATGGGGAAGGCCACCAGGAAGGGCAGGCTAGGACGCCTGGGCACTGGTTGGTGATTCACCCACACACAGATGTTTCTAGTGGCTTTTGTCATGCCTAGGGCAACCACCTCTATGTTCACCGTAGGAAACAGAGCCATTAATGTCTTTAAATCAAATCCAATGAAAAGAATCCCAGAAACCCAGAACCAAAGAGGAAGACTCATCTTTAAGATTCTGCTTCTAGCCGGGCACACCTTTCATCCCAGCACTCAGGGAGGCAGAGGCAGGTGGATCTCTGTGACTTCAAGGCCAGCCTGGTCTACAAAGTGAGTCCAGGACAGCCAGGGCTATCCAGAGAAACCTTGTCTTGAAAAGCAAAACAAAAAGATCCTGTTCCTTTAGGATCACTTTTGGCATCAAAGTCTGTATCAGTTAGACCCAACCAGAGGCAGAACTTCAGGGAGGGCTGTCAAGGAGGCAGATTGGACCTCTCACGGTGTGCTGCACCTGCTGTCTATACACAATTCTTTCCTCCCCACAGAAGCCCTGGGAATTTCCATCCAGGTTTTATGGCGCAGCCGTTTTATGATCTCACTCCTTCAGCTGGCTATAAATTCTAATGACGTTTGTAAGATACCTTTGTGTCTGTATCGGCTATGCTGATTTTCCACTTATTTAGAATGGCACAGGGATGACCACACCTGAACACGTGTGAGAAGATTTCTAGATTGGGCGATTGGGGTGGGAAGACAAACTCTAAATACGGGCAGTGCCATTCCACGGGCTGAGGTCCTGGACTCAATGGAAAGGAGAAAGCAGGCCAAGCAGCAGAACACGATCCCGTCGCCTTCTTTTTGTGGGCATAAGGCAACCAGCTGCCTAAGGTGCTGCCGTCATGGGATGGACTTTGCCCCAGAACCACGAGCAACTTTCACCTCCTTCCTCAAGTTGCTCTGTCAGGTATTTTTGTGACAGCAGTGATAAGAGCAGCACTCACACAGAGCATGGTGGCATGTGCCTATGGTTCTAGCTAAGCCAGGATGACTGAGCAAAGTTTAAGACCAGCCTGGACAGCCCAGCGAGACCTAGGTTGTCTTAACCTTCTCTGTCCTAAATATATATTTCTAAGATAGGGTTTCGATGTGTAACCTTGGCTGTCCTGGAATCGCTTTGTGGACCAGGCTGGCCTCAAACTCACAGAGATCCACCTGCCTCTGCCTCCCACAGTGCTGGGATCACAGGCATGCACCACTGTGCCCGGCTTCTCCTAAATCTTTTTACACATACGTAGGTCTGAGCCTACCTGAAGAATTTGGGCCTGTAGCCAAGGTGGGGTCACATTGAAAGAATCCCACCTGCTCAAGGCTGTGCTCTCTCCCCTGGTTAGTCTTGTTGTCAACTCAGCACACCTGGGAAGAGGAAACCTCAATTGCCTCCCTCGGGTGGGGGGCATTTTCTTAATTGCTAATTGATACAGGAAGGCTCTGCCCACTGTGGGTGGTGCCTCCCCTGGGCAGGTGGTCTTTGGTTCCTGCCTCCAGTGCCTGTCCTGGCTTCCCTTTATGACAGGATGTAAATAACCTATACGCCAAATAAATCTTTTCCTCCTCCTAGTTTCTTATGGCTAGTGTTTTAGCATTAGCAAAACCAAAGCAGAACACTGTGGTCTCTCTGTGTGCTGGCATCCTCCATGAGCACACAGCCTCTCCAAAATGGACCCTCAAGAAACTGGCACCTCAGCACTTAAGTGTTGGCATTTTTTTCTTTATTATTATTATTATTAGCTATTTTATTTGGGTTCTTATACCTCCGCCTCCCTTCCAATCCATATTCCACCTTAATCCCCTTCAACTCCCAACACTAGGTAGGAGAGAGAAGGTTAGAGGGGAAAGGGGCCGTAGACTTCTGTAGGCTACTTACTGGCTGATTCAGGATGTGGGGTTCCTTGGATCAAACCCAATCTTTGTCTTCATACTATCCAGCCATCCCACAATCTATCAATAGCAGAAGTAAACAGCAGCAGGGACCAGCCGCTGCCTCAGAGCACCCCATGCCCATTCCTGGGCTCTGGCATAGCTGTGCTAGAGTCCCCAGAATTAAAATGTCTGAAGCTGGCAAAGGTCATGCCCCTGCTAGAGCACGAGTCAAATCATAACCACCTGCTGTGAAGCAGCCTCTTATCCCACACCTGGGATTAAAAGAAAAACATTCACATGCCATAACTGGGTTTTTAAAGGAACTAAAACTCCCGCCACACTGGAGCATCCTCTGTGTCTAATTTCAAACCCTTCAGCATAAGCAACATCCAGGGATTTCTTCAACTGAGGTAGAATTTGTGTAATAAATGAAACACTTCAAGGGTCTGATACAGTTTTACTTAATACATGCCCAAGGTTGTTGAACCATCTCAGAGTATTTCTAACACCTTAGAAGAAAACAAAGTACTCATTTTTTAGCAGCTAACTTTTCTAGTCGGCCTGCCTCCTGCTTGGGTATTTAGAACCTTGTCAATAGACTTTAAAAGTCACACACTGGGACATCATATGTCCCCACACCTAACTGGTTTAGGGATGCAAGGGCTGGAGCCAGGATGGTGGGGCTGTGGTTGGGTTTTGACAGCTTCAGCCAGCTCCAGGAAACATATCTCAAATCTGCCTGTCATCTAGAATACACACACACACACACACACACACACACACACACACACACACACACGTGCGCAGGGCATGATGGCATAGACCTTTAACCCCAGCACTCAGGGGTCAGAGGCAGGCAGATCTCTTTGAGTTCATGCCAGCCTGGTCTACAAAACAAGTTCTAAGCCAGCCAGGAGTGCACAGCAAAACACTGTCTCAAAACAAACACAAAACCCAATCTAAACCAACTATAAACACGGCTATCAATCTTCTTAGCTTTTTTATTGGGGTTCTTATATTTCTGCCACCTTCCAACCCCCCCAACACTAGGTAAGAGAGGAAGAAGGCTAGAGGGGAAAGGGAGCAGAGGTCTTTATAGGCTTCCTGCTGATTCGGGACTTTAGGTTCCTTGTAGGTGTTCCCTGCTATTTGGGTACCAATTTTGAACAGTGCTATTTGAGTTGTCTAGCAGTTTTTCTGGGTGCTGCCGGGACTGAAAAACACAATGACCATCCTTTTTGAAGAGGAGTACTGTGACCTGGTCTGGGCTAACCTGAGGGATGAAAATCAACCTTCTGCATTCTCCTGTGATGAGATACAAATTAACATCGAGGAACAAGCTGAGAGGGAACCAGTTGGCCATGTCACCAAAACAAGGAGGGGGGGCGCCGAAAGACCGTCCATGGAATTCCTAACTTCCAGGATCATTCTGAGATAAAAGGAAGTGATGCCCCTAGCAAGAAAATCAGGAAAATCAAGACCTCAGAACTACTGCAAAAGCCTCTTCTCTGCCAGACGAGAGTCGAGAAGATGGGAGTGCAGCTCCTCAGAAAAGAGTGAAATACACGACAGTAAAGATTCAAAAAAGCCCTTGGCTGGGGGTGGGGTGGGGGAAAGATATTTATGCACAGATGGGTTTTCCAAACTTGGCAACAGCAAAAGGACTGGAGCTACTACACTGGACTTTAAGAGGCTTGTTTTTTTAATAATTTATTTATTTATTATTTATACAGAGCTCTGCTTACATGTATACCTGCATGAGACAAGAGGACACCAGATCTCATTACAGATGGTTGTGAGCTACCATGTGGTTGCTGGGAGTTGAACTCGGACCTTTGGAAGAGCAGTCAGTCCTCTTAACCTCTGAGCCATCTCTCCAGCCCAAGAGGCTTGTTTTAAGATGGTGTCCACGCATGATTATATTGTGAGAGAAAAAAAAGAAACAGTTTAAAGAACACAGTTCACTTAATGAATTAAAGCAGCTTGACAAAAAAGGGACAGTGACCCCAGTCCCACCAGATGGCCACATGAAGGGATCTAGACAACAGATGTTTAAACTCTATGGCCTTTACCGAGCCAGGTAAGGTAGCTCTTTGGTAAGATAGCTCTTTGGTAAGACAGCTCTTTGGTAAGATAGCCCTTGGGGTGTGAACTTCTAGCAGAGGTCTGTTGCTTGTTGTCCTCAGATCACAACCACCTGAGGACTCCTGAACCCATGACAACCTATGCTGACTCAGGGGACGTCATCATTATAGCTGGGGGGGGGGGGGAGAAAGAACAAAGATGGGGACCTATGCGAGAGTCCCACTTTCCCTTCTAGAGAGCTCACAGAGGGCCCCCATATCTTCATGGTCCAGTTTCACATAGTCCTGAGGAGGCAGAGAGGCCAGTCCCACTCCCATTTGATCCCCATTTGGGGAACAAGGTGGCTCCCCATGAAGGATCCACACCCTAGCCGTAGACTCACACACTACAAGGAAGCAGAGACTCGGTGCTCCTTTCCGAGGTGGCCAGAGAGCAGGCACAGGCTGGGAGCAGACCCTGCCCAGAGGGAGTGGGTGGAATGGAGTGGGGGTGGGGATGGGGAGGAGATGAGGCCCACCCACAGAAAAGTTCAGGAACATACCTTTCTTTCCATCTCCGTCCGGAAGTAAACTCATTGGGGAAGTGTTCCTGTGAATTAAGTGCAGTGCCAAGATAAACCTCTAGATGACAGCACCAGGACAGTCATTCCAGACCCCTCAGCCAGACCAAGTGCAAGCAAGGGGCCCAGGCAGTTAAACTTGAAGTGGTTTTCGACCTTCCTAACGCTGCGACCCTTTAATACAGTTCCTCATGTTGTGGCGAGCCCCGACCATAAAATTATTTTCATTTTGCTACTGCATAACTGTACTTTTACTACTATTACGAATTGCAGTGGAAATCCCCGTGTTTTCCCATGGCCTTAGGTGACTCCTGTGAAAGGGGCCCAAGAAGGTCACTAGCCACAGGTTAAGAATCAGAGTTAAAGGGAGCCAAGGGTCTGAATTCAATGGGCAAGCAGCAGGTGTTTGTTCACTGTTCCGCAGGCCAGCAATGGGCTGTGAGGAAGCCAGCAAGGAAGGGGACAGGCAAGTTTGGATTTATAATCCTGGAGCAGGGAGACACCTAGGTACCCACAGTTCTTAGGGCTGGGAAACACATGCGAGGTCAGCCTGCCTGCGGAAGTAACGCCTCACCTTGAGT
This sequence comes from Meriones unguiculatus, assembly GCF_030254825.1. Classification (NCBI taxonomy): domain Eukaryota; kingdom Metazoa; phylum Chordata; class Mammalia; order Rodentia; family Muridae; genus Meriones; species Meriones unguiculatus. The sequence goes on from NC_083363.1 coordinate 10,916,069, forward strand.
AACTGAACCACTGTGTTCCTTAGGTTGCCTGAAATCAGACAGGCTCTGAAGGGAGGGAAACTAATGACTGATAGATAGATGCTCTGAGGACAATTTTTTTTCTCTTTGATGACAATTTAACAGATGATTATTGCAGATCAGGTGTATCTCTGAGTTCAAGGTCTGACTGGTCTATAAAATGAGTTCCAGGACAGCCAGAGCTACTCAGATAATCTGTGTGTGTGTGTGTGTGTGTGTGTGTGTGTTTCTCTCTGTGTAGCCTTGGCCATCTTGGCCATCTTGACAGCAAGGAGATGGGTGTGGTATCTCCAGTTCCCCCAGGTAGGGCCGGGGACACACCCGGTTCACAAGGTCAGTGGCGGTGAAGAAGTGTCTGGCAACGGCTGCCCTGGCCACAGCGGGGTGGAGAGAGGATCACGTGGGAACAAACATAGGCCTCCCAGCTCCGCTCAGTGAAAGCGCCGTCCGGCTGCTGCCTTCCCAGACCTGTGGCCGGATCCTCAAACCTGCAAGCAGAGTTGAGCATGGTGGTACGCTCTCGCTCGCTCGTACTCTCAGTACTGGGGAGGCTGGAGCAGCAGGATTCCTAGCGCGAGGCCAGCCTGGGCTGTGAGCAAGTTTCAGGCTACCCTGGGTTACATCGTAAAGCTCTGTTGTGAAAGAAAAAACGAAACTTGTGAGTCAGGCAGCCTCGGGTCAGACCTTTATCTTAGGTCATAGTTTTCCTCTCCGAAACTTCCTCTAACGGGCACTAAACAGATGAAATGACGGTGCAGATCAGTTTCTTCTGGGAATGGAAGGATCCCTGAGTGAGTGAAGTCCTGAGTGAACGGATGCTATGGACATGGACACGGCCATGGGGACAGCCCGCAGCTCTGTTGAAACGCTAAGGCCTCCCCACAGTGGCCCAGTGAGGCTCAGACAGATGGCAAAGCCTCTGGTCTGTGTGTATGTTGACAGCATGTACAGGAAACATCCATCATAGCTTTCTCTCTCCAGATATTTACAGCTGGAAGACTCCTCCCCTCCTCCCGAGAACAGCGAAACCTGCCTCCTTGATTCATCTGTACACCATAAGTCCTTTTTTGTTTTTTTTTTTTTAATTATTTTATGTGCGTTCCTATGAAGGTGCCAGGTCCCTTGGAACTGTAGTTGCAGACATTTGGGAGCTGCCATGCGTGCACTGGGAATCGAACCCAGATCCTTGGGAAGGGCAGACAGTGCTCTTAACCACTAAGCCACCTCTCCAGGCCCGTAAGGCCTTTCTTGTTTCTCTGTATGGTATAACCCCGCTTCCGTGTTCCACTGTAGCTAATAATAACCCTACCTCCTTGTCTGTTTGTATACACAGCTCAGTTAGGGTCTCTATTGCTGTGAGGAAATACCATGACCAGAAAGCAAGCTGGGAAGGAAAGGGTTTCCACTTCCACTTTGCTGTTCATCACTAAAGGGCAGGAACTCAAACAGGGCAGGATCCTGGAGGCAGGAGCCAACGCAGAGGCCCAGAGGCCGTTGAGGGGTGCTGCTTACTGGCTTGCTTTCCATGCCTTGCTCAACCTGCTTTCTATAGAACCAGGACCACCAGCCCAGGGATGACCCCACCCACCATGCACTGGGCCCTCCCCATTGATCACTGATTGAGAAAAGCCTTACAGCTGGATCTCACAGAGGCTTTTCCTCGACTGAGGCTCCCTCCTTTCTGATGACTCCAGCCTGTGTCAGGTCGACACAGAGGTAGCCAGTACAATGCAGTAACCCCGTCTCCCCGTTGGAACTTCTGGTATGCTGCAGCGTCTCCACCAGAGGGATACCACATCGGGTGGAGAGTGGGCATAGGAAACCTCAAAGCCCACCCCCACAGTGACACACCTCCTCCAATAAGGCCACACTTCCTGAGAGTGCCATTCCATGCGCGAAGCATACACACAGGAGTCTATGGGGGCCAACCCCATTCAAATCACCGCACCCATCCACACATTCAACGTCTCAGATTTTATTTTGTTTTGTTTTGCCGTTTTTGGTTTTTCAAGACAGGTTTTCTCTGTGTAGCCTAATCTGAACTCACTTTCTGGATCAGGCTGGCCTTGAACTCATGGATATGCACCTGCCTCTGCCTCCCTGGGTGCTGGGATGACAGGCATGTGCCACTGCGCCCCGCTAAACGTTTCAGACTTTAAATGAAGGCTTATTGGTTTTAAAAGGCGCTATTGTCACGTCGGCTCAGAATTAAGCATTTTGCAGAAGCACTTGTAGGACACTTCATGACTGACTGGATCAGGTTTGGGGTCGGGCTGCGGTTTTGGGTTTGTTTGGGAGTCACAAAGCAGCTGACGCGTCCCAGATACAGCGCCTGGTGGGATAAAAGGCAGGCGATCCTCGGTGCTAGTGAGACAGAAGCCATGCGCCTTTCTCAGAGAAGGAAGAGGACCTGGGACTCACAGTCACCTCCTAGTCGCAGGAAACCTTGGTCCTTAACCTGCTCCAGAGTGAAGGAGTCACCATTGGTGCTGTCCACCCAAGCAGGCAGAAAGTGCTGCCAGCAAGAGTCTCCAGGGCAGGCAAGGCTCCCCAAGGACTTTTCAGAAAAAAATGGATGAGCTGTTTGAAGGAAGCCAGCAATGAAAGAAAGAAAGAAAAAAAAAAAGCTGTCGTAAACAAAAATGTCCTTGGTGACCATTAATTCTTGACTCTCAGAGTATCAGGAGTGACTCAAGTGTCCCCAGAGAGTAAAACCTCCCATGCCGACTTCATTTCTTGTTGTCACATGTTCCGATTTCTGACTTAATGGTTGTTTTCCTGTTCAGATAAATATTCCAGCATACATTTCAAAAGGAGGGTGTAAACTGGAGGTTGGGGGAGGTTTTTGGAGTAGGATTCTGTTCTGAGCTAGCCCATGTACATGAATTAGGCACGGGGAAGGTGTGTGTGAGTGTGTGTGTGGTGTGGTGTGTATGTATGTGTGGTGTGTGGTGTGTGGTGTGTGGTGTGTGGTGTGTGTGTGTTTGTGTGGTCATTTCTGTTTCTCCTCTACTGCCTCAAAGGCACTTATCCCTGCCGTTGAAAGTCTCCTTCTGCAGCAGTTTCTAAAGATTTTCTGGCCAAATTGAGCTTCCTGAATGGGCCGTGGAGAAGATTTCTGAAGAGGCCAGCTACCTTTAAGAACCCCGTCCAGGGGCTGGGAGTGTGACAGGAATGTAGAGTGTGGATACGTATGTGCAAAGCCTCGGGTCTGAACCGAAACTGAGAAGAAAAACCTCTCCACCTCTCTTGCTGTGTATCAGACAAAGAGCAGGGCGCATTCTGGCTTAAGAGCCTTCAGCACAGGCCCCTGGCCTCCCGAGAAGTTGGACCGGGGTAGAAAGAGATGCTCTACTGATTCTGAACCAGGAGACTGCAGCAGTGGAGGGCTGGCTAGGCCTGGCAAAGCGGGGAGTGCAACCAGCCAGCAAGCTGGTGTGTGCAGTTCCCGAGATCTCGGCAGAGACTGATGTGCCCACGGCCAAGGGGGACAAGAGGAAACCGGCTTCTGAAAGCATTTCTGACTCAGAACCAGAGCGCCATGCTGAACTTAAGGGCTGAGCTGGCTGTCATGACAGAGGGGGTCTAGGCAGAAGTGGGTCCAGAGGATGAGGACCAGGAACTGACACCAATGGCGGGCCCCACAGCCATTTACCCTTCAGAAGGCTGAATTTCTGGTGGGGATTCCCAGAGCCTTGGCCTCTGTGATCCCCTAGGGCCTGGCTTCATGCCTGGTGTGAGGTGGCTGCTGGGTGAGTGTGAAAGGTAAACGTTTACCCACATTTGTGGTTCATCACTAACTGCTAGAGGATTATTTACTTTCCACCACAGAGACCATGGGTCAGGCAGCAAATCCCTCCTGATGCCTGCTGCAGGTCCAGAGCTGGGGTGAAACCCCAGGGGCACAGTTCATGGCCCAGGCCCAGGAAGGGCTTACCATCCACGGGCAAGCTGATTATGAAATGCCAAGAACACATCAAAAAATAACCTGACAGGCGTTACCTAATCATCATATTCCTCTCCTACTTGAAGTCACTCTCTTCAAGATGTCTCTTTCAAAATCACAGCCCTGTCAGTCCAAGCCCCCTGTCTCCACCCCCTGCCAGGAGCTTCCATGACAGCTCTGAGCTGGGTTCCGCCCCTGACAATCAGCCTGCTTTTCAAGCAGTCAAGGCTCCCTTTCCCCTGGCAGGTTAGAAATAGCTGCAGTGCCCACACGTGGCCTCCCCTCACTGTGATGCCTCAGAGTCTCCCCACCCTGGGGGGAAGGGGCCCTGCCTGTGGGTCTCAGGTCCTGGGAACTCTTCCTTGGTGAGAACAGTTGTTCCTTTCCAGCTCCCCGCAGACACTCTTTCTCTTGAGCCTGAGGGGAGGCAGGCTGGGCTGCTCCACACTCCAGGCCACCTGCCATTGGGGCTTACTTCTCCTGGGTGGCCCATCAGTGCCATCAGTTTTCTGTCAACATCATTTTGAAGCTCTCTTTCCTCCCTACCATCAAGGATGAAGCTTCAAAACCAGTGCCTGTAAGATTCAAGGTCTATACTCAAGGTAAACTATATATGATAAACCTGGGCTGAGCACACCGAAGACTTGGCTTGGGGGTGGATGCTGTGGGACCCTGGGATAGGCTGACCATGTGTGTCCCCCACTCCCAAGTCACATATTGAAGTCCTATTCTTCAAGGGGACTTTAAATCTAGTTTAGAGTGTGAGTATTTGGCCCTCACAAACGGTATTTGTGAAGGAGGATCCATTTATTAGCTAGCCATCATTCTATTACTAGTCTCTAACCTGTCCTTTCCCTCAGTTTATCTTATGTGCTAGGATCACAGATACGATAGACAGACACCCAGAACATCTCTTTCAATATCACAAACCTGGACTGGTGGACCTGGTGTGAAGCAAATGGAGCTGAGCTCTGACAGCTTCCTAAGACGGACAGAATGCCCCAGAGATACAGCCACGAACCCCTGTCACTGATAGGACTCTGTCTTTCCTGTCACCAAGAAAGAAGTAAAATACTTATGTGGAGTTTGGAGGCAGAGCACTTCTCTCTTGGGTGTATAACTCTGGCCATATGCCAACTGGCTTGAAATCTTTTAGTTCTGAGGTGGGACCAGTCAAGTCCAGGCTGACATACAGGCTGCTTTTCCCCTTGGGACACGTGACCCACAGACCTGGTGGCATTTGAAGAATCAGTGGCAGACAGAGTTGTGTAGAGGTCAGAGGAAGCTCTGAGTGACAGGAGCCCTGAGTGAATGTGTGTCCTTGACATGGGCACAACCGTGTCAAGGACAAATATCTCAGCCCTATGGGAATGGCACAGCCTTCTCCAGTGAGGCTCAGAGGGACGGCAAAGCCTTCCTTGTGGGGGGTGGGTCCAAGTTACAGGACCCCAGTGTTTCCAATCAGTGTCCTCACTTTAAGTGTAGACACTCTTCAAGGATGACACTTAAGCTTGCATGGTAAGTTAGCTAAGTGACTTGTTCCTGATTTTTTGATGATTTTTAGCCCCATAGCTGGAGCTGGGAGCTGGGAATCTCTGGGCTCATTCTTTCCTTCTGTTATTTTATCCATAGATGCTACCAGTAACCAGTTAAGACTCATTGCATTTCTTAGTTTTCCAGAAATACTGAAAAGCTTTAAAATATATATATATATATAGAGAGAGAGAGAGAGAGAATCATTAAATCTCTTGCCTGTCAGAAGTGGTAAATCAGGAGTCACAAACTCATTCATCTTATATAATCCATTAAAGAGTTCTCCCTGCAGACAATGTCCCCTCTATGATCAAGAGAAACTTTTTGCAACTGTCAGCATAGTCAAATTAGAGTCAGCTCTTAAAAAACAACAACAAAAAACTACTGGGCATTTAGAAACACTTATCCTTAAAATTCTGTTCCTTAAGTACCTGCTTGGTACCAAAAAATCTGTATTAGTTAAGGTTCTCCAGAGGAGCAGAACTAATAGCGCGCATGCATGCGTGTGTGCATGTACTTGTGTGAGTGGCGCATGCGTGCCTGCCTGAGTGCCTGTGTGTGTGTGTGTGTGTGTGTGTGTGTGTGTGTGTGTGTTCTGGATTAATTTACACAGCAAGGCCGGGTAGTTCAACAGTGGCTGTTTTTTTTTTTGTTTGTTTGTTTGTTTTGTTTTGTTTTGTTTTGTTTTCATCAGAAAAGCAGAGAAGCTGGTAGCTGCCTAGTTTGCTCAGCTGCCTCACCGGTCTCAGACTGGTGCAGCAGGCCTGGAAGATCCCTGGTGAGTCCCTGGTATTCAGGCCATGATGGAAGGGCAAAGAAGCTGGATTGTGACGTCAACAGAGGACAGCGGGTGCAGTGCTGGACACACTTACTCTAGAAGAATAAATGAAGCCAGGAAAGCACAGGATTCTTTTTGTCCTCAGCCCTCTTTCTATCTGGCCCACTCACTGGGAGGTTCTCATGGACAGAGTGAGTTTCCTTTCTCCCGTTCAGCCTCTCTGGAAAAGCCCTCACAGACCTGCCTAGAGGTTTGTCTCCAAGATGATCAACCGAGGCCAAACGCTCATCAGTGCTCAAGTAAAAGACCGGAGGTATTTGGAAGGGCTACAATGCACTGTGTGGTTACAGTTCCTCTGCTTTTAGAAGCTCTACGTTGGCTCCTGCATCCGTCCTCGCTATTTCTAGTGCTCTCGTCCAGGCTTTTCTCACGTCTCGCTGCAGCTACTGCAGTGGATCAGGAGTCCTCACTTCCTGTCATTTACCCCACTTAGCCTCCGCTCAGAGCACACACTGACCAACTGCTATGAAAGATTCCATAAAAAACACTACATAGAATACTATTCTTACCCCAGCTCCCAACTGGAATGGAAGCAGCCCCCAGTTAGATGACCTTCTCTTAAGCATTACAGCTTGTTACCTACTGCTGTATATTAAGTTTATGCTTTAGTCAGGATTTCTATTGCTGTGGTCAAACACCATGACCGGAAGGATTTATTTTGCTTACTTTTCCATATCACAGTTCATCATCTAAGGAAGACAGGGCAGGAACTCAAACATGGCAGGAATCTAGAGGCAGGAACTGATGCAGAGGCCATGGAGGGGTGTTGCTTTCTGGCTTGGCTGCTTCAGCCTGCTTTCTTATAGAACCTGGGACCACTAGCCATGGAATGGCACCACCCACAGTGGGCTAGGCCCACATCAATCACTAATTAAGAAAAGGTTCTACACAGGGTTGCCTGCAGCCTGATCTCAGATGATGGTAGCTTGGGTCAAGCTGACATAAAACTAACCAGCACAATATGCCTGAAGGAATGCTTACTAAATGGATGAATAACCACTGAGAACCCAGTTGTGCAGAAATGGGGATCTGAAAGAGGACCTATGAAATGAATACAGGACACTCCCTGTCCTCTGGGCACTTACACTCTTACTGGAGAGACAAGATGAGGACAACAATGTGTTATGAACCTGGAGACATAGTTTCTAGATGTCAGAGGAGCTCAGAAGAAACTGAGATCAGTGTGAAGGGAAACTGGCAGAGACTTAACGGTAGAGAAATGATTTAGTTAAGAGCTACCAGAATGGGTGGAACCCAAAAGAGCACCAGGTAGAGTGCAAGATGCTCCAGGTGGAGACGGCACGGGATGAAATGCTGAGTATCTCTGTGCTGACCCCTGGTGAAAGGCAGTCGGCTTAATGCTGCAGTTCTCAACCTGTGGGCCACAACCATTAGAAAACACATAATTCCCATGGTCTTGGGCGCTGAGACACCACTCAGCAGCAAAATCTCAGTTGTGGGAGTAGCAAGGGAAATAAGGTTATGGTTGGGGGTTCCTAGGAGCATCGGAAATATGTGCTGTCCAATGGTTTCAACCTGTAGGTTGAGAACTGATGCCTTAATGGGAATGAAAGATTATATTGGGGATCAACGGAGAAGATTGAGAGGGCACCAGGTAACAGTAACTTTCTCCAGAAGTTAGAAAAAAAAGTGGAATGTGGTGCTTTGAATAGGAATGGCCCCCATAGACTCACGTGTGTGAATGCTTGGCCCATAGGGAATGACAGGATTAGGAGGTGTGGTCTTGTTGGAGTAGGTGTGGCCTATGTGGAGAAGTGTGGCATTGTGGGGGCGGGCTTTGAGGACTCTCATATGCTCAAGCCTGGTCAGTGTGGCACAGTCTCCTTCAGCTGCCTGCAGATCAAGAGGAAGAACTCTGAGCTCCTTCTCCAGCACCAGGTCTGCCTGCAAGCTGCCGTGTTTCCCTCCGTGATGACAATGGGCTAAACGTCTGAAACTGTCAGCCAGCACCGATTAAATGTTTTCTTTTCTAAGAGTTGCCATGGTCACAGTGTCTCTTCACAGTAATGGAATCCCTAACTAAGACAACTGAACTTTCTCCCAATAAGAAAGCAGTGACATTACTGCATATTATAACATACCAAACTAACATATATAAAAAAAGAGTAGAAGACTTTAATTTATATTAAAAAAAACCTGCCTCAAGAGACATGCTTTCTCTCAATAAAACAACAATCTATGGTAGATACAGGTAGACTATCCCTTATCTAAAATGCTTGGGATTACATGTATTTCAAATTTGAAACTTTTAATTTTTTGTTTAATCTGAAAAGAAATGTGACCTTGGAGTAATTTTCCCGGACTTCATTAGTTGAACATCTCTAAGAGGATATGAAATGTTTCTAAGTATGAAATATCCTGGGCCTCATTGCTCTGTTGTCTTGCAGATTTGGAAGTGAGAGATATCCATCGTGGACTGTTTTCCCATTTCACGCAAGAGGAAACTTTGCACAGAACCATTAAATAATGGGTTCAAAGTCATAGAGACACCCACAAAGCTGTGGGGTGCTAAGAACTATGGACACAGGAGAGCTAACCAAAGAGAGAGACACACAAATGATTTCAGTGCAGAGTGGCCTCTGAGGACTGAATTTGCTGCCTTGTGTTTGCCAAGTGCACCAACTACCTCAGACCTATATCCCTGGTCTTTATTTTTGTTTTGGGATGGCTGGGTCTTGCTAGGTTGCCTAGGCTGAAATTCAACCCATCACGGAGCCCAGGACGGCTTTGAACGTATAGTCTTTCTGCCTCAGCCTCCCATATAGTTGGGGGGGGCTTATCTGCGTATGCCACCAATTATTTAAAAATAATTTACTTTAAAATATCGATATGTCATACATGACAACAAATACATGACCACAATGGGAGTGTTATAGTAGGAAAAGCAACTGGAAGACAAACTTAAAAGCTTAAATCAGAGCAATTGCTTCTTAGCTGATGCAGCCTCCATTAATAGGATGTTGCAGATAGGTGCAGGGAGAAAATAGACCATGCTAGACACACACACACACACACACACACACACACACACACACACACAGCTTAAATCAGAGCAATTGCTTCTTAGCTGATGCAGCCTCCATTAATAGGATGTTGCAGATAGGTGCAGGGAGAAAATAGACCATGCTAGACACACACACACAGAGAAAGAGAGAGAGAGAGAGAGAGAGAGAGAGAGAGAGAGAGCGCTAGGAAGGGACAGAACACAAGATGTCTCAGAAGCAGGAGTGACAGGAACAGGCTTAAAGGAAGAACAAAGGCGAAAACTGTCGTTTTGAAATCTGGGAAAGTCAAGAAGTGTATCGTAGGAGGCAGATAAATCCATTTAAAAGTACAGCAAGTTTAATATAAATCCTGTTCCAGGAGAATATAATAGGCCTCAGTGTGGTAAGATTCAGAAATGAGTCTTTTAAAACTGTCAGCAGGCAAAGTTGAGGTGAATATAAAGAAAAAACTTGAAGATACTTTAATTATACCTTGTGCCGTTTGGATGGTATTTTTCTATATTTTTACTTTCTTCTTACTCCCTCTTAATCTCTGTTAGCAATTCTGATTTGCATATTCCTCTCCACAGAAAAGAGATATGATTATAAAGTAACAAGCTGGGGTTCAAACATGCAGGAATTTATCCCAGAGTGATTCCCAAAATGCATCTTGGCTCTTCTGGAACTTTCTATGAGTTGCTTTATAGCTGACCTACAGTCAAGCAAGAAATCCAATCCTAGGGCCTGTGACATGGCTCAATGGCTATTGCTACTTACCAAACCTAATGAGGAGTTCGAGTCCCAGAATCCACTCGGCTGAGGGAAAGTTTCAACTCTTGACAGTTGTCCTCTGATCTCCACAAGTGCACTGTGACACACACACACACACACACACACACACACACACACACCACTAAAATATATAGGTTTCAGTCTTGGGGTATCAGAAATTATCCCTGGGCTCAGCTCAGCTGGGTGATATTGCTAAGCTTGGACGCCAACCTTGTGTAGAGTTAGATGGTTCTCGCAGCCTGTTCCCAAGAGACTGGAAGAGGTGATCAGGAATTTGCTGACAGTGATGGGGTGTGTGCAGTGGCTGTGGGAGTCTGGGGTCCCTATCTGGGATGGGGGACATGAGTACGTATGGGTTGTCATGCATGCCACGTGGGTGGGTGAAATTGGTAGGAAGAGTCTGGGGTCCCATTAAGGACAGCAGGGACCTGCCAGCAGGCACGAGATCTGTGTTCCTCAGGCAGGCTACGGGATATGAGGGTGGCATTGGTAGTGTGAGTCTGGAGAAAGGGGCCAAAGGGGAGTTAGAGGAGGATGTTCAGGACACGTGATCCTCAATAGGGGTGGGGGTGGGGCACAAGGCAAGAGATCCTAAAGCAAGCACAGGGTGGAGGGGGAAATGGATTCTAGAGAGTCCATTCCAGGAGATGGGGGGGTAGTCCAAAGGGTGGACCACAGGGGTGGGTGGTGGTAGGGTTAGGGTCCCTACTTGGACATGGGACACTAGGAGTGGTAAGGTGGAGGAGTTGAAAGGCAGGGAGGGCTGTGGGTGAATTTGTTACTCTCCTGCCCTCTCTGCTTCTTCCTGGACTGTGGCTGATCAGTGCCCCGATGCCGTGCTTCTTATCCATGCCAGATCTCAGCTTCCTGATTAGCCTGGAGGTGAGCAAGTTTGCTTTGCGTTGTCCCTGTCCCGGCCTGGGGCCAACCCTGCCTCTCCTGTTCCTTTCAAACCGATGCCCAATTCTTCATTTTTCAAAGTTGTTCCAGTAAGTGGTTTGACCACAGCAGCACAATTCAATGAGCTCACAGGCATACGAGTGTACTCACAGGTGACCGACTGGCCCAAATGGTAAATTCCATGATATGCACTCATATAGCCACACAGAACCAAAATATTTCAATAGAGAATGGGGAAAAAGAAACAAAATAGCATGGGCTGGGTTTTTCAACCACAGAAATATATTCCTCTGAGTTCTGCAAGCTTAAAAAAAAAAAAAGTCTAAGATCAAAGGGTCCGGTCAGTACCCCTTTCTTGATTCAGGGAAGAGGACTTTTGTTCTCCTACCGTATGAACAACCTCCATATGACTTCTTTTATAAAGGCTCTAATATTCCTGGAGTCTTAGTTAGCTACACTTAGACACTCATCTCCCAAGGACAAGGGAGTAGAGAAGTCTATAAAACTAGAAAAGGAAGCTTCATTTTACTATAGCCACACTGGGAAGACAGGTATGTGACTTTCTGGTTACAGAAGGGAAGGGATGAAGACAAGAATGGACAGATTCCCATAGTTCATAGAGTCCCATGGTATGGTGGATCGCATCTCCAGAGGAAAACTTTGATTGGTGCCAAAGAAATTTCTGCTACTTCAGCAAGCCTCCAGGAGAACTGAGCATGGGTTAATCATTGCTAAGACACTTTTGAAATTTGTTAAAAATTATTTGGTGTTAATAAGTTCTTTAAGTTTATATTGTGAATACTGCTGACATCTACTTTTTCTGTAAACGAGTAAAGTTACTGGGTATGGGGCAACTGATTATTTAATTAGCTATTGGATTCTCCCTTGTTGCCTGGCTGCTATTAACCAAAGAACTATCAATTTAGTGGCCTGCCAAACCTACCCACTGTTACATTTTTATCCTCTAAAAATACCCAACGACCAGAAAGACTTTACAATTCAATTGCCCTGCCAGACACCTGTACTCCCAACACTCAGGGAGGTAGAGGCAGGCAGACCTCTGTGTGTTTGAGGCCAGCCTGGTCTACAAAGTGAGTCCAGGACAGCCAGGATACACAGAGAAACCCTATCTCAAAAAAAAAAAAAATCCAATTACCCTACCTTGGCTCATGTGGGCTACTGTGCTGCTGCTTGCTTTTAGCTTTATCATTATATTGCTGATCTGATTTTGATTTGGGGTTTTTATTAGTTCCTGAGCAGAGGACTGTCTTTACATCCAGGTTAATTATAAGGCAGTGGGTGTATTTCCCAGGATGGGAATTAGCCTCTAAGATCTTCAGTCATGGAGAGACTTTGTGCCACATTAGGTACAAAGATGTAAGAAATGAGTCTAGGGTAATGACTGCATGGTCCAAAGTATTTGCTTTAGTTGACTTTCTATGGCTCTGATAAAACACTGTAAGCAAAAGCAGCTTGGGGAGGCAATCGTCCACCTCCACTTCTGTATTATGTCCCATCGTCAAAGTACAGAGAAACTGTTGAGGAGTGCTGCTTACTGGCTTTCTCATCAGGGCTTGCTTTTTTACACACTCCTCCCACAACCAGGACCATCTACCCAGGGATGGCACCACCCACAATGGGCTAGACCCTTCCACCCCAATCACTAATCAAGAAAATTCATCACAGGCTTTCCCACAGGCATTGTGTGGGTATTTTCTTAGTTGATATTACCTCTTCCTAAACGACTCTAGGTTTGGGACCAAGTTGACAAAAACAAAGAACAAAACAAACAAACAACAACAACAACAACAAAAACCAGCACAGAATTTTAGCAAAAATTTTTACTTCTATAGAAAGTTGTATAGCTGTGTCAAATTAAACAATCAGTCAATCAATCGAGCAAGCAAACGAGCAAGCAAGGAAGCAAGCAGTTTATCCATAGGTCCCACTCTAACTGGTTAGAGCGTAGCCTCTTTTTATATAGAAAGGGTGCAGGGAAAGTTTTGGTTTCTTTTGTGTGTGTGTGTGTGTGTGTGTGTATGTGTGTGTGCGTGTGTATGTGTGTGTGCGTGTGTGTGTGTGTTTTAACTTTTGTTTTGGTCCAAAATGTGGGTCATGAAAATGTTTTTAGTTCATCCTCAGTTAAAACCAAACTCCTGAGAGGGCAAATGATTTTGATCAGCTGAAAACAGACACGTGAGAGGGCACTCGCGGGTGCAGGGAACGTGGCTTTTGCCGGCTGGAAAAACAGCCTTTTGTGGACTCTGAGAAGGGATGAATAGAAGCCCACGGACAGGGAGACGATGCTTTCGCATCACTACGCTTTGTAAGGTTCACATCTCTTCGCTGGTCTTCGTTTTTCTACACGTCACTTCTCAGAGAGAAACGCTCCAGAGAATTCGTGGCACTCCAGCTAAGTCTCATGGCTTCCCCTGACTCGTGCCGATTCAGTGAAATCTCGCTGTTTCTGTTGATTCGTGGTGCTGTTTGATGTTTGCTATTTGAAGCTGGTATCTGAACAACAAAGAGTGGAATTGCCCCCCAGGGAACTACGTCTAAAAAGGTCCATAACCCCCTTTTCCTAACAACCTTCTTTCTCCCAACCTCCGGTCAGTAGGTTGGAAGGCAGGTAGAAGCGTTTAAGAACCCTAAATAAAGTAGGTTTTTGGCAAATCTAAGCCTATGAAAGGGGATTTATTAGAATGACTTACAGGTGATGGTTCAGCGAATCCAACGATGACTGCCTGTGAACAGAAGATCCAAGAATCCAAGATCCAAGAATCTAGATCCAAGGATCTAGTTGGTCAGTCCATGAGGCTGGATATCTCAGATGGACTTCAGCATTTCCCAGAACCCAGAAGAAGGCCAGTGAAGGAATGGGCTTGCTAGCCCAGGAGAGAGCAAGAAGGCGAAGAGCGAAAGCTTCCTTCTATGTCCTTATGTTGGCTTCTGGCAGAAGGCAGAGCCCAGATTAGAGGTGTGTCTTCCCACTCTAACGATCTGGATTAAAAGTGGATCTTCCCTCTTCAGGTTAAGCAAAAATCTCTCACAGGTGTGCCCCTCCATTTTGGGGTTCTAGTTAATTCCAAGTGAGGACAAGTTGACAACCAAGGATAGCCATCACAGCCATTTTCTTTTAAAAACGGTTCTTGCCTTACCTTATTTTACTATTTTTTGGTAGGAAAGACAGCATGTCTCATTTACATTTTCCACAGAGGCTAGCTCCAGTTTCCATGAGAGAGACTCTCTCTCAAAGGAAGAAGACGGAGAGTGATGGAGTGGGCACTCGAAAGCACGCTCGCGCACACACACACACACACACACACACACAAAGAGAAAAAGAAAAACCAAAACCCTCGGCTGATTAATCCAGCTCCTGAAAGCACAGTACCAGCAAAAATGTCCTGTACTAAATGAACTTCAGAGAACCCTGCAACTGTTTCCCTTTTGACGGGAGGGAGAGCACATCCCACGGTCTAAGAAAGAGATGCTCTGAGTGGTGCTATGACCGTGATTGGTCCGAATGCAAGTCTTGATCGACTCCGGCTGACACTAAGAAACGAGGCCGACTCTGGTTCAAAACACAGCAAGCCTCAGTGACTGATGGCACTATGAGACAAGACTGACTGCCAGTGGTTCTCAACCTGTGGGTCGTGACCCCTCTGGGGGGACCCCACGTCAGATATTCTACATGTCAGGTATTTACATTATGATTCGTAACAGTAGCAAAATGAGGCTCCTGTCTCCAAGCGTAGCAAAGCATCGTTAATAGAGTCAGAGCCTGGGTCTCTGCCGTGGGGTGGGTCTCAGGTTGGGCCAATCATTGGTTGGATGTTCCCTCCATCTCTTTATGCCTGCACTTCTCATAGGCAGGGTAATTTTTGGCTCAAAGGTTTTGTGGGTGGATTGTTGTCAAGACGGATGCTGGGACTTGCAGACAAGGATGGGGCAGAGCCCTGGGGGTCTTGTGGATGCGTTGGGGGAAAGACGGAAGTACCTAGAGGGAATGGGAACCCCACAGCCAGTATCTGTCCTTTTGTTCCATCGGGATTTAAGACATAACATTGTACAAGCGTGGCGATTGTTTGCTCGAATATAATATCTTCAGCTACTTTTCGCAAGTGCCCAACGCCAGGGCATTCATCCTGTGTGTGTGTGTGTGTGTGTGTGTGTGTGTGGCGCGGGGGGGGGGGGCACTGTTTCCAACAAGGACTCTATTGCCTGCCTTTGGATCACTTCCCCCAGTAGGGCTGCCTTGCCCAGCCTCGGTGGATGAGGATATGCTCAGTCCTGATGTGGTTTGATATGCTGTAGAGAGTTGATACAGGGAGAGGGGGCGTTTCCCTTTTCTGGGGAGAAAGGGAGAGGGGAAGAGGGAGAGGAGAAGGATGGGAAGAGGGGGGGTACCCTTTGGATTTAAAGTAAATAAACAAAATAAAAATTAATTATTAATAAAAAAACAGTAGCAAAATTGCTGATATGAAGTAGCAATGCAATAATTTTATGGTTCGGGGGATGGCCACAGCAAGAGTAACTGTGTTAATGAGGTCGCAGCATCAGGAAGGTCGAGAACCACAGGAAATGGTTGCGTTGAGCCAGACATCCCTTCCTAGGTTGTAATTAGTCTAGCTCAGTGAGTCAGCCAATGACAG
The DNA here is from genome assembly GCF_030254825.1 of Meriones unguiculatus. Lineage (NCBI taxonomy): Eukaryota > Metazoa > Chordata > Mammalia > Rodentia > Muridae > Meriones > Meriones unguiculatus. The sequence continues at coordinate 10,931,753 of NC_083363.1, forward strand.
GCTTCTCCCCAGAGACCATTTCTTGTCTGTTTTCAGTGGTGTGGGCTGAGCTGGTGACAAGGAGAAAGCAGCAACAGAGACAGAGGGCTTGTGGCAGAAGAGAGGCAGGCTTCTGGTGGTGGCAGACACACTGCTCCCAAATGATCCCAGCAAGCGCCTTGAGTGGTCCTGACTATGGAGGCGCTCATCTGGCCAGATGCCCAAAGCAACAGCTTCACAGTTTCAGAGCAACCAGCCCAGGGAGCAGAAGGGCAGCGGAAGTGGAAACACAGGAAGGATAGGCAGAGAATGGAGACTGTGGAAGGATAAAAAGTTGGAGGGAGCCAGAGAAGAGAAACTGCAGGCATCTGCCACTGGGAGAGCTCCAGAGAGGGTCCTGCTGTGTTTCCAGGGTCAAAGGTTTTAAAACCCAGACTGTGAGCTGTTACGCAGGACCCTGCCATGGGCACAAGGACTGGACCGCTAGAGAGCGCTGTTTGCAGCAGCTGCAGCCTGCTGGCTCCCTCAGCTGCCAAACATGTGGGAGCAATGAAATCTGCCAGGGTGTGAGGAGCTAGCTTCTTGCGTGTTGGTAATGTCAGCCAGCTGACGGTTGACAGGACTCCCTTCTGAATTTGTGTGGTCTCATTGCTTTGGAGAATGATGCTTTGTGTCTTAGTAAAAGGAGCTGCTGCGTTTAAAGCTTCTACTTGTCCTGCCCAATCACCTCTTTACTGTCTGGCCTTCTCTGGTACGATGGAAAAAATTCAGTCAGCACATCTTACCTGCAGTTGACAAATATAATTCCTTGTAGGAAACACAAGGGTACCAAGGCAGTTCCATGAGAGACTTTACTTCCCACTGAAAGGAAGGGTCCTGCTCTTTTAAAAATCCCACTCTTAGGTTCAAGTTCTGCATAGTCAGGTTAGAAAAGAGTCAGTTCCAAGTTTCAGGAGACCCCGTGCCTGCTGCCAACGTACTGGCTTGGCTGGCATGTGGTTTCATTGGCGATGTCTGGACAACGCATAATAGCCATCACCCCTTCGTGCCTGAGGAGAGCCTCCAAGAGTTTAGACACCTCCTGAAGAGTTTAATGTCTTCATTATTTAGAGACTGGAGCCCTCTCTTTCTTCATATGGCTCTAGAGTATGGGTCACCAAAAATGATATGTAAGTCCGTATAAACGTCAGCTCATTTCTCATTTGAAGGCTCCAGAGTTCAGGTGAGAGCTATTGATTCCATCTCTTGAGCAAATATGTCTAATGTCTGTGGGGAAGGCTGGGTCCACCGACCTCTGCATAGCCATTATCGCGTAGCCAGTATTGTTATCCAGACCAGGCACCCATGGCTTATTCCTAACCCGGGCCTTTGTTAAAGTCTGTAATGATGTTCACATATTCTGTAATAGGCTACCGTCCACAGCAGTCTTAACTAGTTGCTGAGGGGTCTTAGGCTCCTGAGTGCTGGAACTGCCTGTTTGCAGTTGGCTTTGAGGCTTGGCTACGCTTGCTGCAATTGAAACCCCAGGTAAGCCCCTCATCCCTTAGGAATTTGTGCTTTATCGGAACACTTCATATTCAGTGAGGTGGTTAAAACTCTGGATGGTATTTTTCCAAGCAAAATTCTTAAGTCAAGCTGGCAATGAGCAAGTTGTAGTACGTCCAATAGAGTAAAATTAAGTGCCCTGAGTACATAGAACAAGAGCAATGACAGAGAAGCAGCCTGCTTGTACATAGTGGGCTGGGGTAGTTTTAGTTTAGGGGCTATCTTCTTCTTTGTGTGTGTGTGAATTCTTCCCTATAGAATTCCCACCACGCAAATGAAAGCCGTCCTGATTGGCCAGTGTTTGACTCTGGGTGGGGGATGGATTTACAGGGCTACAGCTGTGTGGTACTAGGTTACGGTTAAATGGATTGTCCATGCTCAGTTATGTGATCTCTACTCATCCTTTGTACAGAGAGTATTATTATTATTATTATTATTATTATTATTATTATTATTATTTTACGATGTTATTGGGAGTGTTTCCTGGATCAGGCCTTAGCAGGAGCTCATTTCTTTTTTGCTCTCTCTATCATGGTTCTCTCTGTACACAAACGATCTACTAGAGTTTCCTGTTACAACTAACTGTAACATTAAAAAAACATTAGCCAGTATTTCTCAATGTTCATTCAAACTAATTGTTGCAGGGGTGGGGTGGGGTGGAGAGAAGGCTCAGGGTCAAGAGCACTAGCAGCTCTTCCAGAGGACCTGAGTTCTATTTTCCCCGGCACCTACACAGTGGCTCAGAACTATCTGTGACTTCAGTCAGATGTCCTCTCTGATCTTTGCAGGCAGTGCACACAAGTAACGCACAGAGACATACATGCAGGCAAAACACCCATACACACAAAATAAAAATGAAGAAAAAAATTTTCAGGTAATTTGAGCTCACTTTTAAGCGGAGTGGAAAGGAATGCACTTTTTAAACCAGGCACAGTCAACTATTTGGAGGCAAGCTTGTTTGAAACCTTTTGCTATTTATCTATTTATAGATTTATTGATGTATGTATGTATGTATGTATGTATTGTGGAAGCAGGGCACACCTATACCATGGCCTGGAGGGGGCATGTCAGAGCACAGCTTTGTGGAGTGAGTTCTTTTCTTCCACCTTTTTGTGGGTTCTGGGGATCAAACTTAGGTCAGCTGGTTTGGCAGCAAGCACCCTTTTGTACTTAGCCATCTCGGCAACCTCAGAAAAGGCATTTACCAGGAAATAACCATAAATAATCATAAGGGACCGAACAGCGATTATCTTTGGCACTTTTGTTAAGTATAAGTCTAGAATAAGACAATAGTCTTCAAATACGGTTTTTCTTGCTGTGTGTTTGGTTTTCAAATGATATTTTTATTAATTCATTGAGAATTTTACGCAAAGTATTTTATTTATATTCATACCTTCTCTAACTCCTCCCAGACCTACAACTCTTATCCATGCAACTTCTATTTTCATTGAAAAAATTAACATGATATATTTGATCACTATTTTCCCTTCCCTAAATTCCTGCCAGATGCTCTCCACCTCTCTCCCCATTCAATTTTATGCTCTTTATCTCATTCTTTCTCTCAAATAAAAACCAAACAAACAAAAACAGCAAAAGAAACACAAAATCTCCCACAAAATAAAAAAACTAAGCCAACAAGCAAGAGACCAATAAGACAAAAAAAAAAAATCATAATAAAAAGAAGCCTAGACAAAGCGAAATGCAACAGTAAGTTCACAAAAATACCATTGAGTTCATTTTATATTGACCAATACTCCCTCAATGGCACAGAAAATGACTTTCTGGACAGAAAACTGGTAGCACAGGCACTAAGACCAATGATTAATAAATGGGACCCCATGAAGTCAAAAGATTTCTGTACTGCAATGGGAAAAGATCCTTGCCAATTATACACCTGAGAATTATACATTAATTATATACATTATACATATGTAATTACATGAATTATATATCTATAGTATCTAGAATATATAAAGAGCTAAACAAACAAACCAAAATCCCCCAAAATTCCAATCCCCAAACCAAACCAACCAACCAACCAAAACCCTGAACATCAAGAAGACCAATAATCCGATTGAAAAATGGAGTATTGGTTGAACTAAGCAGAGAGTTCTCAAAGGATGGAACACAAATGGCCAAGAAACAAGCACATGCTCAACATCTTTAGTCCTCAGGGAAATACAAACTACAACTTTTTTATTTCATCTTACCCCAATCAGGATGGTCAACATTAATAAACTATTTCATTTATTATAAATAATGACAGTATGTGTTTTGGCTTCTGTGTCAGAATCAGGTGTCCATTGGTGTGTGGACTCACGATGGCCTTTAGTTAGATTCTGCTGATTAACATATCTGTTTTTATGCCAATCCCATGCTGTTTTTGTTACTATAACTTAAAATCTGCATTATTCATACTTCCAATGAGCTATTTTTATTACTATTCAAGATTGCTTTGGTCATGCTGGTTGTGTGTGTATTTCCATATGAAGTTTAATATTTTGTTCACAATAATTATCAGGAGTTATGTTGCAATTTTGATAAAGGTTGCATCAAATCTGTAAATTCTTTTCGTAGGGTGGCCATTTAACAATATTAATTCTATTAATCCGTGAGCATAATTCCATCTTCTGGTGTCTTCAGTTTCTTTCTTAGATGTCTCAAAGATTTTATCATACAAGTTTTTTATTTGCTTGGTTAGAGCCAAAAGTTTTTAGTTTATTTCTTTGTTTGCTTGTTGAGCCTACTGTGAAAAGTATTGTTTCCCTAATTTTTTTTCTCAGTCTGTTTGTCATTTGTATATAAGAAGGCTACTGATTTTTGTCCGTTAATTTGTATCCTGTTACTTTGATGAGGTGTAGAAAACTTTGGTTGATTTTTTTAAGGTTTTGTGTGTGTGTGTGTGTGTGTGTGTGTTTAAAATCCTATTACCTACAAATAAAGATACTTTGACTTATTTTCTTTCTATTTTCAATCCCCTTGATTTTCTTCAGCTGTCTTGTTCTCTGCCTAAGACTTCAAGTGCTATTTTTAATAGGTGTGGAGAGAGTGGGCGACCTTGTCTTGTTCTGATTTTAGTGGAACTGCTTTGAATTTCTCCGTTCAGGTTGATCTTTACTGCCTGCTTGCTGCAGGCTACCTTTACTATGTTGAGGTATTTCCCTTGTATCCCTTCTCTCACCAAGACATTTATCATGGACAGGGGTTGGATTGCGTCAAAGGCCTCTTCTGCATCTCATTAGATGACCTTGTGGCTTTTGTCTTTTAATTTATGTAACTTATTGCACTTATAGAATTACATATGTTGAACCATCCCTCCATTTCCAGGATGAAGCCTATTTGATTATGGTGGATAATCTTTTCAATGTGCTCTTACATTCTCTTTGCAAATATGTTATGTTCGATTTGTATCTACATTCATAAGAAATATTGCTGTGTAATATTCTTTTTTATTAGGTCTTTTGGTGGTTTTGGTATGAGGCAATAGTGGCTTCATAAAAAGAATTAGAAAATGTTCCTTCATTTTCTATTTTGCAGGATAATTTGAATAGTATTAGCATTAGTTCTTCTATGTAGGTCTAGTAGAATTCTGGGCTTAATCCATCGTATCCTTAAGCCTTTCATGGTGAGAAGAATTTTAATTACTGTTTCTATTTCACTTGGTGTTATGGGTCTGTTAAAATTGCTCATTTGATCTTGATTTAACTTTGGTAGGCCATATATATCAAGAAATCCATCCATTTCTTTTAGGTTTTTCAGTTTGATAAGATTTTTAAAGTATGCCCTTATGATTCTCTGAATTTCCTGTTGTAATGTCTCCCCTTTCGTCAGTAATTTTATTTATTTGGATCTTCTTTCTTCATCTTTTCATTAATTTGGCTAAGGGTTTATCAATCTTGTTGATTTTTCTCAAAGAATCAACTCTTTGTTTCATTGATTTTTTTTTGTATTGTTTCTGTTATTTGTTTCTATTTCATAGATTTCAGGTTAGAGTTTGAGTAAGTTTTGCCATCTAATCATGTTTTTGGTATTATTTCTTCTTGTTTCAGAGATTTCAGGTGTGTCACTAAGTTACTAATATATGCTCTCTCTCTCTCTCTCTCTCACTCTCTCTTTTTGGATTGGGTATGTTCAAGTTTGTATATTTCCTGATGTTTCTGTTGCCGTTGATATGCAGTCTCATACCTGTTGAGACTTGTTTTGTGTCCTAGTATGTAGTCTATTTTGGAGAAAATTCCATGAGCTTCTAAGAAGAAAGTATATTCTGTAGTCTTTGTGGAGTGTTCTGTAGATGTCTTCTAGGTCCCTTCAATTTATGACATTTAACCCCAACACTTCTGTTTCGTTTTGGTCTGGATGACCTGTCTATTCAGAAGAGTTTGGCACTGAAGTCACCAACCATCACTGTCTGAGAGTCAGTATGTACTTTTAGTTGTAGCAATCCTCCTTTTATAAACTTAGGTGCCCTTGTGTTAGGCGCATAGTTGCCAAGAATTGTAGTATCTTCTTGGTGGATTTTTCTTTTGATAAGTGTGCAATGCCCCTTCCTTATATCTTATGATTAGTTTTGGTTTGAGGCATATTTTATCTGATATTAAAATGGCTACTCCTGACTGCTTCTTGGATCTATTTGCTTAGATTATCTTTTTCCATCATTTTACCAAAGGTGATGTCCGTTCTTGATGGTGAAGTGTGTTTCTCGGATGGAGTAGAAATATAGGTCCTGTTTTATAATCCAGTTTGTTAGTCTGTATCTTTTCATTGGAGAATCAAGACCATCAACATTTAAGTTATTACTGAGCAATGTGGGTGATCTGTGGTATTCACGCCTCTAAGTCTGGAATTCTGACTCTGTTATTTTCATAGAGTATAGCAATTTGAAAACTCACATAGAATCTCGGCACCTCACACCCAGGCTCTGTGACCAGGGACAAATTATTCATCATTTGACTTCCTCATCTGCTGGATGCTTCTAAAGAATTAACGAAAAAACTGTCTAAATTAGGGTTACTATTGTTATTATGAAACACCATGACCAAAAGAATGTTGGGTAGGAAAGGATTTGTCTTAGGATTTCTTATAGAAACCAGGATCACAAGCCCAAAGGTGGCACCACCCACAATGAGCTGGGCCCTCCCCCCCATCAATCGCGAATTAAGAAAATGCCCTACAGGTTTGCAAACAGCCTGATCTTACGGAAATATTTTCTTCATTGAGGTTCCCTCCTCTCAAATGACTTTAACTTGTGTCAAGTCGACATAAAGCTACCCAGCACAAGAACCTATAAAAACTGCCTGACAGTGAACAGTAGATAAATAGTTTTAAAAACGACTATACCGATTGGAGTTTGCCAGGTTTGCACTCTGGGAAAAGACAGAACCGTGTATTCAGGACCTCTGGGCTATGATTCAGACAGAGTCAGCCGTCAAATTTTCCCACAGCTCAACGAAAAGTCACTGAACTCCATCAAAACAGTGTGGCATCCTTCCAGCGTTAGTCAGTCTGCTAGGATCCACTGCTAACTCCTGAGGTCTGACACAATGGCGTTTCTGTCAGGGATTGGAATCTAAGAAGGCTTGGGAGATTTTTTTGGGGGGGGGGTTTAACTAAAGTGCTAAGTATCTCCAACTGCTTGTTTGCTTTCTTTCTTTCCTTCTTTATTTATGTTGCTATACCAATGACACATGAAGACCAGTCTATTGTCATCCTAACAGTTAGTCAAGGAAGAAAAAAAAATTACTTTCATACTGTCTCTCCAACAGGGACATGATATGGTTAGTAAATGTCACAGATTATTCCTTAGCCCTTGGTCTCATGGGTCGGTGTCCTAGGCTCCAGGGATAAGGTTATGAACATGATTCTAGGGTCACAGGTCTTGGTTGGCTGAGTCAGAAGGCCTGAAGAGTCAAAGGATGCCTGGGCTAAATAACAAGAGATTCATCTCAACTAAACACAGAAAAGGGTATGGATGCCTCCTTAAAAAAGACATGTGATAGTAACTTGGATTTAAAAAAGAAGTTTTTTTTTAACTGATACCAGCAAAAAGTTTATCTGTTAATGTAATTGCCCACCGTTGAGACAGAATGGGAAAAGGAAGCATACACATATATTAAACATGGCTCTAACACCTTTTGCTCTTCTGTGGCCAAGGTCTCCAGTCTGAATCACAAGCTGGGCATGGAGACAGAGGCCTTTAATCCTAGCACTTGGAATGCAGGGGCAGGCTGGTCTACATAGCCAGCGAGACCCTGTCTTAAAAAGCAAAAACAAAATTTGTCTTGAATCTTCTTTAAAAAAAAAATCAGACATTATTATAACACACCTATTTTTCTTTATGAGAAAATTGTGTTGTGTATAAATGTGTGTATATATTGTATTTTAAAATTTAATCGACACAATAGAATAGTACATATGTATGGGGCACCAGGTGATATTTTGATGCACGTGTATTACATAATGTTCAACCCAGGCTAAGATATCTGTCTTCTCATTTAGCACTTCTTGGTAATAAAAATATTGGCGTTAAGTACAAACAGTAGAAGGAAAAGCTCTCTTATTGAAGGACATTTAGAACTCACGAAAGGACAGGACTCTGGGAAGCAGATGACCAGAGAGGAGGTGGGGATCTCACTGTGGACAGGCGAGGAGGTGCCACCGGGTGAGGCAAGGACAAAGAGACAGGCGGAGTTGAGGGGCTTCCTCCGCCACACCCTCGGCCCACTTGCGAGGCTCACCCAGGCAAACAGATGCGCGAGCCCCTCCGGTCTGTGTGTTTCTACAGCTGCGGCCCAAGAGCAGCTCCTCTTCCCTCCGAGAGATTTCTTGGCACGAAGTCAATGGGAGTCCGGGCTCTGGGAGAGTCTCAACAAAGCAGATGGGCCAGCGGCAGCCAGCGGGCTTGTTGCCTTTGGCTGAGAGCAGCGTCCTGGAAGGGGACAGCTTGTGACTGAGTCCTGGCAGGCTCCGCCGTAGGCCTGAGTCAGGCAGCCCACTTCTAGAAGCTTCCTTCTCTTTGGATTTTCTGTGCCTGTTGAGAATGTAGTGCTTTTGGTCCCTTGGAGTATTCACAAGTGTGTTGCGCAGGCTCAGGGGTCCCCGGCTTCTGGTTGCTCTGTAGTTGCTGATTTTCCTCTGGATTCTTCTCCCTCCCTAGTGGCCAAAATTGTCCTTGCCTGGGCCACAGTGTTTTCCACCGTGAGGCTGTTTATAGTAAATTACGTACTTTTCTCTGGATTCTTTCAGCGGCCCTCTGATGTGTGTGCTGCTACTGTCCAACTTCCACAGATGAGGAGGCAGAAGCTTAGACTTTTCACACCCTAACTACCCACTTAGACTTTGACCTCGTCTGGCCTGGTGAGGTACATCTGCCATCTGAGCCACTCAGGAGGCTTGGAGGATCCCATGAGCCCAGAGTTCAAGACCAGCCTGGGGAACCTAGCATCTCGGGGTTTTTTCCATCATTTATTTACTTAGCGGAGGAGGGAGGCTAGTTCCACAGCGTCACGTGGAGGTCTGGAGATACTCGGCTGCGCTTGGTCTCACGTTGGATCATGTGGGTCTTGGAGATCCATCTCCAATCGTCAGGTTTGTGCCAAGCACCTGTTGTGTACCTTCTCTGCTTTATTTTGGTCCTAGAATTTGGTGCCCCATCGTATGCTACGGATATTGCTTTTTCCTCTGCCCTCTCTTCCCCAAGACAGGAGGTTCCTTTCGGAAAGGTCTTTGCCGTTGTGTTGTCTTTGTCGTTTAATCACTGTGTCCCCCAAGGCCTAGAATTCTGAGTGGCACTTAAGCGCTGGTCGAATTCAAGTTAAGTGACTCTTTGCAGGAACGTAAATTGGTGCAGATTCTATGGGAGTTTATTCAGCCTTGGTAACAGTCGACGCAGTAATTGTGAATTCATCCTAGAGGTGAAAGGTTCTCGAATGTGCACACGATTGTAAGGGAATGGACGTTCACCACAGCTTGCTTTCTAGTGAAAGGCTGGAAGCAGTCAGCTTGTTTATCAGTTTAGGGACTCCTTAAGTAAGTCCCTAGGTTCTTAGGTGGATTCTAGAGAGGGCGAAAGGAGAGGTTTTAAATGAGCGTGTGTTGTTATGCCCCATCTAAGAGGCACACTATTTAGTAAGAAAACAAAAAACAAAAATCATACTGTTAAGCAAAGAACATAAGCAAAGAACAGCATGTTACTTCTTTCTATTTATGTTAAAAACATGTGGTAGATTTTAAGAGGTATTTGCTATGCCTGGGCTATTCTTAGAAGACAAGAAAATTAGTTGTCCTTAGAAGAGGCCAGAAGTTCTTGGCTGGGATAGGAATATATTAATATTAAGATATATTTCACAGGTGGGTGGGCTGGCGCATACATTCTACCGTAAATCTTGAGCAAAGGCAAGAGTAAGATGGGTCTTTTTTTTTTTTGAGGGGGAGAGCTTAGGCTGTATAAGCTGATATGTCAAAAAATAAAATCAAATAAATGAAAATAAAAAAACAAACGAAACAAAACAAGTTCATGAACCACAGGACTGTAAAACTCCAATGCTTTTTAGCATATCGCATTAGTTTTAACATTGTGATAAGAAGTTTATAGATAACAAAATTACCCATTTTACCCTTTCATGATGTAAGACTGAGTGGCGTTAGAGTCCTGAGATTATGCACACATGTCTTCAGTAGTCAGTCAAGAACTTGTTCATACGCGTGTAAGCAATTATAAGGTAGTGTTTTACTTCTAAAAATTATGTGTGGGTGTTAGCTTTGTTTTTTCTAAAAATTACTCTAAAAGACCATAGCAGGTTTGGAAAACATGCCTAGGTTCTCAAATAAGTTTATTATAAAATATTAAATATTCTGTGGCTGGCGGGATGGCTCAGAGCTTAAGAGCACTGGCTGTTCTTCTAAAGGTCCGGAGTTCAATTCCCAGCAACCACAAGGCGGCTCATGACCATCTATAGTGAGATCTGGCGCCCTCTTCTGGTCTGCAGGTGTACATGCAGGCAGAGTATTGTATAAATAATAAATCCTTACAGAGAATCAACTTTTGTCAGTACTTCCGGATACTCAATGAGATGTTTGGTGTTGTCTAATGCTCCCAAGTCATAAATTACATACCCAGCTTAGGGTAGGTGGTGGGGAGGCAAAGTGGAGGCCCGAATTGAGGAAGCCTATCATTATCAGGCCCCCAAATCCAAGGGATTCAGAGTCAGTCATCAAGAGATGTTTTGTTCCCCTACAGAGAGCGGGGCTCCAATTGCTCCCTGAACCATGGACTTAAGTCAGCTCTGGGTTGGGATCTCTCTTAGAAACCCAGGAGCCTGTCTGGCCTGTAATAAAGAATGGGACTTGGCATCCTGATGTCCTTGCAGAGAACCTTCAGGAACATTCTCAGTGTCTATTCCTAGAAAAAAAAAAAAAAAAAAACTCCTTGGTTTTCCCTCCAAACTCAAATTTCCATTTATGATCTTCATGCATGAACCTTTCACATATAGGATGAATTCACAGTCACATGTTCTAAGTTCCAAAATTAGCCTATGTCAAGTGTTATCACTGTTGAATGTGCACCTTTTTTTTTTTTTTTTTTTTTTTTTTTTTTTGAGACAGGGTTTCACCTTGTTGTTTCTGGCTATCTTTGAAAGTAGATCAGGCTGGCCTTGAACTCCACCCACCTCTACCTCCTGAGTGTTGGGATTGAACATGTGTGCTGCTTTACCTTACCCAGGGTAAACCGTTTCATCCTCACACCAAACCGTGAATTCCCCCAACTGCTAGCGTGAGCTCAAGGAGGAGACGGAGCAGGTGCTTGGCTTCATACAGTACCTCCCCCTCGAGCTGGTGGTTGCTTGGTTTAAGCTGTGCCACTAGGGGAGGGCGGGTAAGAGGAACTGGATTTAGGAGTGTTTCTGCCTCCATGATGGATTACAGACTCTGAAACTGACAGCAAATGTAGCTATCCCTCATTCACTGAGGAGGTGTAATCCCCCCCTACCCCCACCGTACCAAGCCTGGCATCAATAACACCATTCTGTGTTCCTCTGTTTCTTTTCTAGATTGGTGAAAAGTCTTGCTGTCTAGGGGGCTGGAGAGATGATTCAGCAGTTAAGAGCACTGGATGCTCTTCCATAGGACCTAGGTTGGGTTCCCAGCACTCAAATGTCAGCTTATGATTTTCTGTAACTCAAGTCCCTGGGGGATCTAATGCCCTCTTCTGGCCACCACAGGTACTGCACACACATGATGAACATACAAACATGCAGGCAAAACATCCACACACATAAAAAAATACATCTAACAAAGCATCTTGGAGCCTCGTCCAACCCCTCAATTTTTATAAACAAGGAATTGAGGCTCAGAATGAATGACATCCCCAAGGTCACAGAGAGAGGCCTGTCAGAGCCCAGCCTGGTACCTCGTCTCCTGCCCCTTAGGCCAGCTCTTTCTTTGTAAAAGCTTAGAGAAAACAGAGCTGTCCTGGCCTCTCGCCAAGTCCCTGCAGGAGGTCACACAGTCAAGAAGCTCTCAGAGTCCTCTCTATTCTTAGCCTGAACTCTCAGTGACTCTGCTCTTCAGGCCTTTTCCTCCTCTTCCCCTTGCTTGGTCTGCCGTGTGTGTGGTTTGTGTTTTAATAAGTGGGGCTGCGTGTAGGAAACGGGCTGAAGCCAGTCCCACTGCCGAGGCCCCGAGAAGAATAAACGTGCGACAGGGAGGCCTGAAAAAATAACCGGCTTCCTTTCCTCTAAGTGACCTTGAGTGTCCAGGAGCTGCTGTCTCTGTTGCCGGTCACAGCTGCCAACGAGGCTAAGCTGCCCACGAGGAGGGCGAAGCCACCAGAAGCAGGGAAGGAGGACTGGCCGCTGGTGCTTGCCTCTGAAGCAAAAACCAAGAGAGGATGGAGGATATGGCAGCAGCATGCAAAATAACCAGTGAGAACAGCTCTATCACATTCAAGTGAGGCAAAGGTTGCTCTGGGCAAGAAGTCAGAGGAGCAATTTGAGGCGGGTCTTGTGTATCCGCCGTCTATTGGTGTCACATATTATGCTACGTTGGGTGTTACTGTCCATTAGCACATAGCAAATGACTTTAATATTGTGGCCTCAGACAACAAGCATGTATTATCCAACCATGTCTGCGGTCAAGGGTCTAGGTACAAGAATCGGAAGCCATTGGTTGAGAGTGTGGCTGTGATATAGCTTTTATCCTAAAGGCTGGTTGGGGTTGAAGGAGATCCAGTGTCAAGTTCACTGACCTCTGTGGCAATTGAGCGACCCCACCTTGAACTAGATGTTCAATGCCAGGCTCGGATCTTGTCTGAGTGCCTCACTAAACTACCTGACGACGTGGATACGAATTACGCTTACTTTATTTTTATGACTTTATGGTTATGGTAGAGGTATAAAGCAGATGGCCCAGAGACAAGCATGGTATCACGTATAATCCCAGCACTTGAGTGAGGCAGGAGGATTGCAAATTTGAGTTTAGCATGGCTGGTGAATGAATATAGATGTGGAATTAATGTTGTCCTTTGTTTCTTTTAAGTTCTCATTTTATTTTATTTAATCACTTTACAGCCTGATTGTCCTTTATTTCTAAATAACCATTTTTTTTCCCCAATCACCCAGCAAGTAAAAAAGCTGGAATTTTGAGTTTATCCATTTGCCTGCATGTCCCAATTGATGGAAATCTGCTTAAGCACTCCAGCCGTCTGCTGAGCCTCACGATCTTGGGATATATTGATCAGAAGGCAAATGTGGCATTTGAAGGCAGACAGCTGATTTCCATGCTCCTGGAGGCTCGGGGCCATATTCTACCCTTAGACTGGGGCACACTGGAACAAATGACTCTGACCATTAGGCAGCACTTCCCTCTCCCTCTCCTGGCCAGGCTGTCTCCCAGAACTGTATCTGTATAGCTACACATCCTGAGTGTGTAAGAGAACCTGCTCTGGCTGAGGTGTGTGTGTGTGTCCTTCTCTGTGCATTTAGGTCCCCTGTGTCTCTCAGGGTTCCACCCTTATAATCATCCTTTTTTACCTCTTCAAAGGCCCTGTTCTGAAATGTCATTGAGCCGGGCCTCAGGGCTTAAAGATGTGCCTTTCCTTCAGAGATCAATCAGGCCGTTAACAGCGGAGTTCTGAGTGAGCACCCTCCTCCTCATTCATTATCCTAGCAGGGTGTGATAACTTCCCATTTGTGCAGATGGGTCATTGGTACTTCTTTTCTTAATGGCATTCGACTTTGATTTTGTTTATTTTGATGTTGTACTTTAATCACAACATTTGCCCTTTCCTGTCCTGACTTCAAACCCTCCCATAGATCCCTTCCTGCTCTCCTTCAAAGTCATGGCCTTTTTTTTTCCACCAACTTCTATTGCATGTATACATGAGTTTGTATATACATATATATTCCTAAATGCAACCTGATAAGTTCGTATAATGCTCCCTGTATGGATGTTTTCAGGGGAGTTTGACACTAGACAACCAATTGGTGTGTTCTCTCCCTGCAGTGGGGGCATATCTCCTGCTCTCGGCTTTACTCAGCTGCCTGTGTAGCACTGTTCTTTGTGTAGGGTTGGGGTTATCACACACACACACACAGAGAGAGAGAGAGAGAGAGAGAGAGAGAGAGGAGAGAAAGAGAGAGAGAGTACAAAATCCTTAGCATCACTACGTTACAGGAGCAGACAGAGATTGACACTTCGCAGCACAGCAGCTTGGAGGAGATGGCAGGCTGTGTTTGCTATTGATGGAGATTAGTATAGAGCCCTAAAAGAACCCATCGACCCTAAACAGCCAGGAGAAGTAAAGGGGTCTGTGGCCCCTCTCCTCAATAACCTACTCTCTCCTACTTAGGGTTGGGGGGTTGGGAGGGGAGACTTTAAGGAACCCCAAATAAAACAGAGTTTAAAAAATGAACGAAACACACTGGCCACCTTTGCTTCTAAAAGCCCGCTTCTTCTCCTTGCTCCACTTATATCAAAACTTCTAACCTTTCCAGGTTCTTACATTTGATTTTCAAAGCTACAAGTATCTGACTAGGTCAGCTATCAATGAGTTATGTGGATGGGTCAACGAATTACTTAACAGGTTAACGGTCTATGGCATTTTAAAGCTTGAAAAATATTCCTGGGACATGAAACACCTAACGTATCTTAACCACGATAAAAATTGCATACAACTGAGGAAATCTCTTTCCATACAATGAAGGAGAATCTGGGGCCAGCTCAGGATCATAGAGTAGCTGAGGTAGGACTCAAAGCTGTGAACCTTTGAGTTGTGCTAATTCATTTTTGTTTCTTGCAGTGCTGGGGATTGCCTCTGGGGGCTCTGAGCATGCCAGGCAAGCACTGTAGCTCTGAACCACTTGCAGAGGCCTTTTCAACTCAAGAGTCTCGATGCATAGTTCAGGCTAGCCTTGAGCTGGCTATGTAGACTAGGCTAGCCTTGGACCCCTGCCCTAGTTTGCTTCTCTGTCATTCGGATAAACAGCATGATCAGAACCAAACTGGGAGAGCAAAGGGTTTTGTTTGGCTTATGCGTCAACGTTAATAGTCCATCATTAAGGGAAGTCAAGGAGGGAAGTCTAGACGGGAACTCAGGATAGACACCCGAGGGCAGGAACTGAAGCAGAGTTCATGGAGGAACAGTTTACTGGCTTGCTTCCCATGGCTTGCTCAGCTTGCTTGCTTTTTTAAAAAATGTTTTAAATGAAAACAATTCTATCACTTCCCCCTTCATTTCCTCTCTCCAGCCCCTGCTAGCTACTCTCCTTCAAATATCTACTATGTGCTCACATTCTTAAGTTGATATCCTCTTTCTCATATATCGATAGATAGATTAGATAATGGCAGCCTGCTGAGTCTGTTTTTGTTGTTCCTAAGGGTTTCAAGGCAGATTCACTCTGCACTGGATAGCCGATAACGGGTCTCATCTCTGGGGAGATGTGAGCACTCCTTCCCCAGGAGTCAACAGCTGCCTGTAATTCTCTGTCTGGGAGTGGGACCCTGGGAAATTCCCCCCTTTCATGCTAACACGACCACTGCCATTGTTCCAGTGTTGTTTATGCAGCCATTTTGGGAGAGCCTGTTTCCCAGCACACTTCCTGGTGCTGTGGCCCTCCCCGTCTGTCCTTCCCCCTCTTCCACAAGCCGCAGATGCAGGAGCGACGGTGCAGATGTAGATCTGTGGGGGCTTGGCTCCCCATACTCTGCCGATGTCTCATTGTGTCCAGCTGTGGATTTCTGTGATGGCCTCCATCTACTGCAAAGAAAAGCTTCTTTGATCAGGGGAGAGATAACTACGCTGATCTATAAGGTTCCTGTGGGTCTGAAGCTCCCGTCCTTGGCCTGGCTGTGCCCACACCAACAGTGCACATTCACACAGGACTTCATCTGTTTTTTTTTTGTTTTTTTTTTTTTTACATTCAAGGCATCTTTGGCTCTTCAGACTTGGCTGTTCACAAACACTGGGCAGCGCCCAAATGTGGATGCCACTCTTCGTGACAATCGTGGTTTTAACTTTCAGTGGATTTTACAGTTACACAGCCATAAACTTTCAAAAGGGTGTCATTCCTACCAAATTTCTAAGAATGAAGAGCGTGGCTGGTGAAGCAGCTGAGCGGGTAGATGCAAAGGTGAAAACCTTAGCCTGGTCCTCCCAGTCAGAAGGTTGAGGAGAATCGGCTGCACAATACTGCCTCACCTCTACACTCCTGTGACACGGCTTACAAGCACTCTTAACTGCTGAGCCATTCCTCCAGCCCTCTGCACCTTCACTTTTGAGTCAGGATTCCCCACTAAACTTACCAAGTTCCCAAAATCCTTGTCTCTACCTCTTCAGCTCTGGGATTACAAGCGTATGCTATCCCCTATCATGGCCGGCTTTCTTTCTTTCTTTCTTTCTTTCTTTTCTTTCTTTCTTTCTTTCTTTTTCTTCTCTCTTTCTCCCCCCCCCCCCTTTTTTTTGAGACAGGGTTTCTCTCTATAGCCTTGGCTATCCTGGACTCCATTTGTAGACCAGGTTGGCCTTGAACTCACAGAGATCTACCTCTGCCTCTGCCTCTCAAGTGCTAGGATCAAAGGCGTGTGCCGCCACTGCCCGGCTCACAGCCGGCTTTCTACATAGGTAATGGAAATCAAAACTCAGGTCCTCATGTTTCTGGGGCAAGAATTTTACCACCTGAGCCATCTCCTTAGCCTGTTGTTAGTATTTCTGTCGTTATGACAATAAAATGTTGGTTTCGGGGAAGCAGGGCAGCAGCTACAATGGCTTTTCCTCTCCAACATGGTTGTTTTATCTTGTTTTTCCATGCATTTATGTTTCTGGGCTCTTATCTGCAGTCCCTCTTATCACCCAATCTCTGCCCATTATCTCCATCTCTCTTCATTGTGCTGCTCAGAGGATTGTTAGAGCCTGAGCTCCTACCCTGAGGACCCTCCTCGTGGCCGCCATGCTGGGATCTCCCCTCACCATCACCAGGGGAATTCCCTTGCCTCCTTCCTGTGATGGGGCATCTGCTTCCTGGACTCCACGTCTTCTCCTTTTGTGCTCTCCCCCTTCCTCCTCCTCGATGACATATGTGCTGCAGGAGCTTCCTGAGGGGATATGTGAGGTCCTATCCTTCAAAGTCTTGCCTGTCTGAAAGTAGCTCATGCTTGGTTACAAACACAGCTCCAGTGAGAAGCCATCCTGCCTCAGCACAGCGAAGCCATCATCTTCCAGCACGGCCCGGGGTCTTCACCCCTCCAGGGCTGCTGCTGAGGGAGCCTAAGCCATTCTGACCCCTGACTCTGTGTGACCCTGAAGGATTTCTGTCTCAGCGACAGGAAATGTCACCGTGGGATGCCACTCAGTGTCCCTTTCATATTGAAAACTCATGTCCTTTGGCTCTGGGATGTTTTCTTCAGTTGTTTCATGTTCTTTGTGGTACTTCTAAAATCCCTGTTGTTCTGACGCTCTGCCCTTGCCCTTTCACTTACATTCTGTGAAATCTCTAAATCGGTGTTTTGTGTGGTCTAGATAACAATCTATAACAGCTGTACTTTCAGTTTCAAATGCGTGAGTTCTGTTACGCACATAGAAAACAGAAGCAAAAGAACAAACAGCACATAGCACGAAGACGACGAGCAGCTGCTTCAAATCAGGTGCTTAGAGCTAAGTCTCAAAGTAACTTGTAACAAATGGCTAATTGAGAATCCTATTAACACACCAACTGGGACACTGGCCAGCAAGCTCTGAGCATAGCAAGTACCTGTTACAGGGTTGTCCTGGCTGGTACACCCTGCCCTCAACCCGAAACCTCTCTCTTCCCCCAGCTTCTCTGACTCCAATATAACTCAGCCATTTTGGCGACATGTCCTCTTTGTTCTTGGTCCTTGTCTTGGCTCCTGGTTCCTCTCTTGGCCTTCTCTCCTCTCATGGCCTGGTTCAGGCTGGACTCTTCCAGATGCCTCTGGATGTGTTCTCCCTCATCTCTATAGTACAAACCTTCTCTTAAACCATCCCTAGGAGCAGTCGTAGCTTCATATTTTATTCGCTTCTAACATTCAACACACGTGACTGGAGCAGCCTGATTTAAAGAGCAAGCAAAGACGACACCATCATACCCAGGTTCACAGCATCTAGCAGGAACTGATGAAGGCAGCCACATAAAGCCAGCCAGCTCAGGTTCTCAACTGAGACTTTTCTCCAGGGATGAGTTTCTGACTTCCGGTTCCCACTGCAGACATGTCTTACACGTGTCTGCTGCTAACAGCTGGCTCCAGCCTGGCAGCCCCTAGCTCTGACGATTATCCAATTATCCCATTAGCCCAGCATGTCCTTCCTTCCTCCCAGCCTTTAGCTCCCCTGTCTCCCTCTCCCTCTCCTGGAGCTTCTCGTAGCCTCCCTTACTATCTCCCTACCCAGTCCTGGGTCAACCCCCCAAGTCCCTCCGTCTGCTTCATGTTGAAACCAGGGTCACATGACTAGTTCATAGCAATAGAGAGCTAACACCTGGACTTCTCGACATCACGGCTGTGCTTTCTGCTTTGTCACGTGTGTGATGGGTCTCATCAAGCACTCGCTGGGCTTGCCCCTCGGATGAAGAGGATACCAACATGACCAGAGTAGCCCAGAGCCACAGAAGAGGTGGAACCCAGGGGCTGCAGGCAGCCGCCACAGTGGCAGAGGTGACGCCACAAGAAAGGTGGCCATAGGACCCAACAATGGAGAGAGCTTCAACATCAGCGGGAATAAGCAACACTCAAAACAGGGCTAAAACCAGGAGGCGAGGCAGACTCGGACAAAGGCTGTGTCCTTGTTAGCTCCCTACCTAACCATAGCCAGAAAAGGGGTGTTTGCACCCATCGCCGTAGGCTTTCGTGCAAAGGGAAGGCCGTGTTTTTATTCCAATCGTGGTACCTGTCCCCTCTGCACCAGCCACAGTAGTCCTGCCAGGCCACCAGGGGAAATGAACTTCTTCCGGTCAGGCTTCAGCGACGTCTAGAGTTCACTGAGACTTGAGATGGCAGTAGGTGCAGCACAGGTGACAGTTGAGGCTGGGGTGTTACCTTCAGAGGCTGCATCGTGCTTCAGCAGTAAGCAGCTGCAGCTACTGACAGCTTCCCCAAGCCTTCCCTGCCAGCTGACGCGGGGAATCTGGTCGGCTGCTTGACTTACCTTGCTCATGGGAGGTGAAAAGGGAGGGAGGGTGAGATTGGGAGGGGGCTGCAGCTGGGATACAAAGCGAATAGATTGTAATAAATAAAAGAAGATATGAATGAAAAAAAAAAGAAAATATTTAGTACGAGGAATTTCCTGGCGGGATGCTGGAAACTCTGGTTACACAAGCCTGAGGCCCACGGGGAAGGCCACCGGAAAAAGCGGGCTGGGACGCCTGGGAACTATCTGGTGATCCGCCCCCACAAAGATGTTTCTGATGGCTTCCTTCATGTCATGGGCAACTACTTCCGTGTTCACCGTAGGAAACAGAGTCACTAAAAAAAGTCTTTAAACCAAATCCAGTGGAAAGAATCCCAGAAACCCAGAACCAAAGAAGAAGACCCATCCTTAAGATTCTGTTCCTGTGGTCGCTTCTGGCATCAAACTCAGGATCAGTTAGACCCAACCAGAGGCAGAACTCATAGCTACGTATTAGGAGACGTTATGAGATGTGAAGGGAGGGGTGGCGGGGCTAATAGCTCTGGGGGAGGGCTGTCAGGGAGGCAGACCTCTCACCGAGTCCTGAACCTGCCTTATTTACACAGTCCCTTCCTCCCCACAGAAGGCTCAAGGATGCTCTTTAGCACGGTAAACAGATGGAGTCAGGCCCTCCCTAGTTTTATGGCACAATCCCACTCAGTCAACAGGCTGTAAACTTCAAGCACGTTTGTGTAAGATACCTTTGCACAGTGCCGGGCACGGTGGCACGTACCTGAGGTCCTCGCCACTCCGAAGGCTATGGTGGGATGATGATTTAATCCTGGGTTGTATTTCAAGACCAGCTTGGGAAGTACAATGGGAAGTACCATGCCTCTCACCCCAAACCCTTTGCATGACCTAGGTTTGTGCTTGTCTGAGTAACCGGGCTCTAGCTAACTGGACCCAGATCATGCCAAGAGCAGCCTGCCTGCTCATGGTCATGCCGTGGTCTCTGTGACTCACATCTGCTCTCACCCTCTTGCTACTAGTACAGTTCTCCAAACGGACCCTCAAGGAGCTGATGGAACCGGGATAGACAAGAGGAGCATGGCACCAGGTAGGCGCAGAGAAGACTCGGAACCGGAACCTGGCCCAAGGCCTGCCTGGTCCATGCGGCTTCTCATCACAGACACAGACGGAGACCGGGGGTGGAAAACTGAAAAATCTATCAAAGATTCCACCTCCCCAGCATCCCCTCATCGTATCCTCCTCTGGACCAACTCCTTTTAATGGCCTGGAGACGCGCTTACAGCACCTGGGAACTTCTTAGCCTGAGATAGAGTTTGCGCTACATAAAACGAACTGCTTCTTAAAGGACAAAATTTGGTTATATTTAATGACGCCTCAAGAGTGTCAAGCCATCTTTTGAATCCCCAAACATTTGCAAGTGCCCAGAAGAAAAAGCCCATTTTCATCTTTAGCCCACCCACACTTGCCCATTCCCCCTCCTGCTGCCTGGATATTGAAATACCCCCTTCCCCCCTTCCCTCATACATTTTAAAACATCCACTGGGGCCGGAGATGTCCCCAGCCCTAACCCGAGCTAGGGGCTGGAACCAGGTCTTCCTTCACAATGTTGGGACTGTAGCTGGGCTTGACAGCTTCAGCCAGCTCTCGGGCATACATCTCAAATTGGCCTGTCATCTGAAAAGAAAACACACAGGCTTGGGGAGATTTAAGAATCTATCCCTTACTCGCCACCACCTCTGGCCACTAGGGGGCGGTCACAGGACAGAAACGCCTCCATCATGCAGCTTGACAGGGAGGGCTATTTGAGACTGTAGTAAGGACAAAGTGACCTCAACGTGGATTCCGGCAAAATTCATGAATGCATGATGATTCAGTCTCTCCCAGTTGACCTTGACCTCTCAGTCAAGACTGCAGGAGGTGTGGTCAGGCTTAGGGCAGGATGGAGGAGAGCTAGAAGCAGAGAAGACTCGGAATTGGAACTCTGCCTGCTCCGAGTAGCACCTTGTTCAAGACACAGATGGAGACCAGGGACGCTGGGAGGTCCGTCAATGCTGCCCGCTTCCAGGTATGCCCTCCCCCACTTCCCCTGTCCTCGACCCTTACAATGGCCTGGAAATGAACTCACACCCAGCACCCTCCCCACCCCCGCCCCGGGGAAGGCGTTTGTTCTAAGAAAGGGTCTGAAGAGAAACCGCTCTGCCTATCTCTCAGAGATACCGGGTCAGAGAGCCAGCCGCAACCCTGGCTCTAACTTCTGACTGAAACAGAATCCTGCGTTAACCCCAATCTGCCCAAGACGGTGGCGGGGACGTCACAGGACCTTCTCCCAGGCCGGGTCTTGTTTATCCATGGAGCATCTGAGCCTCTGGAATACCAGCAGGGACTCACACTCGTGGAAGGTCTAGAGTACACACCTGGGCTCCCCCAGCCACACTTTGCAAAGCCACACAGAGCGGGAGGTTCTTTTCTTTTTCCTTTTGCGAACGGTTGGAGGTGAGTGTAAGAAACCTTGCAGTCGGGAGCCCTTCCAGGGGTCCTGGCCACGGCCACTGCTGTCTCAGCCCAGAGGGCCAGGCACCTGCACCCTCAGACTGCTGACCCCACAGGCAACATTTGGGACTGTTCCTTGTTCCGAGGGCCTGAAGATGCTTGCTCCAAAAGACCCGAGTAAGCTAGAGTCAGAGCCAGGCAAGGAGCCAGTTTTCCCACGTGACCTCATTCCCACTATTGTCTCAATTCCTAGATGGTGGAGCCTGGACACAGGCAGAAGCAGACATGCACATTTATCTTGTGACAAGTACAAATGCCTGGAAAGGGAAGGAAAAAAAAAAAACAAAAAAAAAAAACGGGCGACAGAAGCCAACCCGCTGCATTCTCTAGACAAATGAAATTGAGATTAATTTGGGCGAGGACGCCTAGAATCTAAATCAAATGAAGGGAGATTGTATTGAGATCTTCTGCCTGCACGTCAGTCCACACAGAGCTCCATGCCCACGGCCAGCACAGCCCTGGCCTTCTGCTCAGAAGAGAGCTGCATTGTGAGGGAGCTGGTGCCTCTTCCCAGCTGCCTGTGTGAGCAATCCTGGCCACTGAAGTCCCTGCAGCTGCAAGACTGGATGGAGGTCAAAGCCGAGGAGCAGGGCCGCAGCCAGGGCCTCGGGTACCCACCTTGAAAGTCCAGAAATCATTAATCTGCTGGCAGAGATTGAGGTTGAGCTCAGCGACCAGCAGCCCATCCTGATTGCGTGAGAGGCCCGGGGTCCGGCTGCCATCGGGAGCTGCCACGTAGCTCGAGCCATAGAAGTAGCCAAGGTCATGATGAGCTTTAGGGAGCAAGGGGGAATGGCCATGAGCTTGTACACAGCCTGAGCTCTGAAGAAGGGGAGGCAGGCAGGCACGTGGCAGGACACCTGGGAGAAAGCACTCAGACCACCCTGGTGTCTGTCAACTGCCAGTCTCCCTCCTCAGGCCTAAAGGTGAGGAGGGAGGCAGGGCTGAGCTTTCATGGCACTCTCGCCTAGCCTTGGGAACACGTCTAGGTGTCACATTTTGGTGGGCTAGCCCTTCACTTTCAACAGAAGCTGCCCAAGTCCAGAGGGAGCGTCCAGCTCTAGTGTGACGCACTTCCTGTGGGGGACCTGCCCATCGTCCTGTATGGTCCACCCTTCTTGTCCTGGAGCTTGTAGATTTAACCCTCTTCTGCATGCCCAAGCCCTTCCCCAGCCACAGAGAGCTAAAGGCCGCCACAGTGGGGTGAGGTGGCCCCTCTGAGATGGGGCCGGAACCCCCTGTCCCACATCTTCTGCCTGTCCATTGTCAGGGCGTATCTGGGATGGCAAGTCCTGCAAGTGGGGGTTGCTGCCTGGGCCTACAGAGGGTGGGACCTAGGAGACAGTTCTGTTCGTCCTCCCGTGTCTTTCTGAGGGGGACCCACCCAGCCAGCTGAAACATCCCTGAACTAAAGCAGCCCTTCCCTTTCGCAGTCTTGACTAGAGAGGTGCGACCTCAGGGAGCGGACTTCTAGCAGAGGTCTGTTGCTTGTTGTCCTCAGATCACAACCACCTGAGGACCCCGGAACCTGTGACAACCTATGCTGACTCAGGGGACGTCATCATTATAGCTGTGGCGGGGGGGGGGAGAAAGAAGAAAGATGGGGACCTATATGAGAGTCCCCCTTCCCCTTCTAGAGAGCTCACAAAGGCCCCCCATATCTTCATGGTCCAGTTTCACATAGTCCTGAGGAGGCAGAGGCCAGTCTCACTCCCATTTGATCCCCATTTGGGGAACAAGGTGGCTCCCCATGAAGGATCCACACCCTAGCCGTAGACTCACACACTACAAGGAAGTAGAGAGTCGGTGCTCCCTTCCAAGGTGCCCAAAGAGCAGGCACAGGCTGGGAGCAGACCCTGCCCAGAGGGAGTGGGTGGAATGGAGTGGGGGTGGGGATGGGGAGGAGATGAGGCCCACCCACAGAAAAGTTCAGGAACATACCTTTCTTTCCATCTCCGGAAGTAAACTCATTGGGGAAGTGTTCCTGTGAATTAAGTGCAGTGTCAAGATAAACCTCTAGGTGGCAGCACCAGGACAGTCATTCCAGATCCCTCAGCCAGACCAAGTGCAAGCAAGGGGCCCAGGCAGGAAACAGTTTAAGGGAGCCAAGGGTGTCTGCACTCACGGGACAACCAGCAAGAGTTTGTTCACTGTTCTGCAGGCCAGCAATGGGCTGTAAGGAAGCCAGCAAGGACGGGGACAGGCAAGTTTGGGTTTATAATCCTGGAGCAGGGAGACACTAGGTACCCATAGTTCTCAGGGCTGGAAAATGCATGTGAGGTCAGCCTGCCTGCGGAAGTAAAGCCTCGCCTTGAATAAGAGAGAAGAGAGAGGGGAGAAGAAGTAAGGGGAGGAGAAAGCCAGGAAAGGAGAAGCAAGATGAGAAGAGGAGAGAGGAGGGGAGGGGAGGGGAGGGGAGGGGAGGGGAGGGGAGGGGAGGGGAGGGGAGAGGAGAAGCCAAAACCCAGAAGTACCAGATCAAGCCATTTCTTCTCGGTACCCCCAAATTTGTGGCATGTATGCAGAAGGAGTGAGAAGACAGGTGGAGCGTCCCCGCGGGGCCCAGCAGTCAGTGGGCCTTTCTTCAGCTCTACATCAGACACATACCCGACCCACACGGTTAATGGCACAAGTGAAGCAGTGGTTGGCAATGGCTGCGTTTCTGGCTTCGATGGGCCACATGGACTCACTGTGAGAGGACAAGGAAGAGCAGGCTGTAGACTCCTCAGCCCCGCCACAGATTCTCACCTCTGAGATGCAGGCCAGCTGTGAGCAGAGCTGGGCACGGCACCAGCCTGAGGCAACCAGTCTGGGTTACCCAGCAAGGGCCAGGACCTCCTGAGTTAGCTAACACAGGCTGGAAACAAGACAGCCAAGCTGACCAGCAGCCCATCAGCACCTTGCCTGCTTAATCAACAGCAGCTTCCTAGGGAGCGTCAGCTAAGGGCAGGATCTGTGTGGCCCCAGTCTGCTGGGGGTCAGACAGCCCCGTATCAAACCTTTGTCCCAAGTCTCATTCTCCCCCCCAAGACATCCCTCCAGGGAGATGAGGCAGCTTGAATGACCAGGAAGAGGATGTTCCTCATAGTGTAGTTCTATAACGGTCATGCAACAGAAGGCTGGTGAGTGTCAGAGAGAAGCTACGGGTTTAGGGGAGCTAGCGCGTGACCCGGGTGGGATGGGCTTGGAAATCATGACATGACATAGCGGTCTCTTAACGCTGTACTTAAAAAAAGAAAGAAAGAAAAAGAAAGAGAGAGAAAGACTGATCATTTATGCAAATATTATATATTACTTTAAGAAAATTTCCCAGCATGCCCACCAGCCTAATAAACTAGTTGCTATCACTTTTCCACTCTCTGTGACTATCCTTGCCCACAGTCCCCCCCACCCACCCACCCTCACAAGTCACCAAATTCTGACCACATATAGCAGGGACATATGTCACATCTTCCCATTGCTCACAGATCTTATCACCACGCTACATTAGCTTCAGAATGACTCAGTCTAGTGTCACCAACCCATAGAAGAAACAGGTTGAAATTCACTTAACCCTTGACATTTCTGTCGTCGCCAGCGTCTCTATTACGAACGCCAACCCTACCGCCACAAACATCTCCCGCACAAACTTCACTCTCTCTGACATCACTTCCTTAGGCCACAGTTCCGGAAGTACCATTAACTGGCTAAAGGGCATGAACGCAAAGGCTCATCCCATGGAACACTCTGCTTTCCCAGAGACGGGTACAGCGTCGCCCGCTCGCCACACCCCCAAAAGCTCAAGGTTGGGCAATTCTTGGCCAGGGAAGGAAAAAGCAATCACTTTCAATAAGGCTGCTGTGGACATAAGAAGTTACAGTCATATTACATTGGGTTGCTTCTGTTTGCTAAACTGAAGCTAAGAAAAGCTCAAGATAAGAGGCTGGGGTGGACCTTTGCCTACATAACATCAGGCAGCCTTCTGGGTTTTCCCAGAAACCGGTTCACACCCATGCGCCCAGGAAGTGAATTTCAGGTTCCTCTAGGGAAGCCTGAGGGGAAAGATGGAGGTCCCCTCCCTGCTTGTCTTTAAATATTTTTTTTAAATTACATTTATTTGTTTGTTTGTCTCTGTGTACACATTTGGAGCTTGGAAGAAGTTGGCTCTCTCCTTCTACCATGCAGGTCTCGGGGATTGAACTCAGGCCATCACGCTTGGTAGCTGACACCTTCACCCTCTAAGCTATTTTTCTGGTCCCTCTCTAGATCTCATACACAGCTGGTAGAAGGGGGATACCCCACGAGGAGGCCCCCAGGTTCTACTAAGACCTACAGGATGGGTGACTAATGACCATCTTGGCTTTCAGCTGACAACGGACAGTTATGTGGATTCAAAGCACCATGAGACATCTGTTTTCTGAGTGGGAAGCCCTGGGGGTAAAATCCAAAGTCTGACCTTTCTTTCTTCTACCCAAATGTGGTTCCACATGCACCTAACAGGAGCAACTGGAGAACTACATTCTAGGTCTCTTAGGGGACTGCTGTGACGATTCTGAACGTGGAGGGATGCTATCCAAGAAAGGAGCATCAAGCCAACTAAAAGTTGCATCTGAGATTTAGACGAAACCGAATGAAAATCCACTGAGAGCGAGGAGCTTTTTCCATGACCCCCGACCCTACTGGGACGGAACGCAGACATCATAGCCACCGAGTGGAAGCCAGTGCTTCCTGCTGCACCCATCCATCAGGCTCTGGAGGAAGGCAGATCCAGGTTGGGATGTGTGCACGTAAATTCCTAGAGCTTTTTAAAACCTGTAGCGTAATTTGGAATCACCTAGGAGATACACTTCTGAGGATACAGATGAGGCTATTTCCAGAGGAGACTTAATGGAGGAGGGCCCCACCCTTATCCCCACACTTGGGTGGTCCCTTGCCCGTGAGCTGGAGTCCCAGACTGAAGACAAGGATGGAGCAAGAAGCTAGTGGACAGCAGTGTTAATCTCTTTTCTTCCTCCTCCAGAATCAGACCTCACACTCCCACTGTCAATGCTTTTACTGGCACGGTGGGCTGAACCGTGAAACCACACGCTTTCAAAATAAACCCTACTGCCTTTGACTTCCTTCTTGTCTGGCTTTTGAAACGTGGCTATTCGGATCACTGATACTGGAAGTGGGGCCTCTGCTTTGAGAACCCTGGTTGTTTGGCTCGTAGGCCTTTTGAGGGAACACTGAAATTTGGAGCTGTGGGACCTGACACACCAAAGAATACGGTAGGGGAAGTTAATGGGCCAGTTTGGTCAGAGTTTAAAAGACCTGAATGCTAATATAAATTCAGGTGGTTAAGACTCTATTGGCGAAGTTTCAGGGGGAGAATAAAGACTGTCAGAAAGTCGGGTGGACACCATCATTTTAGATTCTGGCACAGAATGAGGCTACATTTATGCCAATATATGTCAACTGGACATATATGTTTCTTTTTCTTTTCTTTTTTAAGATTTAATTATTTATTATTTATACAGTATTCTGCCTGCATGTATGCCTATATGCCAGAAGAGGGCACCACATCTCATTATAGATGGTTGTCAGCCACCCTGTGGAGGCTGGGAACTGAACTCAGGACCCCTGGAACAGCCAGTGCTCTTAACCTCTGAGTCATCTCTCCAGCCCCTTGTTTTGTTTTTCTGAAACAGAGTTTCTCTGTGTTGCCTTGGCTGTCCTGGACTCGCTTTGTAGACCAGGCTGGTCTCAAACTCACAGAGATCCACCTGCCTTTGTCTCCCCAAGTGCTGGGATTACCGGACATTCGCCACCGAATCTGGCTGTTAGCCAGAGTCCTGTGTGCTCACCTACTGTGACCTCCAGGAACACCACGACAAAGCAGTTTTACCTATATTACAGACGGGGCTCAGTTCCACACATTGAAAGGGAGACTTTTCATTGGTTAACATAGAGCAGAGGGGTTACTTCCTCTGCTCCACTCCCCTGGAGGAGTCCCCTTCCTATTGGGCATGGTAGGGTTAAGGTTCAGGATCCCACAGACCCCTGACAGGAATTCCTGCTGGCTCCACTTAGAAGTCTGGCTCTGAGATTCCTGACCGTCCTGCAGGAGAGTGGGCACATTACCTTTGTCCCCAGTGTTCAGAATCCCAGAAAAGGTCGCACCCAACGGTAGGGCGACTCTTTGGGGAGACCAGATTTTGCAATGGTCACACTGAGCAATTTCTTTCCCACTGAAAAGCTGGTTAAATGTGCAGCATCCAATCGCTGGGCTGGGATCTAGACCTCCCGGTGCTTACGCCCACTTCCCCCAGTTTACCAAACCCATGCCGGAATCCCACAGGTTGACCCTGGACCTGGAGCAGCCAACGAGCCCCGCAGAAAGACCCCCGAGTGACCTGAGTTCTCCGATGGTGGCCGAGGGGTTGAAGATGATCTCAGCGCCGTTCATGCTGTACATGAGCCAGTTGAGGGGGTGGTGGCGCCCGTAACAGATGTTCACCGCGATCCTGCCAAACTGGGTCTGGAACACGGGGTGGCCCAGGTTGCCCTCCATGTAGTAGGTGGACTGAAAAACCACAAAGAGCTGTACGCTGGCGCCCCAGAGCAGGAACGCTTCTGCTTCCCTTAGAAGGGAACGCCACCAGTAAGCTAGAAGTAACGTTTGGGCGTGACTCTATTTCAAGTTCCAGAATTTCGGTGTGTCAGGGCACACACAAAACCCAGACCCAATAACAAAGCCACAACGGCCTAAGTATTTATTTAACCCACAACCTGCTTGGTGGCATAGCACGTGATTTCCAGGATAACCTACAGGTAAGGCTTCAATCAGGACACAAGAGAAGGTTGTAGTTAGGCGGAGGTTACCAGGGGTCCTCTCCAACCGCATATCCTTATGCAGAACACGGAGAGGTGAAGGGCCCAGACTCACCCAGGGCAACTCGGCCCTTTTTGGAAGCTGTGTGTCGCTTGAATTGGCTTGGGACTTTCCCAGCTGAGCAAGACCAAATCTGATAGTAGAACGCATACCCTCCACATGGGAGCCTGGGCGTCCTGCCGAGGGTTGAGGACACCCCTGCAGGACAGGCCAGTGGCGGCCTCATTCTCCCCTCCCTTCTTTTCCACCTGAGCCCCAAGGATGCCGATCCTGGGACTTGATGGGGATATAGTTTAGGGGAGGTTAGAAGGCAAGGCGGGTTCCAGACAGATCTGCTCCTGGAGCTTTTGCCTTTCTCTGACTCATTTCAAAATTGGCTGGGTCAGGCAGCAACCAGGATATGTACTCGTAGCAAACCCTGCTCAGATCCTGCTGTTCTCAGCCCAGTGAAATAAGCAGGGAGCTAAAGATTAACCCCAGGATAAACAGGCGAGGGGTAAGTCTGTCTCACCCCACCTCCAGACGATACTTAGAAACACCAACTCGGTGTCTCCCTGGATCCCTGTGAATGGTTTTCACCTCGTTGATCAGCCTGAGAGGGGCATGAATTCTCCAAACCAAGGATGAGCTGTGGGGAGCTCATGAGCAGCACATCCGAGCTCTCAGCCCTTTTGAGAAGTCAAGTTCAAATCCAGATTCAGTACCCTGGCATTGTGTAGAGCTCATTTTCCTCTTTCAAATGCATCCCCCCCCCCCCGCACTGCCATCCCACCACTTAAGAATTGGCATTTGCCAAGCAAAACAGCACTTCTCCCAGAATTCCTATCTCCAATGAGCCTAAGAAGTCCCGTCTAACCACCACTGATTGTACGCCAACAGACACCGACCTGAACACGAGCCAACTTAGACACCATGTCGGTCACAAAGAATACAACCCACCAAAACCAGGATTATATCATGGTTGCCTAGGAGCTCAGAGCCCCTTTACAGGGGCCCGCAGGTATAATTTCATATTTGTGTTCTGTTTGCTTGCATTTTAGTCTACGCACCAATGACCCCACGGGAATCTTGCAAAAAATCAAGTTACTGCAAACACACACAACGCACGTGTACAAATGCAGCTAAAATCTTTTTGTGACTCGGCTATCCCATCTGTCCTCACGATGCAGGGCACTGCTCTCAGACCCTCTGGATGCTCCACCAGCACTGCCCCCCGGTGTCACACACGTCAGGGACAGAACCTCTCCCCGAGGAAGGCCCACTGAGCTCTGACTGGCACTCACCTCGTTGAAGTCACCCACTCTGGGAATGTGGTTCTTCCTGGTCTTCCCCATGACCAGTCCCGAGTTGGAGATCACCACAGCCGTGTTCCACAAAACTCCCCCATGATCTCCGTCTCGTTCCAGAATTGGAGACACCACCACCATGTTGTGTCTTTTTGCCAGCTGGGGAATTGAAAACCGTGAAGTTCCTCTCTCAGGTAAATGGTTACACTGTTTAACTGCAGAGGGATTTAATGATGTCTCTAAATAACCGGACTTAGTTTGCAGCTATCACTTAACGCAATTATTATTTTTTTTTAATACTAAATGCTGCTATTGTCTTGATGCTTACAGTTGCTTATAAAAGAATAATCAACAGCCAGATATGGCATGTATCTTTTAATTCTAGCATTCATGAAGCCCTCCTCGTCTACACCGTGAGTTCTAGGCCAGCCAGGACTACACAGTGAGACCATGGAGAAGGGGGGAGAGAGGGAGAGAGGGAGAGAGAAAGAGAGAGAAAGAGAGAGAGAGAGAGAGAGAGAGAGAAAGAGAGAGAGAGAACATCTTTGCACCATGTTGGGATGAGAATATAAAATGATACAGGAACTCTAGACTTAGAGCTTCTAGGTAATTCTTTGGATGCTCCTTAATGTTAAACAGGGAACTGTGACACAATACCACTTGTGTACGCACACCTAAAAGACTGAGAAAGCAGGCGCTCAGCGAGACAGGTCTACGCAGTGATATTCAGAGAGGTGCTATTTGCTATTGAGAGGCAGAAGAAGCGGCTTTGCTATCCATCGACAAATGAAGGGCTGAACAAAATGTGGCGCATGAAGGAAACGAGATACCCTCCACCCATGGCACGCAAGGAATTTCCATCCCGTGCTATAAGGCTGACGGACCTTGAGGGCCTGATGCTAAATGATAACACTGTGTTAAAAGGCAACACAGGATTTTCACCTGTAGAGGAATCTCAGGGAAATGAAAGCCACAGACACGGACAGTAGAATTTGCTGCTCAGGGGCTGGAGGAAAAAGGCACCAGGAGACTCTCTAATGGACACAGTGTTTTAGATTCCCAGTGAAAGGATTCTGAGAGTCTGTGGCACAGCAGCTGGCACACATTTTACAGAGTTGAGCTGTACAGGGAAAGGCATGGCGGATGAAAATTTTTATGTTCTTCATATAATAACAGATTATGAATCGGACTCTTGAGTTACCAAAACCAAGGAGCGCTCTCAAAGGCTGAGGGAGCCATGTTGGGAGGTGTCCTATTGAGTGGGAAGGGAAAACTGAGGGGTTCATGGGATCAAGATACACTGTATACATGTATTAAATTGTCAAGGAATAAATGAAAGATATTAGAAAAATTCAGTAAGGGGTCAGGCATGGTAGCTCACACCTGTGATCCTAGAACTTGGCAGGCTGCGGTGAGAAAATTATGAAGATGGGACTAGGCTGGGAAACATATTCCGTGAGTTAAGGACTACTAACCCTAGAGTAAGACCCTGTCTCAAAAAGATTCTTAAAGAATTAACATCATTCCTCTCATCTATACTAAGATATCTTGCCAGTCAGTCTGTTCTGCATTCTTACAACAGAATAACAGAGACCGAGCAACTCACAGAGAACAGAGATTTTCCTTGGAGTTCTGGACCCCAGGTCAAGCATGCAGCAGCCAGCAGCTACTGGGCCTCTTTGCTGAACAGTCTGATAGTGGAGGGTGAGAGGGTACGAGGAGGCTGAGCTTGCTTTTATTACAAGAAAAACACGCTGGGGATAACTGACGCAAATCCACTCCCAAGAGCTAAATCCTCATGGCCCGACCACCTTTACAATGCACCTCCTCATGCTCGAATTACAGATTAATTTTCTGACCAGTTTTGGAGAACATGTTCAAGCCAGAGCAGGCACTAAATTCTTTCTGTCCCAATATGAACACCAGGACCTGTTGACTGCGTGAGTAACTGCAGATGGTCACTTGTCCTCAACACTACCTAAGCCGCCATTACTTGTGGCCATAATGAGGGCCTCTGGTCCCTTCTGAGGTTGACAAGTGTTCTCTGGCACCAGCTCTAAGAACACTGTTCCTCTCGTCCTAATCTAGGCTTATCAACGGAGATAGTCCCCTCTCTTCTGCCGCAGCAATGAATCAATAACTCCATGAGAGGTTTTCCCCCGTAACTTGAGGGAACGGATGTTTAGAGTCACCGTTTGGTACTGATAAAAACCACTAAGATTACGACTCTGCCCCAGACTCCCTTAAGTGTAGTGCAAAGTCTGAATGAAAACAGAAAGTGTTGCTGCTAGAGCTGAGAATCAGAACACATTATCACACACGATTTCTTGGGGAGTACTGGTTTTTCTGATGACAGCTTTACTGCAATATAATCTACATAGCACAGAATCAATTTTTCTTCCTTCTTTCCTTCTTTCTTTCTTTCCTTCCTGTCTGTCTGTCTGTCTGTCTTTCTTTCTTTTGAGACAGGATTTCTCTGTGTAATCTTAGCTGTCCTGGAACTCACTCTGTAGACCAGGCTGGTCCCGAACTCACAGGTCTACCTGCCTCTGCCTCCAGAGTTCTGGGATTAAAGGTCTGGTCAGAATTATTCTTTTTAATGTGATACATTAATATATATATATATATATATATATATATATATATATATATACATATATATGTACATTTGCATACCAGAACAGGGCACCAGATCTTACTATAGATGGTTGTGAGCCAACATGTGGTTGCTGGGAATTGAACTCAGGACTTCTGGAAGAGCAGACAGTGCTCTTAAGCACTGAGCCATCTCTCCAGGCTCAGAATCATTCTTTTAAGGTGTATAAATAAGCTGCTGGTATTTAGTATATTTCCAGAGTTGTGCAATTGTCACAACAAGCTAGTTTTGGCACATTCTGATCACCCGTTAGCAGTCACCCCCATCCCCTTCTTTCCTCACCCTCTTGCATGACATTTTTTTTTCCCCTCCTGCCTTCAGAGTTTTGGTTATTCTGAACAGCTCAGATAATTGGGATTAGATCTCATGCATAACAAGGTTTTCTGTTAGGAAAAATGAAAACCAGTTTCTACACTACGGGACGGACCATGCGTGGAAGCAAGTGGGTGTAGGACAAAGGCCTGGAAAAGAGAAATGTCTGCCCCCCCCTGCAGTGCAATCTCCACCATGAAGTCATTCCAAACCGTCCCTCCCTGGGCTGTAGCTCTGTCACCGAACAAAGCCAGCAAGAGCCATCCTGGCTCCGAAACTATGATCTTCAGCGGAAGTAGAGCCTACAACGGCAGGAGCGTCGAAGCCCTATCTACTCTTTTTTTTTTTTTTTTTCCTTTTTTTTTATTTTATTTTTTTTTATCAGTTACATTTTATTAACTCTGTATCCCAGCCATGTCCCGATCCCTCATTCCCTCCCAGTCCCTCCCTCCCTCCCTCCCTCCCTCATCTCCACCGTGCCCCTTTCCAAGTCCACTGATAGGGGGGACCTCCTCCCCATTCATCTGATCCTGTTTTATCAGGTATCTTCAGGACTGGCTGCAAAGCCCTCCTCTGTGGCCTAACAGGACTGCTCCTCCCTTCGGGGGTGGGGAGACCAAAGAGCCGATAAACACCTTTGGCCCTATCTACTCTTATCTGGTAAATGCTTTCCACAGCGAAGGGACCTCTCAGACAGCCCCGGCTGTTCTCTAGACCTGCGTGGGTTTGCCAGCCACAGCCCGGGAGCACAGCTAACTTCTCACCTTCTGACAGAGCCTGGTGGTGGGCCCCTCCTCCGCCGACTCAGCAAACTCCGTCCAAGGAAGTTTCTCTCGTGTACAAAAAGCAAAGGGCATATCTGTTAAAAAAAAAAAAAAAAAGGAATGAATCATGTGAGCCCATGGTGGGTATCGGCAGCCAGAGCAAGTTGTCACTGGGTTCTTTCTTTTCCTGGGGATAGGGAGACTTCTCCAGAAATGAGCCATCTGACCATCCTACAAAGGCTTAAAAACAGCTAGGCAGGAGGAGCGTGCCCAAAGAGAAAGCCGTTATTTTCAGGATCTCTAGCCAGACTCCGCCAGGGCTTTAGTTCAGTGAACATTTTTACTAGGATGTGTTTTGTTCGTTTGGTTGCTTTTATTCTGGGGTGAGCGCACATGTCCTTTTCTGTACATGGGTGTGCTGGGTTGGATAAGAAAGGCCCCCATAGACTCCTGTGTTTGACCGCTTGGCCCCCGGGGAGCAGCACTATTAGGAAGCGTGGTCTGGTTCCGGGGCGGTGTGGCCTTATTGGAGGAAGGGTGTCACTGTGGGGGTGGGACTTTGAGGTCTCAGATGCTTAAGCCCAGGCTCAGGGGTTCACACTCTCCTTCTGCTGCCTGTGCATCAATGTAGAGACTGCTCAGCTTCCTCTCCAGCACCGTCTCTTACTGCGAGCCGCCTCCTTTCCCACCACGATGGTGATGGTCTAAATCTCTGAACTGTAAGCCAGCCCCAATAAAATGCTTTCCTTTATAAGAGTTGCTGTGGTCATGGTGTCTCTTCATAGCAATAGAAATCTTAACTCAGGACAACGGGACAGAGGGTTCACACTGGGACTCTCAGCTATGTATAATGGTGTTATGCTCCCCTGGGAAAACTGAAAGTACTAAACAATGCAGTTATCTTTACATCTACCACCGTGCTATGCAAACTGCTATCTGACCATAATTAAACATGTCCTCCTTGTCCGGGAAGCAGCTCAGTGGTAGGACACCTGGCTAGCATACTCAAGGCTTAGCTAGATTCAGTCCCAGCGCTGCAGAAATAAACATGTTTTCCATTCCTAGCCACGCTGAGAACCCTGCTGCACGTTTCCTGGGGATTCGGAACTCA
This sequence comes from Meriones unguiculatus, assembly GCF_030254825.1. Lineage (NCBI taxonomy): Eukaryota > Metazoa > Chordata > Mammalia > Rodentia > Muridae > Meriones > Meriones unguiculatus. The sequence continues at coordinate 10,966,450 of NC_083363.1, forward strand.
GCCTCTCTTCATTGTTCACGCTCTCTGCCCACTGCCCTGCTTGCTTTCTACTGAGATGTCTGGTTTGTTGTCGTTGTTTGTCTGTTTTTTCCTGAGGTAATGAATGTGCTGACTGAGCCCAGTCAGCACTCTTTAGCTTCCTGTCTTTAACACGAACCCATCTTCTTCTGTTTCCAGCTGACTAGCTGAATGAATGTTTCCAGATGTTTGCTATTGCTCCCCTGGTTCCAAATTGAGCTGTTTTCAAGAAACACATCACCTCATGATATGACCCCAGCATGGAGTTTCGGGCCCACTGAGGAATCATGACAACAGCCAACGTTTGCCAAACATGGCACCAGCCATGAGACCGGGCAGCTCAGCTCTCACACCTTGAAAAAGCAGTGTGACCCTCCTGCTTTCACATCAAAGGAAGAGAAGCCACAACTTTACATGGCTCCTGGCCTCAGCAAGCCTGGTCCTGAGGCCACTAGTGAACAAGCCTGCTACCCAAAGCACTGTCATCCACTCAGATCCACAGCAGGCACAAGAGGTTGTCAATGAGGTCCAGGAAGTCTTGGTTCCAGGCTCAAGGCTCCCTAAAGTCCTTTCAGTCCAGACAAGAGAACTATTTTAAGGAATCCAGCAAGAAGAGCTGCTAATAACAAAAATATTCCCTAATGATCATTAATTCTCAGCTTCCAGAACATAAGAAGTGACTTAAGTGTCCCCAGAGAACAACATTTCCCATGCTGATTTCATTTCAAGTTGTTAAGGGTTCCAAATTTCTGTTTCCCTTTGAACGGCTTCTTTTCCTGTGGACATAAATATCCCAACACAAATACATTTGCCAAAAGAAGATATAGAAAAGGAGATTAGAGAAAGTCAGGGCTACAAAATCCTACTAAGGTTTTTTTTTTCCTTCAACTAGACGGGGAAGAGGCTCCACCACTAAGACCTAACATTGAGTCAACCTCATTTCTTAGGAACTGTGGGTCTAGAGAAAAACAGATTGATTAGGCCTGACAGGGTTATACACTTGAAATCCCAGGACTCAGAAGATAAGGCGGGATCATCCCGAGGTTGAGGCTAGCCTGGGTTACAGAGAGAAATTCCGTATTAAAAAAAAAAAAAAAAAGCAAAGAGAAATGGCTTATGGTCTTGGAGAGTGTACCAGTTGCTTTGCTACCGCTGTGATAAAAATATCATAACCAAAAGCAACTGACAGGGGAGCTTATTTTGGCTTACAGTTCTAGAGGGAGAGTCCATGATGGCGAGGAGAGGTGTGGCAGCAGCCAGGCAGAACAGGAAGCTGGGGGATCACATCTCTCATCTCACCCACACATAAGAAGCAGAGAGAGAGAGAGAGAGAGAGAGAGAGAGAGAGAGACACATGGAGTGAGGCTGTAAGCACTCAAAGCTATCTCCCAGTGACCGACTTCTTCCATCAAGGTTGCACCTTCTAATTGTCCTAAGGTCATTCCATCACCTCCCACAAACAGTGCCAACCACTGGGGACCAAGTGCTCAAATATCTGAGCTTCTCATTTGAATCACCACAGGTGTGCATACAATCCAAGCAGGACAGAGTACCAAAACTGCCTTGGAGAGCCTCTAGCGTCTCATAAAGGAGGAAGCATTTGTGTTAGGCATTGATGGTTGGGCAGGAGCTCCAGAACCAACAAAGGGAGAGTTGGTTCAGTCATCCAACATATGCTTTAGTGCTTTCTGTGCATCAGGGATTATAATAGCCACTACAGATAAGGGAACCCCAAAACAAGAACAAATGCAAGCAATGGCCTCGTGGAGCTTATAGTCTAATGGAAGCTGCGGACAAGAGTCAAATAGGAGTAAAAAAATAAATGTAGCAAGAATAGGGAAAATTATATAATGATCATCAAGACCTTTGTCCTTTCTTTTCTTGACAGAAGGGTAGACTTTTTATGTTCATTTATTTATTTAAGAAAATCTGACCAGTCTGTAGGAAATAATCAGGAGATACTAACATTGGAATTGCCCATGCTAGGGCATCCCAAACAGCACTCAGAGGACAGAGTCTCTCTAGATGTTCATAGTAAATCATCAATTCTTTAATCCTCAGTCTCTAAAATAGAAGCAGGTGTATGGAGGGAAGGGAGGCTTAGAATAAGTAAGAACCATACAAGGAGATGAAACGTTACTTAGTATTAGTATCTGGAGGTAAGAGAAGACGAAGAAAACATGAGACAAGGTCAAGGTATGATTCAGAATATGACAACTGAGAGGAAAGAATGAGGGCCGGGAGGATGGCTCATGGGTAAAGAGCATGCAATGCGATCATGAGAACCTGGGTTTGGATTCCTGAGACCCACATAAAATACTGGGTGTCCTGGAGAGGTAAGGGCAGAGACAGGCAGACTCCTGAAGCTCATGGGCCAGGAAATCTAGCAATCTTGATGAGCTTCAGGCTCAGTGATCGTCCTGGTTGGATTTTTGTCAAGTGATACAAGCTAGACTTATCTGAGAAGAAGAACCTTAGTTAAGACAAATGCGTCCATCAGATTGCCTGTGGACAAGTCTGTGCGCACATTTCCTTGATTAGCGATTGATATGGGAAGGCTCAGCCCACAGGACACCATACAAACCTCCGGGCAGGGGGTCCTGAGTTAAACGAGAAAGGCTGTTCAAGCCACGGAGAGCAAGCCAAGAAGCAGTATTCCTCCACGGTCTCTGCTTCAGTCCTGGTCTCCAGGTTCCTGCCCTGAGCATCCATCCTCACTTCCTTCCAGGATGACTCAATAAATCCATAATATTTAATAAACCCTTTCCTCCCCACATTGCTTCTCGTCATGGTGCTTATCACAGTGATATAAAAATAATTAATATGGAAGTTGGTACCAGGAGTGGGGCTGTTGCTGTGACAGATGCCATTTTTTTTAAAGGAATGTGGAAGGCTTTAGAACTTTGGACTAGAAAAGTGAGTGAAATCTGTAAGCAGAGCTTAATGGGCTATCCCAGTAGGAGCTTGAGAGCCAGAGCTGAGAGCAACATGGACTCGGAAGACCCAGTTCAAGAAGTTTTAGAGAGCAACAGCAGCAGATGGGGTAGCGAGTGTATCTGTGACATTCCAGCAAAGAATGTGCTGGCTTCCTCCCTTTTATGAACTTGCCTGAGGCTAACCTTAGGAGTAAAAGACTCAGTTCTTTGGTAGAGGAGGCTTCAAGAAAGCATAATGTCGATTTTGTCATGTGGATTTTAGTGAGCACTCTAGTGCAGGTCTACGTTAAAGAAGAGAAAGCGGAGCAAGAAGAAATGTAAAATGTAGTTTGAAAAATAAAGGACAAAGCAGAAGAAAAAGGAGGAAACGGTGGAACTAGGACTAAAGACAGACCCTAATGGGATATCAGGAAGTGAGGACACGGAGGGGACAGAGAAATGGTAAATAAAGATTGTGAGAGGACATCGTTTTAGTCTAGGCCCAAGAGCTCAGACTAAACCTCAGGATGACATAGCTCACACCAAAGGTCATGACACCAAGTAGCAACTCAGTTCATCACCTATTTTGGAAAGAGATGGCAGCCATCTTTCCCCAATAGCCAGTCTCAGTATCACTCCCTCTGCTTCCATCAACACACACACACACACACACACACACACAAAGTATGCACAAGGACCCTGAGGCTACCGTCTCAGTTTCTGTTCTCCTTGTCCCAAATTTACAAGGAAAATGGTATGAAATGCCTGGTCCCCTCTTCTAGAAGTACAGCCTGATTCTAGAATAAAATTAATTAAAGACTCTAAAACAGATGGCATTATGGCACATACCTTTAATTCTAGCACTGGGGAGACAGAAGCAAGTGAGTTTGAGGCCAGCCTGGTCTACATAGAGTGTTCCAGGGCAGCCAGGGCTACAGAGTGAGACCCTGTCTCAACAAACAAAACAAAACAAAACAAAACAAAACAAAACAAAAAGCAAAATCCTTTAAGGTTATAAATTTTCTTTTTTGCCAAGAATAAAAGAATACAAAAACAACAAAACAAAACAAAAACATAGGAAAACCAAAGAATCTATACTGAAAGACTCCTGTAGGCACCTAGAAGAACAGATTGGAAAAGGTACACCCTTACAAAACTAGCAATATCAGCAAAACCAAAAGGCCTGCAGTCTTCCAGAGAGAAGCAAACAAATCAAAGACAGTGAATGGGTCGTAAATCTAAGCGGCTTCGAGCCAGTCAAGAGGCGCCCAATGCAAGAGGTTGATGGGACAGTATGTTCAAACTTCCAAACAAAAATAATTTCTAAACTAGACGTTGGTGTTTATCAAAACTGCCAGGCAAATTGTAGAGACACAAACGTTCATACACCCAGGTATGATGAGGCTCACCTCGAACATGCCTGCTTCTCAGGGAACGATTCTGCCAGCTGAAGTAAACAGAAGAGAACCAAGGATGGATCCCTCCTGGTGAAGGAAGATCCCCAGGGTATCTCAGAGTGGCCAGCAGAGGGGGCAACTAATTCAGACCAAAGCAAGGAAGCCTGGTGGATTCTTTCTGAGATGGACTTGATAGACCGCTTAAACGGGGGAAGGGGCTTTAGAAACTGATAGAAAGCGTAGGGCAGAGCTTGCAGCAGAACACAGAGCAGGTTGTAGGGAAAATAGTGATTCAGGAAAACCAAAAATGGCGGAGACAGAATGGGGCTAAGCAGGGAGGAGGTACATGTGCAGAGGACAGTTGTCTTGGCTGTGGTGAAGGGGGTACGGATGATGCAAAACTGAAAAATCGGGGGACTGACGGGGTGACTCAGCGGACAAAGGAGTCTGCCTGACAAGCTGAGGTCAACCTGCGGGTCCCCTGTGCTGAAGGGAGGTTCCCACAGGTTGCCCTCTGACCCCCAGACAACGAATCATGTGTGTGCAGACACAAAACAAATAAATGTCCGAAAAGCTGAAAATTAAAAAGCAGCTACAGAAAGAAAAGAAATTCCAAGTATTGAAAGCATTCTCTTGGAAAACACTTACTATACTTACTTTTCTTTTCTTTTTGTTTTTTGAGAGAAGGCTTCTCTGGGTAGCCCTGGCTGTCCTGGAACTTGCTCTGTAGACCAGGCTGTCCTCAAACCCACAGAGTTCTGCCTGCCTCCTAAGTGCTAGGATCAAAGGTGTGTGCCACCACTGCCACCACTACCAGGCTCAGAACACTTACTTTTATTTTATTAATATTATTATTTTTTGATAATAGACCATGGGCTCATTTTCTCTCCCTGACAACGAAAACATAGGAAATAACATGGGGGAAAAAAAAAGAGTACATGGGACCAAAGAGACTAGCTGGAAGGAATTCACAAGAGCCGAGGAGAAGAGTTTGGATGATGCTCAGTGGGGGAAGCCTGTACTTCACATGTGCATGGCCCATCGTTGGATCCCTCGGTGCTAAAAGAGAAAAGACCTGGCTACTGTGATTTCACCTGGATCGGCCATGGTAGAGGCGGGGAGGGGTGAACGACCGGGAGACCCGGGCACTTTGGTTTCTAGTGTTGTCAGATACATTGTCTAGGCCAGCCCTCCTGGCACATGCTCGGAATCCCAGCTCTTGAGAGACAGAGGCAGGAGGGTTGCTGCAAGTTTCAGGCTAGCCAAAGGTACTTAGCCAGCTACTGTCTTAAAAAAAAATGCCTGGTGGTGGCGGTGGCAGAGGTTCCGGAGTGCACACCTTTAATCCCAGCACTCGGAAGGCAGAGGCAGGTGGTTCTCCATGAGTGGAGGCCAGAGTTGGTCTACAAAAAAAGTTCTAGGGCAGTCAGGGCTATGCAGAGAAACCCTCTCTCCCCGCCCCCAAAAAAAGAGGAGGAGATTCAAAACAAAACACAAACAAAGACCCCAGGCAGTAGATACTCTTGAGAGAGGGCCCCCACCGGTGGAAAGGGGGTTGGGATAGAACCATGATGGAGACTCACTCCATGCTTCCTGGAAACAAATGATGTTGACGTCACACATGGCGGCCACCTCGGCAATAGCCTCTATGCGCTTGTGGAGGGCAGAGACCTGGCAATTTAAAAAGCAAGGATTAGACTAGAGTCACCACTGTTGTTGAGACAACTTAAAGGAATCTGTCCCATTGCCGATGGGACCACACAAAACTCCCACCTGACCGTGTGCAAAGGGAAAAGCGGTGGGCGGGAGGTTTGTGACCTGTTTGCTATTTTCATCAGACTAAAACCTGCAAGACAGATGGAAGACAAGCAGCTCTGGGCTCCCGCAGACATGAACTCTGGCCCCTCCCCATCCTTTATCCTTCACACACCATCCCCCATCCCACCCCATCCCACCTCGCGCCCCCCACCCCCGTGATGGAGAAACAACACTGGTCTCATGGTGTTGCTGTACTTCCAGTATGCAGACACACTCACCAACACACAACCGTGCCACACCCTAAGCCAGCTGCTCCCTGAATGAAGGGCAGCCCGCCCTGTGCCATCCTGCACTCACGCCCGCTGTCCGCTAAGACGTGGCTTTCTGGCTGGTTTACATCTTAAAGGTACTGGGATGTGTTCTTGGCGGGAATGTGCCTCCTTCTCCTCTCTTCCAGAAAGTATACCCTGTCCCACGTCACCCCCCATAAACTCTCTCAGCTCTTTGCGGGCACCCCCGTGGCAATACTACTGTGGTGCTATGGCTCCTCTCTTGTTTGTCACTCAGAGGGCCCTGCAGGCTCCTCCGGAGAAGGAAGAAAACATACTTGTCATCTGTGTCCTCAGCAAAGGGTCTGACTCCCAGAAGGCAATAAGATAATGTTAATTAACAATAATTTTTCTAAGAGCCCGGGGAGCCAGGCTGAAAATCCAAGGAGCACATCCTTTCCTGTGTCCTCACGCTCACAGTCTCTTCCCAAGTGGCTGTGAGCGCCGCTCAGGCATAGGAATGGGTGTTTGGGCAGCACCATCAAGATGCAGAGCAAGCTTCCAGGGGCCATGTTGATGAGAATTGTCCCTGTCTTTACAGCCTGACAACAGAGTTGTTCACAGACACTAAACTCAGGGAGAATGGTGAACTGAGAAGCACACTCTGTGTGTGTGTGTGTGTGTGTGTGTGTGTGTGTCCCCTTTTATCCTTTTTTCATATATATGGAAGTGGAGGGCCAGTCTGGCCTGGAATTCAAGTGACCCAAGGTTTCCTGCAAAACCCTTAAGAATTACCAAGTGTGCTGAGGTAACCTCTACAGACAATGCATCCAAAGTTCCAAAAAAAACTGCTTTATTTAAAAACACAAAAACAAAAAAACTACTACCATATACTTACACAGCTGTATAAGCAAACTGCCTGCATCCGTGTTGTGATATTTTAAGGAACTGTAAGATACTACCACGTTGATTAACTATACGGTAACGGAATGTCTACTAGATTCTTACAGCCTGTGGGACTCTTAGCAAGCAAAGAGACCCACATTAGAAAACACTCCGGGCAGAGTGAGCTCCAGGCTTTATGGTGAGCAGAAAACCCGGGTGTGACGGAGGTCAGTGCTCGGGCAGGTGGCCCGCTGCCAGGAGGCATCCCTCGGAGAGAGCTGGAGCTGCCAAAGGGGCGCTCCCCCAGTTGGCAAATGGAATTTCAGAGGAGGAGTGGTAGGAACCGCTGACGGGTGGGTAGAAAGATGAGCAAGGACTGAGAAGAGGAGAAAGGGCCAGAGCCGGAAGAGAAGAGCTGGGGACCAGGCTGGAAGGAAGGCCAGAGGGGAGTGAGCCAGCTGCCCCAGCAGCCCTCAGTTCAGCCCCTGACTGCACAGCGGGACAAGCCAGAGCCCCATTTATGTGTGAAGAAAAAAAAAAGACAGCACCTGTTCTGCCACAGGGGCGGAAGTGGGGAGCGGGATCCTGTTCTGAACCAGCCCCACGCGCACGACCCGCGGGCATCTCTGCTGCTCCTTGGCTGCCCCGAAGGCGTATCCCTTCAGCTCAAAGTTTCTCTCGGAGGCGGCTTCTAAAGCTCTTGTGGGCAGATCGAGATTCCTGAAAAGGCAAGAGAGAAGAGAGAGAGAGAGAGAGAGAGAGAGAGAGAGAGAGAGAGAGAGAGAGAGAGAGGCTTCTAAGAGTCCGATCTAGTTAACGCCCCGCCCCTTGGGGGGAGGGAGGTCAGACCATGTGTGAAGCCCTGGGTCAGACCCAACACTAAAAAAAAAAAAAAAATCCCCTAAAGCTCTGTAGTTGTTTCTCCGATAAAGAAGCAGTGTAGGGTATCTTGTTGGGAAAGCTTCCAGCACAGGGCCAGTCCTGACCAGGTCTGGCAAAGGGAGGCCGTTTTCTAAATCAACAGGCTAGAGTTTGCAGCTACACAGGATCAGGGCAAAGACTGAAGTCCCAGTGGCCAGTACAGACAGGAAGGAACTGGCTCCTTTTGAACCAGGATCAGAGGGCTGTTTGGATCCTAGAGTGTGGGGTAGCTGAGCTACCGAGAGGGGCTAGGGCTAGGGGGCTCAGGAGACAGGATGGGTGGAGGCCAGGAGGTTCTAGAAAAGAGAGGCTCTGTACTCATTCGCCCCTCAGGAAGCTGTATTTCAGGTGGCCATCCCACAGCCTTCTTCTCCACACTTCAGCTAGTTCATGCCTGGTGCGGGGTAGCTGCTGGGTGAGTGTGAAAGGTAAACGTTTACCCACATTTGTGGTTCATCACTAACTGCTAGAGGATTATTTACTTTCCACCACAGAGACCATGGGTCAGGCAGCAAATCCCTCCTGATGCCTGCTGCAGGTCCAGGGCTGGGGTGAAACCCCAGGGGCACAGTTCATGGCCCAGGCCCAGGAAGGGCTTACCATCCACGGGCAAGCTGATTATGAAATGCCAAGAACACATCAAAAAATAACCTGACAGGCGTTACCTAATCATCATATTCCTCTCCTACTTGAAGTCACTCTCTTCAAGATGTCTCTTTCAAAATCACAGCCCTGTCAGTCCAAGCCCCCTGTCTCCACCCCCTGCCAGGAGCTTCCATGACAGCTCTGAGCTGGGTTCCACCCCTGACAATCAGCCTGCTTTTCAAGCAGTCAAGGCTCCCTTTCCCCTGGCAGGTTAGAAATAGCTGCAGTGCCCACACGTGGCCTCCCCTCACTGTGATGTCTCAGAGTCTCCCCACCCTGGGGAAAGGGGCCCTGCCTGTGGGTCTCAGGCCCTGGGAACTCTTCCTTGGTGAGAACAGTTGTTCCTTCCCAGCTCCCTGCAGATACTGTTTCTTGAACCTGAGGGGAGGCAGGCCGGGCTGCTCCACACTCCAGGCCACCTGCCTTTTGGCCATAGCGTTCTGCATTCTGCATCCATCTTCTTGATGATGTCCTTTTTTTTTTTTTTTTTTTTTTTTTTAGGGTTGCTGCTTATGAGATTGCCCTGCCACCCTGTTATTCCAAGTTGTAAATCCTCACTCCCTACCCTGCTTGCCTTCAGGAGTTCCAGCTGTACACTCCAGGAATGGTTTGGTTTCCTCCACAGTCTGTGGACAACGCATGGACACTGTGAGCGGCTGAATGCGTGCCTCCCACCATCATTGGAAATGCGGAAATCCTAAATCCTAAGAGGGCCTAGTGTGAGTACACTGTGAGCTTGGACCCGCTACAGAGGCGTTAGCACTCCTGTTAAAGAAGTTGCCATTTGTAAATCCAGAAATATATGTATATAATATATATAAACATATACACATATGTATATGTGTGATATATATATATATATATATATATATATACACACACATACACATATATATATGGTTTTGTGTTTTGTTTTTTTTTGAGACAGGTTTTCTCTGCGTAGCCCTGGCTATCCTGGAACTCACTCTGTAGACCAGGCTGGCCTCGAACTTGCAGCATCCCATGCTGCCTACAGCTATCCGTCCCTGTAGTTGTTTAGTGGTTCTCAGCCTTCCCAGTGCTGCAACCCTTTAATACAGTTCCTCGAGTTGTGGTGGCGCCCAACCCTAAAATTATTCCGTGGCCACTTCATCACTGTAATTTCGCTACGTTACGAGTCATAATGAAAATATCTGATAGGCAGGATATCTGATATGTGACCCGAGACCCACAGGTTGAGAGCCACGGTTGTACTTGATTTCAGCTTTTCTTCCTCTCTTGCGATGGAGACCCTCAGCTCCCCTCTGCTCTCCCTCAGCTTCAAGGAGGAAGGCTTTGTTACCCGGCTCCAGCACGCACACTTCTGGGTGCCCCTCCTTCTGAGAGTCGAGGTAGACCCTGCTTAAGGGCCCTAGGCTTCCGCTTCCTCAGCACCCTCTCACTTTGGAAACTTCATCTCTCTTCCTCTAGTGGCTCTTTGCCATTAGTACTTTAAATTATTAAACTAGAACACCGTTACAAAGGAAACGTGTGTCTGCAGAAGGAAACCACAGCACGGGGGAAAGAAAGCGAGAAATAAATCTTCTCCACATTGTGGATCCAAAGCTCAAAGTGAGCCCCATCAACGTTTTGTGCATCCTTCCAAAGAGGTTCAGAAAGTACACATGATGGCAACACTCTGCCTTTCCTCATCTTCGTCTTGCCCATTGTACCTGGTAACACAGAGGCACGAGGACAGCATGACTTTTCTGTCAGCGAGGGACTGCAGAGATGACTTCAGTCCCCTATGACTCTAGTGGACCTGGGAAGTTCCCGTCACCTTGTGACATCCCAGATGTCATGACCTCACAGTACATTATATCACTGTTCGCAGTGATCCTGGTACAAGCTCCCACAGTATAGCAGTCGTGGAAAAGTCCGGTTTATGCAGTTACGGACAGAACACAACACTTGATCGTGATAACCAGTAACTGTGTTGCTGGCTTTAAGTTTAGAATGGACCATGATGGTATATATATATATATATATATTTCTAATTCAAGTGATCAAGCAGTTGAACTTTAAACTTTAAAGCCCCCCCCCAATGTTGAGTTCTACCATTTTCATCAAATAAGACCTCCTGTTTTGATGATTTCTGTTGAACAGCAAGTTAGTTCTCTCCAGTGTTTTCCATTCGTCAGTCATGACAGATGGCTTACTATGGGTCCTACTGCCTTCGGGGAATTCTACCAGATGAAAACGGCGATTTCTTAGTGAGGTCCCTATCGTGGTTGACCAAGGAGTCCTGTCTTGGCTTCCAAGGCTTCATTCCGCTCAATATGACATTCCTGAAACCTCAGGGATGTCCCTTGTGTCATTCTTTAATATTTCCGTGAGTGATGTTCTGAACATTCAGGTTTCACTTCTGTGAAGCCCTTCATACATTCAAAAAAGTGGGTTTCTGTACATTTAATTTACGTTCCTAGCTGTTCCTTAAGGTATTTGGTCAGATTCTGGTACCTGTGTAGCCACGTTCAGCGCTTGCCTGGCATGAAGGAAACCCTGAGTCTGGCTCTCAGCACCACCAGCAAAAAATAAGATAAAATAATAAACAAAAAGAGCTCCCCTCCGTATGGGCAGAAATCATGTGTTACTAATGGTCCCTCTAATGTTCTAGGCAAAAAAAAGTGAGCGACAAATGTTTAAGGGATTAGTGAATCCCTCTTGGTTCTGCTCTTTGAGGACCTCATTTATCTGGTGTAGGCAGCACTCACTCATGTAACTCTCTCACTCAGTAAAATATTTAATAGGCTTTGTCAGTATATTAGACCCAGCAAGAAATCTAGAGCTAAGTTGACTGGGGAAATAGCTAGGTACAAGCTGGCCTCTGAAGAATGAACAAGAGTTTCAGTGGGAGGAGTTTTAAAGTATTTTAAAGATGGAATAATTTTCTATCTTCCATTGAAAATTCTATTCATAGCCAAACCCCACCCAAGCATAAGAAGAATTAAGCATGTATGAAAGTTTACACCCTAAGAGATAAAACATGAAAAGGTCGTCAGGGAAACAAAACCCAAGAGAAGAATAGAAAACAAGCGAAGGCTCTCAGTTCAGCTATTGGGGGCCAGACCCCAGGGTCAGGGCCTGGTAGTCAGTCACAGGCTGGCACTTTACTCCCAGTTACAAGTTTTCCCTACTCTGTGGTTCCCCAAATGCTGATACAGCCCTTCTCGCTTGGTCACCCTCGGCCTGGCCTCAGCCTTACCCAGAATGTATACCCAGCCGCCTCTGTGGGAAACACTTCTTTCTTCATCATGCCTCTCGACATTTTTTTTTTAACCTCTGACATCAACAAATTTACTCAGTTTCAGGATAGCATGCTCGCTTTACCCTGAGAGCAGAGCAATTTCCATCTCTAGAAATTGGGGTAAGATACCCCTTGCTTCATATAAAAAAGGAAAAATCCTTCTTGGGGAGCCTCAGTTCTAATACTTCTTGTGTGACTGATGTGCTGCTGCTGATGTTTGGGGGGATTTGTATGGGGTTGTGGAAACCCAGGCCTCTGGCATGCCCAGCAGGCCACTGAGCTTTCACCCACCCGTAGGACTGACTGCCGTTTGACTGACTGATACTGTAAGTACAGTAGAAAGTAGAGCATTCTGGGGTCATCTAGCCCAGTACAACCTATAGAAAGGCTTTTGGTTGGGGGTGGGGTGGAGGTTGTCAAAACACCAATGAGGTTGTTCTACCATCTACGTGGTGTGGTAGATTTAGTGGATCACCAGGCCTCCCTGCAGGAATCCTAAGGGTTCCAGGAACCACTGATTTAACCACCGATATCTTCAGGGGATCAAGGTCCTAATGCGAGGTCACTGGCACTCGGTCCTAGAGCAAACAAGCTAGACCGGAGAATGCCCGAACAGGCCAATATAAGCAAGCAACTGGACAGAGATTTAGCAAGATCAGAGTTCACATTTCATCCTACCAGCCTAGAAAAACCCCCTTACAGGGTTTACGAGAAGGACAAGGACATGGCCCATCTGAAGACCACCTTCTGCAAATTTCTGGTTGCTTCCCAGGTGGGTGGCAGGGAGGATTGAAAAGAAAGTCCGGGGTGGGAGGGCATATTTTATCTGGCAGCTCTGTTCTGCCAGATGCCCAACAAACACCACTCTAAAATAAAATAAAATAATCTGGTGGTCCGCTGCCAGCTTGCCCAGCATGGGAAAACATGTGGTGACAACTCTCTTGCCTCGACAGTCTGGAAGTTTCCTTAGCTAGTTTGATCCAGTAGGCCTCCATCTTGGAGCTACTAGGTCACAGCAGGAAGGAGAGGTTTCAGGGGACCCTAGTTGGGGGCATAGGACAGATAAAAGCTGGGACCTGAGTCAAAGCTGGGAGCTCCGGGAGGGGAGGAGAGTTGGGGTGACCACAGAGCTAGCCTGAAGAGACAAATTCCCTTTCTTCCCTGTTTTGTCCCACACTAGGCAGGGGTTTGGGTGAGTGGTGTGTCGGTGGAACAGGCAGTTTGTAAGCGTCACTCCCTAAAGATCCCCATCACACCGGACCTGTGGCCTCTGTGAGCCTAACCGGCCTCTTCATCACTGCGCCCACAGAGCCACTGGCATCCCAGAAGCCCTCCCCTTGCTCCCCCTCCCCCCCCAAGCCCACACACAGTGCCTCCAAATCCTCCAAACCCGGCCGCTAGGCCTCTGACCTCGTCTGCTTGCCGTAGAGAATTCGCTTCACTTGGTCCAAATCATCGGGTGGCAGGTGCTTTTCCAAGCATTGCTCCAGGGACTGCCACTCAGGTCCCGCCATGGCTGGAGGCTGCAGGTTCTGCTGGCCCGCGCCAATGGCCTGCCCTCTGCACCCTTAGGAGGAGACTGAAGCCTGGCAGTGCTCCAGAAGGACCGGATTTGGTGCCCTGGGGGAAGGAAGGCACACGTGCAGACAACACCCTCCTCACGCCTCCAGGCAGAACCTTTCTATTGGCTCTCTCTCCATCTGGTGGCCAGACTTGCCTTCTGGACCAGCTGGAGGCTTTTCCTGGCCCAGCTTTTCCTTCCTCTCTTTTCCTTCTCTCTCAGGTACAGCTGGAGATCTTTCCAATAGGCGGGCATGGGGCCTGGGCTGAGGTGACTCGACCTTGGTCTTGGTCAGCAGGGCCCTCTACAAGGGGCGCAGGTCAGATGAGTCAGATGATGGAAGCTGGTGTCCCAGGCACTTCCCTGGAGAAACGACTGCAGGGTGCGGGATCCCAAGCAGGGGACTCCTTGTACTCCCATGATGCTACTTCAGGATCACTGCCTTTCTGCGGTACGCATGCGCACGTGGGCGCTTTGTTCGCCGCACTGGACTTCTCTCGGGGGTGGTAGTGGTGAAAGGCCCTCTTGTTCTTCCCTGGACCCCACAGATGCTATACACTTGGGAGCTAGAGAAGAGATTCCTTACGCGCCCCCCCCCCCGTGGATGACGTCAGCATAGCCAGACAGAATGCTGGGGCACGCAGTCCCTGACGCTGATTTAGTCCCGAGGCCTGGGGAGTTACCCCGTCGAACGGGCTCATCTGTTTCGTTCTCTGTGAGGTTGGAAGGCCCTGACTACTTTCCATCCTCGCTGGAGTTTGCTTCAGTGGTGAAAGCACTCGCCTCCTTGCTACAGGCCCTGGAGCGTGAGGGCGAGGCTTAAGATGTTTAAGTTTTATCGCTGCTTTGATGTTATCTGACACTTTCTAGTGTCTTCCTTTTCTAGAAACTGAGCGCTTTCCGTAGGAGACTTCACAAAGACAGTAGAGATAAAGTTAGAAAGACAGCTGGCTCTCGGCGAGTGGAGAGCTCTCCCACAGCTGCCTGTTCAACCTACCTCCATCCAAACAACTTCCTCCAAGTTGTGTCTGTTTTGAAAACAGAGTTTTTCCCCCCTCCACGTTATTTCCTAAACAACACAATTACTTGCTTCTACAGCATTTACATTGGATTGGTCTCAGCCTTACATAGGTTCTCTATGGCTGTGGTGAAACACCATTACCAAAAGGAGCTTGGGGAGGAAAGGGTTTATCTCACTCACAGTTCCATATAACAAAAGCAGGGAGGGCAGGAAGCTGGAGGCAGATGCAGACGCCATGGAGGGGTGCTGCTTACTGGCTTGCTCCCCATGGCTTGTTCAGCCTGCTTTCTCATAGAACTCAGGACCACCAGCCCAGAGATGGCCCCACCCACACTGGCCTGGGCCCTCCCCCATCAGCCGTTAATTTAGAAAAATGCCCTACAGGCTTGCCTACAGTCCCATCTTATGGAGGCATTTTCTCAGTTGCGGTTCCTTCCTCTCTGTCAACTTCAGCTTGTGCCACATTTGACAGTTAGGTATTATAACTCCTCTAGAGACCATTTAAAATAGATGGTATAAGCCCGCCGGCGGCACACGCCTTTAATCCCAGCACTTGGGGGGGGGCAGAGGCAGGTGGATCGCTTGTGAGTTTGAGGCCAGCCTGGTCTACAAAGTGAGTCCAGGGCAGCCAAGGCTACACAGAGAAACCCTGTCTCAAAAAAAAAAAAACAAAAAAACAAAAAACAAAAAAAACCAACAACAAAAAACCCCAAAACCAACTAACTAACTAACTAACTAAAATAGGTGGCATAGCTTATCTGCAAATACTATACTATGTTAAAGAAGGGACTCGTGCTTCCAGGATTTGGGCTCCTTAGGGGTCCTAGAATCAGTTTTACGTGGATACCTACCTTTTAAACAATGTAACTTTAGAAGCCAGGAAAATTGCACATGTGGCTATTGTTAAGACACTTAACTGTCCCCTCCCTCCCTCCTTCCTTCCTTCCTCCCTCCCTGCCTTCCTTCCTCCCTTTCTCTCTTTAAACTGGGTCTGCCTATGTCTGTCTGGCTGGCCTGGCACTCCCTGTATATACCAGGCTGACCCCAAACACACAGGTCAACCTGACTTGTCTCCCCAGGGGCTGGGATTAAAGGTGTTCCCTACCACACCCAGAAGGCACACTCTTTCTTGAGACTCAGGATGTCCAGGTCTTGGGTGTCTTGTGCTGAAGAGTGTGTGTGTGTGTGTGTGTGTGTGTGACTGTGGCGTGTGCACACGCATGTGCTATGTGGGTGTCTGCCTGCCCCATCCCAGGGCTTAAATCTGTATTAAAACCTTTTTTTTTTTGAAAAAGGAATTTATTTTTAAATTAAAAATTTTCATGTGTATTGTGTGTCTGTGTGTTCATGACTATCATGTGTGACGGCACCCTTGGAGTCTAGAAAAGAGTGTCAGAACCCCTGGATCTGGGGTTGCAGGCCTTTCTGAGCTTCTGAACACAGATTCTCAGGTCCGCTGGAAGAGTGGCAAATGTTAAGGCCTTGTCTTAATAAACTCCAACTTCACCTCATTCTGAAGACAAGGTTCCTGCTTTATCTCAATAAAGGTCTCTAGAAAGGACCTTCCCTCCCCCCCCCAGCTGCCGCAACCAATGTCTCGCTCTCCTGCAGAAGACTGTGACAGGTTACAAAGAAACAAATCTACATGTCTGTTATTAATAGCTGTTTAATAAAAGAAAATACAGTTTGAAGTTGGAGAAGAGAAGACTGAAAGAAAACTAAGTCTCTCAGAAGTACACGGCCACTCACATCAAAGAAGAGGGCCACCAGGCTTCTGCAACCTCAGGACCAGTTTTTAATGGATTTTCTTCCAGACTCATTCGCAAAGCTAAAAGCTGTCCTGTTAAAGCGAAACACCAGTCTAGAGCAATGGCAGAAGATGACTGAACACTGGATGCTCCTTATTTCCCGCCCGAGGACTCCATTAGATCTACTAATTTTGTTTTGGAAATGCCTGTCCTTTCCCTACTGGAGGCACTATGATGCTAGTGACCGGGTAGAAGTCTTTGTGTTTGGGACAGTGAACAGGTTTCATCTAGTCTGACAGGTGATGGTATCATGATGCATTGGGCTTGTTGGTAATGACAAAAATCATAGCTGCCATAGGAAAGGAACTGACTGTATCAGGGAGGGAAGGTTTGTATTCAGTCAGGAAAGAGGTTGTTTTGTTTTGTTTCAAGACAGGGTTTCTCTGTGTAGCCTTGTGGACCAGGCTGTCTTCGAACTTAGAGAGTTCTACCTGCCTCTGCCTCCCCGAGTGCTGGGATTACAGGCATGCACCACCGTGCCTGGCTAGACTTTTTATTTTTATTTTTATTTTTTTGTAAGTGTAGTTTGTGGGAAACTGGTAGCAATGAACGTGATTCACCTTGCAAGTCGGTTTTGCCCAGCGGAGAAGCAATTGTTTACTGCACTGAGTAGTTGTGAGTTCATCTGTAAATCAATTTATCTGGTTTTAGCACCTTACTGCTACTCTTGTCAATGAGCTGAATAGTGCTCCAATGACACACTCTCTGAGACTATTCTGTGTGATAGGTGTGTTCACTGCACATTTAGTTGTTAGCTCTAGAGCAGTGGTTCTCAACCTTCCTAGTCCTGCGACCCTTTTAATACAGTTCCTGTTGTGCTAACCCCAAATATAAAGTTATTTTTGTTGCTACTCCGTAAGTAGTAGCAACAAAATTGTGCCACAGTTAGGAACTGTAATGTGATATGCAACACTTGTGATAGGGTCATTTGACCTCCCAAAGGGGTCAGGACCAATAGGTTGAATACCTGGGGAACCTCCCAGGACTCAACAGGACTCACCTTTAGGGTATCCAGTTGCTAACTGCGATGGGTTTAAGCACACATTCTTCCTAAAATGAATGAAACCCGCAATAGATTATAACACAAAGAGAAAACTTTAGAAAGGTCAAAGGAGGCTTTCCCAAGTTGGATAGGCACAGAAAATACTCTTTACCCTACTCATTGAAGAGATTAAAAACAAACAAAAAAGATTCAAGCAGGGTGAAGTGGTGGTGGTCCAGGCCTGTAGCCCCAGCAGTGGGAGGCTGAGGTAAGATGTTTAATTCTTGGAGGTTAGCCCGGGTTACATAGAGATAACTGTGTCAAAACAACAAACAAACGCAGGTTAGCCAGAACAGTCAAGTAGGTAGTTCTTCCTTATTCTGTCTCTTCCTCATTTTTATTGGATTTTATTTTATGCACATGGTTACTCTGCCTGCGTGTATGGCCATACATCATTCACATACGGTTTCTGCAGACACCAGAAGAGGGAGTTGGATCCCCTGAAACTGGAGTGATGGGCAGCTGGCAGCTGCCATGTGGGTGCTGGAAATTGAACTCTGGTCCTCTGTAAGAGTAGCCAGTGCCCTTAACCACTGGCCATCAATTATATTTACAGTAAGAATGTTCACCTTCACCTAGTTGCACTAATCCTTTACCCCCTTCTCAGACAGGAGGCCTTTGGGCTAATTTTTGCTTCTCTGTGACTTAGGTTTTCCTTGTTTCAGCCAGGATTTAGAAAAGCAGATGTGAGACTAAGGGTCGCTTGTGTCATGGAGGAAATGATCGGGTTGATAAAGGAAAGAAAGAAACACTTTTTGAAGAGCTAGCAAATGATAAAATCTGAAAACTGTTTTGTGTGTGTGTGTTATGTATTAAATCAACATATATGCTCATATTTGTAAGTCATTACTGTGGCTCTCAAAGTTGTCTGAAAAATGAGTGAGAGCTCTTGAGTTTAAAAAGACATGAACCCAAACACTTTACAAGAGTTTATAACTTGTATATATATTTATACATCTTTTATATATGTTTATATATCATTTCTTTTTAGAGGTAATCTCACCAGAACTGGTTTGGAACTTGCTATGCGGGCCAGACTGGCTTCAAATTGGCCATGCTCCTGCCTCAGCCTCATTAATGCTGTTATTGTTAAGGCCCGTCCAGGACACCTGGAATCATATTAGTTTAATAAAAAGCCCCAGGAGGCAAGGGAGGCCCTTGTGTTCACAGATAAGCACTAGGGAAACCAGGAATGTCAAACACACAAGGTTGTCTCTTCAAACAGAAAACTGTGTACCTTGTTTTCTGCCCAGAAGGCTGGGAGTGGAGGTAGTTAAAAGCCAGGTGACCTATGTGCTATCTGTAGGACCAAGACCACACCAGATCCTCTCCTAATCCCTTCTCATGAGCTTGTTTTTCTCAGTCAATTCATAGAACCTATCTCTATGGATGATGTCACATGTACTCAATCTACAGAACCTGTCTTTAGGCAAGGTGTCACATGTACCTTGCAAAGAGTTTCAATGTAGTCGTCTTAAGCTTTATTGTGCACATGGGGTTGAGTTAATTCTACCAGGAAACTTTTTTTTTCCAAATTGTGTGTGCCTAAATGTGCCTAAAACAAACTACTTTATATGCCTAAACTAAACTACTCAGAGTCAGACTCTTTGAACCAACACCATGTTGAACCAAACTGCCTTAACTCACACAGATCTCTACTTTGCCGGCTCTGATGGCCAAAGACACACCCCACAAACAGCAGCTGTGTCCCTTGCTCAACAGAATACTCATGTCCTTTATATACTTCTTGCATAAACATTGTTCAACATCCACATGCTAATACAACAAAAAAGCTATTTCCCCCCCCCCACCAAGTAAATAAGTAAATACTTATAAATACACTTAACCATGGAGGTGAAATACTTCTTCATTGAAAACTTCAAAGCAGTGCAGAAAGAAACTGAAGAAGGTGTTAAAAAAAAATAGAAAAGTCTCTCTTGCGCACAGAATGGCAGAGTTAATATTCTGAAATGGCTATGTCACTAGAAGTAATCTACAGATTCATCACAGTTGCTACCAAAATTCTAGTGACAGAGCCGGTGAAGTGGCTTAGTGGCAAAGCCACTTGCCACCAAGCCTGACAACCCATGTGAAAGCCTCAGGTTCTATATCTGTGGAAGGTGAGAACCAACTTCCACAAATTGTCTCCTGACAACTTGTTAATACATTTATTATTTGCTTTTATTTATTTGTGTGTGCAAATATATACATGAGCACATAAATATACACCTATCTATCTACCTATATGTGAGTTCATACATGCCTGTCGCAGCATGGGTGTGGAGGTCAGGTGGAGAGTGACAGAACTGAACACCTGACATCCTTCTCTAGCACATGTACACACTCATGCACTGTACAGTCACATACAAACTCCAACGACATTTTTCACAGAACTAGGAAAAAAAGTTGAAAAATTCACGTGGCAGCACAGCGCAGTCCCCAGCAGAGAAAGCATTACGGCTGGTATCAGTGCCCGACCTCAAGTTATACTAGACTCTTTCCCGCAGACCCCCTTCAGGCATTCCTCCTTGACTATCTCCATTCCTTTCTGCCACCTACCTACCCACCGAAATGCTCTCTACCACGGCCACCATGGCCACCACGGCCACAACACTTGCCTAGGACCAAAGAAGAGAATGCCAACTCAACAAAGACAAGACAAGATGACACCAAGAAACATCTCAGACATCATAACTAGATCCCAAGGCAAAAGCATAAACATAACCAGCCAAGTCAATATAGACACTTCTGCCAGAGGGTAGTAAGCCCAGTGCAGAAGGCCCTGAGAAATGCAAGATAGCTGAAGCACAAGACAAGGACTTGTCTTGTCAAAAATAGCAATTATGAATATGTTCAAGGACCTGAAAGAGAATACGAATGAGTCCTTTAATGAAGTCTGTCAAAACATAGTAGGATGAAATAATGAAAACAATTCATAACATGAAAGAATTTAACAAATAGAATCACTAAAGAAAACACAAACTGAAGGTGAAAACTTTAGGATGTCAAACAAAACCTCAGAGGTAAGCCCCATCAACAGAGTATAGGACATGGAAGAGAGAATCTCGGCTGTAGAACAGAGTAGAAGAAATGGATATGTCAGCCAAAGAAAACACCAAATCTCAAACAGCTCCAGGCACAAAACATCCAGGAAATCTATGACACTGTGAAGAACCCAAATATATGAAGAATGGGGATAGAGGAAGGAGAAGAAACCAGGGCTAAAGGCACAGAAAATATTTTTTAACAAACCCATGGGGGAAAAAACCACTGCCCTATAGAAGGAGATAACTATCAATGTACAGGAAGCATATAGAACACCAAAAAAGACTAGAAAAGAAACTCCCCATAATATATAATAATGAAAACACTAAACATACAGAAGAAAGCATAGTAAAAGCAGCAGAGGAAAAAACAAACAGAAAAACAATTCACACCTGACTTCTCAATGGAGACACTAAAAGCCACAAAGGTTTGGACTAATGTTTGACAAACATATCAGCCTATACTACTATAACCAGCAAAACTATCAATTCCAATTGATGGAGAAAGAAAAACATCCCATGATAAAACCGAATGTGAGAAATCTCTCTCTGCCGATCCAGTGCTAAGGAAGGCACTTGAAGGAAATCTTCAGTCTGAAGAGGTTAACCACACCCAAAAGGACACAGGCGATAAATAACCCCAGAACAGTTCATTAAAAGAGGAAGGAAAACTCACACCATAACAATAAAATAACAGGAATCAATAAACACTGCTCATTCATAACTCTCCATGTTAATGGTCTCAGTTCCCCAATAAAAAGGCACTCACTAACAGACTGGATTGGAAGATAGTGTCCATCTTTCTGCTGCATCCAAGAAGGATAGCCACCATCTCAGGGTAAAAAGACAGAAGAAGGCCTTCCAGCAAGTGGACCCAACAAGCGAGCAGGTGTAGCCATTTTAATATCTGACAAAATGGACTGTAAAGCAAAACTAGTGAGAGGAGATAGAGGGCAGTACTTACTCATGAAAGGAAAAAAAAAATCCACCAAGAGGACATTCCAAGTCTTACCATCTATGCACCAAACTCAAGTGCACCCAAGTCCATATATGAAACACTGCCACAGCTAAAAATCACATGTTGAGCCTCACACACTGAGAGTGGGAAACTTCAATACTCCACTCTCACCAGCAGGCTGGTCACCCAGGAAAAAAAACTAAGCAGAGAAAACCTGGAATTAAATAACATCATAAATCAAAAGGCTCTAGCAGACATCTACAGAACGTTCACCTAAATACCACAGACGCACTTTCTTCTCAGTAGCTCGTGGAACTGTCTCCAAAAGTAACCACAGACTAAGAAGACACAAACAACGCTCAACATAGGTGAGAAATTTGAAATAACCCCCTGCATCCTAGCTGACCACCACGGACTAAAGCTGGATATCAACAACAGCAGAAACTAGACAAACTTACAGAAACTGAGCAGCTCACTTCTGAATGAAAAACGTGTCAAGAAAGAAAGAAAAAGAAATTACAATCCTTTTAGAATTGGATGAAAACGCAACCTACCTAAACCAATGACATACATTACAACACTGGAGACTTCTCTGACTAATAACTTAGTGATACACCTGAAAGCTCTAGAATAACAAGAAGGAATGACATCCCAAACCAATAGACACCAAGAAATAATCAAAATGAAAGCTGAAATTAATGAAATGGAAACAACAAATAGAAAGAACCAATGAAACAAAGAGATGTTTCCCTAAGAAAAATCAGTAAGAGTGGCAAATCCTTAGTCATATTAACTAAAAGAAAAAAAAGAGAGAGAAAGGATCTAAATAAGTAAAATTAAAAATCAAAAGGGGGACATTACAAGTGGCACTGAGGACATTCAGAGAAGCATAGGGACATACCTTCAAGATCTGTATGTCAGCTAAGTGGAAAACCTAAAAGAATGGATGAATTTCTTGATAAATGAGTTTTAGTTATATGACCTACCAAAGGGCCAGGTAGAGCCAGTCTAGAATTCTATTAGACCTTCAAAGAAGAATTAATGCCTAGCCATTTGGTTTTAGTTAATTCCAGATGTAGTCAAGTTGACAACCGGGAACAGCCATCACATGTGTGGAACCTACTTTTTTTTTTTTACACCCCTCCCCCCCCCACTAAGACAGGGTTTTTCTGTAGCCCTGGCTGTACTGGACTCTGTTTGCAGACCAGGCGGGCCTTGAACTCACAGATATCTGCCTGCCTCTGCCCAAGTGCTGGGATTCCAGGCGTGTGCTACTGCACCAGCTTGTAACCTACATTTAACCCAGAGTGAACTAGACAGTCAGTCGGGCTTGTCTGAGACCTAAAGCAACCAGCCCGGACTTCACGGTTTGAAATGTCTGAAACAGAGATGTGGTAATGAGCCTGTCTTCCTTTGAGTTGTTTTGTTTGTTTGTTTGTTTGTTTTTCTACCTGCTAGGCATTTGTCAGAGGGACCTGGAAACTAACTCAAATGAGATGAAAAGCAGTCTAGAGACAGATCCTGAGCAGACAGCAGCATGTAAGAGCTTGTCCAGGGGGCACCTGCACGGACAGACTGGCTGCAGATGAGGTGCAAGGAAACTGGCCAGAGGCAGCCGACAGTCAGCCGATTTTAAAAATAGTACAAACCGGAGTCTCTTGGAAGGAAGAGCTCAGTAGGAGCACCGTGACGTAAGGTGAATAAACAGAGGAGATAGGGCTCATCTTGTGGAACCCCTAGACTTCTTCTCCCAACTCTTGCTGGCCCATCTTCTCGCCCTCCTGTTTTTATGACCCCTATCCCATTACCCTCTCTTTCCCTGTCTCATCCTCACCTTAGCGAGGTATCACTCAGAGAAAGACCTCTTTCTCCGCTGTGTACCAAGCCTTTCTACTAGAAAATTCTAAGGAAAAGGAAACCAGCAGGCTTTAACATAACCAGGATACCCACTGAAGGCTTTTTATGAACTAGCGTCCTGCCAGAGGCATAGATAAAACATTGTTTCTTTCCACAATGTCAGAATTTATTGAATAACAATAAATTCGCAAGTTTAGCAGTTTCTTCTTTTCTTCTTCTTCCTCTTCTTTTTTGGTTTTTTGAGACAGGCTTTCTCTGTGTAGCCCTGGCTGTCCTGGAACTCACTCTGTAGCCCAGGCTGGCCACAAACTCAGAGATCCACCTGCCTCTGCCTCCAAAGTTTAAAGGAGTGCCCCTCCATTGCCCAGCTTAAAGTTTAGCGGTCTCAATGACAGTAATTTGTCATAAAAATCTGTCTACCTTCTTATCCTGGCAGAAGCAAATGCAAGTTCTTTATTCCAATCTTTAACCCAAGCACTAATTCCCATCACCATGGCACACAAGAAATACATCTCTGTCCATATGTATGGATCACAGACTAAATCCTCGTTAAAGAGTTGCAACAGGGCCCAAAGGCTGCAGTACCGGGCTAAGAAAAAGTCTTTATAGATAAGATAATGAAGCAGACTGGCTCCAGCAGGGGGCTCCTGGGGGAGGGTTGGGGAGGGGAAGTCAAGTGAGATAACAGAGCTGCATAATTCAGCTGAGAGGTGGAAGGTCAAACTGGGTCCCGAGCAGGAAATGAGTCAAGAGCAGGAAACAGTGGGTCAGGTCCTGGTCCAGATGGGCCAACAGGTGGATGGGCAGGCAGTCAAGAAGGGAGTGAATCAAGTCAGGAGTCCTGGGCCCCTGCCTTACACACATTGGTATCAGGTGATAGGTTGAATAAGTGTCCATCACTTTTGTGGAGGTAGGGCGCAGACAATGAACTTATAGCTTTTCCTTGATCTGGTACATCCAATAAATTCGCAAAGTTTAGCAGTTTCTTCTTTTCTTCTTCTTCTTCTTTCCCTGATGTGACCTTAATACGTTCATGGGCCCCTACAATTTTAATTCTCCCCAATAAGCTTACAGGGTGGGCCTCTTTCTAGTCTCAGGATGCTGGATGGGCTGCCTGATGGGTGGTGTGGTCTCCTAGTTCACACAGGGGCTGCAGCCATCCTTCTCCCTCGAAGCAGAGGGGAAAACTGCTTGTAAAATAGGATTTCCTAGAGCAGTGGTTCTCAACCCTCCTAACCCTGGGACCCTTTAGTACAGTTCCTCATGTTGTGGGGACCCCCTCCCCCAACCATAAAGTTACTTTGTTGCTACTTCATAACTGTAATTTTGCTACTGTTAGGAACTGTAATGTAAGTATCTAACACGCAGGGTATCTGATACAGGTTGAGAACCGCTGTCTAGAACAATGAATCTACCAGCTTTTTAAAAACAGCACTGTTTTATACAATATGGAGCAACTTAGACGAGGGTGTAGCTTGCTCTCAGCAACCAAGCAAAGTGGTTCGCAGGCGAAGATGAGTCACCCGTGACCACGTCCATTGGCGAAGCGGTCATTTTTCCCCTATCTGAGCTGGCTCCCGCTTTCCCCTGGTACTTTGAGCGAGGACTGGACCCAGATGCCGCTCTTGGTGAGATTTTCACAGCTTGCTAGGATCCGTCCAGACAGTCTCCTGACTGCACCAAGAAGCTACAGAGCAGACTAACCTTTGCCTGTGGCCTTTAAAGATCGAGAACAAAACAACATCAACAAAAACCTCTTGTCATGGTAACGAGGAGGCCGAATGGGAAAGGCCTGGTTTTTCAGCCTTTTTGAGGAAAAGCGTATTTTTGTAGGAGATGCATCCTCGTAGATCCCACATGTACACTCCCTTTGAAACTTGTATCACGGACTCCTGCTCTGACCACTCCTGGGGAACCAATAGAGAAGGTCTCAGATGAAAGCTTTTCTCTGTAGGGAGTTAACCAGGCCAAGAATTCTGTCTGGAATGCTGTTTCCTTGGTACTTGAGCATAAACCCCAGTAAAGCCGCATTTGAATGGTACTTCCCTGAACCGAGCTAAACATCCCTGCATTGATTGGTGGAAGGAGGCCGTCATTTCCAGCCTGGAAAGGAAAATCTCTGAAGGCCTACTGGAAGAGGCCTCACCGCCAAATCAGAATGTCTCAGATGAACTTGAATTTTTCTCCTGCGAGTGATGATGGTGTCTTTCTTTGGGTTTCCATTGCTGTGAAGAGACACCATGATCGCGGCAACTCCTATAGAGAAAAGCATTTGGCTGGGACTGACTTCCCGTTCTGAGGTTTAGTTCCTTACCGTCCTGGTGGGAAGCATGGCAGCCTGCAGGCAGACGTGGTGCTGGAGAGGTAGCTGAGAGTTCTACTTCTGGGCCTGACCTGACTTTCTGAAACCTTAACGCCCAACTCCAATGATGAGACATTTCCTCCAACAAGGCCACACCCACCCCCACAAGGCCACACCTCCTCCAAGGTTACACCTAATAGTGCCACTCCCTATGAGGCCATTTTCTTTCAAACCACCACAGATGATTAATAATGATGGCCAACTTGATCTAGAATCGCCTAGGAGACAAGCCTGTGGGCACGCCTATGAGGGGTTGTCTGGATTAGACTAATGGAGGAGGGAAGCAGGCCCACCCTAAAAAGAAGACAGCATCATGCTCAGGCCTGTAGTGTGAAGAGCATAAAAAGGAAGAAGCCAGCCAAGTGTGACTCAGTTTTCCTCTTTGCTTCAACTTGCTCTTGACATCGGTTCCAGAGTGATCCGTTAGTTTAGGAAGAAACAGAAGCTGGTGTGGCATTAGGCACTCTCATTTGGCTCATCTCATGCTGTGGTATTGATCAGATTTCCAAGTTTCACATGAACATCGACCGGGAATGAGTTATAGAGAATTTGCTTTCTTCTTCTTCTTCTTCTTAAGAAATCCATCTTGCTACAGGTAACACAGCTATCTGCTTGTATTTTAAGAATTGATAATCTAAAAGATCTGTTTGCTTTCTGAGAAGTAGTTGAAGAGAAAAAAACACAGGACTCAGTAAATGAACAGGTTTTAATATTAGATTTAACTTCTGCTTTGAGGGAATTATTTGGTATCTCATGAATTCTGCGTTAAGCATTAGACTAATGACTCTGTGATTGGGGGAATTTGTTATTAGTGAGAGCAACATTTTAGTCACCAAGAAGAGAACTTCGGATATTACTATCCCAGGTCAAGAACTGATTCTTTTTTTATTGGAAAAACGTGGATAGAAAGACTGCATGCATCCAATTATCCATGCAGTGTAGTATCTGCATGGATAATTATTAATTATTAGAAATTAATTTTATAATAATAATTATTATTAGAAAGGTATCTGGATAGAATTTGTCTACAGGTACTTATAACATACTGCCATTAATGTAGTAGATGTTTATGCCTATTTTTTCTAGGAGTGATAATGGCTTTAAATTGAATCATTTATAATCAATCTGGTGACAAAATAAGTTACTTGTAAGATGGATAATTTTGAAGAAGGCTACAGTCTGAGATCATGAAATAACACAAAACTTGATTAGCTTAAGCTGAAATCCAGCCCGAGAGCCATTATTCATTTAATGTGGCCTAGAAAACTAAGGGATCCAAAACCCAAGGCTGAACATTCAGGTCTCAAACTCAGGACATATTAATGTGGGAAAGAAGCTAGCCCATCTACTCTCTCCCCCAAATAATTGAATAATATCATGCATAATATGCATAATAATTGCATAACTGGCTTAATAGTACTATATATTAAGTATATATAGGAATATTCACTTAGATACAAGCTTAATGCAAGTGAAGACTATGCTTGCCTGCCAAAATGAGAGAGAGAGAGAGAGAGAGAGAGAGAGAAAGTTTAGATAGTCTTAGGTTGTTATAGTATCTAGAATGGAAAAGAGGTGATTGTCTTATTCTGTTCCATGCTGATAGAATACACACTAATCTCTAGGTAAAATATATTGCATATGTATTTTCTTAAGTATATAAAAAAGAAAGCAAGAAGCTGTTGACAGGGATATTTAACAACAAGAGCTGAAAACCATGGGATTACTGATATAGCAAAACAAAGCAAATGAACTAGGAAAGGACAGTACCATTTGACTTTGATTTCTGAAGAGGGGGATCATGTATAAAAGGCTTTAATTTGTTCCATCTGCTCCAAGGATAGGAATTAAGTCAATGATTAGAAACTAGGATAATTATTTCCAATAGACTGTGTCAGAATATGAATAAGGGTCAGGCAGTGATAGCACAGGCCTTTAATCCTAACACTCAGGAGGCAGAGGCAGGTGGATCTCTGGAGTTTGAAGCCAGCCTGGTCTACAGAGTGAGTTCCAGGACAGCCAAAGCTACATTGACACTCTTTCTTGAAACACACACACACACACACACACACACACACACACGCACATGCACACGCACACAGAAAGATGAGTTAGGATGCTAACAGGAGACTAACTTTCTCAGTCTTTCAGTATATTCAGGTACAGTCGCAATGGCCACTTGGTGGGAGTATTGTAGAAGATAATTCCTTCAGCTAGAAAGACCATGATTTACGTGCAGTGCTGTACCACAAACCACAAAACAAAGAAGCAAAAATCCCTTATGGAGAATCTAATCCAAATGACAACAAACAAATCAAATAACAATAAAAGATAGACAGCTGGTGTGTAAGACACAGAAGTCAAGAAACATGAATGACCAAGTGGTGAGAACACACTAGAGCTAACCAAGCTTATGCTTGTTACTTCAACCTTCTGTAGACACCAGCACCCTAAAGCCTATCACACTGTGTGCTGAAAAGCTGTGATGTGTGCCACAGTATTGTAATGACCAACAGGGCTCTATGATCTACCAGCGGCTCCACCACTAGCAAATTCAGCCCAACTTTTTTAAGCATTAGACTAGCTATCCCCTTGGCTCAAGTGTTACTTCGGATCTCAACAGTGCCACCATCCCTGCCTAAAACAGAAGTCATCCATGTTTGACCCATCTAATCCCTCTGCAGTCACTCATTTATCGCCTCTATATACCCAAGCCTCTTTCTGCTTTGAAACTTAACATTGGCAAAGACTGGAGTCCAGATGGTGCGTATCACCTTGGTCTTTGGCGCTGTTACCTCTTGGTAGAGTTTATAGCTCACACTGCTTCCTAGAGAGCCACTGTTAAATCCCATTGCCCTTGAGCCTCACCTTCAGGTCGCCGAGAGTACTACAGTTCCAAACTTCCACTCTCCCTAAGGTTTATAGTCATCCTTCATCACCAGAGCCTCTTCCAGTGGTTGTGGTTGTGGTAGAAATGCTGCTTTGAGGACTGGTCCAGCCCCTTGTGTATTCTAGACAAGCTTCGACACCCTCAGCCCAGGAGTCTCTTTTATAATCGTGAGTTCCTTTGATTTAAGGGTGATTTAGAATTCTGCCCAGTGGGTGCCCTCTTCCAAACTCAGCCTCCACAGTCACTATTCAAAAAGAATTCTTCCAAATGGAATTCTTCCATCTCTGTTGATTATGAACTACAGCTGTGCATATCCTGCGACGCTCAGTTTGGGTCTTACAACTGCTCAGCATTTGTTCTATTTATTGGTTACATTTATAAACACTCACCTAGTAAGCCAGGCATTGGGGCTAAATATTAACACCATATGCGGTGCTTGTTGCCATAATTATCATCACAATAATTTCTACTTCTTGAGCTCCTATTTGCCAGGTGCCATGAAAGGCCTATAGTGGCAGGCTTAGAGAGGACTAGAGGGGTGTCACCCAGGTCTATAATTGACAGCCCTCGAAGGAGATCAGAATTATAGACCCAGCAGGTGATATCAGTGTTCTTGGTGTTATGAAATAGCATTACCAAAAGTGCCATTAAAGTCCAGATGTGGGAGAACAATTTTGAGCCAGAAACCTGTGCAGTACCCATGGGAGGGCTGGTTCAAGAAGGAAAGGCTGGGCTGTAATCAGGAGGCAACCATTGAAAAGTACCCAGTCTATCTGGATCACAAGCAGAAAGAGGGTCCTGCTCCAATAATGTACAAGAAGCAGATTTACACTGTTCTAGACTTAAAGGGGAACCCTTTGGAACTCTACTATATTCTCCAGAGAAAATGACTGCACGAATTTGAATACACAGAAAGAATAAGGCCCATGTCTTAAATTATCCAATTAAAGGAAGGAATAGTGTGGTCTTCAGTTGAGAGAGAGAAAGAGAGAAAGAGAGAGTAAAGAGCAAAATGAAAGATGATTCAGTCACCTAAGTGTGCATTGACTGAATTACTTAACAGGGCTAGAAGAACTCTTTCCTTTTGGTAACTCAAGACTGCAGGCTTCCAACTCTGTTAATAGAGTGTAGGAGTCAGCTACTTGTAAATGTGTGGCCTGTTCGAGTGGTGGATGAGTAGAGTTCAAAAGAAGAATAAGTAAAACCTACTTCAAGTATCAGTTAGTGAACAAAGTCCCTGGTGGCAAATACACAAAAGCCTTTATTCTCAGACTCAGTAGGAGGGTAGGATATAATATTGATTGTTGACCTAAACTGTAACCTACTTAAACTATGTGAAAACACTGACCAAAAGAACTTGGAAAGGAAAGAGTTTATTTGGCTTGTGGGTCACAGTCCATGATGGAAAAAAGCCAAGGTGGAAACTCAAGACAGGAATTTGGAAGCAGGAACTGAAGCAGAAGCAATGGAGGAATGATGCTCATTGGCTTGCTCCCTGGGGCTTGCTCAACATGCTTTCTTATACAGTCCAGGACCACCAGCCACTGGGGCTTGTGACCATTCACATTAGTCATTAAACAAAACAAAACAAAACAAAAACCTCTGTAGACATGCCTTCAAGCCAGTCTGATGGAGGCAAGTTTGGGTTGAGTTGACAAAATACATCAAACCTGATGATCCCAAAACACTTTTATTTCTGATTTTCTATTTCTATAAAGCAGGCTTAACTTCTCAAAATCTATGACAAATTTCCATGCCTGGATTTATTTTCCTGTATTAATGAAGACAAAAATTGTGGGAAATGGATGAAACTAAAAAAAAAAAAAAAAAAAAAATTGAAGTTATGGGGGACGGTGGCTCAAGAAATAGTTCTGGATTAAGACTACTAGCTGTTCTTCCAGAGGACCAAGGTGTGATTCCCAGCACCCACGTGGTGGCTTGCAACCATCTGGCTCAGCAGGTTCACTGTGTGTTTCTTTAGCATACGATGAATTATTTGTATGCTCACTTCAAGGGTCACGGGGTTTTGTTCTGTGGTGCTGAAAATCAGCAATTCTCCTGTCTCAGGCTCCTGAGTACTGAGATGTCCACTCATATGCAACCTGTATGATGAGCTTGTGTATGTTGTTGTATGTTCCTTGTATCTGGCACCGGGTTACACAAGCACATATTCAAATGAGTGAGTAATGGAGTTTGGGTGTTTTCCCTCCGTCCTACTCCCATCTTTCCCCCTTTTACACCCTCCACTCCCATTAATCTCATTTGTTCCCATAGAGAATGCTACTTTCATATCGCCCATAGGACCTTCTATATCTGTTTAAAAATGTAGGAGCTCAAAGAAGTTAGAGAGTAAAACACAGGTGGTATGGGGGTGTGTGTGAAAATGTCGGGGCAGAAAGGGTTGAGTGAGATAGGGAATAAGAGGACAGAGTAAAAGAGGGCAAGGAGAGGGATAAGTGATACTACATACCATTGAGCTGTGAACCCCGTGAGCTACAATAGCTGCCCCGGCAAACTTCGCCCACTGGTAAAATAACCATCGCAAATGTTCAAGGGAGTTTCACTTTCTGGTAGTACCTACGGCCTGTTCTACAAGACGGAACTGCTGCCTAGTGTAATGGGACCAAGAACCCATGGCTGGGTAGGCCAGAAGCCCTGGTGGGGACCCATCACTGTTAGTTTGTACGCAGGCGTGGTCTTAAACTGCCCCTGAAATAGTTATTGTAACACCCATAAGATGAGTGTCGCTCGCAGCCCTCATCAGAGAAGCCTGTTTTTGCAATAGGTGGCGGTTAATACAGAGACTCACACTTGGTCAGAGTGTTGAGAGGAAAGGAAAAAAAAAACAAAAAACAAAACTCCGGGCCTCACAAAGGAGAGAAAACACGCGACATTTGTCTTTCTGAAGCTGACTTAATTTGCTTAATGTGATTATCTCCAGTTGTAGCCACTTTCTTGCAGATGATGTAATTTCGTTCCTCTTTTTGGCCGAAAATTTTCCATTGTATAATTATAACACGTTTTTTAAAAAGCTCCATCTTTGGTTAGTGGATAGATTGGGTCCATAACCTGCCTGTTGTGACTGGTGCTGTAATGAGCATCTGAGCAAGGGTGTCCTGTCCTTTAAGGTCCAAAGGGTACCCCATCCCCACCCTGCCACCCTCCCCCACACACAAGAGGGTGGGCCGACTGGCAGTCTAGGCTCAGCTCAACCTGGACCATAGGAGGATTTCTGGCAGTTAGAGAAAAGCCTCGGGAATCTGTGACCCTAGTTCCCACCTGGCAGAAGGGACATGCAGCTCTATTGACATTTATATACTGGAGGCTGCAGCCTCCAGTCTCTCTCAGGCCCTGTCCCCAGCACTTGTTACACATTTCTGAGACCCGAACCTGGCCCTTTTTAGTCCTCCCCCTCCCTCCACATCCCTTCACAGGTTTTATACCCAGCATCCCACAGTTACTCCTGCTGGTCTCTCTGACCGTTCTCTCTTCTGCTCTTCTCCCCTCCCTTCTCTGGTAAATAGTCCTGACCATGTCCAGTCTGCTTTGCTTTCTCTCTGCTTGGGACTCTTCCAGATGCCTCCAGTTAGTCAATCAATCAGTCTGCCTCTTTCTCAGACACATACACACACATACTAAAAACCTTCCCTAACAATGTTGACAGTGTCTATACTTTGCTCCCTCACATACATGTCTATGATACACTGATGGGTTACTGGGGTGAATCTGGGGTAAACACCTTATAGTATAACTGGGTCATATGATAGAATCTACATTAGGGGTTGTTTTTGTTTCCATGTTGTGTGTGTGTGTGTGTGTGTGTGTGTGTGTGTGTTTCAGGGAGAAAGGGTATGTACAGAAAGTTGTGTATCAGGTGTACATGTATTATGTTTGCATGTGTGTAGTTTGAATTTCTCTGATGGTCATTGGCCCTTCATCTGGGTTGTTTGGATTTGAGTTCTTTGTATATTCTAGATAGTCGCCCCTCAGATGCACAGCTAGCAAAGACCCCCTTCCATTTCTGTAGGCTGTCTCTTCAATTGCTTTACCTTTCCTTTGCCATGCACAAGCTTTTTGCTTGCCTGATGCCCCATTTGCCTTTTCCCCTAAGTGATCAGAGTCCTCCTGAAGAATGCCTATGTCTTGAAACATTTCCCCTGATTTTCCCTCTACTCTCATGGTCTCAGGTCTTACCATTAAGGTCTTTGATCCATTTGGAGCTTTTTTGTTGTTGTTGTTGTTGTTTTGTTTTTTTCCTGCAAGGTGAGAAAAACAGTCATGTATTTTAACTCTTCAGCATATAGCTGTCCTATTGTTGAAGAAGCTGTCTTTTCTCCGATGTATATTCTTTTTTTTAAAAAAAAAAATTTTTTTGAGACAAGGTTTCTCTGTGTATCTTTGGCTATCCTGGACTTGCTCTGTAGACTAGGCTGGCCTCGAACTCACAAAGATTTGTCTGTCTCTGCCTCCCTGAGTGTTGGGATTATAAGTGTGTACCTGCCCTTGTAGTAAACCAGGTGGCTGTAGCTGTGTAGACTTATATGTAGGTTCCTGATTCTATCATTCTGGCTGTTTCTCTGTTGGTACTGTGCTGTTTTTATTAACATGGTAATGGTTCCAACATTATTCTTTTTGCTCAGATTGTTTTGGCTACTTGGGTATTTTATGCTTCTAAGTAAATGTTAAGGTTCCCCCCCCACCCCGCACCCATCTTTCTGTTAAGAAAGTCACTGGAATTTTGATGGGTCTTGCAAAGAATTTATAGATTACTTGGTGGCACAGCCACTTTCAAAGTATTAATTTTTCTTATCCATAAGCATGGGAGTTCTTCACCATCAAGTGTCTTCAGTTTCTTTCTTTTGGTATTTTTTGGTTTTTGCTTTTTTAAGATAGGGTTACTCTGTGTAACAGTCCTGGCTGTCCTTGAACCCACTTTGTAGACTAGGCTGGCCTCAACTGCACAGAGATCCACCTGCTTCTGCCTCCCAAGTGCTGGGCTTAAAGGTAACGTGCCACCACACCCGGCTTTTCTTTGGCATTTTAAACTTTTCAATTGGGGATCTTTACTTCCTTAGTCTTATCCCAGTGGGTTTTGTTGTTGTTGTTTTGCTATTGTGAATGGAATATTTCCATGATTTCTTTCTTGGTATGTTTGTTACTGGAGTTTAGGAAAGCTGCTGATTTTGTGTGTTCGTTTTTAAGCTCCTTACTTGTGAGTGTATGGTCTATGTCCATGCCCACGTGGGTGTGTGCAAAAAAAGTGTGTGTGTACACGTGGATGCCAAAGGTAGACATCAGTTGTCTTCCTGGATTACTCTCCGAATATTTTCAGACGAGGCCTTTCACTAAATCCAGAGTTCATCAGTGTGGCTTAGCTGGCAGGCCAGCGAACTCCAGGGCTCTATCTCCACTCCTCCCCTCCCACAACACTGAGGTCACAGGTGTAAAAGAGACCTTTGCTTGGCCTTTACGTGGGCGTTGAGAATCCAGACACAGGCTCTCATCCTTGAGGAGCTGGCATTTTTGCTGACCCAGCCATCTTCGGAGCCCATGTTCTTTCTCTATACACAACACAACCTTGGTTGATAAGAATGTTTAAAATCTTATTTCCGGATCTTATTATATTCTCTCGGAATAGAACAGTTTGTTTCGACATCAGCGTACCTTCTGTGTGGCATTATTTGGGGGGAAGACAGGAACAAGCATCTACTCACATTAGAGAAGGAATGAAAGACAGACCACAGTAAGAACGTCACCAAGGTCCGTGAGTTCGTTGGGACTACTTGCAGGAGTATGGGTGCCGAGCTAGACAGTGGTGCCTTTCTGTCACCACAGCACAGGTGGCAGTTCACAAAAGTTTGAAAGCTGGAGCACACTGCACAACTTGCAGGAAGCTCAACAGGTTGGAGAGGGTCTCTTCCAGGCAGCTCATTGCTCTCTGCCTTTTCTAGGCAGCTCTGTGGATCTGGAAGTTTCTCTTTAGCAGCCCTTTCCCCTTATATAAGCTTGGGGAGAGAGAGAGATGGCTAGTTTCAGGGATTTCCTGAAGTTTCTGAGTTATTTCCTGAGTTTTAATCAGCTTCCCTTCAGGATGGAAATACCAACTCAGAGAAAGTTGTTATAGAACAATATCTTAAAATGAATTTATGTTTCTCCCATCAATACCCTTGAGTTTCCAGATTCCAAAACTGAAGTATTTTTCCTTCTTCGTACATCTTCCTGATCGTGAAGCATATGGCTTTCTGACCCTTCTACAGTCTCTGTGTCCATCATAGCCACCTTTCCTCCCTGCATCCTGTCTATATTAGCTAAGAAGGCTGCATTACCTAGGACGCTTTCTGCTATTTCACTTTGTTTACTTCCCAGCAGAGTCTGTCCAGACAAGGTCAGTTGTGTTCAGAGAGGTATGGCCACAGACTAGCAAAGCCTTTTCCAATGGATTTTCCCACTACAGCACCCCTACCTTGTCATAATCCTTGACATACTGATTTTTTTTTGGGGGGGGGGGGATGACTATTAGTGAGATAACGTTATCAAGTCTGACATTTTGGCCCATGCTTATGATTCCAGCTGCTTGAGAGGCTGAGCTAGAAAGATCAATAATTCAAAGCCAGCTTGGGTGACGGGGTGAATTAGAACCCAACCTGAGAAACTTAGAAAATAAAAACAAAAACAAAAACAAAGGGCTGGAGATGGAGGTCAGTTGTAGAATGCTAGCTTGTGGACGATCCTCCGTGTAAGCTCCCACAACATC
Organism: Meriones unguiculatus; assembly: GCF_030254825.1. NCBI lineage: Eukaryota > Metazoa > Chordata > Mammalia > Rodentia > Muridae > Meriones > Meriones unguiculatus. The sequence goes on from NC_083363.1 coordinate 11,001,820, forward strand.
CCACCCTACCCACAGAGGCTTGTGTAGCCCTCCTTTTGATTGGAATTTTAGCATTTTGAAAGCAGAAACAATTTTATCTGTGCCAGGGATGCTTAATGCAGGGCCTTGTAAGTAGCCGCGTGACTCAGAGCCAGTTATTTAATGACTCCCTGCCCGAAACAAACATTCAGAGAGGTTAGAGGCAGGAGCAAGCCGACGACCGAGGTCTGTGTGCCGGCTGCCTGTTAATGCCAAGGAGAGGGTGAGTTCCAGTTACGTACTAAATTTAGCAGATAAGAAAGTACCGAGACTGGCCAACGTATTCCCTAGCTGGAGCGCAGTACCAGGTAGACAGAATTGTTTGAAAGGATCTGCAGTGAGAATAGTTTCTCCACAAGCTGGTAATCACAGGAGGGCAAACACGAAGATGAGAACGAAGGCCTCAGGGCCACGTTTGTGAACAGTGGTACAGGGAAATGAGCGAGGGGCAGTGTGGGCCGTATCGTGTTCTAGCTTTTAGAGTGACCCCTTTCCACACACTGTACTTTATAATCACCAACAGTCTCTTACAAACTTCCACTGAAGCTCAGTGTGGATAACTAAGATTTATTTGGCTGCAGTGGCCAAACTCTTTCCACCCCACGAAGCTGTTTCCGGCCTATTACCCATCTCAAATGTGGCACAAAAGAGAGGGAAAGCTGGGGACAGTGGCTCACACCTGAAATCCCAGAACCAGGAGGGTGAGGCAGGAGGATTCCTGTGGATGTGTGGCCAGCCTGGGCTGTACTCTAAGATGCAAACCAGGGTTATGGTGTGAAACCCTGTCTGAAAAATAATCAAAAGAAAGAAGGAATGGGGGAAGGGAGGGAGAGAGGGAGAGAGGAAAGAAGACGGGGGGGGGGAGAATAATTTGTTGATCTAGATATAGAAGGGAGAAGGAACACTAACGTGGCCAGTGTCACTGGGGGAAACTACCTGGGGAGGACACGGACATTGTCCTCCACAGCAGATGGGATGTAAAAGAAGCCTGCACACAATAAGGCCAGTACCCAGAAACTGGGAGCTGAGTGGGCATTCAAGGCTCATCTCCTTTGAGGGAAAGTGGGAGCGGTGGGTGTCATGAAGACATCAGGAAACACTGCCTAGATGGTTAACGCTCAGAAACCACAGCTGGAAGCTACTGTTTGATAAATGGGGGAAAATGGTTAAAAACAGCTTTTCATACAACTTGAAACTTCTTTAACGTTTTTAATTCCAGAGAATTAAAAAAAAAAAAAAAGTTGGTCATCAGAAAGAGCATCTGAAAGAAGAAAAAGAAACAAGTTTTTGAAAAAGATTTATTTTTATTTCATGTGTGTGAGTGTTTTGCCTGCATGTATGTCTGTGTACCACGTACATGCTCAGTGCCTAAAGGGGGCCAGAAGACTGGCCTTCATGGAAATGGAGTTACAGAAGGCTGTGAGCTGCCACAGAGGTGCTAGGAGGAAGGCCCAGGTTCTCTGAAGAGGAGCCAGTGCTCCTCTTTCCAGTCCCAAAATTCTTTTTTTTTAATTAGTGTGTGTGCATGCGTGTGCGTGTTTACATGCATACTCACGAAGGAGTGTGCATCCAGTCTAGGAGATTGAATCTTCTAGAGATAGAGTTGCAAGTAGTTGTGATGTGGGTCCTGGGAATTGAACTCAGTCCTTTACGGACTCTTAACTTCTGAGTCATCTTTCCACCCCTGGGCCATTTTTTTTTTTTTTTTAAGTCCTCAAAAAGGAGTAGAGAATTGTCCTGTGTTGTTTTTGTTGTTGTTGTTGTTTTATTTTATTTTTTATTTTTTAAGTAGCTGGGTACAGTGGTGAATGCCTGTAATCCCAGCACTCTGGGAGGCAGAGGCAGGGGGGTCAATGTGAGTTCGAGGTCAGACTGGTCTATAAAGGGAGTCCACGACAGCCAAGGCCACACAGAGAAACCCTGTCTTGAAACAAACAAACAAACAAACAAACAAGAAAGTAAGGGAGGTGGCGTGGGCCTCAGGAGAGTAAGGGAGAGGAGAGGGGTGACTATGATAAAAAAACGTCTTGTATAAAATTCCTAAAGGTCAATAAATACATCAAGAAACAGGCGAAGTCAAGCAGCCATGGCGGTGTGCAGCTGCGGTCCCCTCTTCCCAGGAGGCGGAGGCAGAAGGAACATTTTAACCTAGAAGTTTCACCCCAGTCGGAGTAACATGGAGAAACCCGGGGACCAAAAAGTCATCCTACAGACAAGTAAACAGCACGTGATCGGAACACCTCCCCAGGCAGCACGCAGGGGGACGGCCCACGGAAACTGCCGACACCCTGGCCAGTCATCAGAGAAGCGGGAAGAGGAGGCTGTAGACCACTGCACACCCTGCAGAGCAGCTGGAACCCGAAACACTGATGCTGGAGGTGGGGCGTAGGAGCTCCCATTCACGCAGGGCTGGAGAAGCCGAGTACAGCCACCTCAGAAGGGCCCTTGGCAGGTTTTTGAGGAGACTGATCTGCTCTCGAGATGTGCTCCAGTAGAAGAAGAAATCTCGTGTTTACGTAGACACACCCGCTCGCCTGCGTTTACAAGTGCCAAGGGTTAAAAGCAATCAAGATGCCCTTCAGGAGGTAGATGAGTAAATAAACGTCTGGGAAAGAAAGGAGCTATCCATCCACGAAAAGACAGGGAGGAGCCTTCAATTCGCGGCGCACTGTGAGGAAGCTAATCAAAGAAGGCCCACACTGTGAACCCCACTCTAGACAGTCAGAAAAATATTGAGAGAGATCAGCGGGGGGCAGGGACTTTAAGGGAGAGGAAAAGGCAAACAGGTAGAAGAGACAGGATTTGCAGAGTAGTAAAACTATCCCCATGATACCACAACGAGAAACACACACACAGACACACACGCACACACTACATAAAGTTAAGCGTGAACACTAATGTAAACTCTGGACATGGGAAAGATTGCATGTCCCTGCTGACCCATAAGTTGTAACAAATATTCTTCTCTGGTTCTGCATGTTATAATGGGGGAAGTCATGTCTGTGTGTGTGTGTGTGTGTGTGTGTGTGTGTGTGTAGGCAGGATATGTGTCGGATATCCTTACACTCATTTTGGTGGTAAATTTAAAATACTCACAGCTCTGGGCATAGTCCCAGCACTGGGAGGCGGAGGCAGGAGGATCTCTGAGTTTGAGGATAAATTGGTCTATAGAGCTATGGCTACGCAGAGAAGCCCCATCTCAAAAAAAATTATAAATAAATAAATAAAATAAAAATTTTGGCTAATATCCATTTATAAGTGAGTGTATACCAAGCCTGTCTTTCTGCTTCTGGGTTACCTCACTCAGGATGATCTCTTCTAGTTCCATCCGTTTGCCAGCAAATTTCATGATTTCCTTGTTTTTAATAGCTGAGTAGTATTCCATTGTGTAAATGTACCACAATTTCTGTATCCATTCCTCCACTGAGGGACATCTAGATTGTTTCCAGATTCTGGCTATTACAAATAAAGCTGCTATGAACATAGTTGAGCAAATGTCCTTATTGAATGGTGGGGCATCTTTTGGGTATATGCCAAGGAGTGGTATAGTTGGATCTTGAGGTAATGCTATTCCCATCTTTCTGAGAACATGCCAGATTTATTTCCAACACTAAGGAGGACCGTAGGGAGGATGATTAATTCTCATTCAGAATGACAAACAGGATAGACACCAGAAGCAGTGGAAGAGAGGAAACAGGATGGAAGCCTACTATAGAGGGTCCTCTGAAAGGATCTAACAACAGGGGATCAAAGCAGATGCTGAGACCCAGGGTCAAACTCTGGGCAGAGCACAGGGAGTCTTACGGAGGAAGAGAGGGGTGAAATATTGTGACATGGAGGGGACAGGAGCCCCACAAGGAGACCAACAAAACTGAAAGATCGGAGCCCACAGGGTCCTGCAGAGACTGATGTACCAAAGGAGAACTGTGCATGGAGAGGACCTAGACCCCCTGCTCAGATGTGGCCAATTGGCAGCTTAGTCTCCATGTGGATCTCTGAGTGAGGGGAGCAGGGCTGCCTCTATCATGAACTCTGTTGACTGCTCTTTCATTACTCACCCCTGATGATGCAGCCTTGCCAGGCCACAGCGAAAGAGGATCCAGGCACTCCTGATGAGACTTAACAAGCTATGGGCAGATGGCAATCGTGGAGAATTCCCCCTTTCAGTGGACTAGGGGAAGGGGATGAGGGAAAGAGGGAGGAAGGGTGGGACTGGGAGGGTTGACAGAGGGGCTTCAATCGGGATATATAAAGAGCAAATTGTATATATATAAAATATATAAAGAATAAATTGTGAAGAAAAAATAAAATTAAAAAAGAAATCCAAATCAAGAACATATTTAATAAAGAAAAAAAAATAAAATTTTCAACACAGGATCTTATGAAATCCCAGGTTATCCTTGAACTCATTACATAGTAAAGGATAACTGAACCTCCGATCCTTCCGCCTTCATCTCTTAAGTGCTAGAATTACAGCAATGCACCACTATAGACAATTTGTGCTGAGCATGGTAGGCAAACACTCTTCCAACTGAGCCCTTACATATCGCCAGCCACAAACACACTCTTAACATAAATTCTATATTTTAAGAGGGGTTGGGGGTGGGGATTGGGAAGTCAGCATCTTAGAGAAAATTGATAGAAACAAGTCTATGTTTACCTGAACAGAAATTCTTTAAAGAGTAGTGCGTAAGGCATGTTGCAGGGAGGGGAACTTCAAGATTCTCAAGGTGATGCAGAGACCCGAAGGCATTCTAACACCGGGGAGAGAGCATTGAGCCCTGGTGTGAAGAGAACGGCTTGGAATCCCGGCCCCTTCGCTAGCTAAATCCCACCATCTCACTGGCTCTGTTTGTTCAGCTGTGAAATCTGGGGGCGACCTGTGATCATCTAAGGTGCCTCTGAGTTTGGAATATCTGCCTCTGTATTTGCACATAGTATAGCCTAGTGGTTGGAGGTACAGACGGAAATGATCAGGTTGTCTCCTTACCTCATGCTTGGCCACAGACAAGCCCTTGATCACTCTGGGACTTGGTTTCCCCATCAGTATACCAGGGATGAGGGTAATGAATATGCCCTGCTTCAGGGGTTAAGGAATCAATAAAGAGGATCTAGTTTTAAAATGCCTGACACAGTGAATCCCAGAGAGAGAGAGAGAGAGAGAGAGAGAGAGAGAGAGAGAGAAACCATATTAATGCAGGTTGTAGAGGCTGTTTCTCTAGTACTCACTTGGCATCACTTAACGGCCTAAAGTGCCGTGCCTCCATGTAGCTGCAAGATGCTGAAGGTAAATGAAATCAGGAGTGGAGTTTGCCAGGTTCTCTCCTTTAGGAAGCCAGGAATGCACGGAATCTTAAGAGACGCTGTGGTCAGGACCTCTGGGTTAAGATTAGGTCAGCGTCAACTGAAAAATATTCCCACAGTTCAGTGGAAAGTCACTGAATTCTCGGTGAAAACAGTGGCACCCCTTCCTTGGTGTTTATCTGCTAGGAGACACTGCTGACTCCAGAGGTCTGACGTGTTGTTATCCTGGCGGAGACAGGGCTCTAGGCAGGCTTGGTAGATTTTTCCAGCCCAAACGCTAAGTGTCCACAGTAGGGTTTGGCTAAACCAGTGATGCAGCAAGACTCAAACCTGCAAGAATTTCTTGTCAACCCAGTTTTGAAAGACAGCATATATTTAATGACACTGAAAATTTGAAATTGTTGACGTTTTCTCCATTTTACCATAGCCCAAGTTTCATCCACTAATGTAACTTCCATGACTGAAGAAAAAAAATCTACTTTATTTATCTATAATTTCAGTATCTTTTGAATCTTCTTAGATCCTTTTTTTTTTTTAAATATAAAATTGAGTTTAAAATGTTGTTTTATTTCTGGGATAGTCAAGAAACTGAGGTAGGAGGATCACAATTTAAGATCATGGTACATTAAGATCATGGTACATTCAAAGTAACCTGAGCATGTCAGTTAGATGCGGTCTTTAAGAGAATACATATCCTTTTAAAAGTCAGTCTTGGTTGTTTTTTTTTTTTTTTTAATTGCTGTGATAAAATACCCTAAAATATTTAGGGGAGATAAAATTCACTCTGGGTTATAGTCCCAGGTTCCCATCTATAGTTGTAGGCAGTCCCAGGCACTCAAGACATCTGGTCACATCGCATCCACAGTAAAGGAGCAGAACGCCAAAAATGCGTGCTAAGGTTCATCTGGCTTTCTCCACTCTCATACGGTGCAGAATCCCTTCATAGGGAATGGTATCGCCCGCCGTGGGTAACACTTCTCATTTTGATCAATGTAATCAAGACCTTCTTCCACAGACAATCCCACAGGATAACCTGATCTAGACAGTCCCTTATTGGGACTCTCTTGAGATTCTAGACTGCGTCAAGTTGACAAATAAAAGCAACCGTTTCACCATATGAATAGTTCTTAGGTTATCTCTTTTTAAACTTACGGAGTGTGCTAACTAGTCTGTGTCCACTCCACACATGCTAGAGTTACTGGGGAGAAGGGAGCCTCAATTGAGAAAATGCTTCCATAAGGTCGGGCTCCTAAATGTGCCTGTAGGGCATTTTCTTCATTAGTGATCAATAGGGGAGGACCCCGCCCGTTCTGGGTGGGACCACCATGGGTAGGAATCCTGGGTTCTGTAAGAAAGCAGCTGTCGGAATCGAGCCAGTAAACATGTTTCCTTCATGGCCTCTGCATCAGCTCCAGCTTCCGTGTTCTTCCTCTGTTTGAGTTCCTGTCCTGGCTATCTTCAGTGATGGACTGCAATGTGGAGACATAAGGCCAATTAACCTTTATCCCCACCACTTGCTTTTTGGTCGTGGCGTTTTATTACAGCAAAAGAAACCCTAGGATACAAAGGAAGCCCGTGACCTATACTATACCACGATGTCCCAGTAACTGGAACATCGGTTGGTTATCTGGACCAAAGGATATTTTACTCCTCATGGTCCTTTTTTAAAGAGCAGTGGCGGTCTGGATTTCCCCTACCCAGGGATCCACTCAGTGCAAGAATAGGCTTCAAACATATGCCCTGGCTAGCTACTAGATACCACTCACTAGACATTAGTCATTAGAACGCACTTTTACTGTTTTCTTAAGAAAATGCTGTGCATGCAAATTATTTCACTGGTTGGCACATAAAACTTATATACACTTGTAAGTAAAAGAGGATGCACCTATACATGTGTATACATCTACATCTATATGTCTAGTGTTTAAATCAGGGCAAGACTATCTAATGTCATTTCCTCATGATGCAAATACTCAAAATCCCCCCCCCCCCCTTTTAGAGAATTTCTAAGTATATTATTACCTATTGTCACGTTATCAGTGTGATGATCATTTTTTCCTATCTGGCTGTAACATGGTAACCCTGATGACCATTTTGCTTTTCCATATGTCCTTGCTATCCTTGCAAGGGCAGGCAATCATGTTCCTACTCCATTTCCATAGGGCAAAACTTTTTAGAGTTTATTTGATAGAAACCGTGTGCTATTTGTCCTTCCGTGGTTGGCAGGCTTCACCAGCAAAACAATCTACCGTTTTATTCCTGTGTCACACATGGGAAGGTTTTAGCCTTTTATGGCTTTATAGTATTCTGCTGTGCATATAAAAGTGTTTTCTTCATCCATCCTCAATACTCAAGTTTTTCCTGTTGGGATCAGTAAGCAGGCACTTCTACAGGCAGCCCCAAGGGACCTGACAGACCAGTTATCAGGCATTTGTGAAGACACCCAGACCACCTGCTGACCACCTGGAACTACCTGCGCATGCCCTGGGTCACTCTATAAGAGAACTGGAGCCCTCCCCCACCCTTACTCTCTCTCTCTCTCTCTCTCTCTCTCTCTGTAATCCCCCTTCCCCTAATAAACCTCCCACGTGGAACCGATCTCGTGGTGTGATTTGTGAACCCGCATGTAACCTCCACAGGCGCACAGGCGCACGTCTCCCAACATTCCTGCGTTGGTCCTAACATTTCCCATTTCTCTATTTTTTTAAATAAGTGAGAACAACGTTGTTTCTTGATACCATTCATTTCCTTGAGGTAGATGCTTGCTAGGTCACATGATAATTCTATTTTAACTTTCGAAGACCATCCATGCTGTTTTACAGAGGGCTGTACCAATCACCAGTCCTATTACCAATGTGTAAAGGCTCTTTCTTTCTCCACGTCTCCACCAGCACTTCTAATCCTCAATCATCTTTTCTTTAAGCATTTATTTTATTTCTATCTTCAGGGTTTTTGTGTGTGTGTGTGTGTGTGTGTGTGTGTGTGTGAGAGAGAGAGAGAGAGAGAGAGAGAGAGAGAGAGAGAGAGAGAAGCCATTCTGACTGGGTTAAAGTGATAAACCTTCTTTGGTTGGCATTTTGCTGATGATTGTTGATACACAGAATATTCTACATACCTGTTAGTCGTTTGTGTCTCTTCCTTTAAGGAATCCTAGCTCCCGAAATGCTCAGCGGGGATGTTTGTGTTCTGGTCAGGGGGGTTTGTTTGTTTGTTTGTTACTATTAGGTTGTTTTCTACTCTGGAGAAATTGGTTGGCTCTTGATGCACATAGAACACTTTCAATGTCTGCCCTCTGATGCCATGGCTGACACACATATATTATACATATTATTACTACTATTATTTAAATTTAGGTTTGGTATGCCCCTTCAGAAAAATCTACTCTATGGTATTAGAAGTAGCATATAATTGGATGTGACCAATTTAATTTGAAATAAAATACAAGGTTCAATTGACACCCTGAAAAGATCTTTTTTTTCCCTAATTCCTATAAGCATGTATTAACCCAGGGCACTCGCAGAATGTACACTTCTGAACTCCAATCCACAATCACACCTTTAAGCCACAAAGCACCTACTTCCAAAGATGGAGTTTGGAAGGAAAAGCTCTCTTATTGAAGGACATTTAGAACTCACGAAAGGACAGGACTCTGGGAAGCAGATGACCAGAGAGGAGGTGGGGATCTCACTGTGGACAGGCAAGGAGGTGCCACCGGGTGAGGCAAGGACAAAGAGACAGGCGGAGTTGAGGGGCTTCCTCCGCCACACCCTCGGCCCACTTGCGAGGCTCACCCAGGCAAACAGATGCGCGAGCCCCTCCGGTCTGTGTGTTTCTACAGCTGCGGCCCAAGAGCAGCTCCTCTTCCCTCCGAGAGATTTCTTGGCACGAAGTCAATGGGAGTCCGGGCTCTGGGAGAGTCTCAACAAAGCAGATGGGCCAGCGGCAGCCAGCGGGCTTGTTGCCTTTGGCTGAGAGCAGCGTCCTGGAAGGGGACAGCTTGTGACTGAGTCCTGGCAGGCTCCGCCGTAGGCCTGAGTCAGGCAGCCCACTTCTAGAAGCTTCCTTCTCTTTGGATTTTCTGTGCCTGTTGAGAATGTAGTGCTTTTGGTCCCTTGGAGTATTCACAAGTGTGTTGCGCAGGCTCAGAGGGCCTGTGGCCAAATTGTCCTTCCCTGGGCCACAGTGTTGTCCACTATAATGTTCATAATAAATTATGTAATCTCACTGGATTCTTTCACTAGCCTCCTCTGATGTGTGTACTGTTACTGTCTGACTTCACAGATAAGGAGATGTAGAATTCTGTTTTTTTAATTCTTTGATGATTTCATGTATGCAGTCAATATATCGCAATGGCATCCATCTCCAACTTCCTCCCATTCCCCCATGCATGCCCACTGAAATCAATTAGTGCAGTTCATATGTTTGTGTGTGCATATGTTCAGGACCATCTACTAAGAGCATGGGCAACCCACCACAGGACACATTCTGTTAAAGTTATTTTTATAAAGTTGTCTCTGTTTCTCTCTTAGATTGGTTACCACACAAATAATTGAGATCCTGTTGTAGTTGTTTAATAATAAGCTTCACAGCACAATAATTGAGCAATTATTAACCTTCTTAACCTTCTGTTCTTAACATTCTAAGCTAATCTGGTTTTCTACCAGTGCACATCCTAAAGAAACTTTCACTTTGTAGCTTACTTTGCTCCAGCTCCTCTTTTGATGTCACCTGGACCTCTCCTGTGTCTGAATCCCCTCCATCCTCCTCTAACTCCTCCTCCCCTGGCTGGTAGGAAGTCCAACCCCATTCTCTCCCCTGCTCAGTCAGTAACTGGCTGTAAAGCTGCTTTATTGGCATATCAGGGATGATTGGGAAGCAGTGTTTACACAACATTGAGACAGGAGATGCTCAGAACAAGGATTGCAACCAGATATGGGGGGGTGTGTGTGTACAGAAATCAGCATTTGAATTAAAAAAAAACCCAACCCTTATGCCTACAACCTCCCTAAGAAAAATTATTCCCCCACTCCCCCAGCAAATATTAGCTGTCAGTAGCTCCTCAGCTAGGGGTGGGACCTCAAGAGTTCCTCTCCCATCCATGCTGGAATCCTAGTTGGGTTGATCTTGCACAAGTCTTATTTTATTACATTTATTTGTAATGCTGCCTATGCACCTGCCATGGCACAAATATGAAGGTCTGAAGACAGCTTCTTGAGTCAGTTCTCTCCTTCTGCCGTGTGGGTTAAGGGGAATCACACTCAGATCATCAGGACTGGCAGAGGCATCTTTACCTACTGAGCCACTTTCCCAGCCCAACTTGAGCTCAGGCTAACTTCAACCTCATGATCCTCCTGCCTCTGTCTCTTCAACCTATCCTACCAGTATGTGCTACAACAATGGGATTTGCAGGTCTTATATAGACAACAATGGCTGCTGTGAGTTTATGAAGCAACAGCCAAGCCTTGTCCCAAGAACAGCATATTGAAACACTCCTTTCCATAGCCTCTGGCTCTGACATCCTTCACATGATGTTTGCTGAGCCTCAAGGGCCTTGACATAAATGTCATATTTAGGGAGGAGCTGTCAACAGTCACTTATTTTCAGCACTTTGACCAGTTGTGAATTTATGTATTAGCCATCTACCATTGCAAAAAGAAGCCCGTCTAACCAAGGTTGAAAGCAGCTTCTATGGGTTCAAATATAAATATTTAAGAGAGTTTGATAACATGTTCATTTGCAAAACAATAGTGGTCAGTTATCCACAGGACCTATGACCTTCCCAGCCATGGGCTTTTAACCATATTTATGGTAACAGGCTCATGTAAAGCAAGCCTCAAATCAAAGCAGAAAGTGGTTAGTTACCCCCATAACAATCACGACACGATTGCACCGATGCACGCATCATGCCAACAGGTTGGTATTTAACATGCAAACTTCAGGACTGGGTAAGACCACTGATGATTTTTCTCTCCTACCAGCTCACATAGTACCTTCTGGCCCTACGAAAACTATCCGTCAAGGGCGTCCAGGTCATTTCCAGCTTGATTTCTCTAAGAACTTCAGCCAGAGTGTGTGGTGTTTTCAGCAACAGAGTGTCACCAGTTAATTCTGGTGGACAACCAGGAGCGATAGCTTGTGTCTCTCTAGAGCATCTTTGACCCCAAACTGGTAGAGGTATCCAGTACCCGCTACACCTAGCACTGGGATTTCCACTTAACATTCTGTGTCATCTGGGAGAGACATTCACACCCATGCAAGGTAGCGCCATTCAGATGCCTTAAATAACCACCACCACCATCACCGTCATCATTGTTATCAATTGTAATTTGTAGTTAGCTTACAAAGCAGTGTGTTTTCTTTGGAGGTTTTTATACACCTTTAGCTTTGGTTAAGCCACCCTACTCCACTTCTTCCCTGTCTTTATTTAACCTTTACACCCCTAATATCCCTCCCCCCTGCTTGCATATCATGTGTGTTCTATTATTTTCCTTTTCCTTTAAGACCTTTTCTCCTTCTGCCTCTTACAGGCCCCTTCTAGCTTCCTGAACCCTATGGGTATCCTAAACTAACACGCAAATCCAAAAACTCAAAGCTAAGCTCTAAACATCAGAGAGAGCATGTGGCATTTCTCTTCCTGGGCCTGGGTTACCTCACTCAGTTTTTTGTCCAGTTCTCCCCGTTTTCTTGCCAATTACATGATTCCATTTTTCCTTACAGAGTAATAAGATTCCATTGCTATACATACCACATTTTTACTGTACGTTCATCAGTGGATGGACATTGAGGTTAATTTGAAGCAACAAACATGGATGCTTTGTGCATAGAGTAGGATATAAAGCCCCTTTGGTTATGCACCCAGGAGTGATGTTGCTGGATCATATAGAAGCTTTATTTTTAGCTTTCTAAGGACTTGTGTGTGTGTGTGAGGCTGGGTGAGTATGTGTACACTATGTACATGCAAAGGGCCCTGGAGAACAGAACATGATGTCAGATCCCCAGACACTGAAGTTACAGGAGGTTGTGGGTCACCATGACAGAAGCCAGATCTTCTGTAAGAGCACTAAGTGTTCCTAACGCTGACCCAGATCTCCAGCCTCCTATAAACCTCTGTACATATTTCCTTGCACTGACAGTGGCTAAGGGCTCCCTACATCCTCACCAGCATTTGTTGTCATGTTTTTTTTTTCTTCTTCCTTTTTTTGTTTGTTTTTTCAAGACATAATTTCTCTGTAGCCCTGGCTGTCCTAGAACTCACTCTGTAGACCAGGCTGGCCTTGAACCCAGAGATCCACCTGCCTCTGCCTCTTGAGTGTTGGGATATTAAGTGTGCCACGACACCTGGCTGTCATTCGTTTTGATAATGGTAGACGTTCTGACTGGAGTGAGATAGAATTCCAAAGTAGTTCTAATTTTGATGGCTTATGATGTTGTGTGCTTTATAAATAGTTTATTAGCCATTTCCATTTTTAAAAGGTTTAAATTTTTTTTGTGTGTACGTGTGTGTGCCTGCATGAGTTATGTGCACCAATATATATGCAGGGGCCTTTGGAAACCAAAAGAGGGCATCGGCTACTCTAGAATGGAGATGTGGGTGGTCATATGGGGCAGCGTGTGGGTGCTGGGAACTGAACCCAAGCCCTCTGAAAGAGCAGTGAGCGCTCTTAACTGCTGGCTCACCCTACCAGCCCCTTACCAACCATTTGTGTCTCTTTCAAGAACTCCCTATTCAGTTGTACAGTTTATTTTTAAAATTGGATTGTTTGCTGGATTAAATTAAAAAAAAAAAAAAGGTCGAAGGACAGCGTGATGGTTCAGCAGGTAAAGGCACCCATTGCTAAATATGATCACCCAAGTTCAATCCCAGTGACGCACGGGGTGTGAATAGAGAACTGATGCCTGGAAGTTGCTCCCTGATTTCCACACAAGGGCCCTGGCCCACGCAAACACATACCCTGCCCCCACAATAAATAGAGAGATAGAAACGCAATGAAAAATGTTAAGTGATTGAGTGAATCCTTGGTGGGAATATAAGTTGGGCAAGATTCTAGGGCACACAACAGTGCTAACATTTGATACACCCTAACTTTGGACCTGGCCCTGTGTAACTGTGAATCCAACCTGTCCACGAAGAGTTCACGTGTGTGTGTGTGTGTGTGTGTGTGTAAGACACGAGAATGGATGTTTATTACAGCATTGTTTTCTAGTGAGAGACTAGAAGGAATTGGTCTGCTCAGCAATGTGGGGGCTCATTAAAGAAGTCCCCAGGTTCTTATGTAGATTCTAGGTAGGGTGAAAGGAAAAGGGTAAATACACGAGCCATTACAATCCATCTAAGAGGCGTTAGAAAGGAGAATAGCGCATCACTTCTATTTGTATTAAAATAAAAAGTTATGGTAGATCTTTTGTTTATTGGGTTTTTATTTTTTGAGACACAGTTTTTCCATGTAGCTTTGGCCATCCTAGAACTCACTTTGTATACCAAGCTGGCCTTGAACTCAGAGATCCGCTTACCTCTGCCTCCTAACCCTAGCCCTGGCCCTGAGTGCTAAAATGAAAGGCACATACCACTACTGCCCAGATGATGCCGTAGATCTTACGAGGCACTCGGAATGCATGGGCCATTTCTAGAAGGCAAGAAAAAAGTAATTGCCTTCAAGAAAGGGATCAGAAGTCCTAGGTTTGTGGAGAAAGTCTTTGAACGAAGATATAATTCATAGCTCAGCTGAGTGGCCCGAGCCTATAATTGCAGCTTCTGAGAGACAGAGGTGGGAGAAATACACGTTCCGAGACGTAGCAAGTCCTTTGTAAAGAACACACAACACACGTGTAATTGCATATGCAATATGCAGCTAAAGTATGTAATTAGTGTTCACGTTACGGTAAAAACATATACACGTAAAACAGTTATTCATTATTTTACACATTTTTTTTTTTCTCTTGTAGCTCAAGCTGTCACGGAAGCATGTAGGCTGGCCTCAGACTCACAGTAATTCTCTTGCCTCGGCCTCCCAAGCGTTCCTCACACCTCATTCTCTAGCACGTCGAGGTGGCTGACTGGCTGAGATTTCCAAACGTCTTCATCACCTCCGACGGGAAGCTTGCGACTAATTTAAGTGTAGGTCATGTTCTTTTTAAGTCGTGTGTATTAATTTTGGGTTGTTTTTGAGGAAGGATCTCCTCATGGAACCCGGGTCGACCTTGAGCTCTTTATATTTCCTAGGACAAGCTTGAGTTCCTGAATAAGATCACCTAGAGCCCAGACTGACCACAGACTCACTATTCAGCTGAAGATGACCTTGAACTCCTGATCCCATTGAGTCCAGCACCCAAACGCTGGCATTATCGGGTGTGCACCCCCACACCCGTTATGCACTATTTATATAAAAACAATTTGAAAGGAACTTATATCAGGTTTAGAAAACTGGGTAGCTGCCTAAGGTCTCACAACTCATTCTCCACAGCAGCAAACAGCAAGCTTATTGTAAAATAATGTAGAGCCCTATAGAAACTCAACTTTTGCCAGGACTCCTGGATTACTCCTGAGGGTGTTGGGTGTCACCTAACACCCCCACTTTATAAGTTATGTAACCGGATCTGAGGGAGGGGGCAAGGTGAATGCTGAGTTAAGGAAGCCTATCATTAGCAGACCCCCAAATTCACGAGATTCAGAGTCAGTCATTGAGAGATGCTTCATTCCTGGGCACAGAGTGAACCTCCAATCGCTCCCTGAATCATGGACTTGGCCACCTCCGGTTTGGGATCTCAGAATCCCAGGAACTGTCCGGTTCCTGGGATACCGTAAAGAATGGGACCTCACATCCTGACATCCTTGCTCATGTTTATCTAAAACCATGCAGAACGACCCTCAGGGCCATTCTTGCTGTCCGTTTCTAAGAAAATCTCCTTGGCTGTCCTTCCAATTAGTTCTTTTTAAAAGTTAATTTGTCCTATTGTATGCGCGTGAGTGTTTTGCCTCCGTGTGTGTCTGTGCACCAGACGTGTGCAGTACCCACTGGAGGGCAAAAGAGGGTGTCGGATTCCTCCTTGGCACTGGAGTTACAGACAGATGTTAGCCACCCATAGAGCGGGTGCTGGGTTTCAAACCTAGGTCCTCAGGAAGAACAGCCAGCCCTGTCACTTATGAGCCCACCGTCCCCACTCATATAGGAAGAGAGACAGGAGTGAGGTGGCCGATTCCCTATCGTCTACCTCTGAGTGGCTTAAATTGTCCCATTCACGGATGGCGGATGAGGATAATTGGCTTCAGAAGTGCTGTCTTCAAAGGGTTTCTCTGTGCTCCTCAGACTGAGTCACAGACACTGGAAGTGATAGAGACTTCGACCAAGTATAACCCTTTCCTTAATTACGCTTTTGATTACAGCTCATAGTTTTTTTCCGCCTCGTGTTCAATAAACTGGAAATTATGAGCATGTGACTCAACATTGCATCTCTACCACCAAGCCAGCCAGGCACATGGTGTGTGGTCAAGAAAAAAAATTTTTTTTTCGAGACAGGTTTCTTTGTGTAGCCATCTGGACTCACTTTGTAGACCAGGCTAGCCCGGAACTCACAGAAATCCACCTGCCTCTGCCCCACCCCCATCCCTGCCGAGTCCTGGGATTACAGGCATGTGCCATCACGAATTGGATGAATGGACATAGCACTTTATTTTATACAGGAGAAAGTGGTGGTCTCAGGAATCAGGGTTTTTTTAAAAATTTTTTATTAATTACACTTTATTCATTTTGTATTCCCCCATAAGCCCCTCCCTCCTCCCCTGCTGATCCCACCCTCCCTCCCCTTTCTGCATGCATGCCACTCCCCAAGTCCACTGATTGATAGGGGAGGTTCTCCTCTCCTTTCTGATCTTTCTCATCAAAAGTGGCTGCATTGTCCTAGAATCAGGGTTTTTTTAAAGATGTATTTTTATTTCATATGCCTTGGTGTTTTGCCTAAATGTATGTCTATGTGAGGGTGTTAGATCCCCTGTAATTGGAGTTGCAGTTTTGAGCTGCCATGTAGGTCCTGGGAATTGAACCCTGGTCCTCTGGAAGAGTAACCAGTGCTCTTAAACCACTGAGCCACTCTCCAGCCCCAGAAATCGGTTTTTTTAGAGACAGGGTCAGGGTGCAAAGGTAGGCTTCTCTACTCGGTGGCCAGCAGGAGTGAATGCCAGAAACCATTAATTCACGCTGTGTTCCTCTGTGTCTTCTCATATTTAAGGTTGATAATCTTGGAGCCTCGTCCAACCCCTCAATTTTATAAACAAGGAATCGAGGCTCAGAATGAATGACATCCCCAAGGTCACAGAGAGGCCTGTCAGAGCCCAGCCTGGTACCTCGTCTCCTGCCCCTTAGGCCAGCTCTTTCTTTGTAAAAGCCTAGAGAAAACAGAGCTGTCCTGGCCTCTCGCCAAGTCCCTGCAGGAGGTCACACAGCCAAGAAGCTCTCAGAGTCCTCTCTATTCTTAGCCTGAACTCTCAGTGACTCTGCTCTTCAGGCCTTTTCCTCCTCTTCCCCTTGCTTGGTCTGCCGTGTGTGTGGTTTGTGTTTTAATAAGTGGGGCTGCGTGTAGGAAACGGGCTGAAGCCAGTCCCACTGCCGAGGCCCCGAGAAGAATAAACGTGCGACAGGGAGGCCTGAGAAAATAACCGGCTTCCTTTCCTCTAAGTGACCTCGAGTGTCCAGGAGCTGCTGTCTCTGTTGCCGGTCACAGCTGCCAACGAGGCTAAGCTGCCCACGAGGAGGGCGAAGCCACCAGAAGCAAGTCACAAGGAGGACTGGCCGCTGGTGCTTGCCTCTGAAGCCTTATTAATTGGATTATTTTTTCATATTATAATGTAATTATACCATTTCCTCCCTTCCTTCCTTTCCTCCCTCTAAGCCTTCTCAAATACCCCCTTGCCCTATTTTCAAATTTAGAGCCTCTTTTTCATTGTTGTTACACATATCTACTCGTGTGCGTATACACACATAGTCTGTTTTTATGTTTTCAGGGCTGGACAACATTGGCATTGGCTATCCAACTAGCCTATGCTCCTCGTAGCGTCACAGGGCTGTTAGTTACTTCTCTTCTTTGGAAGTTTGCATGATGCCTTCGCTACTATGAAAGCAAGTCCTCAAAGAGGAGGATTTCAGGCAAGTTCCTGCACAGGGGCCGCTGGGCCCTGTGTCTGAAGCACATAGGATTTCAGTGGTAGAGACTTATCTTCCACCTCTGGGGGTGGAGGATGACCAAGGGGAACAGCAATCGCATCTAGAGTAGAGTTTTGGGAGTTTCTTGGACAACCTGACCAACAACTCAAAAGAGGTTTTTTTTATTTTTATTTATTTATTTATTTTTTTATTGGGGAGGCAATCAAAAATGGTCTTTGGCTCCTGGAGAGAGCATTGTCAGCACAGATGAGAAATTCTCATTTAAACTGTATCTGTATATTTGCAGACAAGTTCATGTGGATTGTAAGTGTTTTAGGTAAATGGTTATTAATAGTATAGTTCCATGGGGCTTTTTCAGACATCTTGCCAGTTATTTTCCCCTCCTCTGTCCCTCTTCTGTATTTCCCTGCATCCGCCTCCCTAGCCAGAGCCCTTCCCATTTCCCCATTTTTGCAGGCTTCTTTTCTGTTAGAGACACCTGCTCTGTCCAAACACAGGGTCAAAGGAACTTAAGCTGTTCCTGGCCTCCAATTACCAAAAAAGACAAAAACCAAGAGAGGATGGAGGATATGGCAGCAGTGTGCAAAATAACCAGTGAGAACAGCTCTATCACATTCAAGTGAGGCTAAGGTTGCTCTGGGCAAGAAGTCAGAGGAGCAATTTGAGGCGGGTCTTTGTATCCGCCGTCTATTGCTGGCTGTTACTGTCCATTAGTGCATGACAAATTACTTTAATAATGTGGCCTCAGACAACAAGCATGTATTATCCAACCATGTCCGTGGTCAAAGATCTAGGTACAAGAACTGGATTTCTCTGGTTGGGGTTGTAGGTGAGCTCTCAGCCTCACGACTGATTGGGGTTGAAGGAAATCCAATGTCAGGTTCACTGATGCGGTCCTTTGTGGGTCTTGGTCTCCCTCACACAGGACTCTTTATAGGCCTGCCGATAAAAGGTGTTGACTCCTACCTCTCTGGAAATGTAAGTTTAAATAAGCCCTCTCTTCCTTAAGTTTTTCTAACCATGGTGTTCTTTCTTTTTTCTTTTTTGAGACAGAGTCTTTCTATGTAGCCCTGGGTATCCTGGACACCAGGCTAGCCTTGACTTCAGAGAGATCCACCCGCCTCTGCCTTCCCAGTGCTGGGATTAAAGGCGTGCACCAGCTCAGCCAGGCCGTGTCCTGGGGGTGGTTCTTTTCACTGTAACTGAAAAGTAAGTAATTTGCTGAGTAAAAAAACAGATGTCAGATTTGATTAGGGGGATTTGGTTGGAACAAGACACCAAAGTAGGGACTGACTGGCCGCAGATAGAACAAACTTTTCAGTGCTGCTCTAGAAATTTTTATTTTTATTTGTAGGCTCTTACCTCTATCCCTTGCTCCACTAGTAATTATGCTTGCTTTGTTTTTCTTGCCTCTTGACGATTTGTGGTAGAAGTTGGCATGAACCAGGTGAATCACAGCCAAGTGTATGTAGCAGCACATACTTCTGATCCCTGCCTGTGTGTGAGTGAGGTGGAAGGATTGCATCCTTGAGGCCAGACTCGACTATACAGTAAGACTGTCTCAAAAAAGAGTTATTGACTAAACAATGCTATAAAGTTAATTTATAAGTAATAATGCAGTCATATTTGTTTTCTATTTCTGATAGAATTCAAGCCCAAAGGCAGCCATCTAATGAATCTTGGATCTCCCACTTGACAAGCCGATGTATTTTATTTCTAAGTAGTCATTTTTCAAGGCAGCCATCACATAGCAAACTTGAGTTTTAGTCATATGTGTGCATGCCCTACCACCCCTCAGCAAATGATGAAGAATTTCTTATAGACCTCATCATTCTTATGAGCCTCGGGATCTTGGTGAGATAAGAGGGAAATTTGGCATCTAAGGACAGGCAGTTGTTTTCCACACAGCTAGAGGTTTAGGGTCAAGACCTGATTCCTGGGCTGGGCCAAGGCGGAACACATGACGCTGACTGTTAGGCTACACTGCCTTCTCCCTTGGCGGATCAGGATGCTTACAGGAACCAGGTCTGTGCAATGCTGTCAGTATGAAGGTTAATGTGGTTTGTGGGCCGTGTGTGTGTGTGTGTGTGTGTGTGTGTGTGTGTGTGTACATGATGTATGGAGGAGGACATGAGCGCTGCTAGAGAGCAAATCTACGTACTTGGTTCTCTCCTCTGCCTTTATGTCTGTCCCAGGACTGAACTCAGGTTCCACCATCAGGCAGCCCTGATGGACACCTCACTGGCCTACTGGGATTTAAATTTTTTTTTTCCTTCTGTGAAAATTAAAATGTTGATTACAGTCATTTTTTTTTTTTCTGTTCTAAAAGGCCAAAATGAGCTGACAATTTTATCTCCCTACCACATTCATTTGTGACACATTTATTGGTAAAGCAGCTATGGTACTGAGCACTCGTAAGCTGGGTGCTTGGGGTGGCATCAAGAGGATCCGAGTCCGAAGCCATCCTTAGACACATGGTGAGTTTGAGGCTAACCTGAACACAAGACCCAATCTATATGCACACACCATCTTAGCTGCTCTTTGTGCTATTTTAGATACACTGTATTGGGTACTGGGGAAAGGATCGATGAAGGAGAAGGGTTCCTGCCCTCCGCCAGCTTCTTACCTGATTGGAGGGACCCACAGAAGCATCTGACTGAGTATTTTTACTGTGCTGAACTACGGGGTTATTGATCCAGAGTCACAAAACAAGAAGTAGCAGGGAAGGGATGGAGACGGTGGGCCTTTCCTTTCCTAGTCTGAAGTGTTCGCCTGCTTCCCATGAGTTTCATGAAATATGCTTTGTCTCTGATTCTAAGGGTTATTTAGCCTTTCTGCTCGGTGTCTGCACCCCTCACCTCTATGCCTGCTCCTAGCGGCTAGCAACAGAACTCCAGAACTCTTCCTGTCTCTCTTCTAACACAATTGATCAAGGATTGGATTCCTAGGGCAGTAGCCAGCCATGGGGAGCCCTGCTTTAGCCAGAGAGAGAGAGAAAGAGAGAGAGAGAGAGAGAAGGAAGGAAGGAAGGAAGGAAGGAAGGAAGGAAGGAAGGAAAGAAAGAAAGAAAGAAAGAAAGAAAAGAAAAGAAAAGAAAAAGAAAGACCTTTTCATTCTTCACTCTTCTCATTCTTCATTCTTCTCAGGCTCCTGGGGCCAGAGTCTGTTTCCACTGCCAGCCTGAATGTTTTTACACAGCCTTCAGCGCATGTCTACCCTTTGCCCTTCTCCAAATAAGGACCTTCAACAGCAGTCTTAGCCCCATCCCTGCCTGGGTTTTCTGCTGATACCTTCTCCCCTGGAATCCATCACCATCCCAGGAGTCTGGTTGACACTGGACGTTTGCTTAGGGCGCGTATCCCAAATATGGAGGCTTCATACCTGCCTGGTGCATCATCTTTGGCTGCTCCTAGTCCTGGATGCTAACATCAGCGCCCACGTTCCGGCACCTGTAAACAGTTCTTGCCAGCTGCTTATCACAGCTGCGGTTTTAAATGCGCCTTCAAATAACACAGGCGCAGAGCTGGAAAAGCAGCACGAGTCCTCCAGGGTTTCTTAAAACAAAGCCGTGGTCCACAGTCCCTCCCCCCCTCCCCAACTCAAAGCCATTTTCCTCTCCCAGAGGAAGCACCCTGAGCTTAATTAATTCTTCTGGAATTTACTTATCTATAAACAACATGTTTATAATGCTACATCCTGATCTTTCCAGCCCAGGCCTTTTCTGTTGACATCATACGAATCATGGGAAGCAAGGACTAGGCTGGACTTGGTCACCCTTTCCTCTACTCTCTATACATCTAAGCCCTCCCTATGTCCCCTTGTGTCTGACACAGTCATGGCTTAATTTAGTGTAGCCTCCAAATGCGGGGGGGGGGGGGCATTACCAATAAGATTTAAAAAAAAAAAAAAACTGTACAATAAAAACTTTGAAAAACCGAAGAAATTAAAAGAATATACTAGAAGATAGGGAGGCCTTCTATTCTCATGGAATATATTATTGTGAAAATGGCTATACTACCAAAAGAGACCTAAGATTTGGCACAATCTCCAATGCCACAGTCTCGGTGGCATTCGACTGGCATTCTCCACTGAATTAGGAAAAACAATCCTAACGCTTATATGGAAGCACATGTGACCTTGAGGAGCCTAAGCACTAAGCAGAAAAAGCAATGCCGATGATACCACAGTATCTGGTAATAACAAATACGCCCCGCTACTGACACCAAAACAGACATGCAGATCAATGGCGGAGAGCAAAGGACTCAGCAATAAAATGCAGCTAGAGTCACTTTGTTCTAGACAAAGGTGTCAGAAAAAAAAAAATGCCTTGGAGAAAAGATAGCCTCTTTAACAAACAATGCCGGGAAAACTGGATGCCCAAATGCAGAAGGAGGAAACTGGATCCCACTCTCTCCCCCTGTGTAAAGATCAATTCAAAACAGATCAGAGGCTTCAGTGAATAGTAAGATCAAAGCTCTGTGACGGCTAGGAAAAACACTCCAGGATGCAGAGACAGACAGCATCGAGGCCTTTCTGAAACAGGCTGCCATAGCGCAGGAAACAATTGCAAAATCTGACAAATACAATTTCACGGAATTAAAAGCTTCAGTGTGGCAAAGGAAACAATCTCAGAAGCGAAGAACTGATCTACAGAATGGAAGGAATCTTTGCTAATGACTCATCTGATAGAGAACTAATAACTGAGATATATAAAGAAATAAAAATAAAACAGCAAATAGGTAAATTGTCTGATCAGGTGGTGCTCAGAGCAACTATAGCTGTCCTGTGAGTATTTTAAAATATTGGGAATCCTTAGCCTTCAGGGAAACAGAAAACTACACTGAGATTCCATCCCACTCCCATTGGAGTGGCTGTTATCAAGAAAAGAAACAAATGCTGGCCAAGGGTGTGGGAAGGCAGAGGAACGCTTACATACTGCTGCTGGGAATGGAAATCAGTGTAGCCACTATGAAAATCCAAAAGTTAAAAATAGAACCACTGTCTAAGCTAACGCTCCTGGGGACTACACCCAAAGAAACCAAAGCCAGCCAACTACAGACACCTGAACATCTGTGATTATTCTAGCCCTGCCAACAACATGGAACCATTCTAGGTGCCCATCAACAGATGAATGGATAACAAAAGGGTGGTACAGCCAGCATAATCACACACACCTTTAATCCCGGCATCTGAGGAGCAGAGGCAGGTGCATCTTTGTGAGTTCCATGCCAGTCAGGGCTACACAGCAAGACCCTATCTAAAAACTGAAAGTAAAAGAGAAATTCCAAAACTACGGTTATATATGCAATAGAATTTTATTGTGGTTGTGTGTACAATAGAATTTTATTGTGGTGGTTATGTACACAACAAAATTCTGTTTGGTGACAGAATAGTATGATATTTGCAGGGAAAAACAGCTGGAGACTGCAGGAAGTAAGGCACAGTTAAAACACGCAAATGCCATGTTTTCTCCTAGATGCCATTCGTAGATTGTAAAATGTGTGTGTGTGTACATATATACATATATATGGAAGCTGAGGTCCTGGAATTCAAGGGCATCCATGATTACATAGTATGAGGACGGCTTAGATTGTGTGAGATTCTGTCAAAAGGAAGGAAAGAGAGAAGGAAGGTATAAAAGAAGGAGGGCCCCTATAGAGTGAGAAAGGAGGTTTTTATTTTTTTATTTTTTAATGTACATTGATGTTTTGCCTACATGTATGTCTGTGTGAGGGTGTCAGATCCCTTGGAGCTGGAGTTACAGACAGGTATGAGCTGCCATGTGCATCCTGGGGCTTGAACCAGGGGTCTATGGAAGAACAACCAGTGCTCTTAACCGCTGAGCCATCTTTCCAGCCTGAGAAAGGAGTTTTTAAGGAAGAAAAGAAAGAATAATAAGAGGAAGGGGAAAACAAATACCACATTTTCTCATATTCAGAACCCAGATCTATCTATATTTCTTTATCTTTCTTTCTTTCTTTCTTTCTTTCTTTCTTTCTTTCTTTCTTTCTTTCTTTCCTTCTTTCTTTCTCTCTTTTCTTTCTTAGAAAGACACAGTGTAGGTGATAGGGGATGAATATAGGCGAGAAGCATTGTCAGAAGATACTATCTTTTTTTAGGGGCTGGAGCAATAGCACAGTTGTTAAAACCACATACTGCTCTTACAGAGGACCACAGTTCAACTTCCAGCACCCAGGTGGGGGACCATTGCCACCTGTAATTCCAGGTCTTGGGGGATCTGCTGTCTCTGGCCTCAACACACAGTGGTATGTATGTGCATGTAGGGTTTCTCTCTCTCTCTCTCTCTCTTTCTCTCTCTCTCTCTCTCTCTCTCTCTCTCTCTCGCACACACAGTCAAAAGAAATAAAATTAAAAATTTAAAAGAAGGGGCTAGAGATATGGCCCAGAGGTTAAGAGCACTACTGCTTTTCCAGAAGACTCCGGTTCAATTCCCAGCCCCCACGTGGCAGCTGACAACTGTGACTCCAAGATCTGACTCCCTCATACAGATACACATGCAGGCAAAACGCCAACACACGTGACATAAAGATTTTTTAAAAAATTAAAGATTTAAAGAACTCTATTATTTTTTTATACATACTAAAAAATAAATACTCAAAGTAGTGTTTATTATAATGATGAGGCTTGTATGAATTGCCGCTGAGCTTTTTAGTCAGCTACAATGGCTTTTCCTCTCCAACATGGTTGTGTTTTATCTTGTTTTTCCATGCATTTATGTTTCTGGGCTCTTATCTGCAGTCCCTCTTATCACCCAATCTCTGCCCATTATCTCCATCTCTCTTCATTGTGCTGCTCAGAGGATTGTTAGAGCCTGAGCTCCTACCCTGAGGACCCTCCTCGTGGCCGCCATGCTGGGATCTCCCCTCACCATCACCAGGGGAATTCCCTTGCCTCCTTCCTGTGATGGGGCATCTGCTTCCTGGACTCCACGTCTTCTCCTTTTGTGCTCTCCCCCTTCCTCCTCCTCGATGACATATGTGCTGCAGGAGCTTCCTGAGAGGATGTGTGAGGTCCTATCCTTCAAAGTCTTGCCTGTCTAAAGGTAGCTCATGCTTGGTTACAAACACAGCTCCAGTGAGAAGCCATCCTGCCTCAGCACAGCGAAGCCATCATCTTCCAGCACGGCCCGGGGTCTTCACCCCTCCAGGGCTGCTGCTGAGGGAGCCTAAGCCATTCTGACCCCTGACTCTGTGTGACCCTGCAGGATTTCTGTCTCAGCGATAGGAAACATCACTGTGAGATGCCTATCATCCTGGCCGCTCAGTGTCCCTTCATACTGAAAACTCATGTCCTTTGGCTCTGGGATGTTTTCTTCAATTGTTTCATTTCCTTTGTTGTGTTTCTAAAATCCCTGTTGTTCTGATGTTGCGATGTATTTTACATCTGTTCGCTCCTAGTTCTGCCCTTGCCCTTTCACTTACTTTCCGGGAAATGTCTTCACTCTGTCCTCTTGATGGGACATTAGTTATTTGATTTCCTAAGAATGTCCACTGCAGACTTTGCTATTGTCAATCACTTGTTTGAGTGAGATTTTAGGCATTACAAAATTAAAGACGTCTGTTTCCCACCCGATTATTCCCTAGTAGTGCTATAATGCATAAACTCCTGAATAATTTTGAATGCTATAGCTTGATATGAATGTCTCTTGAACGCCCATGTGTCGAAGGGTTAGTCCGTAACTCACAGTACTTATTAAAGTGGTGTTTCTTAGCAGTGAGGCCTAGTGAGCGAGCTCAGGTCCCTGGGAATGCACTGAATGTTCTGAGGCTCGGGACTCCCACTGACCTGTGAATGGGTTTCCGTTCCTCCGTGCTACTAACACACAAGCCCCAAATTCTCTCCTGCTCCTTGGTAATTTTACAGGCCCACAGCACTGAAGCTGGTCAGTTAGGACCCTAACCCCCGAAATAAGCCAAAACCAACCCTTCCTTCTTAAAATTTTACTGTCTCACAGTATTTTGTTAGATTAATGGAAATCTGAGAGACATGCTAGCCTAATGCTTGCGATGAAGTCCTTCAGGTTTTTGCAATGTTCCACTCTCCCTTAACCTCTAACAGGTACAGCCCAGACTGTTTCTCCTGTGCTCATTTTGTCAGGTCTGTCAAGTTCCAAACAAAATTTTACTTTTTTCAGATGGGGTTTCTCTGTGAAGCCTTGGATTATCCTGGACTTGCTTTGTAGACCAGGCTGGCCTCGAACTCACAGAGTTTGAACTCACTGCCTCTGCCTTCCCAGTGCTGGGATTACAGACATGTGCCACCATGTCTGGCTTGCTGATTGACATTATAACAAATGCTGTTTAGGAATAAGTTGGATAAACTAATTATGTATACTTAGTATATAAATGGATCCATTTTTGTACGTATGTATTCATGTAACTACCACCAGAGTCCAAGTATCAGTCTTCCCTCAAATTCTCTCCTGCCCCTCTGTAATTTTACTCTCTGGCCATCCCCAGCCCTGCCCAGGCAACCACCGGTCTCCCTTCTGTCACAATGCATTCAGTTCCATTCGCTGGACTCAAATGGACTCAAATCACATTTTTTCATGTTCCCATTAGGGGTGTTCTGGAGTCCACGCTTGACTGTCCAGGTAGGAGGTCACCATCACCCTCCACGTTCCTTCTCGTCTACATACTGCCTACTTTCCTCCACACGGCTTTGGGGACCACAGCCCTCAGTGGCAGAGACTGCTGGGGGGTATTCTGCTGCTGCCTGTGCCATGTTGGAGAACTGACCCCGGCCCTCAGGCAGGCTTCGCCAGCACTGAGCCCCTGGGCCACACTCCCAGGCTCCCGCTGCGACTGTAGAAATGTGCTCTGGAGATTTTGTATGGCTTTCAGTTGATTTTAGAGAAGACAGAAGCATGCGTCTGTCCTGTGTCCAGAAGTAAAGCAAACAAAAAGTCGTAATAAGCGGTCTCCAAATAAGAACAGTGTTTGGAGAGCTTGTCTCTAAGCCTGGAGCATGCTTTCACACATGTCCCTAACCCCGGGGGCACACCTTTGCATATGTCCCCAAGCCTGGAAAAGCACACCTTTGCATACTGTTTCCTTAGGACTGGCCCCATCCTCACAAAGGCAGAATGAATTGAAAGGCCTCCAGTCCATTCAGAATTTCGGTTTCCTGAAAAGTTAGCCATTTGGGAGCTAAGAAAAGAATTCGCTGACCTTCCTTCCTCCTGCTCTATTTGGCAGACAAAAACAATCCCGTGTAGATAAAAGGTCACTCTAGACGACTGATCTTGGGCAGTCAGTCCTTACGTGCCTACAGCAGGTGAAAGGAGGCCCCTCACAGATTACCCTAGACTGTCGGGCCACAGCCCAGGCTGGCAGTGATCCAAGTGCCCCGGGTGGGGGCGGGGGGGCCGAAGACCAGGTGTGTTCGAGAGGCACCTTGGTCGGCTCCCTCCAGCCTACTCCTGATAGCCCCGTGAAGAAGGAAAACAGGAAGTGTTTCTCAACAAAAAAAAAAAAAAAAAAATGAAAGAAGAGAGGGAGCAGAAACTGTTCAACTTCAAAGCCTCTCTTAGCCCCAACCCTGCCCCTGCCTAGGGGTCCTCAGGCCACCACTCTGTCCCTCTGAGGGGACCTGGTGTGAACCCTTTAGTCTAAGGGAGAAGTCAGGCCCGGAAGCAGAGGCCCAAACAGTCCAGCGTCCGCACATTCCCACCCATTGTTCCTCTCTCCACTGTCCTGTGTGACCCATGGCCAAGTTTACCATTGTTTCCCTCTGGTCAGCTTGACCGTGCAGAGCCTAGGAGAGGAAGACGAATGAAAATATCCCAGTACTCTGTAGCAAGAGGCCCATCAGAGAGTCTTCTGTAAGCAAGAGGGCCTGCTTGGCACTCAGCAGCTAGGTGAGGGAGCAGACACAGGCTGTCCATCGGGCTCAGGCCAGAATTCATTAAAATGTAGGTCAAACACAGTTCCCACCTTGTGCTCCGAACAGACCTTGAGCAGCAGGATTGCTTAAGTGTATCTGGTAGATGGGAATTGGGGGCGGGAGACAGCACAGAACTCAGGAGAGACATAGGGAAACCAGTGGCAGAGCACAGGGAAGAGATTTTGCCAACAGAGGCATCCAGCTGTAGTGGTTAACCAGAAAGCTGGATGCCGTCAGATCCAGAGGAAACTCCAACTCCCCAAATTCCAAACGTCAGTCCAAATATCTCAGTTAAGCTCCGCTGGACTATGGGAGGACCTCCAGCTGTTAGATAAAGGCCGGCATTTCTCAGGAACTTGGGAAGCTGCTTCTCCTCTACCAAGGGGAGTCATTTCCCCCACCTCTGGACACATGGCCACCTGCGGTACCTACCAGCAGACCAGAGCTCACGCTGGCATTGTGAGTCCCTGTGGCACATTTCACATCAGCATCCTAGCCCCTCTTCCCCCCTCTCCTGCTCTAAAACTTCCTCCAGCTCATGGGCTTTCCCCAGTCACCCAGCTACTCATTCTCCTTACAGCCTCCTAGCCTTGCTATATCCTCTCTACGCTCCGTTCCGACACCTCTCACTGTGTTTGCTCCATGCTCTAACCTCCTGCTACTCCCCCTTTCTTGCTAATGGCCCTGGCCATGTCCAGCCCACTTCTGCATGCCACATTCCTGCAGGAAGATGGCCGTCTATCATACCCTGCATTCCCCAAGGGAGGATGGATCTCTGCAGCACCCCGCATTCTCACAGGCAGGTGGCCCTCTCCCACACACTGTATTCTTATGGGTAGGTAGGCAGCTCTGCTTCCAGTTGTCCTGTTGGAGTCGATCTTCTGTTGCCTGTTCCTGCTCAGCTTGCTACACCGACTTTCACTTTGGTTTCAATAACCATTAAAGCAAATCTTCACCTCTTTCCAAAGGAAAGGATTTTCTTCTGGCCCTTCCTAACCCATTGATTGATTGATTGATTGATTGATTGAGGACTTCTCTGTGTGGTGTCCTGGAGCTCACCCTAGCTCATCCTGTAGACTAGGCTCGCTTTCAACTCAGGCCTGCTTCTGCCTCCTGAGTGCTGTAACTGAAGGCATGTGCCACCAACACTGACTGGTTTTTTGTTTTCTTTTTTAAATCTAAATGAATCTTCAAAATACGAGTTGCCGGGTTTCGTGAAAAATCCCTACTAGTAATTTTAAGAGCTTGCAACTGATCTACAGCTTGGAAAGAATCTCATATTGTCAAACACATCCTCACACCTGTAGGCACAATACGGAATTTATTTGATCTTTTCTTTGCTGATCTAGAGACTTGGAGAGAACGGCCAATTTTACACCATCATGTCTTCACACCCATAAGCACAGCACATGTATTTATCTGAGATCTTTTCTCTGTGGGGATAGTGTGTGAACCCATGGTCTGTAGAGCCTACCACTGAGCTGTCTGTCAATCAAGCCTTATGTCTGCGCTGTGCGCATTTGTTAATTTAGTCTCTTCTTTATCCCTAACGCTATTGTTGCTTTGAGTTACTTCTAATGCTAGTTTTCACTGGTGTACAGGAACGCTGTTGAGGTTTCACACTGACCTTACAGCCAACATCCTTGACCAAAGCTTCTTAGTACCTATAATACTCTGAAGAAAAGGGTTTTGGTTTTCCTCTAAAGACAGTAAACTCAGCTGCACATTGCAGCACGTTACTTCCTTTCTTAAGAATACGCACTTTCTTTTTCGTACCCAACTGTGTGTTGGGGCTTTGGTGTGTGCTGACTGTAAGGGTGCACAAGCTCTTCACTACAAAGAGAAGACTTGCAATTGTGACAATTTCATATATTTTTTACATGTTTTTCAGAAAGCTATGAGAGGAAACAACCAGTTTTAAAGAAAGGTGTGTGTGTGTGTGTGTGTGTGTGTGTGTGTGTGTGTGTCTTAGTCTGTGTTTTATTGCTGTGAAGAAAGACCATGACCATGGTAACTCTTATAAAGGAAAACATTTAACTGGGGCTTGCTTGGTCCATTATCATCATGGCGGCATGCAGGTAGACGTGCTGGAGAAGGAGCACAGGCCAGCCTAGGCTAATAGCAATGCTATCCAGTCTACTATCATCGTTTACAAAAGAAACCAAGACTCCTAGAACACAACACAACCTTTTAAAATAGAAAAGTTACAGATTAGAGACCAAAATATCTGACAAAATACTTGTACGTTTCATAATGGTCCCGTTCATAATCTCATGTTGTCTCCAACCAGAAGCTCTGCAGGAAGGGACCATTTTATCATCCCCGTCATATGGATAGACTAACTGAGGTCCACAGAGCTTACAGCACAAACTATTTGACCAGGCAAAGCCAAGACTAGATGCCAGGTTGATGACTCCCACATCTCCAAACTGTGTTTTGTTCTGTGCCCGACACAAACCCAGTACACACCTGAAACAGAGAGACTCCCTGAACCAAGGATCCAAAATCACTGTTTCACAACAGTCCAGCAAGATTTTCACGAATGTGTCAAACAGAAGCCCCATCTGGAGTAATCCCCAATGGGCAGGCATGGGGCCTCATGGTGTCTACAAATCTTTGGTGGCCGGGGCAGAGGCCAGTATTAAGCCTCTGGTACAGAAAGGGATTCAGGGTCCCTGTCACCTTAGTGAACAGGCTCAGAGTATAAGCTCCCTAAGGGCCTGTCCTCTCAGGGCTTCAGTTTCCCTCTGCCCCCTCCCCCATACCTCTCAGCAAGCTGCTTCCTGTACCAGCACCC
Organism: Meriones unguiculatus; assembly: GCF_030254825.1. Lineage (NCBI taxonomy): Eukaryota > Metazoa > Chordata > Mammalia > Rodentia > Muridae > Meriones > Meriones unguiculatus. The sequence goes on from NC_083363.1 coordinate 11,032,000, forward strand.
ACTTTTGCTTGTGCTATCTGTGTCTGCTGCTAACAGCTGGCCCCAGCCTGGCAGCCCCTAGCTCTGAGGATTATCCAATTATCCCATTAGCCCAGCATGTCCTTCCTTCCTCCGAGCTTTTAGCTCCCCCGTCTCCCTGTTCTCTCCCGGGGCTTCTCGTAGCCTCCCTTACTATCTCCTCACCCAGTCCTGAATCAACACCCCCAAGTCATTAGGGGCACACACAAGTCCCTCCTTCTGCTTCATCACGCCCCTCTCAAAACCACAGTCACATGACCAGTTGATAGCAGCAGAGACCTCTTGACACCATGGCTGTGCTTTCTGCTTTCTCACCTCGTGCTTGCGTGCGTGCATGTGTGCACTGAGTCTCATCAAGCGCTCGCTGGGGTTGCCCCTAGGATGGACGGGATACTAGCCCTACTGCAGGCTCCAAGACGCTGGAGTTTCGAGGTGAACACATGGGCTAATTAGGAACATAGAGCATGAAAAGCAGTGCATTAGCCAGGAGCTAAGTTGTAGTTCAGTGGCCGAAGCCATGCTGCCAGCAGGGAACAAATTTCCGGTACATGTGTCAGGTACGAGTGCAAAAGGAGACCCGAGGCAAAGAGACGTGCTTTCAGCAGAGATTTTTAAGTCCTTTCTCATGCCCATTCTACCCCATTTCGCTCATGGTTTTAGAGGGGTCGATTCATGTACAACTGGGCAGAGCAAAATGTCAGTGGAAACACGTAACAGAGACTGTTCTTCACCTTATGGGGGACAGGAAGCAGGGGATGGTGGGGAATGAGGAATGGGGACAGGGTGTATCTCCTGGGACTGACTTTCCCCAGTGTGTCTTCTTAAAGTTTCCTGAACCTCTGAAAATATCACGAACAACGCTTTAGAGTCAACCTATAGAAAATGCCCATGCCCAAGAAAAATTGGTCGGAGACACATCAATACTGACAACGTCCTTTCCAGCAAACAAGAGCCATGGCTTATCGTGGGGTTATTATTGCTGTGATGAAACACTTGAGAGGGGACAGGGTTATTTCTTACCTTTCCAGGCCACAGTTCATCACTGAAGGAAGTCAGGGCGGGAACTCAAACAAGGCAGGAACCTGGAGGCAGGAGCTGAAGCAGAGGCCTCGGAGCTGGTCTTATGAACTTGCTCCCAATGGTCTGTTCAGCCTGCTTTCTTTATAGGGCCCAGGACCACCAGCCTAGAGCTGGGCCCACTCACAGGGATCTGGGTCCCTCATGCATCAATCAATGAAACGTACAAGAGGTTTGCCTACAGTCCCAATCTGGTGGGAGCATTTTCTCGGTTGAGGTTTCTTCTTCTTCTTCCAAAATAACCCTGGCTTGTGTCAAGTGTTGCCAAACTTGCCAGCACCCAACAGAAGCTTTAGAAAGACTGATCTGGTTGAACGCGGCGGAAAGATAGAGATCTAGACAGGGAGAGATCAGTTGCCGTGAATGTCTCGCCTCCAAGCCGAGCATCCGTCATCTCGGGGGATTCAGCTGTGCCCTCTTGCAAATAAATGGCCTCAGCTGGGCTTGTTGACTATTGTCAGCCCATCATGGAGGGTTGGAAGGGTCACGAGACCTTTATGTGAGCATCCAGCTGTTCCTTACCACCTGCTGAATACAACTCTGCCTTAATTGCATGTATCCCCAGGGAAAGTATTCCTATATAGGCCAGAAAGGACTCCATATGGAGGGTGTGGAAGCCCTCATCCCTGCTGGGTAAAGGAGTTTCAGGTGCTACCTGGTGAAAGCAGGAGCGCCCACACCCCAGGAAGAAATCCCTCACGTAAGCTCCGTAAGGAAGCCGGATAAACTTCTGATTCCCCCAGAGTGAATTTTGGTGGAATCATTCCTTGGTCTGTCACTGGGGCCTTAAGAAGTGAGATTTATATGGTTTATATGTCACCCTGGGAAGCGATTTTACCCACATGTGTAGAGATGATGGGGACTCAGAGAAGACCATTTCATTGGAGAAATAGTTTACCCAGGGGTAGAGCAAATGGAACAGATGCTGGAGGTGTCTGGGGAGAGTCAGCAGATTCGACAAATTGGATTGGGGGCGATAAGAACCTTAGTAGCAGCCTTGGGGAAGTGAAGCATGGCAGCGGGATGGAAGAGGCCGTGGGAACCCTCTGCCAGTCACCGCGTGAGAACAGCCCACTTTGTACAGGCTGGAAGCTGGCTCGGCAAGATGGCTCAGTGGCTGGGGGCACTCCGGCCAAGCCCGACTACCTGACTTCAATCTCCAGGTGCCGTGTGGTCAAAGGACAGAACTGACGTCTGCAGCTTGTCCCCTCAACAACCATGCCCTACACACAGTAAATGGACCAATGTAATGAAAACATTTACAGGTGGCAAAATCTGCTTAGCGACTCGTGCTGACCCAACAGAGCATTGCGCTGCTCCCTCTAAACAGCTGGCTCTCTTGGAGCATCCCTGCAAGGATGGATTTCAGGCCCGGGTGCATGAGGCTTCGGGGTTCCTTTTTGTCTACAGTAGAGAATCAGATCTCTCCTTCACCTGCTCTTGTAGCCCTCTCAGGTCTTCTCCACCACTTTCCATTCCCAGACCCTTTCTGCCTTGATCACCCCACAATCCTCTTGGCCTGGGAGCAGCCCGTTTGATGGGGTGAGGGCACAGTTAGAAGCTATGGATACTTTTCCCCCAGGTTGGCCTCCTGGAGCTATCCAGTGCTGAACTGGGCCGACAAACCGGCTGTGGAATTAACCCCCCTCCTTCCCCCCACTTGAATACCTTTCCAAACCTGGGCGGGGCTTCCACGGATCCCCGATCAGTTATAGCTGTCCAGTCTGCTGAGGTTATTCTGGATTTGGATTTCTAGTCCAGATATTTGCTGCATCCTTTCTACATTCACCCTTCCTGCACATACAATCGTGCAATCTATTTTCTAGACCTTTGCTGACAGATGGGAAAGGTGTAGGGTTGAAAGCAGGAAGTGACCTGTAATGAGCGTCCTTTGCCTCTGTCATCTGTTCACCTGGAGTGGTACCTAGCTACCAGCAAATCCGAGGGAGGGCTGGTTAGGACCTGAGCCACAATTCATGCCTCTGTCCCACTGTAACCACTCAGGGATCCTTGCTGGGAAACGCTGAGCCTGGGGCTAGCCTCCGCTCAGTGACCAGAACTGTCCAGATGTAACTTAAACTCATCATATTCCTTCATCTAGTAGTGGCTGAAAGATGGGCCGTGGACAAAATGTAGAAACCGCCCAGCAGTTCCCTGCTTTCTCCCTATTTTCTTCTCCCCTCCTAGCCTCCTTTCCCCTGTGATGCCCAGGACGCTGGAGCTGTTAACCAGTTGATTGGCTGTTGTAATAATAATAATAATAATAACAATAATTCTGGAAACTGATGTCACGGATGCCTTTCCCAGCACTTCCACACTTCTTCCTCTGTTCAGCAGTGACCAGCTCGCAGTCAAGAAGTCCCTGTGAACCCGACTCTCCCCTGAGGCCTCATCAGAGCACAGCGAGAGGATGGAATCCAGCACTGGGTTTATCTGGCATTTCCACATGACACAGAAGGGAAGAGCCAGATGAACCCCTGAGGATAACATGGAGTAACCACAGGTCTCTCTAGTTTGTCCTACAAATCCTGAAGGCAGCAGAGCAGCCATGGTCCTGGGCTCTTTCTGAAGAGAAAACTCAAGTCATCCCCCTCTAACAACAGCAAGAATCTCTGACTCTAAACTAAGTCCTATCCCACTCGCTCCCATTTCCACCCCAACTACGAAGTGTGGGTGGTTTGAAAGGAGCAAAAAAGAGACGTCAAAGCCGTGACAACCTCCTGACAACATTTTAACTTGAAAATTGCCTTTAAATGGATGGCATAATTCTGTGTAGGCAGCTGCAAGTCAGGCAGAGGCACTCACATCCCCCTGGGGCTTCTGTCTTTGCCACACTTCAGAGTGTCACGGCCAACCCCTCCCCCGAGCTGACCGGCCACCAGCCACAGCCAACTCGGCCTGGCTTGCTCTGGGGAAACCCAGGAAGTGTGACCTTTCTCTCCTCTGAACTCACCAAATTCGTGTCTCTCTCCTGGCCCTCGGCCCTTGTCACTCAGAACTGGTTTATTGTCGTAGGTTGATTGCTGGCTTCCTCCGCAGGCTGCCAGCTCCAGGCTCACTGTGCACCAGCAAAGATCCCTTCATGATCAGAGGTGGGACAGAGACAGGGCGAAGGGCTCTCTAACAGTCCCAAGTATGGCAAACATGGTGTCCTCTCCCCTTCCAAGCAATTAGATTACATTCCTAAAGCTAGCCCCCCAAGGTCTGTTCCTGAAACCAAACACCAAGGTCCAGCAATTAAAATTCATTACTTGGCTAACCTGTCCAATCAGGACTTACAACTCACCCGTGCACGCAGACCTCCCTCCCCCTTTCCTCCTTGAAAACCACTTGTGCAGAAACACCTGCTGCTGCCTGTGTCCTATCCGGAGGCAACCCCACCCTTGCTCGTGCCTACGGAGTAAGAAATCTGTGCTGAGAATTAGGTGTTTGGGTGTCCCTCTACAGACTCCGAGGCCCCCGACACAGGGGCTATGACTCAGGTCCTAAGCAGGCCTCTCTAGGACTTTGCGTAGGTGCCCATCCAAATGGCCAAAGAAACAGATTGCCCTCCGCTTCAAGGATTCCTTAGATACAGCAGCAAAGGCGGCTCCTTGAGAGGATTTCTCTTCTCACAGGAATGCTACTGTCTGCTTGCTTTTGCTCACCCTCATGCCATGCCTGGACTTTCCCCAGGACCTTTCCCAGCCTGGCAGTGGCAGGCGGAGGAGACTGAGCTAAACTTTATCCCTGGGAAAGAAAGGACATATGGGGCTGGAGAGATGGCTCAGGTTAATGCTTTTGCAGAGAACCCAGGTTTGGTTCCCAGCACCCACATGAGAGCTCACAATCACCTGTAACTCCAGCACCAAGAAATCTGATGCCCTCTTCTCATTTTCATAGGGACCAGGCACAGAAGCGGTGTACAGACAAACGTGTGCAAAACATGTAAAAAAAAAAAAAAAAAAAGAAAGAGCCAGATTCTAGAAGGGTAACCTCCCCCCCCACACACACATGGGCTACATATTCTCTCTAGCCCCTCTTTAGGGGGCCTCTTTCCTGTTTCTGAGGCCCGACGAGCTATACAAATGCTGACAGTTACTGCTAATCCAGCTCAGGGAGCAGGGGAGGGGGGGTGGCTGAGGATGCCAGGGGGACTGGTATGGACAGCAGGAAGAGAAAATTAGGGCAAGGAGCGATGTCACTTTGCCTCTCGCATCTTCTGGGGTCTCCTCGGCACTGTCCCCGCTAAGGGCACTCCCATGGCAGAGGGTGACAGCCCTGTCCTGCTGAGATCTCAGCGAGAGAGCATCTTCACACCCTGCCATAGGTGTGGGCGGGTTAACCAGAGGTGCAGGGCATGATGGAAGGCATTCTCTTCTGAGCGGTGTTGACCTTCTTTTCCCACAGCCAGGAGCCAGGTAGGCGCCATAGAACCATCTCCCTGGGCATTTGGCTTCTGTGGACCTTCACGGGGGTGGGGGGTCGGGGGGTGGAGGAGCTATGCTCCCATCATGCTTAATTTTTTTAATTAAAATTTTATTTTTTTATATTAATTAGTTTATTTGATTATGCTTAATTTTTTTATTTTATTCTTTTGTTGTAGTTGCTGTCTGTGTTGTTCTGCTCTGTTGTGTTTTGTTTTGAGACAGGGTCTCTCTACATTGTCTTAGCTGTCCTGGAATTATCTTTGTAGACCAGGCCTTGAACTCACAGGAACCCACCTGCCTCTGCTTCCCAAGTGCTGGGGTTAAAGATATGAGCTGCTATGCCCAGCTTCCTCATCAGAGTTTAAAGGTCAATTTCCCGTTTCTGAGGAACTGACTCAGGGGCATCAATAGGGCATTTTTTCTTCTCTTCCTCTGTGTCCTATGTTTTGCCACTCCATAGCCAACACATAAATCTGTTGCTCCCCTGAACTCTTCAAGCTCCACAGCTCCTCTTTCATGATGACTTCCACAGGGAAGTAAGGAGCCTCATGCAAATGGAGAGAGCTACAGAGGCAGGGCTGAAAGATCTGGCAAGGAGCCGAGCCAGAAGAGTTCCCAAGGGCTCCCAGGGGTCTCTGAGGGGGCTGAGAGAGGCTGAGACCCAGCCCAAGACAGGCCTTTGCTCTTGGGTCTGCCCATGGCCCTGCGACCTTGCCCTAGAGACAGCCTGGAAGCCACCAGACACATGCTCAAAACAGGCCTGAATAGATCCCCTTGGAGCTGGACTTGACAGGACAGCCTTTTTAAATCCTAGCCCCCAGGAGGCAGAGACGGGGGAATCTCTGTAATTCCAGCATCCGGGACTACATAGTGAGCCCCTGTCTCAAAAACAATTATTTATTTTTTATTTTTTATTTTTTTAAAGCAAAGGGATCCCTGCACACAGAACCTGCACATTATGGGCTCCTGCCCTTCATCATCGGCTTTGCTGTGGGCTCTTACTCCTGCTGATGTGGCCACTTGTCTGTGCGTTAAATCCTAACAACTTCTGCCACTGCATCAGGAAATGATCCCCATATTCTTTTTATCCATTTACTCATTCTTTTATTTATTTATTTATTTGAGGCAGGGCTTTTCTGTGTAGCCCTGGCTGTCCTGGAGCTTACTGTGTAGACCAGGCTGGCCTCGAACTCACAGATCTGCCTGCCTCTGTCTCCTGAGTGCTGGGATTAAAGGCATGTCCCACCATGCCCAGCTTAAAATCTTTTATCTCTAAGCCCTCTCTACTCTCCCATCTCAAAAAATCCATCTCTAAGCCTTCTTCACTCTCTATTTAAAAACAAAACAAAAACCCAAACTCTTAAGACCCTTGTTTAAACTTTCTCTATCTCAGGATTTATAAATCCATTAAGTGTGCTTTTAAAAAAGAATCTGTAACAACAACAACAACAAAAAAGTTAACTTAAAACTTGTAACAAGGGCTGGAGAGATGGTTCAGAGGTTAAGAGCACTTGACTGTTCTTCCAGGGGTCCTGAGTTCAAGTCCCAGCAACCACATGGTGGCTTACAACCATCTATAATGTGATCTGGTGCCCTCTTCTGGCAAGCATGTGTACATACAGATAGAGCACCAACATACATAAAATAAATAAATCATTAAAAAAAAAAACTTGTAACAAAAGTGTTGACAGTTAAAAAATCTACAGGTAAAGTTTTGTTTTGTTTTGTTTTTCAAGACAGGGTTTCTCTGTGTAGCCCTGGCTGTCTTGGACTTGCTTTGTAGACCAAGCTAGCCTTGAACTCACAGAGATCCACCTGCCTCTGCCTCCTTAAGTGCTGGGATTATAGGCATGTGCCAATGCACCCAGCTCATAGGTAATCTTAATTTGCTACAGATATATAGATATATAGATATATGTGTGTGTGTGTGTGTGTATACTCAATTCTTGTTTATGAAAAATAGGACTTACTAACAACTTACTAACAACCTGTTTGATGACTAAGGTTTATAAACTCTCAAGGTCCATTCAGGCTAGCAGAAACTGTTAAGTTTGTTAAGCTTTATCTATTTGGGTAAACTGAGTCATACAAAAGACTGTGATAGTCTGTAAAAATACAAAAGGATCAGTTTAAAAGTATGGTTCCAAGTCTCTCTGTAGACCATATTTATGGTTTAAAGTTTTATTTTAATGATGCTAAAGGATCTCCAATCCAGATTTTTAAGGCTCAAACTTAACAGGGATAAAATTGCAAGATCCCAAATCTTATTAATGCTGTAAAGTATTAAAGAGAATTAAGACATGCAAGTTAGTGATAGGTCACCTTACTGATGATCGTTTTTTTAAAATGTGCTTCAAACTATGCTAAGTATGCTAAGTCACGCTAAGAACAAATGTAATTCAATTGCAGGGACAAATTCTAGCCTTCTGTATAAGTTGTCAGGGTTAAGCCTGAAGCAAGTAACTAAAATCAGTCTGTTTCAAATCGGGTATACTTAATAGATTAGATGATGGCCCTCCATCCTTGGGGAGAGCTGAATATGGCATTTAATGTGTTTGATGAAAAAGGCCTCCCTGGATAGACAAAATACCAGTTTCTGGTGGCGGCAGCCGAGGCTGTCTCCAAAGAAGACGGGCAGCCATGGACTTCCCCTGCAGCTCGCTTCAAGCATGGGACCACATAGCACAGGGCAAAGAGCCTTTCTATGCCTCTACAGAAAACTCTCTCAGACCTTCTGTTCCAGCAGCCAAGGCCTGATGCTGCCCTGCGAGGCTGCCAGAGATTGATGACCTCTGCCCCCAACAAAGCCACTGACATGCCCACGGAGGGTCTCAGGCTGGCTTGTCTCTGTCATTCTTGATACAGAGGCCACTGGCTTGGTGCTTCCCCGATGGCCACGGCCACTCTGCTGCCTCTTAGTCACAACAAAAACCTGAACCATCCAATGGGTTGGTCACATCGGCAGTTTCTTTACTGTGCCCACCTGCAGTGTCACAGCGTGTACACACGTGTGTCCAGACATGTGTCCTCACACTGAAGTTCTCTGCTCACAGTGGGAGCCTGTACGGATTAGATGAGGACATGGAACGCTGATTCCCGAAGACTCAAGGAAGCCTGCGTTCCAGAGGGGCCCGGGCTGACAAAAAGCACCCCGGCTGTTCCCAGAAGTCCTTTCTAGGCCCCTTTTCTGATCTCCTAACCCGATAGCTCAGAAAAAGGTTAGGGCAGTGAGGCTCATCCTTTCCTGCTTTGTGGTTCTTTCTGGTCTTCTCCTACCAGCTGGGGACCAATGGACGACTGGCGGCACCCCTGTCCTCTGCCTCCTCGCACACAGCCTAGGTTATCCTTCTGTCCTCAGCCAGCACCGACCTAAGCGGGGAGAAGCTGGTGTAGACTAGGGCACACTCACTCTGAGCTCACATTGGCAAATCTTGGCCTCGTTGTTCGCAAGACGTTTATGTGACTAACAATGGCGGGGAACCACCCGGGCAGGTCACTTGGGCTTCAGGGCTGCTAAGTGTCCTACATGGTTCCTCTCTGCAGTCAGCTAACAGAAGCTCTGACGGGTGGGATGGTCAAGGACTATGGCAACTTGCATCTGAAGAGTGTAATGGAAGGGTCAGATGAACCAACTAACCTATTTTTCCTTTCTTTCTTTCTTTCTTTCTTTCTTTCTTTCTTTCTTTCTTTCTTTCTTTCTTTCTTTCTTTCTTTCTCTCCTCCCACCCCCACCCATTGCTTCTCTGTGTAGCCCTGGCCATCTTGGAACTCACTCTGTAGACCAGGCTGGCCTCAAAAGCAGAGATCCACCTGCCTCTGCCTCGTGAGCGCTGGGACTAAAGGCGTGTGCCGCTTGAAGTAATGATTTGCTTTGGCTGAGAGAGTTCATCACCAGAATGAATTTGAGAAAGCACGAACGCTGTAGCTGAGCAGACCTGGATTCTTTTTAGATTCACGTCTGCCACTTAGCTGTGCACCCGGGGCAGGAACTTAACCTCTCTGAGTTCATTGATCACAGGTAAAACAGGGGTGTGCGGACATCATCTGTGGAACTCTAACACGACTTCCCACAACCCGAGAAATAGCAGACTGGCCCTCAGGGCCCTGTCAGAGCCAGCCCTGGCTCCCTGCCCATCCCAGGCTGTCATCGCCATGCAGCACAGAGAGGTAACCGTGCCTCCTCAGGCAGGGGCTCGGAGGCCCAGACTGGAGTGAGAGATGGCGTCTCAGAGGCTTCTTTGTTGGAAGAAAGGGAAGGTAGCTTGGCCTTAGTTGAGATGTCTTGGGGACCTGTATAGCCCCTTGGCTAAGGAGTGGGGCAGGGAGGGATGGCCAGAGCTCTGGGAAGACTTCCAGACAGCTCTTCCTCATAGGAGGTGAGGAAGGAACCAAGGGAGAAGACCCCAGGTCCTCTCACTTCCGGTGCTTAGGACAGGAGGGGGTCAATGACCCTGAACAGCCCCCCTCCTGCTATGGTGCCATCCCCCACAGGACCCACGCCAACCCACTCCACCCCAACTCATAGGCATGTGGATTCTGGATTCTGGGCAGCCTGGCCCCTGGGAGAACAGGAGCCTGGAAACTCCCCACGATTGGCAATGTAGCTTCTGTCTGTCTGTACATCCATCCATCCAGCCATAATCAGCATAGGCCCATGCGTGAGTGTCAGACCTGACTATGGAATCAAGAGAAGAACTCAGACATCATTCTCATCGGACAGATTTAAAACACAGTGTGGCTCATTTTATTTCATCTTGGGGGGGGGAACCACAAACAAATAAACAAACAAAATAGTCCCTCCCTCCAGAAGGAATGGCAGTAGGCAGGGCCGCTCACGGGGCAGCTCTGCGGTACCCGGGCTCGGGTCCGAGGCTCGACAGCGCTAATCTCCCTTGTGGGACCTGAGCCCACGCTCTGGCACCCTTCCCTTCACGGTTCCTGTCTGCCAGCCCAGCCTGGCTGCCCCGAGAAGGCCCTGTGACTAAGGGCATGCCAGCTTCCGGCAGCAAAAGAAGACTGCCTGTGACTCCTCGGGCTAACAGCAGGATCGACAACAGACCCAAGCAGCCGGGAGGGAAGTCAATAAAATAGAAAGGGTTTCCTCACATTTTTAATCTTGTGGAAAAAAAAAAAAAAAAAAAAAAAAAGAAATAGGCAAGTGCCACTTGTAGGCCAGCAGCTCCCTGAGCCCTAGACGGTCTGGGGAGGGTAGTGTACTATGGCAGGAGGACTGAAGCAGCCATGCCCTAGCATCGGGTCAGTCCTACAAGCCACAGCTGCTCGACGAGCCGAGACGGCTTCTATTTATTTATTTATTTTGATGCTTCTGGAGTAGGGGACCCGGGCCCTGCCTCTGAAGATGCTGTTGCTGCTGCTGCTACAACCCTGACCCAACCCAGGGCCCTGCAGCACGAAGCCTCTGCTTCTTCCACCCCGGGCCTTTCTTACTGGGCTTCATGCTGCTCCAGCGTGATGCTCCCCTCTTCTTGGTTCAGAGCGAGAACACAACAGGTTTCCCGGCATGGTCTTTCTTTTCTTCTTAGTGAGATTGGTCCAGCCAACCGAAAAGATAGAGGTTTCTTTCCCTCAGGAAGGGGCAAACTCAGAGGGCCATGAGGATGTCCCTACTCTGCCCTGGGCGAGATGGTCCCCTAGGCCAGGGTGCTCTTGGCCTCCTTCCTGGTGCTCTTCGCTAAGAAGCTCCGCATCCCCCGGAGACCTCTGGGCACTCCCTCCGCTCACCAGCCCCAGGCTGTAGCCATTGGGCCGCCGTCCAGAATGGGAGGCACTGCCGTTAGCCCACATCCCCAGGGGGTGGCCATTGAGGCGGAGGCTGACATGCTCCCCCTCCGTACTGTGGGATGCAGAGGCCCAGGCACCGGAGCTCCCTGCCTTGAAGGGTTCCTGCCGCCTCAGGACGTGGGTTCGGATGATCTTCCGGAAGGTCTGGCGGAACTCGCGGATCCTGTAGGCATAGATGAAGGGGTTGACGACAGAGTTGCTGTGGGAGAGAATGATGGCCAGGTACATGAGCCACGGAGGGGCGTGCTGGCACGCGGGGCAGAAGAAGGTGAAGCAGTTGATGATGTGCAGTGGTAACCAGCAGAGGGCAAAGAGCCCCACGATGATGGCCAGGGACTTGGCCGCGTGGACCTCCTTCTGAAGCGTGGACCGAGTCCGCTCTCCGGGCAGAGGCTGGCTCTCCATCTGCTTCAGCTGCCTCCGGGCTGCCAGAAAAATCCTCAAGTAGATGGCCAGCATGAGCAGCAGGGGCAGCAGCACGAAAGCAAAGAAATTGTAGTAGACCATGTAATTCATGGGCACCACGTCCTCAAACAGGCAGGTCACCTGGCCCTCGCCACAGGTCTGCGTGTAGTTCTTGCCTTCCTGAAGCTGACTGCAGTTGTTCCAGCCCAGCATGGGAGTCAGACCGATGGCAAATGACAGCACCCAGCAAATCGCAATGATGCCCTTCGCCCTGGTACCTGTCACCAAGCCATTGTACCTGGGGGAGAGAGGACTGGTATTAGAAGCCTGAGGCACCAGGGTCTGGCAGGGCCAAGAGCCAAGAAGCCCACAGAAGACCAGGTGGTCCCTGTGTGCTGGCTCTAGAGTCTTGGACTAAGCACTAAATCCTCCTAGTCTAAGTGGTAGACTCTTCTCACAGCTGCAGGGAGATAACCGGAAGTGGACATCCGGGGTGTGGACTCCATCGCACAAACATTCGGACGTTATTACTCTTAGGTATGGTCTTGAGATTTAATATAAGTCTGGTCTGAGAGAAACAGGTGATCCTAAGGGAGACAAGGGCCGCTTCCGTGCTGGTTAATCTTGGTTCCTACTCTAGCATGCTTTCCTTTAGAGCGGGACCAGAACCAGCCAGGTCGGACCTGTAGATGGTGTGAGCCACTTACACTCCACGCCTTTCCTTCCCCATTTGACTTGGATCCCCACGGTCCTCAAGAAGAGGCTGCCCACTGCATGGGGGAGGAGTGGAAGTCCCAAACCAAATGAAATGTCATCTCCCCTCCAAACCCACCCACAATCCTCTGGGTGGAAACGAGGCAATTATGTAGTGACATTTTCCTGGCAATCTAAATAATCAACAGGCCCCGAAGGGGGCATGAAAGAAGACAGTAATCTGCCTGAGGGCCTGGCGAAAATATTCCTGTGCTGATTGCCAGTCCTGGGAGGGGAACTGGGGGGCTTGATTTGTCAACTAGAAAGTAGCCTCAGCTCCACTGTAAATACATCATCGCTTTAGTAAAAGTTTTTTTGTTTGTTTGTTTGTTTTAAGTCTTCATGACTAAAAAAGGCTGGGGGGGGGGCTTTAGTAATGTCTGAGGGATGAACTTATGCTGAATGGTTTCAATTCTGTCAAAACAAGACTTCCCTCGCAGTGGAAGCTTTCACTCTTCATGTTCAGGCTAGACGTCTTGAAGAAAATTTCTACCTCCTCTGAGGCTGGGGGTTCACTTGCATCTACGTCCACATTGCCAGCTGAGGGCAGGTAGGTAACAAGGGAAACATACACACTTGCTGATTCCAGACTCAAAGCAGCTACAGCAGCTACAGAGAGGCTATGACCCGTGGGTGGCAGGCACAGGAGCTACTGATAGCAGACATGGCAGGAGGCCGGGGATGTGTTTACCCTGCCCTCGCCGCAATGCAGCATGTATGCACAGTCAGAGAACTAACCACACATGTGTGAGGAGCTAAGATGAAGCTTCATCATAAGAGGAAGGAGGAAGGAGGGAAAGAAGGAAGGAAGAAAGCGAGGGAGGGAGGAAGGGAGAAATAAAACATATACCCAGTATTGCTACAGTTGAAAAAGAGCTGGATAGTTGATTTTTTTTTTTCTTGAGGAAAAAACCAAAACCAAAACAAAACAAAAAACCCCTCCCATTTTAGGTGCTGTCACTTATGAAAGAAATAAAGGAAAAAACCCTAGTAGTTTCTGACCACTTAGCTAATCTGTCCCTCTGTTTCAGAGTGGGGAAACTGAAACTGAGACCCAGGGAGAGGCGAGAACTTGCTGTGAACCTCTTGAGGCCCAGGGACAGCTCAAACCCAGGTGAATTTGTCATAGTCAGTTACAATCTCTTCCCCGGATGGTGCTAAGGATCCAGGCCCTTGCATATGACGGGCAAGCGCTCCACCCCCAAGCTATAACTCCAGCTCGGTCAACTCAAAATGCAAACGGAAACTCTCAGGCATGTTCTCAGGGGCTCCCTGGGCCCACGAGCGGGGCCTTGGTCACCAGCCACAGGACCTCTGCAGGAGGGCCACTGACTTCCTGTCTCTACCAAGCACCAGAAAGCAAGGACTGCATGTCTCTTTGTCTGGAGGCTCAAACATGGAGTCCTAGCTTCCCCACCCATCTAACACTACATGCTGACGTTGGGCCGGGCGGCCCTCAACAGTGCCTTATAGGATCTTCACAGGAAGAGAGGACGCTACCTTAGTGTGTGCACCATCCTGGGGACAAACGTACCCTTCCTAGGTCCTAGTCCTGGTACATTACTGTAAACACGAGTGCTAGGTCATTTCACCTCTTTGGGCCTCCATTTCCTCATTTATGAAACGAAACTAAGAACTCTAGGCATGTCACCACTACGTATAAGGGCACAATGCTGAATTTAGTGGTGGGGAACCCTGGGGAGCCACGCTGGGGTTCAGGACGGGTCAGAACTATTCAGCTGCTGTTCAGAGAAATGAGCCTCCCGGGATGCTGAGGAGCTTCTAGGGGTGGTGAAAGGTCTCCCACCTTGGTGGCCTTTCAAACTGCTTTCAGAATGAGCCTTCTGCACCTGTCCAGGGAGTTAGAGAGGTCTTGTAGTCTTGGAGAAGTAAGTAAGTAAGTTTCTGAGTTACCAAGTTGGTGCTGGAGACATCTCAGGCCCGAGAACTTCTGGGAATACACCATGGAAATCCCTGGTTTGCTCACTTTTCTTTTACAGAATGAAAAGCCACAAGGGGAAATCTCCCACTGCACTCTGGGAAGAAAGCCCCTTTGGGGACAGAACCTAATACATAAGATGTGCTTTCCTAAGTTGGCAAGGTACTGAGGAACTTGGGGACCATGTTTAATTAAGCACATGCAAGTATTTTGTAAACACACACACATACCAAATAGAAGCACATGCTTCATATTTCCAGCACTTGGAAACAGAGGCAGGAGAATCAAGAAATGAAGGTCATAGAATAGAAGCCTGAGGTCTAGGACAACATCAGGACCCAAGTGGAATCACGAACAAACCACAGCTATCCCAAGGGCCCAGCCTGGCCTGTATCTAACACAGTCTCGTTCTGGCCTCCGGATAAATAGTCTGTGCAGCTAGAAGGATGCTCAGGCTGCCTAGCATGACACGGAGCCATTCTGGGGCACCTCAGAGATACAGGGTGAGGCTGCTAGAGTCTCTGGCAGTGCCTGTTCTCAAGCGGCCTCTGCATTCCTGTATCCTCCAGCTTGTAGAGGTTGCCTTTCTCCAAGAATCCTGATCACCCACACTGCTCACCTATGGTTCCAGAACATGCCCGCAAATCCAGGTGGAGTTTTCACGTACATTTGCAACACCGAGGAGAAGGCCCGTCTTTCTGAGTCATCTTAACGACCTAAGAATTCAAGAGCAGCTGACCCAAAGGGGAAACTCAAACTCCTTCCACACGGGCGGAGGCTAACCTAAACCAGCTTCACACCACACCAGCCACTCCGCAGCCAGGCTACCTCTCTCCGGCCCAGAGGAGGGGCCGTGCCCACGTGCTCAGCCACTCCTTCCTTGGGCCACCTGTCTGGGTTTCGTCCTCCTGACACCTGACCTCCCACCCCCACTTCACAGTGAGCGCCCTGCAACACCAGTATAGCAAGACTCCTTCCAGAGAATAGTGCCTCCCAGCATCCCTGTGGGGGAAGACTAGAATTCAGGGCTTCATGAAGCAACTGGTGTTCTACCACTGAGCCATCCCTCTAGTCCAGCAGGGGCTTATGGCCAAATTGCCAAATTGGAAAGCATTTTCCCCCCCTTGCTTCCTTTCCTTTTTGTAGTGCTAGGCATGCAGGCCAAGACCTTAGGCATGTAGATACTCCACCACTGTGCAACGCCTGGCCCTCACGCCCTCCGGAAAGCAGAGAGATGTATTTTCTAGGACTTTAGGTCTCGGAACAACTGATTTCCTGTATGTATGATTTCCTTCCAGCCTGTTCCTTAGGAATGGGAGCACCAGAGGCCAGTGTGAGACTTGGAGACAGTGGTGTGAAAGATCCCTAGGGAAGGGCCTGGTCACTTTTCATCCCTTGCAGACAGAGCAGCAGCGTTGCCTTTGATCCGCTTTTCTTTATTACCAATGAGACCTTGCCTCACTTTAACAGGGTCCCTACACTCAGGAAGGAGGAGACTGATTATTCTGAAGCTGAAAATTCTTTAAAACAACAAAAGAATTCCTGGTCATGGTCCGAGCCTAGGACTATGCTTCCATCAAAGACTAGAGCCTGTGGAACTCACTGACAGCACAGGAAATACCCTAGAAGAAGATGAATTCCTAGCTGTAAAGGGAAGAAAATGAGAGTCCAAGCTAGAAAGCAACCCCAGAGCCAGCCAAGAGCTTCCAGCCCTCTCCAGATTCCCTTCATGCTCGGTCTTCTGGTCCCCTCCAGATCCCCCTCATGCCTGGTCCCCTGG
Source organism: Meriones unguiculatus (assembly GCF_030254825.1). NCBI lineage: Eukaryota > Metazoa > Chordata > Mammalia > Rodentia > Muridae > Meriones > Meriones unguiculatus. The sequence continues at coordinate 11,048,183 of NC_083363.1, forward strand.
TATCCTCCATCGCCCCTTCATGCCTGACTTGTTCTCAGGAGCTCCCATACAGACACCTCCACATTCTCAGTAACCGGAAACTTCAGGGGACAGGAAAGTGAAGGAGCTCAAAAGCCAGGAATGCAGTCAAGGGCTCCGGAGTCCATCCAGACTGGGAGACACAGATGTCCTTTCCTGGCTCCAGTCTCCCACAAGGGTCATGACATCTGCTCTGGCTGAAAGGCTGGACCAGGATGATCAAAGGACATCCCGTACACACGCCCCATGGCAGCTGTAAAACTGCCCACAGGCAAGACGGGCGCTCACAGTGGGCAGACCTATTGGCCCCTTGAAGAGACTAGCCTGTGCTTGCCGAAGTGCTCAGAGCTCAAATGGCCCGAGGTCCAAGTGGAACTGAGGTCAGGAGGTACTGAGGGTCAGGCATTGCAACTACATTGGGGATACAGTGAGCCTCAAGCTCACAAAAAGAGCAGAGCCCTTCCCCGCTACCCTGCCCGGCTTCGTCATTCTGACACGCTTACTGAACCCACAGACTTCCGTGTGTTCCCCTTGTCACCCATGAGGAAACAGGCCGAGCATAGGGCAGCCAGCTTTCTACAGACACACAACTCATTCCGTACCATTTGGGGGAGTCAGTCTCTTGATTCTGAGAAAACAGAGATAGGGAGAGGCCGAGGAGAGGAAAGCAAGATGGAGCCCTTAAATCAAGAATGAGATCTTGATTTAAAGGTCTTGAATCAAGAATCCTGATCTTCCCTGCTCAGAGTTGGAAGAAAGGGATTGTTAGGCTCCCTTTTCTCCTTAGTGACCCGCTGCTGCATGGGCTGAGGCTGTCTCCCGAGGTAGATGCCACTGACCGCTGGGGACCCACATGCAGACTCCCCCGGGCCTCTGTGCTCTGATCTGCCACTGCAGGAACCCGGACCTTGGTGTACTTCAGAAGCGTGGGGTGGAAGCAATGGGACAAGCTGTCCCCACACTCAACCTTTAACCCCGTCTCTTCTTAGAGCCGGCCAGAGTCCCTCCCTCCTGTTTGTTATTTTGTTTGATTATTTTTCTTTTCTTTGAACAGGGATCTTAGTGCAGACTCCTGGCTGGCCGGGAGCTCACTATCCGCAAGCTCTAGCTTTTGTCAAGTTCTGGGATATAAGCATGTACTTGCTACCTACCATGCCTGGCTCAGGCCCCTTTGGCAACACAAGGCTCAGGCTCCATCCCTTTGGGCGGTTTCTTGTGGGTCTTTGCTTTCTCCCTTAGGGCTCAGATGATAGCAACTGCTGTGTAAGGTACCTTCCAGGAGACTGAGCCACTCAAGGCAGAGCAGTCCTCAAAGACTGATGTCACAGTGATGGGGGCTACGTTTCTCCCGGGGTCTGCTATTGGCGCCTTGGATGGCTGTGAGAGAGCTAGCCTCCCTCTCAGAGCCTCCTTTTTTATCCAGAAAATGAGAGGAAGGAAATGACCTTCAAAGGCTCTCTTGCATCTGACCCTGAAGTTCACGGCTCATGGAGCCTGGTCCTTCTCATTGCTAGGTGCCCTCCGCCCACAGTAGACAGCTGCTGATACTTCCTCTGTGGGTGGGAACTCCGACTGAGGAGAAAAACTCACTATGGGGACCATCCATTCCAATCCTCCCCACCCCGGTTATGGAATCCTTCCTCCAGGCCTGCAGCGACTCTGGCCACAGGACCTAGCTCTGGTAGAAAGACACAGAGATGGCGCCCCTGGGAGAGTAACACACTGTCTGGGTTATCTACAGGGTGGCTGGGAAGAGGCCTCTGGGAAGACATTTTTTACGCAATGCTTGGTTGTAGTCACTTCACAAGAGAGTCACAAAAACCAAAAAGAAAAAAAAAATTGTTGCACGGCCCCAGCCACTAACCCAGGCAGAGTCCCCTCAGACTCAGGGGAAACATCATTTGCATAGACATTCAAATGACTCACTGTGGCATTTGGCCAAGTCACTTCCCCTCTCTGGGTCACTCTCCTAATGTACCCCCTGGGGAAAGGCTGGTGGTGGCAGAGGCAGGCTCCTCGCTGAGGCTCTGTGGTTTGCCGTGGCTCCCCATCCACCTCGGATCACACCCAGATGTACGAAAAAACAGCTCACGCAGCAGCAGCCTACAGCAGCAGAGCCCGACTACCCTCATCTGCCAGCAGCCGGGCACAGCTGCCCACAGACAGCTTCAGCATGTGACCTGGGCTGCACCCCGTCCTTACAGGGATAAGGCCTGAACAACTCTGCAAAGATTCAGACCGAGTCCCTGGGCCCCGTCCCTTAGCCCTATGCACAGACGGAAGGCCAGGCTCACCGGAGTGGAATGCGGATGGCAATGTAGCGGTCAATGGCGATAGCCAGGAGGCTGAAGATGGAGCTCTGCGTGAGGACGAGGACGAAGCAGGCGAAGAAGAGGCAGCCGTGGCAGGCGGCGCAGAAGCCGGTGCTGATGGTGATGGCGAAGGGGATGGCCAGCACGCCCACGGCGATGTCAGCCGCCGCCAGCGATACCACGAAGAAGTTGGTGACGTTCTGCAGGTTGCTGTTGATCCACACGGCCCAGCACACAAGCACGTTGCCCATGACGGCCAGCACGGCGATGGCCAGCTCCACCGTGATGTACACTGAGGAGCCCATGGCGGGAGCAGCCACGCTCGGGCGGGCTCAGCAAGGATGCGGGCCTGGGCCAGCTCCCGGTCCATAGCTGCAGCCCGGCCGTCCGCCCACCCAAGCCCCGCAGCCCTTTCCTCACAAGAGCCACGAGTGTCCCCAGACGGGGCTCCCCAGAGGCCTTTTCACAGATGGCTCGGCGTCTCCTGAGAGCATGGCTTCTCCAGGGGGACCTGGCCTGTCTCTGAGGCTCAGCTTGAGGGTCCCGAGGTACCTGCAAACAGAGAGAGAGAGAGAGAGCCGGTGAGCAGCTGAACCACTCTGGCCACATCTGGGTCTGAATTGGTTGTGGGCCAGGTGCCTGCTGGAGAATGACTCCTGGCTTGCCCCAGTCGGAACACAGGCCCAAGGAGCTCACTGGGTCCAGAGAAGTCTCAGCAGCATCTTCATCCGACCCTTCCCCGTTCTCTTCAGGACAGGCTCTGGAGGGGCGGCAGACAGACAGAACCAGGACCCCCACTGACCTGTCTCACTACCCGAGCTGCATTTTCCTCATGCCAGGCAGTGCAGTGCCTCCCTCTCAGCTCACACTAGCGGCTGAGGAGTTGTTTGTTTGTTCTGTTTTAATCTATGGGAGCAGGTCAAGGCAAACAATTTATGTTGGTTCCCCTTACGGAGCTTTTCAAACCTTCTATGGCAGCCTTGCCAGCCCAATACTCACTACAAGCCCCGTGAGACCCTCCCTCCCCGAAGGCTCCTTCCCCACTGGGCTTTCCCAATCCCATTGAGCCGGCCTCCCAGCCTAGCCAGCTTTTCTCCATCCCTTCAGGGAACTATCATTCCCACCTGAGGAACACTCCTGTCCCTAAGGTCACCTCAGACACTCCTGGAGTCCCCTTCTGGAAGGATCTGGGAGCCTTCTGGTCCTATCCTCCAGTCCCGGCAGGGAAGCACTCTTACCCTCCCACCCTCCCAGGAGGCGAAAGCAGGGCCCCAGCCAAACCCACCGAGCCAAGAGCTCCTGCCAGTAGGCTGCAGAGCCGGCAGGGCTGTGCCCCGATTGCTTCCCTTTTCTGAGGGATCCGCCTCCCGCTTCCTTCCCACGCCTCTCCCCACCTGTCCCTCTGCCTAGCTGATGAAAGGAATGCTGCTTTAGAAAAACTGGGGCTCAGGGAGAATTGACTGGAGGACTGCAGGCAAGACTGCTTTCCTCAGCCAGGCGCGGTGCCACACGGCTGAACTCTCAGCACCCAGGGAGGCAGAGGCAGGAGGGTTTCTATGAGTTCGAGGCCAGCCTGGTCTACAAAGCGAGTCTAGAACAGACAAGGCTACACAGAGAATCCCTGTCTCGAAGGGGTGGGGGAAAGAATGCTTTTCTTTTCTGAGCCTCAAGTCTCTCCACTCTGACTATGGCACCATTGGGCCAGATGATACCAAGGGCTCATTTCGGTGCTTACCCACAATCCCAAGAGAAGGAAGTAACAGAGTGGAAAGGCTACCCCAGGGTCCCCTTGGATCACAGGAATGGCTGGGACCCCTGGAAAGCAGAATTCTTGCTCTCTCCATAGCAGGCCCCAGCCGCACCCAAACTCCCACTCTCCCTGAGCTTGCAAAACTCTCCATGTCAGCAAGACTCTCCCAACAGCTCATTACTCCCCAAGCAAGAACCAAAGGATTCCCCCAGTCCATCCTCTTCAGCCCTGGACCTTCATGGAACCCCACGGGAAACAAGAAGCTGGCGGCTGCCTTTCAGCCCCTACATGCAGACTCATCTTTTCTTCCCCTCCTCCCCTCTAGGACAGGAGAAATGAGTAGAACTGGGGGCCCTAGAAGAAGGGTCTTCCCCACCTGAAAATTGGCCAAGAGGTAAAAATAGGGCTGAAATAAATGAACCTCAAGTTTCCTTGGGTCTGGAGCCCGAGCGGACGCAAGTGCAGCTGGGTGGGTGTGGAGGGCCTCCTTCTCCAAGGCTGATCCTGAAGGCTAGGAAGGGGAAGACCAAAGTCTTCTATTTGGGAGCACTATCGGGAGAGTCCTGCTTACATCAAGAGTTTTGCAAGCTCAGGGAAGAGTGGGAGTTTGGGAGTGGCCGGGGCCTGCTAGGGAGAGAGCAGAAGCCCACAGAATGACTGCTAAAGTGGTGCTGCTGCCCCTCAGGTCAGGCAGGGACACCTACAGCCAAGCGCTCGTGAGTCCCAGCTTTGCACAAGCCACTTGCCAACTAGCTGTTCATAACACACCAGCCAAGCGGAACGGCTGGGCCCAGAGTGGGTGCCAGGCGCCACCTCTGGGTACATGCCTTGTCCCTCTACACTCTTCATGGCTTACAGTTTACAGAAGCACTCAGCAGCGGTCCATCTCACCACCACAGACCTGGACTAACAGTTCCTGCTCTGGGCTTCAGCTTTTAAGGTTCGGAGCAGCTGCAGGCCCTTCTGTCCAATCGGGCCCAGTCAGGCCCTGGGAGCCCCTGGAAAGCCACTGCCCTCCAAGACTCCTGACACTCACAACTGGTATCTCCTAGGGGGAGATACCTTGGACCCTCGCTATCAGAATCTTCACTGAAGGGCATTGAAGCAATCTGTAAATGGACAAGGCCATGCTAAAAGGTTGGCCCCGGCTGTCACCATCAAGGTCCCCAGTGGGACCCAGGGGAGCATAATACATCCCTGAGACGCCATGGCTTCATCCCTGAGCTTAAAACCATGCTGACGGTCACACCACCAGCCTCCGTCTCCGGTAACTGCACTGACTCCATAGCCGCCGGGACAGCTTCAAAGGAGCCTAACCCAGGCCCGAACTTGCTGAGGCTCTCCCAGCAGCTTTGGTACCTGCCTGAGTCAAAAGTCCTCAGCGCTCCTCCTGTTCTGTGCTGAGCCCGTGTTGGGTATTTCTGGATTCCGGCGTTCTCTGACTTCTCGGAGGCCACTCTGCTGTGCTCCTAGACACACAGCTGGCCCTCCAGCCTGTCAGGCCTGCCTCGCCTCTCCTCGGCTGAGGACACAGCAAAGGTTCCCGTCCCAGGGCCCTCTCCTCTGCCCTTCCTTCAGCATTCCTGCAGGCCGGCTCAGTTACTGCCGCTCATCCCAGGGGAAGCTCCTCTGATCCTGGGGCCACCTGGGCAGCTGCCAAACCAGAATCTTCTTTTCATTTGTGCCTTCCCCAGCCCCAGTCCAGCAGAGCAGTAGAGCCGGAGGCATTCTCAGGACAGACAGGAGGGAGGAGCCCTGAGCCCCGCAGGGAAAGGCTGAGGACTGCTAGCTTATGGGCAGGCAAAACAGGGCCAGGGCACCCTGACTCTCTTTGTAGTATGAATGTTCCCAGTGGGCCAATTCAACCCTACTAATGTTTCACTGACTAGACTGAGCGACACAGGCAGCCAGGAGATGTTAGCCACTGCTGAGCCACGAAGCCCTATGCTCTCCAGGTGACCATCCATCTGAATACCAAGGCTACACTGCCTCTCCCACCCCACCCCCTCACCTCCGCCATGAGGAGCTTGTATGCACAGTTTGGGAGTTCAGAAAGTGAGTGAAAGCTATGTGATGGCCTGATGAACCCCGTTTTTCACATGAAACCAAAACAGCTGAAAAGACCTCCCTCAGCTTGGCCAGGAACATTAGAGGGTGGCATAGTCCTTGGAGAATGTCAAAGGATGGAGCAGAAGACTTCCTCCCCGCGAAGCCTCGGGAGCAGTGGTTCTCAACCTGTGGGTCACAGCCCCTTGGCGGTGAGGGTGGACACAACTCTATCTCCAAAAAAATTATTCACATTACGATTCATAATAGGAGCAAAGTTACAGTTACAAAGTGACAATGAAAATAATTTTGTGGTTGTGGGGAGGGGGGTCACCACAACACAAGGAACTGTATTAAAGGGTCGCAGCGTCAGGAGGGTTGAGAACCACTGCTCCAGAGTCTCAGGAAGGCTGGGGGCCCAAGGGGAGGGGCTAGGGTAGAGCCAGCGTCTAGCAATTTCCTATGCCTCTCTGTTGGCTCTATCGAATTAATCCTTGACTCATCTGTCGCTAGCCAAGAGGGGAAATTAAATATTAATAATGTTGCATTTGCTTATGATTGTGCTTTGCTGGGGACAGGGCAGGGTGCAGACACTGTCCCGTGTAAACTACAGGCCCGTGCTGCGGAACACGCATCAAAAGGCTTGGAGGAACAGCCCCCTTCGGCTCCTGGCGGCCAGACTCAACACTTCCTTCCCGCTCCCCCCACCCCGACCCAGCCACGTTAATTAAAACCATTGAGTCCCAGCCCACGTATCTCCCGACCACCCCAGGCTCTGCGCACACAGGTGGCTCCTGACCCTGCTGGATGCGTCTATCCGGGACAGAGCCGCACAAACGGCTCCTGGTGTGGCCAAGCGCAGGGAACGGAGCAGCATGGAGGCGGCCCACTGCAGCCACACGGGGCTCCTTCCTGAGGTCCAGAATCGCAGCCTTACAATTTTGCTTTGTTTTGAGACGGGTCACCTGTAGCCCAGGCTGGGCCTCAAGCTTGCTCTATAGCCAAGTATAATCTTGAACTCTTGATCCTCCTGCTTCTGCCCTCCAAGGGCTGGGATAACGGGCATAGACTATCACACCCAGGCTGCCCCTTTCTCCAGGCTATGATCACCAGTCATCTCTTCTGTGTCACGGGAAACTCTATGCCATCATTGCTCCCTTCGGTCCTGCATTTTACTGCAGGGGTCCCCTGAAGGACAAGAATTCCTCAATGACAGCTGCCGCCTTAGAGATTCAGAGAGCCTGGCCCCTGGCTGGTGGCAGAAAACTTGCTACAAGACACGCTCTGACCCTAAGACCTCAGCTGCAAACCAGAGTTCAAAACACAAGACACCGAGGCAGCCAGGATAAGAGGTGTGATGCACACCTTTAACCACCTTTTATCCTAGCACTCTGGAGGCAGAGACCAGTGAGTCTCTGTGAGTTGTCGGCTGGCCTGGTCTACGTGGTATCACCCTGCCTCAAAACAAAAACAAAAACAAAAACAACAACAACAAAAAAAACACAAAAGAACCCATGAAAGAAAAATAAAAGTATCAAACCCACAGGAGAGGAATGGCTTACGTAGTAATAATTTAGATATCTCAAAAAGGTAGAGCCATAAACAAGAATGAGACTTAGCCAAACTCACCGGCACACAAGAGCAAATACAAGCAAGACGGGAAAAGCCGGGGTAAAAATAAAGGGCACACCATATGTGACAGGCTTCGGGCCTGGAGGCAGCTGAGGACCAAGGCAGTGGTGGACGGAGCAGAAAACTGAGGAATTCTTACAGGGACCAGAGACGAAGTCTAGACTGAGGTCCAACATCTGTCCTTGGATTTGTGGAATGACTTTGAGCAAGAGTTGGACTGGCACCCCCCGCCCCCAACACCCAGAGCACAGCCCTGTGGTAGCTCAGCAGTAGCTGGGGCTTACAGGAAGACCCCAAACCCACCGAGCCCCTCCCTAACACATCAATCAACAAGATGGCTCCCTTCTGAGGCTACCCCATGCTGTGTGACTAGCGGGGTCTGGCTCTTCCCTCCAGAGTTGTACAGCACCCAAATTCTAAGACCTGGTAGAGGCCAGACCCTAAGTAATGAAGCAGGTGACCATGTGTCTCTCACCCACCGACCATGAGTGTGCGGCTGTTGCTGTGTTCCTGGTGACAGGATGTGGGCGGGAGGCCGGGGCACTAGCTTGCCTTTCTAAATAACTTCACTGCCACCAGCCAGGATCCAGGCTACCTGGGTCTAGATTCTAGGCTCACAGGCCACTGGCCAGCCGCATCTCCCTTCTCTCTCACCGAGAGCCTTAAAATGGAGCCTGACATCCCCACTGGTCTAGGTTTGGTACCCAGAGAGACCTACAGCCCCCAGTCTTCACCTTGTGCCACTAACCCACTGCAGGCTGCTTCCCTGATTAAAGCCCCTCTCTAGATCCAGGCCTCACAGAGTTCATTCAGCCTGTGGTGGACGCAGCGCAGGTGGGGTCCATGCCAGGTCCACCACAGACTCCTCCCAACCCCGTCCCATGCCTTTGCCTCTCCATGTGCACAGGCCATGGTGAGAGCATCGCATGAGATGCTCAGCACCTGTGCCTCCCATAAATAGTAGCTGACGGATACTGTGCCTCCCGGGAAGAGAACAAGGGATCCCCAGGTGGAAACCTGGCAGGAGACTAGCCTGTATGCTAGAGATGAGGGGTGCAGACCCACTGTTGGGGTCCTTAGATATGGGTGTGATGATGCGGCCACAGAGGTTAAAGGGAAAGAGCAGGCTGTGCTGGACCAACCTGAAAAGGATCTACCCAAACCCCATCACTGCCCCTCTGACCATCATCGCTTCCACCAGCCTGGCTTGGGGTCCCCAGAGGCCGCCAAATGTAAAGACTCCCAGAGTCTCTAGACAAAGACCTGTTACATAAAGTTACAGGTAGCGCTAGAAAAGTGCGCAAGTCCTGTCTTCCTGGGCTCTAATCCCTTCCCAGGCTGGGGGTGCCCTGCGGCTCTGCCTCCCACCCCCATTCCATCCGAGCTGGACACCTGGCAGAACCCATGGCTTCCCGACTCAGGGCTGGGACCTCCCTCTTCGCACCACCTGGCTCCTTCTTCCCAACCTCGGGGTCTGGGCCTTGCTTTGGACGTGAGCAGTCTTCAGGGGCTCCTCCTCCCCCTAATCTTCTCCTACTACAGAGGGGGACACATTCTAGACCAAGGGCCTGTTGTCAGGCCCTGCACCACCTCTGCTTCCCAACCTTCAGCCTGCTTTCCTCCACTGAGCTCCCCAAGTCACCATCTGCCCTTCTGCGGTCCCCAGTGTGTCCCGGGACTGGAGTCTTCCACGGAAGTCAGAGAGAGTCTCCTTTTCCAGCTTTCTTTCCTCCCTCTCTCTATAGCCATGCGTGTTAGCTTGACTATGAACACCGTTACTCTACAGACGGGAAAATGGATCCCCGGGGCAATGACTGTCCCAGGGCCACCCAGTGAGTGTGCATCAAGGATATGACAGGCTCAGACCCCACGTTGGGACACCAAAATCTCTGATCCACCTGCAGGCCCCTGGAGACAATCATCCACTCACTGTTCTTCTGCCGGCCCAAAGTCTGTCTCTAACTATACGTGTGGACTGCCCTTCGCCTGACTTCAAGCCATGGACAGGGAGGCTAGCCCAGAACAGTCAGGGTCAGCCTCTGAGAGAATGCACATTGGCTAAGGTTCGCCCAAGAGACGCCAGAAGCTGAGAGAACTTGGGGCGTCCCAAAATGCAACGGCTGAGTTTTGAGAGTTTGACCCCATAGCCAGGGACCCACCAGCCTTTGAGCAGCTCCTGCGGACCCAAACAAGCCGGGCCTTCCCAACCCTGCGTTTCAATAAAAGCTCTCCACCAGCATCCTAAGGGTCTTGATTCTAACTAACGACAGCCTTGGTTGGGTGTGGACAGTCTCCCGAAAGCCACACAGAGTCTAGGAGTCCAGAGGGAGCTGGGCAGCAGAGGCAGAGCTCAGGGCAACAAGCTCAGAGCACCGTGGAGCTTCAGGTACAAGAACAGAAAGCAGGCTCCCACATCAAGGAGACAAGGGGCAGCCGCTGGCTGGGTAAGGAGAGGGGTCCAAATCCCTCTGCAGCCATCAAGGGAATGCATGCTCTGCCAGCCCCGGTCCTGGGGAGGAGTCCTGGCCACCACCTGCCTGCTGCTTCTAGAGCTCTGGACCACTGGGAATCCCCGCTCCTTTCACGGCACGGAAGTGCAAAATTGATCCAAATGTTCCAAAGGCAGAGAGCCCTTGCCCATCCTCTACCAAACCCTTGAGAGCTGCCGCCATTCCCAGCATTTCTCCCCCTGCCTTGGGCAGCTCCAGCCGCTTACCCACCCTGCCGTCCTCTGGCCTCTCCGTAGCGCTCTAAGTCAGGTTCCCGCCATCACTGTCAACAGGATGCTCCCCTCCCCCGGGTTCCAAACTCCCGGGCTCTTCTTGCCCCGACTTCCCTGACTGCAACCTGGTGGTGCCCGGCTGAACCCCTAACCCAGGAGTCTGACCCGCCTACCTCCGGCCGCGCCTCGACGTCCGCAGCCTAGCTTTGGCGGGGACGCGCCCTAAGGGGACTGGTGAGCTTGCAGGTTCAGTGTTCCGCGTGGGGACAAATCGACGGCCGTGGCCGCGCGTCTCCCGCGGGTCTACACCACCGCACGGCATCCCGCCGCCCTGCCTCCCCGGCGCCCCTTCCTCCCTACCTGCCTCTGCGCACCTTCCGGTCGCCCAGGACCGCCCCGAGGGCGCCGCACCCGGGATTCGAGCGCTCCGAGGAGCCTGAGCCGCCAGAGCAAGCTCGGACCCGGCACCCGCGGGCTCCACTCCCGACAGCAGGAAGGAAGGCTCGGAGGAAGCGGCGGGCGCTCCGAGGGCTGGGAGGGTCCCAATCCGCTCAGGCCTCCGGACCCCGCAGCCTCCGACGGCCGCCACCACCGAGACGCCGGCCCGGGACCCCCAGACTCCCCCGGCCCCAGGACCCCGGCTGACCTGCCTCTTGCGCTGGCTCCCACCGTCTCAGCGGCCGCCCGGGCTCCCTCTCCCGCCGCGCCGCTCACGGGCGCACCCTGCAGGCGAATCCGAAACCAGCGTCCCTCCCGCCCCGCCCCGCCGCTGGGGGAAATCGAGGCCCCGAGGCGGGAACGGGGGAAAAGGTCCCGGGAGTGCTAGGCCGCGATAGGACCAGCAGCAAAGCCCCGTTCTCCCCAGCGTGGGAGCTGATTCAGGTCCATGGGTCCTGATCGCCTCCTCCGGCGCCACCCCCACCCGAGTGCCCCCACCCACGAAGCTTTGGCACCCCACCCCTCTCCAGCGGCTCCTCCACAAGGCTTCAGGCGGCCCCGCCCACTCTGGTTCTCCCCGCTCTGCTGCTTCTCCACCCTCCTCTTGTCTGCGGGACCCCGACTCCTTCCCCTAACCCCTGCTTCTCTGAACTACAGAGCAAGGAGGGAGTCGCATCCGCGCCACAAACTGATTAGGACTCTCAGACTTCTGGCTGGGAATCCCCTCCTCTTACGACCCTTGTTCTGGAGGCAGCTGGACTGCGGAGTCTGCCTTGGATTCTTCTTGACTCTGTTTGGATTTCCAAATCTCAATCTGTTCACAGCAGGACAACCCTTTCATACACTCAGGCCAAGGCCTATATGGAATCCTTGTCTTCCAGAACCTCTTGGAACCAACCAGGCTGTCAGCTAGAGGCAAGTGTGTATTGAAAGGCCAGCCAGGCGAGGTGGCGCACACCTGTAACCCCAGCACTCGGGGAGGCAGAGGCAGGAGCATCTCTGCGAGTTCGAGGCCAGCCTGGTCTACAGAGGGAGTCCAGGACAGCCAAGGCTACACAGAGAAGCCCCCTCTTGAAAAAACAAAACCAAACAGAACACAAAAAGAGGCAGGCTAGACCCCAGGGGCGGGGTCTGGATGGGCAGGAAGTAGCCCTTTGCTCCACTACAAGGGTAGACAGGCAGGGAGTGCAGGCGTCTTAGCCCTCCCTCGGAGAAGACAAATGTCTGCTTTCAAAGTGGTGCCTGTCGCTTACCAGGACTTGACTTGGATGGCCTGGCAGCCTCCCTGGCTCACTCTCCCAAAGTCTCACCCCTGTTTCCATTTCATGAGACCCTATCAGTATCACGTAGGTCGGAGTGTGTGTGTGTGTGTGTGTGTGTGTGTGTGTGTGTGTGTATGTTTGTGATCTGGTTGGAGGAGGGAGCTGCATGCAATTTCAATTAAACCCGAGACCTCCTGACAGAGCACAAGGCTGGTTCACTGGCCCCCAGTTTCAAGCTCCCGGTGAAGAAGCCTAGAACCATCATCACGCAACACCGGTTCCTGGAGTCACCCTGGCACTGGCATGCATTAGCACATGCCATCCAGGGATGCGGTTATTTCTGTTTTGCCACCTCCTGGAACTTGCCCAGCAGCTGGTACCACAGGGGTGAGGATGGGGACACAACTAAGCTGGAGCCTATTCTCAAACCATCTCCTCTGCATCCTTGCTTCTTGGCCTCATGTGGGAGCAACGCCATCCTGCTCATTCTTGACCAACTCACGTCGTGGAAACACTGTCTTGAAAATCCCCCTGAAGGGGTCACGGGGACTCATGGAGTAGTTCGGGGGTCCCTCCTGTTTCCTGATGCTTCTCTTCTCAGCCATCCCAATTCCAGGGCCCAGAACCCTCCTCCAGAAGGCCCCTGGAGCAGAGTTTTGGTTCTGTTTTGATTTTGTTTCAAGACTTGGTTTCTCTGTGTACAGCTCTGGCTGTCCTGGACCTCACTCTGTAGACTAGGCTGGCTTTGAACTCAGAGATCTGCCTGCCTCTGCCTCCCAAGTGCTGGGATTAAAGGCGAGCATCACTGCTGTCTGACTGGAGCAAAGGTTCTCAACCTGTGGGTAGCAACCCCTCTGGCAAAGCTCTGTCTCCAAAAAAAATATTTACATCATGATTCATACTAGTGAGCAAAATTACAGTTACGAAGTAGCAACAAAAACAATTTTATGGTTGGGGTCAGCACAACATGAGGGACTGTATTAAAGGGTCACAGCATTAGGAAGGTTGAGAACCACTGGGCTCGAGAGTCTTGCTTGGTACACTGTAGCGTGTATTAAGGAATTAAGGTGTCCTTGCCAATGCTGGTCAGGAAAACAAAACCATCGGCCCCTGTAATCCACCCTTAGGTTCTGACAGGTGGCATACTACCACAGAAACTATGTCCTGTGGCCAACATGGTCAGGCAGAGCCTGTTGGCTTCAGCTCCGTAGGCCCACATGCCATGACTAGCTGTGCCCAGCCGTGAGAAGCTGGCTCAGGCCTTCCCAGCCAATTAAAGTTCACTTTAGTGAACGGACTCTTCCCCACTTATGTAGGCCTTTCATGGGTGCTGAGACCAAACAGGAGCTGAGGCATCCCTGAAAAGGCTTCAGAGGCAGAGGGTGTAGGCCTGCTCCTAGGGTGTGTCCTGCTCCTTGACAGGGCACTTGGTCTCATAGCCTGGCTCCTAGCTCTGGGCTTCCATTCTCTGCAGTCTCAGGTCATCTTTGAAGGTGACAGTAGCCCGCCCTTCCTTATGCCCAGGTCCCAACCGTGGGGCCAGCTGGGCTGTCGTGTTCCAGAATTCCACTCCCAGACTACTCCCCCACCCCACCCCCAGCCCTTTGTTCCTGCCCAGGATGCACCTGCCTGGCCTCTGGCCCTCATTGTTTGCTCTAGGGCCAGCTGAGCCACATCAGGGAACAAGACATGCCAAGACTAGGACCATAGACTTAGTGGGCTCTGGGCCAAGGCCCCTGAAGCCCCCAGACCACCCCAAGTACACAATTTTCTGTGGGCAAGACTCAAGTTCACCCCACAAGGCAAAATAGGACAGAGGAAGCAGCCCACATTGTACAAATCATGATAGACAGGAGGGCACCCCCTCCCAACCTGTAGCCTTCTGGGAGAATGCTTCCTCTCTCGCCTACTTCTTAACGTTGGGATGGAGAGTAGCTGGGCCGCAGTCCAACCTTGGACTAACCTGGTGCAGTCCTGAGGTATGTACAGGTGTGTGCCTTCTCTTGGCCCCATGCTGTGAAGCGACAGCACTCTGCAGCTCTTTGCACGAGGGCTTGCCCCTTAGTACCCCCAAGGATGGCCCTAAGCCACTTCCCTGTGCCCCCAGCCCTGGGACCCACTAGGCCTCCCTCACATTAGATGCCCACAGAGGCTGGAAGTTTTGGCCTATTCCAGATGCTGGCGGAAAAGACCCTGGGGTCCAGCCCACACAAGAACCACAGGCAGGGCACACCTGCTCGCAGCCATTCCAAGATCTTCTCGTCCTCCCTCTTCTTAGGGACTCAGTGCCCAAACTGCAGAGACCCCGTTGCCCCATTCCTCATATTAAGGCAGACACCATCTGGGAGCTTCCGTGACAAGAGCAGTCTTCCCTGGGCGCACTGGGCCTGGTGGTGGTTATTGGTAAACCACATGCCTCTGACCCTCCTCATGCCAGTTCAACCCCAAGAAGTGTGGCTTCCTCTCCTTCCATCCCCACCTGGCCTCCGGGGAAGCCAACATGCTGCTTGCAAGGCTCCACCAGAACGGAGTCACAGCAGTCTGGGACCCCCTCTTCGCAACTCAACATAGAGCCTGGTGGCCACACTGAAGACCATTCACATCTGACCATTCCCCACTAGCGAACCACCTCAAACAATACAGCCCCCCTGAGACTTTGGGAAGTGCTAACCCTGTCAGGATGGGCTGAAGGCTGGTGACTGGGTGGGTGCCCTCCTCCCAGAGGTTGTAGGTACACTGCAGCATCTGGGAGACTTTCTATTTTCCTTTTCCGACAGGGCTGCCTCTCACAGAAATGCTGAACCTCCCCCTCATCAAGGCACTGACTGGGAAAGGCAGGACCAGGTCTGTGACAGAGGAGGATGTAACTGTGGGACTCCTGGCAGATAGGCTAGGGTACACAGGAGCCTCTCGGGGTCAGCATACAACATGGGGAAGGCAGGGTTGAGGGCCCCTTCTATGGAGGGGGCTCATGCTGTCTCAGGGACAGACGAAAGAGTCACTGGCAGGATTAGCACTCCTCTTGCCATGCAGGAAGTACCCGCTGCTCTCCAATGTTCAAATGGTGAGGAAGAGCTGGGGCAGCCCTGCTCTAACCTCTGCCATACCAACCCCAGGAACTCAGCACGGGGCTTTTACTCCAGGCTTGAGGATAGGGTCACGTGGGTTGTCCTCGGCCTCTGCAGAGTTGGCTCCACTGGAGGTCATGGCTCTGTGGGCATTCTGAGGACATGTCCAAACTCAGGTCAGCTGGAGTCTCGGCCTCACTGGGACTCCAGATCCCAGAGAGCATTGGGCCCAGGGAGGATGCCCGTCGTGGGTACCATGTGCGCAGGCAAGTCAGCCCAGAGACCTCTTCTGCATGTGACATGTGCAAAGTTGAAAGACAGCACTGCCCAACCCCATCACACTGGATGCGAAACACTGTGCACCACTGAGCAGGGAGGTTGGGGGGACTAAGATGCACCAGTGAGGGTGGTGGTGCTACAGCTCGAAGGCTTAGTACTTATGTAGCACATGCCAGGTCCTGCTGAGTGTGACCCCAGCACTGAGAAAAGATGCGCAGGGAAAAACTGCCCATCTACTTTCCTCTAGGCATAATGCCCCGCCCCTGTAATTCTATACACCCTGAAATCCATCTCTAAACAGTGAAGACTTATAAAAAGAAAACAAAAACCCTTGGGGCACCCTGATCAAACACGTGGGCTCGGCTGGGGGCTTCACTCCCCATGGAAGGGGGCCACAGCAGGTGGACCTGCAGCAGGGGCACCCGTGCCTTCCGCTGCAGTTCCACAGGAGGGTCGAGAGCTCTGGTTTGTGTAAGGTCACAGGGAGCAACAGAAGAGAGGGAGAACAAATTAGGGAATCAAAGCATGACAATTTAATACATTCAAGAGTATTTACTACAACAAAATGACAAAGTATCAGTCATCAGCAGAAGCCCGTGACAGAACAGCAGAAGGGTGACTGGCCCTTCTGTAGGGATGCTTGTGCTTTGGGGAAGAGAGGCAAGCTTACATCTTGGAGCTTCCCAGAAAGAACGAGAGGAGATCCAACTATGACCGTTCTGGGGGCAGGGTCTCACATGCCAGGGCTGCCACCACACTCACCATGCAGTCAGCAGGAACATGAACTCCTGTCCTCCTGCCTCTACTTCCCAAGTACTGGAGTTACAGGTGTGCACCACCTCACCCAGTTTACGTGGTGTTAGGGAACAACCCAGGGCCTCGACATTGCGGGCAGGCACTCCACCAACTCTCGAACACTACTTTTAAAACGCACGGCCACCTACAAGCATGCCCACGGGGCCAGCAGTGCTCTTGCAGGGTCCTGTTCGAGAAGGCAGAGGGCAATGGTCTGTTGGCGTCACCTGTAGACTTGTGGATCCTCACACAAACGTGGGCAGCATGGCCCTGGCTGTGATAGTGCCCAGAGTTGTGTGTGTTTGTGCGTGCGCGCACTCTCGCGAGTTCGTCTTCTAGCCCACCATCTGTCCCTGCTACGTACTCCAGGCCTACCCCAGGCCTACAGATTCCACAGAAATGTTATCTCTACATGAACATAGCCCTTCAGCAGCAGCCAACTTACTCCAAACCCTTTCAGAAGCTCAGGCAAACGTCTACTCTGGCATGAAGCTCACGTAGCTGGCAAGGGGCAGAAGCTGTGAGCTGCAAGCCCAGGAAAGCCTCTGTAACAAGACAACCGTTCTTCACGACATAATAAATAAAGCCTGGCCTTGGGTCAAACACCCTCGCGCACAGTGCACAGGCCTCAGTGAGGGCAAACGCAGCAGAGGCTGGAAGCTCAGAGGGATTCTCTCATGAATAGCCAATCACCCTGACAGCTGCTCATCGGCAGAGCAGGAAGAGAACTGGCCGAGGAGGACCAGGGAGGCTGGGACAGACAGAGTAACGAGGATCTTGTGGCACACTCTGCAGCCTGAGCTGCCGCACTGAAACGTTCAGGCAGGCTGGCTGAATGCGACTGGCCATCTGATGGCAAAACACAGACACAGACCACTTCCTAATAATGACGTTCAAAGTACTTTCTTCTCTAGGTTCCACAGACACACCAAGTTCCCAGTCTTAAGCATTCTGCTCGAACACGGATCCTCACTCAGTCCACGTGTGGACTGGGCGCGCCTCCTGGAAGGCATTCCCGCCATCCATCTAGGTATTGACGTTGTGATCCCGTTTCAACTGATGGCCAGTCTTCCTCATGGTGGCTTGCAGGTGACAACCAAGTGTATCCTGGAAGTAACAGGTCTTGACACTGTTCAGACAACATTTCTGTGTCAGGCACATGAAATAAGGGCTTCCTAGTCCCGAAAAGGGGCTGCTAAATTCCAGCCAGAAAATCAACAGACTTGTGTAAGGCCTTGGCTCGTGATGTAGGCCCCATAGCCCAGGCACAGCATGGCGCCACTTCTACCAGAGTCCCCACCAACATGTAGGACACTCATGCAGGTGTGGGCTCGGCTGTCCTGGTGCAGGGCTAAGGCACTGTCTTAACTCCTGCCCCGGAGGGGCAACCATCAATGACTTGAATCTCTGGCTCCCTAAAGCACGTCCTCTTTTCCCCCGCTGCATGAACGATTACTCTCACCATGCTATCGCCCACGTTTTGTGTTGCATTTCTATCCTTACTAGAACAAGTAACTTTGGTAGTACCAGAACAGGAGCTCTTTTCCCCGGTATTGCTTACAATAAAACAACTTGTGACTGGTCTTTTCCCTGGGGCTGGAGGCAAGTGGCTGGGCACCCACTGAGTGTGCCACCTGCTTCTTACGGACAGAAATCTGCGTGGTGGCATGTAGACTCAGCTAGCTGTGGGCCTGTAGGCTGCGTTTTTGATGCCTCTAAGTTAACTACAGTGGTTAGGACGGCCCTCTCATATGGAAGGGGTACTGACCCTCTTCTCTGACACAATAGAACCCAGGCCCACACAAAGGGACCAAGGCCAGCTCTGTCCCAGCCCTGGGAATCACATGGATGACAGTCAAGAAGTGCAATGGCTAAAGCTTTCACTAACCCGCGGTTCCCATAGTTTAATCCCATTTTCCAAGATGAGCCGGCACAAGCCTTCATGTTCTTTACACTCCAGGGCGCTGCTGGAGCTGCACGGCCTCTGGAAATAAGCTGGACGTGTGCTGTGCTTCCTGCTCCCGAGAACGGCCGTGTGGAAGAGCCTGGTCTGCAGTTCCAGTTCCAATGCGGAGGCCTAGAGCTGGGCACACTCCCTTCAGGGAGGCCAGAGTCGCTGAAAGCTTTAGGGGTTCTAGCTAATGGTGTTGGTGTCACTTGGTGACTGCAGAGGTCCCTAGCTGGTAGCAGCTTCTCCTGTGTGCTCAGGTTTCAAAATACTTGTAGATGGCTGTGACATACAGCATTACATTCTGCCAGTCGGGTCGCTCGGTGCGTGCCATCTCGTTGATGTCCTGGTGAAGAAGAATCTCCATTAGGATTCATTTCCCCCAGGCCACCCCTCTGGGCGTCTAGCCCCAGCAAGCAGCAGACAGCATTTAGTCCAAGGCTTATTGCCTCTTTCAGTGGACAGGCCTCCAGCACCTGCTCTACTTCCAATGGCCCCTGTGAGCACCCCCTTCTACTACAATCATCCCTGTGCCCCTAGGGCCTCTTCTCTGGTCCATCCATAGCTTGCCAAGGCTGGAAGGACTTTGGTTTGGAAGCTTTCCTCAGGCTTTCTAGGCCTTTCCAGGCCTTTCTAGGCTGTTCTGTTGAGACACTTTAGGGCTCACAGCACCACAGTGTCAGAAGTAACCAAAGGCTTTCTTTTTGAGCTGCCTTCTGCAGAGTGCTAGTGACCTGTCCTGCCCCGGTGTCTCAGTACCTATCACAAGGGCCTGCTGTAACTAAAGGGCAGGGCCAGAGAGTCTGAGAGGGCTATTTTACAGCTGAGGAACCCAGAAACGTCACTGAGCACATGGGATGCGAAGGGCTGTCCTGAGAGACTCAAGACAGAAGACAGAAGTCAGTTGGCTTAGTGAACGAATCTTGACCATGGATTCCTTTTCAGGAAACACCTAGCCACTTTTCACATGTGACAACACTTCATCCATGGCGTACAATGTCCTACTGCAGTAATAGTGCTGATCTCTTCCCACACAGCCGGATAGAAGCTGCCCTGAGCAAGCATGCTTCTCTGAGTTCAGAAGACACATTCATAGTAAACACTGGTATAGCATTAACTATGAATGTAAATACTTCATGCAGTGCCCAAGGCTGAGGGGGTAGACCTGGAGACCTGCAGGTATCCTAAGGTCGTACGAATGCTCTGGTCCCACAGGTCCTTTCTTGTGTGCAGAGCCCTGAGCAGGAGCAGGAGCAGGTTTGGGCAGTTCCTTGTGTAGAGCAAGTCCCTCTAGGTGTAGAAGCATCCCTTTGCACACTGAGGCAACAGGCTCGTGGAGGGCAGCACGAGCCGACAGGCGTCTGTCTGTGTGAGCCAGCACGGGCAGGGCAGGAGCCTAAAAAGGCCCTTCATTTTCCACAACCAGTGTTGTGCACCATGAGTTGCATTCTGGCCCCTTCATATGGCCCCTGTGAGGAACTGTGGGCAGTGTTATACAATTCCCAGAACATCTTCTGGACTCAGGACACCCCTGGCACTCACTCTCTACACCAGTGGCTCTCAACCTACCTAATGCTGAGACCTTTTATTACAGTTCCTTATGTTGTGGTGACCCCCAGTGATCAAATCCATGGTTACTTCGTAACTGTAGTTTTGCTACTGCTGTGTATCATAATGCAAACACTCATGCTTTCTGATGGTCGCGACCCACATGTTGAGAACCACCACTCCAGACCAGCCAACAGTGCCAAGTGCAGTAACACTGACACCTTCCCTCTGAAGCCCCAGACCCTGCTAACCACGAGGAACAGCTCAACAAGGCTGCTGGGACTGTGGTCACAAGCTACCCACTCCTTTGGATGCTTCCTCTTCAAGAGAAGCATTTTGTGCAGCAGCTGAGGCCCTGTGAGCACTTTGCACCCTCAGCCCAGCCCACCTGCGACCTCTTTTCCTCGGCAGAAGGCACTGTCAGCAGTGCCTCAGTAAGGGGCTTACCAGAGTGGATTTGATCCCAACGCTTTCAGCTGCCTGGAAAGCCAGAGTGAAGTTCCTTTTCTGTAAAAGAATGTCAGTGCTGTGTGTAGACAACTGAAGATCACGAGGGACAGGCATTAACTCCTCAGGGCCGTGACACTATCCGCTCCAGCCAGCTATGGCTCTATCTGCTTTTTCTTTCCTCACTCAGGAAGTTGCATTCTGGCACAAAGGCCTAAGCTAACCTGATACAGACCTCCAAAACTAGAAGCACACACCTGTCAAAAGACTATTCCCCCCTATGGGGAATCTTCAAGATTTTTCTGTTGGGCTTGGGCTACTGTAAGGGAAAGTAGGAGACCTCAAGAACCTTTTGAGGACGACACCTCAAACCATAGCCTGGGACTAGAATAATGTTTGCTTTGTCATTTCTGACAGGTGGTATAGAATAGGTCTGAGCAGAAGCACTGGTCCTGGGGTGACAGGAGGCTAGCCCAGGCTAGCTGGCACTGCCCTGCCTGCTCATGCCACTATCATTTTTCTCTAGCACTTCTTAAAGCCCGTGATCCTAAATGTTGTCACCTGAGAAGAGCCAAATACTCCCACTAGAAATGATGCTACATGGGCAATGGGTAGATCAGGGTCCGGCTGGCTGAGTGTAAACTACCAATCCGGGGGAACGAGCCAGAACAGGACAGGTTGTGGTGAGGCAAGGCTGGGGTGAGGGAGCTGCTAACGAGGCTCACCTTATCTTGGCTGTTCAGTTCTTGATATGGTATGTGGGCAGGGAGATAGGTGTGTAGCAGCGCGCAGAAAGCCAGCCCATCGTTCCAGCTGCTGCTGAAGTTCGTGATGTCGATATTCTGAGGGAAAAGAAAAAGAGGAATGCAGTGTGTTTTCTGATCGTCTCAGGAGGAATGCAGGGTAAGGAAGGCACGGGGTGAGCTCTCTGGAGGAACCAGAGCACGCTATGGGCCACGTCCCAGTACTTACCCTGTGAACATCACTAGGCCTTTTATTTTTTTATTTTTTATTTTTGTTTTTCAAGACAGGGTTTCTCTGTGTATATCACTGGCTATCCTGGACTCACTCTGCAGACCGGGCTGGCCTTGAATTCACAGAGATCCACCTGCCTCTGCCTCTCAGAGTGCTGGGATTACTCCAGCCAGGCGTGCACCATCGCACCTGGCTCACCAGACCTTTTGAGGATCTCCCACCCCACGTATCTACCAGCCACAGATTACTGCTCCTGCCTGGTAAAGCCTGGGCCTGAGAAATAATCTATACGCTGCTCTACACATGGAAAGGCCTCTCTAGAGCCTTCTGTGGTAATAATACAAACTGCCAGATGTAAGTGACAACCAATGAGGTTCCTCATTATTTATGAAAGTATTTAAAAGACCTTCAAGCTAGGCAATGTGGCACATACTTATAATCCTAGTACTCAGGTAGATAGTGAGTTCAAAGCCAGCATGAGATATATAGCCACTGTAAGACTCTCAACAAACACCAGTAACACTGAAGAGACTCTGCTATTTGCTTGTAAGTTATGTAAGATGCTCGAGAGATTGGCTTTTGTGAATAATCTACACTGGAGTGGGCTTTTTGATAACATAGGCCTTGATCCTGTAAGGATCCTGTAAGGAACCCCTCACTCACACTCTTCTAAGGGACTCCAATAAACTCACTGATTTGGTTTAGGGAGGCGGCGGGGGCAGGGGATATTAGTAACAACACAATTCCCATCCTTCCAGCCACTCTGCATCTCAGAGGAAACACAACACAAGAAAACACACTCTGCACAGGAGCTAACAGGGCACTAATGGTGAAAAGTGGCCTAAATCCACCGGGCTCTGGCACACACTTTATGAACAGCTCCCTACCACCTGATATCTCAGTTTATTGCATGCCACTTTCAACTGCAGTAAGAGCCAGCCTCTGGAGGTAAGGAAGGGCAATTTCACTACGGAAGGCAAACCACCCAGCCTGAGAATCCCCCAGGGATGAGAGGTCCCTAGAGTCATACCACCACATCCACAGCGGTATGGACCGTGGTTTCACAGCTCACACTTCACCACCTTTACTCCTTTTTATAAAATGACAAATCCTAAAACCACTGGAGATCATGCTCTGAGCTGGGAGGCTGTCCCCATGCTGTCCAGTGTTGAACACATCTAGGTGGTCCCTTCATGGAGCAGCATGAAGGCAAGTTCTCATCAGCATCATGGCCAAGCCCTTTTTTTTTTTTTTTTTGCCCTGAAAGCGTATGTGCAGACTCCTGTCCTCTGTCCACCAAGCACACCTTGCCAAGTGCAGTGGCTCCACTGGCAGTGGGCAGTCTGACCACCTGCTGTCTCCGGCCTCTCCCATCTGCTTCACACTGTTAGAAACTTGTATGGAGAAGGAAGGCAGATGAGAACACAAAGGCTGGCAACCTGACTGGACTTGGAAGGAGAGGTGGCATAAACTGGTGGTGGCCAAAGTGCTGCACCTCAACAGGAACTGAAGGGTGTTCCCCCCCTCAGGACCAAACTGATTAGCCTTCCTGGCCATTCTTGTCCCTTCCCCTCCCCCACAGTGTGCACTCTGCCTAACAGCCGCCATCCGCAAGGGGTTTCTGATGATGTCCTAGTCACCTTGAAATAAATGGTGTATAGCAGTTATTACCAACAGAAGACACCTCCCCTCCCATACATAGCTCTATATGAGGCATAAACATACAGTCATACGCAGCTGCCTTTGTCTCTTTTCTCAACTGAATCTTGGGAAGGCAGCCAGCTCTATCTGAGGAAACTGGGAGAAGAGGTAAGAAAGAGATGAGATACCTGCCCAAGGTTCTCTGCAGCAGAAGACATGACAGGGACTAGAGCCTTTGTCTCAAACGCTACACAAGAAGCAACTAAGTATTGCTGAGCTCAAGTTTTCTGCCACTGTCATTCTGCAGTGCTGGCATGGGTGTCCCACAAATGGTAGGCCAGTGCCCTACCGCTGGGCAGCCCACTCTAGGCCAGTCTTAAAAGAGGGGGTGGGCTTGCGGAGTTAGTTCTCACCGGAGGGTGGCTTGCCCATATAGTACACACGAATGAATGGGCCAGGCCTGACCAATGACATGTAAGCAAGGTCCAGTATAAGATGAAAATTAAAGATCTCTTGTTCATAGAATGCCAAGGAGGAGGGTCTACTAAGGGCACTAAAAGGAGCCTTTCCATTCTTCCAGGACTTGCAGCTGAGTGACCGATGCAGGGGCTAAGGCACAGGCTTTGTGCAGACACCAGGGCAGGAAGTTTTTAGTGACACACAGAGTTCTGTGCAGGACCAGCGGCAGTATCTCACTCGAGGTCACTCACTGCTGGAAAAAGACAAACCTCTTCTTCCTGTGTCGGTGCCCCCTTTTGCTCCCAAGGACAGAGGCAGCTCTCACAGGGTTGTGGACGTGCCTAGCTTCACTGCGCCTCACAGCAGAGGCTCCTGCACCCCAGCTGTCTGGCTAAGAAATGCTTCCTCCAGACAAACCCCACCCTGCTGGGGGAAAAGCTGCTGCTGCTGTCCTGTGCCTCCCTACTCTGCTCCTCCCCTCAAAATAGACACAGGATACAGTTCCTGAACTGGAGCAGGGGGCTTGAGGATCCAGGTGAGAGGTGCTTTTGTTTGAAACGTGATAACATTTCAGATCAAAATAAAGGGTGAAACTTAGACAAGCTGGCCATGTTTTGAGCTCCCATCCACAACCAAGGTGGCTAGAGGTGAGTAATTTAAGGACCATGAGGCCATTAAGCAGTGAACCCAAAGGAACCTTAAGTACCAGCTTAGTCTCTGCCTAGACCTGCTCCCAGAACACTCAGTGGGGAAGGATGCCAGGCCTGGACACAGGAGTGCTCCCTGGAAAGTGGGAGAAGGCTGCCAGCTGCGAGAGCAGGTCTCCTGCCCCCAACCACTCTAGATATGTCGCTGTTTTTAATGTTCATGGCTAAAAGTCTTGCTACTAATAAAATAATTTCTGCTTGATCTACAAAGGTCTGCAAACCTGACTGCTTGCAAAGGAAAAAAAAAAAAAAAGAGCTCAGTGCTAGAAACGGAGGAGGGGAAGCCCCCGCCCACATGTAAAGCTCTTCATCATGTGGTTATTCCAGTCCAGTGACACCTAGAGAGGTAAGCAGCTTGGAAAAGAAATACACCAAATAGTAAAAAGTCACACCAAGCCACCAGAGAACAGCTTTTCCCTTCATCACGCACTGGAGGTCCGAGTGCCCACCCTGCAGAGGCTACCATCTGTTCCCAAAGCTGGACTGTGGGTAGGCTCCAGGCTGCTAAAGATGGGTGGGAAATCCCGGAGCTCTCAGTCTGCTGCCACCAGAACCAGCCTCTCACTGCTTCTCTCAGTCTGGACTCCACAGTGCAGCAGGCGTGAGCTGATGCTCTGTCCCTGCAAGTACAAGGCTGAACAGCCCTCTCAGGACAACAGCAAAGACAGGCGGGCCTGCCTGGGGACTGCTGCTCTATACAATGTGTTGTCAGTTTACCTGCCCACAGTGGCCAAACAAAAGGTCAACCTTTGGCTTTCCTGGCAAGTGGTATAAACTTAAACTTTTTGTGACTCAGAAAAAAAAAAAAAGAAATAAAGAAATCAACACCACTGTGTGAAGCCTGTAGATGGGGGGAGGGCCAGGCCTCATGTTTTCCCGAACACATAACTGATAGTACCTGTCCTGGGCTTCAGTAACGTAGATATATAAATGTCAGATCACCATAATGATAAATTGCTAAGCTTTTAGGAGACACCTGAAGAGTTCTCAAGTTGTCTGCTCACTACAAAGAAGTCAGGTGCTAAGACACCAGATCCAATCTATCATCATTTACTTCAAAACAGAAAGTAGTAGGTCTGTTTTCTGCAGGCCTTAAATAAGGCTTCGTGACATCACCATAAAAACAGGAAGAAAAGAAAGAAGACTCGAAGTGAATGGGTAGGGAAGGGGGAGTGGATCTGGAAGGAGCCCTGTGTGTGGAGGGCATAGAGTGGGGTTGAGGGTTGGGGATAAGGCAGGAAGTGGGGGAGGGGTGATTAAAACACATTGTATAAAAGTCTCAAAGAATTAAACAAACAAAAAGTAAAGGGCTCAGAGTCCCTTAAGAAGACAGTGACAACCTCAGGTCTGCTTCTGAACATGGGATTATATGTGCGCCAGCACCTGGGACTGCCTGGGAGAGGGGACCTGAACCTGGGTACATGACAGGAGGGGAAGGGACATAGGTGCAGCTCTTCTTTCTGAGGACCATCCTCACCTGAGGCCAGACCCTGAGGTCAAGCCTTGGCACTCAGGGGTGGTTGACGGGTAAAGCAAGCCCACATGTGGACTTGACACAGTCCAGGTCAAAAGAGGGCTGCAAAGGAAAGTGTGGTTGAAAGGAACCAGAAGAACCAACGTGAGCTGGGCTGGGGCTGTGTTGGGGACGAGGACTGCTGCCTGCAGAGCTCTGTGGCCGGAGAGGAAAGGGAAAGAGGCTACAGATGTACCTGGGAGCTACAGTAAATCCACGTGGTGACAGGTTAGACACGTGGAGGAGAAGTGCACGTGGTGCCAAGGATAGCCCTTGGCTTCTCCTGGCAGAACAAACTTTTGCCTGTAGTGACCTTCACAGAAGCAGAACTCACTGGGAAGGGGGTTTGTCCACACAAGGAGGTGCATTTTAGATGTGTTAACTTTTAAACAAGGGGCTAGTGGCACTGATGCCTGGGTGCAGAAGTCAAAAGAGAGACTTCAGCAAAAGAGAAAATGGAGGACCATCCACGTTGCCAGTGGAATCACCAGGGACGATGTAGTGGAGCAGTAGGGAGAAAGGAGGAAGCCTTGGAACTCCCCAAAGCAGTGGTCATGCTGGGGGGGGGGGAGGGGAAGCCTTTAATGGGGCATGAAGAGACCAAACAGTGGAAGAGGAACTGGTGTGCAAAGGAAGAGAGTGCTCAGAAGATAAGGGCTGTGGTGCAGCTTGGTGGTGGGAACTTTCCTATCATTGCATGAGGCCCTGGGTGTAATCCGCAGCACCACATACAGGAATGGAAACCGACATCTGAGAGGAGAGTAACCAATGCAGTAGTGCTGCTCAGAGGCCAAGAGGTCACAAAATCTCTAAAGTAATAGTGAGCAATGGCCAGTCAAGAGGAAAGCACGGCACAGAGGCCAACAACGGTGACTGTGCCAAACTTTCAGGCACTCTTTCTAGAGGCATTTAGTAGACAGACAGCAAACTTTTCTAGTTTTTAAAAAGCAGCCATTAGTGCACAAGGTAAACCCCAATCTTTCAGGGCTGTCCCCAGAGATGCCTCTAGGCTGCAGGTTAAGGAAGGGTTCCAGGCTGAAGGTGTGGCTTCCAATCCCTACACAGCAGTTGAGCAGCCAATCCCATGTGTGGAGGTCTGAGGACAACCTGCAGGACCTGGCTCTCTCCTTCCACCATGGAGTCCCAAGGAACAAACTCAGGTCCTCAAGAAGCAGCAAATGCTCCCACCCACTGAACCATCTCTTCAGCCACAAATTCACTTTTCTAGAGAAAAAAGATGTACCCCAATTTTGGCACAAAATTTCTACTGTTCACAGGCAACATTGCCACCTGCTTGCTGTGTTCCTATCACCTACACTAGGCGGCTCACAGCTACCCGGGCACCTAGGGCTTCCTCCAGCAGTCATACGCACAGAATTAAAATTAGGATAAACCTTGGGGCTGGAGAGATGGGTCAGCTTTTAAGGGCATGTACTGTTCTTCCAAAGGACCCATGTTTGGTTCCCAGCACCCACATCAGGCTGCTTACACTTGCTGTAATTCCAGCTCCAGCTCCAGGGGTATTCAATGCCTCTGGCTTCCACTGTCACCTGCACTCACATATGCCAGCATGGACACCATAATAAAAAATGAAAGATAAAATACTTCTTAAAAAGAAAAGGAAATAACCTTAAGAAGCAGGACAACAACAACAAAAAGAAGCAGAGGCTGGGCAAAGCGGTACACACCTGTAAGTCCAGCACTCTGAGGCTGAGGGAGGAAGATCCTGAGTTTGAGGACAGTCTGGGCAACATAATGAGATCCGTTTTCTAAAACAAACAAACAAGCAAACTGGGACCTAAAAAATATACTAGTAATTACAGTTCCAGTTTTAGTGCTAAACTCACACTTCAAACTTCATTTTCACATTGGTTTTGATGTTTTCCATAGATCAGTTAATTCTATGTCTGAGCAGGACACAGAAATAAGAGTTTTGTCATGTGTATCAAAAGAGGAGTGCAAGAAAGGTCCAACCAGAACTCAAGCGTGGTGACACAGGCCTACATGCCCAGCATTCAGGAAGCAGAGGCAGAAGGAATCAGAAAAGGCCAGCCTGGGCTCCATGGTGAAATTATCTTTAAAAAGCTACACAGCTTCACCCAGGAAACGCCTACAACAAAGCACAGAAACCATGTTCTCCTGTTACATGTGATGTCACCTGTGACACTCACCTGGGAGGGCCTGGATTAGAGAAGCCCAGGCCCCTGCACCTTCACTTCTCTCAGGGATGAGCCCTCTGTCAGTAGCCTTCAGATGGGGCCTGTCTTTTTATTCCTTTGAATGCATTGGGTATTTAGGGGTAGAATATGAAAGCCAAGGCATACATAAATCTCAGTATGTATTTAAAATGCCACAAAACACCTAAAAATGGAGACTGAAAGATGGCTCAGTTAGTGAAATGCTTGCGTGGACCTGTATTAATGTCCTAGCACTCACAAACAAATCAGGGGGCAGGGGCACAGGCCTACAATTCCAGCACTGTGGAGATAAAGACAGAAGGATCCTTGGGGCTTGCTGACAGGAAGGCAATCTAACCTAACTGCTGAGTTACAGGTTCAGCGAGAGATTCTGTTTCAAAAATAAATGGTGGAAAAGCAATTGAAGAAGATGCCTGGCACAAACCTCTGGCCTCTACACGCACATGCACGGGTACACACAAACACATATATACACATCACATACACACACAAACCTGGAAATGTTAGAATTCGTCTGAAATTTAATTAAAGGCTACAAAATACACCCCTAAAGACCACATGTTCTTTTAATAGCTATTAAAGGTCTCATCTATTTAAGGAAATGCCATTTTATGGGCATCTGGCAAGAAGCCAGAGAGCATGATTCATGTTTCATCATCTACTTCCGTATGCCCTTGGCTATGAAAAGCAGAGTCTGCAGACCACACATTGTACAGCCATCTTCATTAAGAACCAGTTTTGTGATGTAAAGTGAAAAAGAAACCTAGCAGGCAGGAGCAGGAGTAAGTTACTGCAGGTTCCAATCTTCATGCCAGGGGGCTTTGTAGGCCGACTGGGAGCCTGGGTATGAAATGCTATCTGCTGGGGCGGAGGGTTGCAATTTGTAAAAAAGTAAAAATAACCTCTTTTTAATCCCTCTCCCAGTATTCTTAAAAGAAGGCCCCAAGGAGAGATGCGGGAGTCCTGTGCTACTATGCCCTTTCCTTCCTGAGACTGAGCCAAGCTGCTGTAAGAGAAGAAGATAAACCATGAAGTTCAGATGTTGGGACATGCTATCAGAGTTTGAATATGAACTATCCCCCAGGCTTCTTTTTAACACCTGTTTCCCAGCTGGTGGTACTATCTGGGGAGGCTGTGGAAACTTCGGGAGACAGGACCTACCTCTGGAGGAAGGAGGTCCATAAGGAGTGGGTACTTGAAGCATATTATTTATCCCTGACTCCTGACTCCTTGGTACAGTCTGTGATTCCTTGTCACCAGGAATGCTGCCTCTGTGCTACACAGTACAGCTGCCTGATGTTCGGCTCAAACACATGAGGCCATTAGCAAAAACCAGTCTTTCCTCCTGAATTTCCTGTCGGGCAGCCATGGCAGAACTGGTGAGCCTCCAAAGGCAGGGCCTGGTGTATTACCAGAGACCAGAATCCTCACTGCATACCACAAACACCTGCCAGCTTTTCAGGTTTTCCTCTCCCTGGTTCAACCCTAAAGCTGGTGACCTAACTGTCCAGGTCTTGAAACCCTTCCTTCAGGTGACGTGAGGGAGGAAGATGAGCTGGAAAGGACAATGGACAGGCCTCCCACAGCATGCAATCCTTACGTTCATAAGGGTGCTCGCAGGACACACCCACCCCAGCCCGGAAGCTGGGAAATCAAGGGAGATAATCAAGAACCAGACAGGGCTTTCCTGGCCAAAAAACTTAGTCAAGCCAAGCAAACAGCTGACCAGAATTTCCCTGTGAAGAGGTTTCACAGTAATGATCTTCTGACTGCTAGAGTTAGAGGGACAGCATTTGAAAAGAGTAATCACACAGAGTGTCACACAGAGTAACACTGACACCACAGCAAGATGACCGCTCCTACCGTGCACAGCACCTCAGCCAGTTCCTGCCGAACATGACCTGGAGTCAAATCTGCTCTCCAGATATGCCAAGCAGTTCACATGGGGGCAAGAAGCACCGGGATTAGTGAGAGTGTGCAGCGTGAGGCGAAGCACACTCACAGCTCCTCTGACGTGGAGCCTCAAGGCAAAAAGGAAGGAATCTACAGACAGAGCAACGTTTGAAAAGGCCATGCTATTCAAACACAAGGTGGAACTTTATTTGCATCTTTTTTGTTTGTTTGTTTGTTTTGCACACAGGCCTTCTCTGTGTAGCTTTGACTACCAGGATGACCTCAAACTCACAGAGATCCGCCTGCTTCTGCTTCCCTGAGTGCTGGGATCACAGGTGTGCGCCACCACACCCAACTATTATTTGCATCTTAATTTTCAAGCAAGCCAATACTACGTTCTGAGCTACAATGAGACTGAATGGCTGGACTTGGCTTTAGAGCCCTCCAGGTGGTGGAGAGTTGGGAAGAGCCTATGCAGATCAAAGTAGCTGCAGGTAGCATACAAGAAAGTGATTTATTCCCATCACAAACAAACAAACATGCAGTATGACCACAGAGGGAAAACCTATCTACCCAAACTTGACGGGACAAGAACTTGAACAGACATTTCTCCAAAGAAGACATTAAAGTGGCCAATATGTACAACACTTATGAAGAGGTGCCCAACACCACTAACCGCAATGGGGCCGGCCTCAGGTGCCACTTCACACTCATTAAGACGGCTGTTAGTTAAAACAGCACAGGAAATAAACTCGGGGTGCAGTTCAGTGGTAGGGTATATGCTTGGCGCATGCAAAGCCCTGCGTTCCATCTCCACCACCAAAACCCAGACAAAAATGGCAGGCACTGAGCCACTGAGCAGCAGCCTCACGTGTCCTCAGCAGGCTAACCACGGCCACCACACGCCTAGCAACTGTACTTCCATGGTAAAGGCCTAGAAGAACTGAACACTGATGTTCAAATAAACACCAGTCAAAACAGGATCGCTCACAGCAGCCCCAAAAAGAAACACTCCAAATACTGATCAATGGGTAAATGAAACAAAGTCTTTCTCTGCACAGAATATTTGTCAGTCAGAGGAATGATGTGCGGACACAGTACAACATGAGTGAATCGTGAAACTAAGCCAAATACACAAAAATTAGTGGTTGCCAGGTACTAGAAGAGGGGAAATAGGAGTGCCAACTTCCTGTGTGGAAGATTTCCCCTGGGAGCTGATGGGGAGTTCTGGAGCTAGGTAGGTAGTGGTGCACTGCAAACATAATCAAGACCACTGATTATTTCTATATCTAAACACACACACACACACACACACAATAGGTAAATGGTAAATTTTGTTCAATGTGTTTTTAACCCCAATTTTTAAAATCAGCAGATATTCTGCAGGACTTTATACCCAGTATCTCTACATGCCAGGCAGAGCTCAGGGGCAAGTACTTTTGGAGTACTTACTAAAAGGTCACAAAGCTTAAATGTAGTTGATTCTTGGAAGCAATTTATGGTAATGTATTATGGCCCAGCCTTAAGAAATTACTTCTTAAAAACAAAAAAGCACTATGGGGTAAGTGTCAGAGTACCAAATGGCTTTCTTCTCCACTAGGAGACAGAGCAT
The DNA here is from genome assembly GCF_030254825.1 of Meriones unguiculatus. Classification (NCBI taxonomy): domain Eukaryota; kingdom Metazoa; phylum Chordata; class Mammalia; order Rodentia; family Muridae; genus Meriones; species Meriones unguiculatus. The sequence goes on from NC_083363.1 coordinate 11,079,446, forward strand.
CCCTCCTACTTCCGAAACCTGCTATGTCCCCCCATCAACAACTTCTTCAAACCAAGACACCAAGACACTGTCCCCAACTGGTTCAAAGCTCCAAGACTGGCTGCAGACATGGCTTCAAATATATTGAAGTATCACAAAAAAAGAAAATATGAGGTATGTTTGGGAGGTTAATGGATTTCTAACCTTTTTTTTTTCCAGTTAAATTAACCTACTTTGGGGGGTACAGTACAGAGTAGGTTAGCAAATGTCACCATAAGAAACAAAGACCCTGTCTTTTGCTTCCTGTAAACCCTTCCAACAGGAAGGAGCACAAAAGACTGGCAATACCTGCCTCCTCAGCAGCAAGGACAGTGCTCCTGGGACAAGACTGTGCTTAATGAAAGCTGGGCCCTGGGTTGCAGCTGATTAATGAAGAAGGACAAGATGTGAGCAGTTTTATTAGCAGCTTAAGAATTAGTTTTGTCTTTCTTAATTAAAATTTCTACAGATTTGATATTTCCACAGACTTAAATTTTGTTTTGGCAGGGGTTATTACTCACCAAGATGTAATTCTGATTTCAAAGGGCACTCACAGTGACCCTCCAACATCTGCTCTGGGAAGGGCTTGGCCAAAAGCAAGATGGGAGGGTGACGGTGTGTGGAAGTTGTTGCCTGCTTCAAACTCCTAAGAGAACAGGCATGTTTGAGGGGAAGAGAATTAAGCATTCCAAAACATCCCTGGAGACCCTTTCAATTTATGCTTAGATTAAAAAAAAAAAAAAAAAGTCATCAATTTTGTGGTCAGGGCCTGAAAGTGTAGGATGTGAACTCTACCAAGGCACCTCACACAACCAACATCGAAAACCTGTTCAAATATCTTCTCCAAGAAGGCTGTTCAATTCATGCTAGAGTTTTGGTTAAGGAATGCAGCTCTTTAGTCTAGAGGCTAACTACTCTCTACCTTAAATCAAGTTGAGTCTTTCATATGGATTTAAAAACACCTTCTCAGTAGAACATTACTGAAAAGGACAAGTGAGGTCAGAGCATCATGAGTTTCAGACTCCTATGAGCAGGGCCTTCAATGTGGGTGCCGCTTTCAACTACCTGGAAGAGCTTAAAACACATGGCTTTTCACTTGTGTGAGCCTCACTTTTCTCACATGCAAGTGGAAACAAAGTCCAAGTATGAGGATCAACAGAACAGTTGGTAGAGCATGCAGATCCTCTTGTTAGAGCTGGGCACGCCAAGCCTTCTCTTGCCTTTCCTGTTCCTGACCACAAGAACTTGACCACTGTTGATTCAACCAAAAACAGTGAACAAAATGTAAAACACTGCTTCCTCACCCTCAGGAGAGGCCTCCGGGTACCAAAAGATAGCCACAATGGTTTCCAATTCCTCTTCCTTAGCCACACCCAGAGATGAAGAAAGGCTCTATCATGGGCTCTCAAAGTGCATATTTAGAGAATCACACTTACATAACTTTGCTTCTCAAAGAGACTCTTCAAAGGTGGGCTTCATCCTACCTAAGAACTTGAGCAGAAAATCTGATGGTTTTCTAGTGTCAGCCATGGTTTGCTGAATACAGAAGAATAAGAAAACATCAAGAGAAGTATGAAAACATCAAGAGAAGTATAATTCCAGAAACAAGTCAGGGCATCTGAAAACCATAGACAGACCACAGCATGCTACTAGTTCAATACACAGTGAAAAGCTCTGTGCCACTGCACTGATGGTGAATCCCTCTACACAGCTGGGATATACCTTTTCCCTCTGGAACTCAAATTTCAGGAGGCGTACCTGCCTGCCTCGCCCACTCACAGGGAGATGGACAGGAGACTTGGAAGACCACTGGTCTTTCCTGGCATGGCTCTTCCTAGTTCTGAAATGTAGATAATACATTTAGCCTGACCCAGCATACCCAGGCCATCCAAGTGCAGACATCCTGGATGTGAAATGCCTGTGGTCTCACAGGAGCTTGGAAAGGAAATGACCTCAGGAAAGAGATGCTCTGTGTAACATGCTCACCTTACGATGAACCTCTTTTGCCGCTTACAGCAAGAACCAAGCTGTCTTCTTAAACCTGTGAGTGTTACTCTGTACCAAGTACAGAACTACCAAGTAGTTCTGGCGGAAGGAAAGGGTAAAACTTCTGAAAAGGGGGAACCTGGTGCTGTAGACTCTTGTTCCTGCTCAGCCCCAAACTCCACAATTCACTTTCCTTTAATACAAAAGATTGTAAAGATAAACCACAAGAGATTTTACTCTGGACCAGATACAACAGACACCACTGTTATGAAGGACAGAGCTGACCAGGTCTTAGGGGAACAAGAGCTCTATCATAGCTGTCCTCTGTGTGACACTTTATCCCTGACTCCATACTCTTTCTGATTTTATTTTGCAAAGGAGTTTTTCTTGCTATTTTCTTGGTATATGGCATAGGATGCAACAGCTGTAAAGAGCTGAGGACTGTAAGAGAAAAGCAAAGAAAGGTAACAGAAGTACAAAGCGTATACAAAACTAGATGTTGATGTGAGTAAAAAAATATTTGTAATGATAAATCTGAGTCATTAAAAAACGGTTAAATTATGCCCAGGAAAAGGCATAATTCTCAAAGGCTTGGAAATAATAGTTTCAGAAATAATTTGAAAGTTCCTGAGGACAAAGGTCACGCAAGAGATTGCAAGCTGTTCTTGCTTGTATTTAATTACCTCTCTGGCTGCCCATGGTAAATGGTTAAGTACATAATTCATGGTTTGAACAGAAACAGACAAAAAGTTCTTCACATGTTGAGAAGACTGAAGGAGCTGGCATTACCGAGCTGCTCCCGACAAGCTCCCACCTAGAAGCTTTAACCCCAAAGTATCACTGCCGCTTGGCACCAAGACCAAGGGCAACACCTCGTCCCCCTTGGCACTCAGCTCAGCAAGGTCACAGCTTTTGTTTTCTCTGCACTTGATTTCCTCTGAGGAATGTGGAGATGAAAGCAGAGTGCACTGTAACAGTAGACTAAAAAACCCATTATCTACAATCCGTTTCTACACAATCCTTCTATGGCTGCCATTACTAATCCTGGTGAGGCATCCTTGTCTTAGAGAAGGTCTGTGCTCTTTGCTTTGCCATCTCTGATATAAATTAGGGTGACCATGCACTCTGTCTTTAAGATGCCTTTAAATCTTTCTATCACACACGAGCCCCCCCCCCAACAACTTAGACATCTACAGGCTACAAAATTCACCTCAATTTATGTCATAAACCATAAATAAAGATGAATTCAGACCTAAATATATAACCTTTTCTGAAAAAAAAAAACAAAAAAACAAAAACAAAAAACCCAACAATTCTTAAGATCTTGGATTAGTCAAACACTTATATATAACACCAGAACATCCATAAAAGATTTTCCATGAAAATAACTTCATAAATTAGATGCCATTAAAATCAAGAATGTTGGTCCTTCAAAAGGTATTAAGAGTAAAAAAGACAAGTCATAGAGAGTGAGGAAATGTGTAAAAAACCAGGTATTTTGTGAAGGACTTGAACTCAGAATATTTAAAGAAATCCTAATTGACAAACAACATAGAATAACAAATTAAGCAAAAGAACTGATCAATTCACTAAATAAAATATATGGTAGCAAACAAGAATATGGAAAGATGCTAAGTGAAAGAGGCATTTCCCAATCTGTAAGTTATTTCCACTTACATCCAGTTATAAAATATACAAATGTACACAGTGACAGCAGATGGATGAGTGCCCGGAAATGAGGGACGAGAGGTGGGACCTGAGGGAGTGCAGAGCACACGAGGACTTGTACTAACGTGTCTATCACCGGTGGGAACAGCCTGACAA